>NC_058382.1:18428805-19071305 GCF_018350175.1 Felis catus
AAAGGTTTATCTCCTCATTTGGAGAGTCTGGGTGAAGAGTAGGTGAAAATTCTTTAGATAGTTTTGCAACTTCTCTGTAAGTCTGAAGTTATTATTTTAAAATGTTTTGCTTCTTTCTGCTCAAGGTGTTTATAAGGATATCTGCCTGGAGTACCTGAGTGGCTCAGTCGGTTAAGTGTCCAACTTCGGCTCAGGTCATGATCTCGTGGTTCGCGAGTTCGGGCCCCACGTCGGGCTCTGTGCGGACAGCTCGGAGCCTGGAGCTGCTTCAGATTCTGTGTCTCCCTTTCTCTGCCCCTCCCCTGCTCACGCTCTCTCTCTCTCCCTCTCTCTCTTAAAAATAAACATTAAAAAAATTTTTATAAGGATATCTTCCTTATAGTAATTCATTAAGCTGTGTATTTTAATATGGTTTTCTAGTTTTTATCTCATTTAACAAAAGTGGTTTTTTTTTTATTTAAAATTGGAAAAATATAAATTAGATCATGCCTTCTAGTCACTTTCAGGAAAGAATCCAAATTCCTGATAATTAACCAAAATATATACAAGACTTGGCCTCTTCCGACATTCTCCCTTTTTTCTTGTTGCTTACCCCCCTCATTAATTCTGTTCTGGTCTGTTTATTGCTCCCGAGTCACCCAAAGCTCACTCCCACCTCAAAGCATGTACATTTGCGGTTCACGCTGCCTGGAATGTTCTAGATAATCATACAGCCTACGCCCTTCTTGTTCTTGTCTCTGCTCCGTTATCACCACCTCTGAATATACAAATAAATCTAAATGCAGGAGAGGAGCTGAGAGCAGTCAAATTCAAGATGCAGTGGAAATACTGCCCTATGAAAGAGAAGAGGCCCAATAAAATGACAGGGAAATAAGAGGTGAGTGAGTGTTAAAATTTGCAAAGACAAAGTTTCTTTGGACATTTTGGTGAGATATTCCTCTTTCTCCCAAGTTTCAGGCTTTTCTATGCAGGCCTTGCTTGGGCTCCCTTTGAAGGGACAGTTCCAGGCAACATCTCAGAAAAGTGCCTCCTCCCCGACCCCATGAGGGCTTCTCTACCCGATGGGATCTTACTCACCTGTGCGTGGTCCTCTTTGATCTTCCCTCACTATCATCCAGGGCTCTTTCCATCACTCCGATAAAGTAAGCACATGTGGTTTAGAAAGGGAATGTCCAGCTTACAAGGTGAGAATGTCATACAAGGTAGAAAAGAAATAAAATATGAATTCACAAATACTTTGAGCTTAGAACTTGGAATAAACTAGAGGTCAAGATGATATTGGTAAGTATTTCTGGGAAGGGCAAGGGGATTCAAGAATCCAGACAGATGGGGAAAAGCTTTTAAGTGAAATCTACTTCTCTCTCTCTCTCTCTCTCTCTCTCTCTCTCTCTCGCAGCTTGACAGAAAGCATGACCTTGTAATTGAGAACACAGACCATGGAACCAGAGCACTTGCATTCAAATTCCTGCTTCTGCCTCCTACCAGCTGTGCGACCTTGGGAAACTCACTTAAACTCACTGTGCTCCAACATGCTTATCTGAAAGGGTTACAAAAATAGTACCCATGACACAGGATGGTTGTGAGGATAGAGATCAGTTAATACAAATCAAACACAAAAATGTAGGGTGTAGAATAGTGATTGGTACACAGTAAACAATACACTCACCTGTGTATTGTCTTCTTGTGAGTTATTAACATTATCACTGTTATTTTTCTAAGAGAAAAAACAAAGATTCTTGAGACATCTCTAAGATACTCATTCAATCTTAAATGCAAAGTTCATGAATTATAAATTTTAACTATAAAATCGGGGTAATTATTTTGTTTTTGTTTTTGAGAGAGAGGAGAGAAGGCTCAAGTGAGCAAGGGCAGAGAGAGTCCCAGAAGGGGCAGAAGGAGAGAGGGCGGGGGAAAGAGGAAGATAGAGAGATAGCAGGGCTTGAGCTCACCCGATGTGGGACGCAAACTCAGAAACTGTGAGATGGTGACCTGAGCCAAAGTCAGATAATGACTGAATCACCCAGGTGCCCCCGGGTAACTGTTTTGTACGAAAGAAAATGCAGTAACTTCAGTTTTTGTTTGTTTTTGAGAGAGACAGACACACACGGTGTGAGTGGGGGAGGGGGAGAGAGGGAGAGAGAGAGAATTCCAAGTAGACTCCATGCTGCCAGCACAGAGCCCAGGCACAGGGTTTGAACCCACAAAGCCCTGAGATCATGACCTGAGCAGAAACCAAGAGTTGGAGGCTTACCCAACTGAGTCGCCCAGGCGCCCCCCCCCTTTTTTTTTAACGCTTATTTTTGAGAGAGAGAGAGAGAAAAAGCATGAGTGGAGGAGGGGCAGAGAGAGACGGAAAGAAAGAACCCCAAGCAGGCTCCACACTGACAGCAGAGAGCCCAATTTGGGGCTTGAACTTGCAAACTACGAGATCATGACTGAAACAGGGTGCTGTGAGAAAACAAAAAACAAAACAAACCACCAGACGCCGAATAGAAGCAAGGCAAGGTTTTATTCATGGCCGGGCCAAACCTGATCTCCTGAGCTTAAGGAGAAAAGTGCAGAGAACAGCCCCCAAACAAAGGTAGCAGTGAGCTTATATGGATTTTAGCAAGTCAGAGTACGTCATTATTTAGTTAACCAATTATAATTTACAGCATTTCATGGTAGCCAATCATACTGTGACACACAGACGTTAGTCTTGATGGGAACCTATCAATTTAAAGTTCTTTGTCCTAACGGATTTTAAAATGACCAATCATAATTAGACACCTAAGATACCGTGGGGCAGTGAGTTCTGACTTTTTACATGTTGGTCTTGACTAGGCTAGATCTTGGTAGAAGGGGTGGGGGGAGCGTTTTGCAACCTAAGTTATCTATTTAGCAAGCAGGCGAAGTTACAGAAGCGAGATAGGGCGGTTAGTAATTTCCGATAACCCTAATAGGGAACTACATAAGCTTTTATCTCAATTATTCATGAAAGGGGAGTTTAAGCCGAACTTATATACAATAAGCTTTCTGATATAAGTTGACCTATTACATTCCCCACTCCTGTTTGTTAATTATTCAAACCTTTGAATAGCCTTATTCTGGCATATGAGCTAGTGGGACGTATGGGCTACATAATACCATACGCTTTATAGATCCTATTTTTTGATTTATGAACTGAAGTAGTAATTTTATCAAACGGGGTCCTATAGTTATAGCTAGAAAGAGAAAGATAAGGGGTCCCGCAAGGGCACTTAGGAGAGTTGTTAGCCAAGGGGACCAGGAAAATATAGACTCATACCAATTTTGATTAATTTGTCTTTGTCTTTCTCTTTCCTCCAATCATTGTCTGACCTGACTCAAGGTCTGCTTGATGATTCCTGAATTATTGACATAAAAACAGCACTGTTCCCCAAGGGCCATACAAAGCCCTCCTTGTTGTAAAAATAACAGGTCTAAGCCCCTCCGATTCTGAAGTACCACCTCTGCTAAAGAGTTTACAGATTCAGACAGTTTATCAATATTCCTTTCTAATTCTGATATATCCTGATCAATTTGTTTGCTTAGTAATTTGAAGTTCTGATCCCCGGTGATGAAAGCGGCAGTACTTACGCCAATGGATCCTGCAACCCCCAGTCCTACAAAGAGGGGCACTAGGATAGGAGAAATGGGTTCCCTCGGAAATCGAGACTGGGGAATGAAACCGAGGTGTTCTTTTCCTCCTTCACCTGAAAAGTAGAAGACCTGGGGTAGGAGGTGGACGAGAATGCAGAAATCAGACCTCTTGATTATAAGGTGGAGGTTTAAACAAGGGGTTAAACCCAAGGAGCAAGCGAACCAAGTCCCAGAGGGCGGTACAAGGAAGTAAAGGGTACCCCCCACATGAGTATTATTCGGCAAGTAGATGGTGCTGTTACAATAAGCCAAATACCTGGACCGTTTTATCTGGTAATTTCCAGCATAGAAACAAGTCCCCATTCCTTCTAGATCTCCTAAGGTGAGACTTGGGTTCTGCCCCCAGGTACAATGACCCTCTATCTGGCCATGGCTCAAATTCCTGACTTGGTCTTCCCTCATTCCCAAAGGGACCGGAGCACCTATTCCTATGTAGTAGGGGGGCCTAGGATTCAAACATAGCCAACAATTCCAAGTGATGTTAGGGTTGGTGGCATTTAAAAACTTAAAGGTATAGTACAAGGCTTTAAAGGTATCGGTCTCTCTTATTTCAGGTTTGTTCCTAGCGGGGGAAGAAGTCAACATAAGGGCAGTAGTGGTGGGTGAATGGGCCATAGACTTAGCTGATGACCGGGCTAGAGGCCTGGGGGGGCAGTTTTCCAGGGTCAGGGAGAGGGTTAATTACAGGATTGGGCCCAATGGACGCTCTAGGGGTGACTCTAAATCTCTGAATGGGGAACTCAGTGCCGGGATCAAGACCAGAAACGTATAATCTCAATCCCCATGTTCTCCCCCTATTCCATCGGGGATCTAAACCATTTTTAATGATGACAGCGACTAGGCGTTGGCTCTTGGTCATAGACACTGCTCTTATAGACAGTATAAACTGATCCTTTTCAGTAACCCAGTCAGCTATGGTTTCACAACCCCATGAGGCACAGTGAAACTGGCCTCGTCCTTGACAGCCGGGGGGCGTATCAGAGGGACAAGCATAAAACTGTACTCCTTTGAAACTTAGGCAGTCTGGGGTTCTCTGGTAAGGCAAAACTCCGGTAGCACCTTGATATCATGGTTGTTATTTCCACTCAATGGGGAACAGAAGACACAGATTAAAGGTCAAGGCAGGGGAAGCGTAAGAGGTAGAATTTGCTAAAACCTGTCCCGTAGTGGTTTTGCTAACTATCCAACGGTACTGGGCAGGGGCGTGGTCAGAAAATGTCCCTCCAGCCAGGGAAATTAAGAACAAAATTACCCAGCAGATTCTTTTACCAGCCAGACCTCCAAAGGATTTTCAGTCCGTTTGACAGTCCATTGTAGAGGAACGTGGTCAGGGTGTGCCGCTTTGAGAGCGATGCATCCTGTGGCTCCGGCCAGCAACTGTCACAGCAGATGGGGTGGACAGGATGATCGGATAGGGCCCAACCCAGCGTGCCTCTAAATTTGGGGAGGTGTGACGTTGCACCCAGATCCAATCTCCAGGTCCGAGTCCTTGGTCTGATGGTTCGACTGCAGAGGGTGGTTCCTTCCGGCTTTCTTTTACTAGGTTATGGATGGCTGGAAGTGTACTTTGTAGAGCCTGCAAGGACTTAAGGAGATGTTGGTTTGAGATCTCCACCCGTTGTTCATCTCCCAATCTTGGAAGCAAGGGAGGTAGTCTTCCAAATAGGATTTCAAAGGGGAGAATGCCTCTTATGTAAGGTATACAGCGTCCTCTGAGGAGGGCAAAAGGAAGAAGGCCTACCCAGTTTTCGCCAGTTTCTGGAATTAATTTAGTCAAGGTTTCTTTTAAAGTTCTATTCATTCTTTCTACCTGCCCTGAACTCTGGGGGTGGTGGGCACAACGTAATTTCCAATTTATTTGTAAGCTTTTGGCCAACATTTTAGATATCTGGGCTATGAAAGCCGGGCCATTATCTGACCCCAGACCAATAGGGATGCCAAATCGGGGAACCAATTCATTGAGTAATTTCTTAGCCACTATCTGAGCGGACTCTGTTCTAGTGGGGGAAGCCTCTACCCATCCAGAGAAGGTGTCCACTAGTACAAGGAGATAATGATAGCCATAGGGTCCATGTTTCATCTCAATGAAGTCAAGTTCCCATACTTCTCCAGGCATCTGTCCATGTAGTCTCTGTCCTGAAAAATTTAACTTGGGAGATGGGTTAGTCTGAGCACAGGCTTTGCATTGGTCTCCTAGGCTTTTTACAATTTTATTAAGGTCTATTTATTAATAGTCTCTTTGGGCTAGTTCAGACAACTTGGTTGCCCCTAGATGCGTGGAGCTGTGGACTTGAGGGAGCCAGGTCCGTCCTATAGCTTCTGGTATGAAGATGCGTCCGTCCTCGAGGTGGTCATCTCTTTTTGCCCTCAAGGTTTCTATCAGGCGTAGCTCTTCTTTGGTCTAAAACGGTTCCGAGGGGAGAAAGCGTGGAGGCAGCAGAGGCAAAATTTTAGTCGAGAGAACCTCTCTTTCTGCTGTGGCCTTTGCCGTTGCGTCAGCAAAGGCGCTTCCTTTCGCTCGGGGCGAGTCTGCCTTTTGGTGGCTCTTGCAATGTACAATGGCCACCTTTTTAGGAAGCCATAAGGCTCCCAGTAGGGCCAGGATTTCTTTTTTATTTTTAATTTCCTTCCCTCCTGATGTTAACGGTCCTCTTTCCTTATATAGAGCTCCATGAACATGGGCGGTGGCGAAGGCCTACCTGCTATCCGTGAAGACGTTCACCATTTTTCCCTTTGCCCATCTGAGGGCCTGGGCTAGAGCCATCAGCTCTGCTCTTTGGGCAGAAGTGTCATGCTCAAGGGCTTGGGCCCAGATAACCTGGTCCTGAGTCACTACAGCTGCACCTGCGTGTCTGAGTCCATCTTTGACAAAACGGCTGCCACCTTTGGCAGAGGTTGATCTCTTAAGTCCCTCCTCACTCCCGTCAGAGTACTCCCAGTTTCTAAGCAATCGTGGCGTGGGGCCTCGGAGTCGCTATCAGGCAGCAACGTGGCTGGATTTAAAGCCTCTGTCTTCAGGAAAGCGATGCGTGGAGGGTCCGGTAGCAATACCTGATCCTGGAGGATTCGTGCGTTGATCCATCGGTCTGGTGGGGAGCGCAGCAGGGACACTACTGCGTGAGGTCCTGTGATCTGAAGGTCTTGCCCAAGTGTTAGTTTGGAAGCTTCTTTAACCAGTGGCAGCAACAGCTCTGAGGCAACTGGGCCACCCGGTGGCAACAGAGTCCAGCCGCTTGGACAAGTAGGCTACGGGTAGTTTCCAGGGGCCCAAAGTTTGAGTAAGGACCCTTTTCGCAATGCCCCGGATCTCATGTACAAATAGTTGGAAGGGTTTGGTAATATCAGGTAAAGCTAGGGCTGGGGCTTGGGTAAGGGTGCTCTTGATTTGCTCAAAAGCGCTATCTTCTTGTTCTCCCCAGACCATCTCAGTTCCTTCACCCCCAGTAGCAGAGTACAGGGGTTTTGCCATTTCAGCGAAACCCAGTATCTAGAGGCGGCAATACCCAGCGGCCCCTAGGAACTCCCTGATCTGCCTTTTAGTTGTGGGTTTAGGAATGTTGAGGATAGCTTGGATTCTTTCCGGCCCCAGCGATCGCTTGCCTTCATGCAGTTGGTAGCCCAAGTATATTACAGAGTCCAAGCAAATTTGCGCCTTTTTTTGCAGAAACTTTATATCCCAGGACATCTAATTCCTTTAGCAGGTCCTCCATAGCCTTTGTGCAGTTCTCTCAGGAGTCAGTGGCTAGGAGCAAGTCATCTACATATTGTAACAGCATAACATCTGGGTGGCTCTCCCAGTAGGGGACCAAATCCCTTGGAAGAGCCTCATCAAAAAGAGTAGGGGAGTTTTTAAACCCTTGGGGGCAGTCGAGTCCAGGTTAACTGTCCGTTGTAGGTTCCATCTGGGTCTGTCCATTCAAAGGCAAAAATAGGCTGACTGACCTTTGCAATCGGCAAAGCAAAGAATGCATCCTTTAAGTCCAGGACAGAGTAAAGGCGGTAATTCGGAGAGTTCACTCAGGAGAGTGTAGGGGTTGGGGACTGTAGGATGAATTGTCTCCACCCTCTTGTTAACTTCTCTGAGGTCTTGTACCGGCCTATATTCTGAAGTCCCAGGTTTTGGGACAGGAAGCAAGGGAGTATTCCAGGGGGAATGGCATGGCATTAGGATCCCAGCTTCTCGCAAGCGGTTGATGTGTTTGGCAATTCCCTCCCTCGCTTGCTGGCTGATGGGATGGATATTGCCTCACCCGGATGGGGGTGGCTGTGGCAACTAGCGGCGCTTGTTGAATGGCTAGTCCAGGGGGGTTAGTTTCAGCCCAAACTGTAGGAATTGTCTCTTTCCACTTTTCTATTAATGGAGAAGCTTTCCACTCTGGTTTTGCTAAGAGTAGATACTCCTCTGATATAGGGCAGGTAGCTAGAATGGCAGGTGGCGGTAGGTTCAAGTCTATAGAATTTCCGGTAAAGGAGATTTGGGCCTTAAGCATGTGCAACAGATCTCTCCCCAGAATATGGGGAGAATGGGCAATCAGGTATGAGCACAAAGGAATGAGCTAGGTCAGTGATTTGGGCATGAGTCCGTGGGTAGCCTTGCGTTTGTCCTGTGGCTCCCTGAATGTATACCTTTTCTTTAATCACAGGTCCTAAGGGTTCTTTAAGAATGGAATACATAGCCCCAGTGTCAACCAGGAATCTGGGTTCTTTCCCTTCTACGTTGAGGGTAACCACAGGCTCCTGGGGATTCAGGCAAAGAGGGGAGCTGTGGTGGCGTCATTATTCTTGGGCGACCAGGATGGGAGGCTTTTTGTTGGGGCATTTATCTTTCCAATGTCCTTCTTCCTTACAATAAGCACATTGATTTTTTCCCAATGTTGCTCGGGGTCCTTTCTGACGGGGTTGAGGCCTTCCCTGTCCTTTGCTGTTGCCTGGGGTTTTTCCCCAGGCTGGTACGAGGACTTTCCCTATTTCCTTCCCCTGCATAATGGCAGGGCTGTCCCTGCCCTGAAAAACTCACTGGGCTATTTCTACCAACTCTGAAATTACCCTCCCTTCGAATCCTTCTAATTTTTGGAGGTTTTTATGGATGTCTGGGGCCGACTGAGAAACAAAAGCCATGTTAATGGCTTTTCGGTTCTCTGTTGCCTCGGGGTCAATAGGAGAATATAAGTGGTAAGCCTGGTAAAGCCTTTCAAGGAAGGCTGCAGGCGACTCATTCGGTCCTTGGACCCTTTTTGTCAGAAGGGTGGGCTTTTGGGCCGCTGCGCGAAGCCCCTGTTACAATCTGGCGATACTGAAGTAGACGCTCCCTACCATTATCCGTGTTAGGGTCCCGCTGGGGCGGTGCGGAAGGGAAAACACGCTCAATTCTGCGAAGGTCTGTGGTAGGCATTCCATCCGGGCCAAGGACTGCTCTCGTGGCTTCCCGGAGCACTCGGGCCCTTTCCTCGGAAGTCAGTAAGACCTGCAAGAGTTGGTGACAATCTTCCCAAGTAGGTAAGTGAGTGGTGAAAATGGAGCTCAATAAGTCAATTAGGCCCTGGGGGTTTTCAGAGAAAGGCAGGTTCTGAGTTTTCCAGTTATAGAGGTCCGTGGTGGGGAAAGGAGTGTAGACAAGCTTCGGGCGTGTTGGCTGCCCGTCAGGATCGGGAGCCGGAGCCATTGGCCTAAGAGGAAGGATGGGAACTGGGGCATCAGAGGACGGGTGTTCTCCTCTACAGAGGGCTCCTGACCTGGTGTGTGGGGGACTAGTCAAAGGGTCACCTGCGGCTTTTGGTTCCTGGGGAGCTAGTGGAGTCTGGGGATAAGGAGGTGGTCTCTAAGATCGGATAACAAGTCCCTCCCTTGGGTATCTCCTGAAGCACCGGGTAAAGCCTCTTTGAAGGCTGAGTGATGGGAAGCAAGGGTTTGGAGTTTGGAGGAGAACAGGAAGGGGAGTGGGAAAGGGAGATGCCGGATGACAGCTTTTGGCCCTGTTTCTGGCACTCTCTCAGCCAGGAAGGTGGGTCTTCTAGGAGGTCGACCCAAGTCACAGCATATGGCTCCTGGTGGGGATGAACATCATGACAAACCCTACGGACAGCATAAGCAAGGTTAAGATTCTAGGAGCCCTCTGGGGGCCAGTCAACCCCAGAGAATGTCAGCCAGTCCGGTTGGCAATATGTCCGCAGCCAGGATGGCTTTAGGTTACAGCCATAGTTCCTTCCTCTTTTTCTGAAACCAGAGAAGTTATTTAGCATGCATTTAAGGGGGGAGCAAGGCTCGGACAAAGACTGACCCATGATGGAGGTTAAACAGTGGGTCACACCAGAGATAATGATAGGTTAACAGGAAACATTTAACAGGGCACACAGAGCACTGAACGTAGAACAAATGGCTGGGGTGATCAAGCCCAACCCAGACGGTCCGAAGACCCGGATGGTCCGGAGACCCAGATGGTGCTGGGGGCATCTCCACCAGACACCAGCTAGGGGGAAGTTAAGCCACGCCCAGCCTTCCCTCCTAGAATCAGATCTGGCCAGTAACAGAAAACAGGCGCCACCCCGCATACCTTACTTTTTTTTTTTTTTTTTAATTTTTTTTAACGTTTATTTATTTTTGAGACAGAGAGAGACAGAGCATGAACAGGGGAGGGGCAGAGAGAGAGGGAGACACAGAATCTGAAACGGGCTCCAGGCTCTGAGCTGTCAGCACAGAGCCTGACGCGGGGCTCGAACTCACGGACCGCGAGATCGTGACCTGGCTGAAGTCGGACGCTTAACCGACTGTGCCACCCAGGCGCCCCCCGCATACCTTACTTTTAAGCCAGGTCTGAGAACGGAAGGCCGGGGCTGAGGAACGTCTCTCAGAGCTCTCCCCTAGCTGTTCCGCTTCAGCCTCCGAATCTTGGGTGGTCACAGAATCTCGGTGGAACCTCCAAATGAAACAGGGTGCTGTCGAGAGACAAAAAAAAAAAAAAAAAACAACCAAAAACCAAAAACCAACAACAACACCAGACGCTGAATAGAAGCAACACAAGATTTTATTCACAGCCGGGCCAAATCTCATCTCCTGATCTTAAGGAGAAAAGTGCAGAGAATGGCCCCCGAACAAAGGTAGCAGCGAGCTTATATGGATTTTAGCAAGTCAGAGTATGTCATTATTTAGTTAACCAATTATAATTTACAGCATTTCATGGTAGCCAATCATACTGTGACACACAGACGTTAGTCTTGATGGGAACCTATCAATTTAAAGTTCTTTGTCCTAACGGATTTTAAAACAACCAATCATAATTAGACACCTAAGATACCGTGGGGCAGTGAGTTCTGACTTTTTACATGTTGGTCTTGACTAGGCTAGATCTTGGTAGAAGGGGTGGGGGGAGCGTTTTGCAACCTAAGTTATCTATTTAGCAAGCAGGCGAAGTTACAGAAGCGAGATAGGGCGGTTAGTAATTTCCGATAACCCTAATAGGGAACCACATAAGCTTTTATCTCAATTATTCATGAAAGGGGAGTTTAAGCCGAACTTATATACAATAAGCTTTCTGATAGCTTATAAGTTGACCTATTACAACGACCTGAGCGGAAGTCAGATGCTCAGCTGACTGAGCCACCCAGGCGTCCAGTAACTTCAGTTTTAAATTTATTTGTTTATCCAACCGACCACTGTGTAGGTTGCACAGGCTCTTCAGATAGGACAAACCAGGACCCTCTGTCCAGCTGTTCTGCTGGCAGGTGGCTCAGATATTAATGGAGCACTTATAGCAATTTTGAGCATAAACATAATAGGAAATTTGGCCTTTGTCAATGTTTATGCAATAAACACCCCCCGGTTCTAATCCTGCCATTTCATCCTTTCCAGCCCAACAAGGCTCAAACCATTTCTTTGGGAACAGAGAGAAGAAAGTACATTCACTTCTTAAGATAGCCCTAAAAGGTACAAGGGAGAAAGTGTTTGAGGGAGAAGACTCTAATTTACTTGAAAGAGGAAAACTTACCCAGTGAGACCAAGTTACTACAGTTCTCCAACATCACATCTCTGTATAAGTCCCTCTGAGCAGAATTCAGACTCTCCCACTTCTGCTGAGAGAAGGCTATGGCCACATCCCTGAATGTCACTGATCCCTGAGATGGCAAACCCACATATTTCTGGTGCGGTTAAAAAAAAAAAAAAAAGATTTTAAGATGAAAGAAGAGGAAATAAAAAGTTTCAATGTGGCAAGGGAGCAATCAGATCAAGTAGGTTCAAAGCTTATGACCTAAAACGTATTATGAATCAGAATATCTGCATGTTCTGGAAGAACCCTGTTGCTAGGGACAAAATTTTCTGTATGTTGTAGGATACCACGGGACTTCAGACCTGTTGAGAAACTGACAAAATAATCCAAGTTTCTCTGTTAAAGTAAATAACAGACACAAAGACACTGCCTGCTCAGTACCCAACCTAAAATATTCTCAAGAAATATTAATCTCTGCACTATTTTCCCTTTAAGAGAAGGTTTTTTTTTCCCCAAGCATAAAATCTTTATTTTAGAAAATAGGTATTATACAAATTTGCTAATTTCTGAAACTTCAAGATTATGTCAGATTACATCATCAACATTTTCCTTTATTAATAGAAACATTTTCATGATGAAATAAAAGTACCTTTCATGAATATATATCAGAGTTAGGCATTATTTTATATTTTTATAAGACTGGACCAAATGTCTCAGATTTCCCCAATGCTGGCAATCTATGTTAAGCTACTGTTTATGATAATATGCTCATAGTGTCATTTAACACTCATCACTCAACACTTCTGCTGTTCCTCAGTGGACTACGATGAAGGGGATTCAAATCAAACGAACGCCACCCGAGTCTAGCAGGTCCCCCGCCACCACAAAACTGACCTAGCACACGCTCTCGGGCATCGCCTCGCAGGAACGGTATCAATGTTTCCAAGTCATGGTTATGTCCCCACTGTGTCCCTAAAAGCCTCACAGAGCATGCGATCTCATCATATTAAGAGACCAATTGGTACAAAATTGGTAAGTCTGTGGAGATTTTTTAACCTTCTGACGTATGGCCAAATGAGGCCAGTATCTCAAACTCACCAAACCACTGACACAAAGGAGCTCCAATAATTCACGAGGCTTCACATCTTCACTGCTCCATCACAGTCCTTTAGCAAAGACTCATCACGTAGGGCCTGTTCCGTAATTTGCTCGATGAATTAATGAACACCAGTCAGAAAAGGCGACCTTGTAAGGAGGAAGCAATCGTTTGGCAATGTTTCAAACAGAAGGAACCAAGCAGGTAATTAGATAGTCCCCGCTTAGGAAGAACGCCTCAGGTTAATTAATGAAAATATCTACGTAGTCTAGGGGCGCCTGGGTGGCTCAGTCGGTTAAGCGTCCGACTTCGGCTCAGGTCATGATCTCACGGTTCATGAGTTGGAGCCCCGCGTCGGGCTCTGTGCTGACAGCTCAGAGCCAGGAGCCTGCTTCGGATTCTGTCCCTACCTCTGCCTCTCTCTCTCTCTCTCTCTCTCTCTCTCTCTCAAAAATAAACATCAAAAAAATTTTTAAAAAGAAAAGAAAATATCTACGTAGTGTAAAAATCCCAGTATTTCAAGGAGTAACAACTTACACGGGCTATGCTTTTAGAAATGTAAGAACCGATCAGTCTTCCTGGGGATTCCTCTAGTAGAGAAGTTCAAACTCTAGAAAACCCAGAGCTGAGAGAAGAAAAGGAGGTTTTAGGGCTCCCAATAGCTTCAGCCAGTAAGCCTTCTTGTCCCTCCATTTCAGCTTCCACGTTATGCTACAACCACCCTCACATAAAATTTTGGAAACAGAGGGATTCTGGATAAAGCCGAACCCCAGTGAACCGAGCTGCACACAGCTGGATGCCGAGCCAACAGCACTTCTTCAAGGAAGACAGAGTTAGACCTTCAGCAGGACGCTTTCTGGCTAGGCCTTCATTCTGGGGACGCTGATCTGGAGCTAATATCTGGCTACGCAGTTCAGCTTTGAACAGATTCTCCTCCTGACACTCCTACACTCTTTTTTTTTTTTTTTTTTTTGGTTGGAATTTTTTTTTTGTAATTGAAGTGTGGTCAACATGTAATGTCAGTTTCACCTAAACAACACGGTGACTTGACATTTATACACATTATGAAATAATCACGCCAATAAGTCTGGTTATCACCTGCCACCAAAGTTATTAGAATATTATTGCGTATATTTCCTATGCTGTACTTCACATCTCTGTGACTTGACTGGAGGTTTGTACCTTTTGCTGTCTGTCACCAATCCTCCCCCCACCCCTCCCCCCTGCCAGTCAACCACTAGTTTGTTCTCTGTTATTTTTGGGTTTGTTTCTGTTTTGTTTGCTTGTTGTCTTGTTTTTATATTCAACATACAAGTGAAATCATATGGTATTTGTTTTTCTCGGACGTATTTTACTTAGCGTAATCATCTCTAGGTCCATCCATGTTATCACAAATGGCAAGATTTTATTTTTTATGAATGAATACTATTCCATTGTATTCCAAGTATATACACTTCATCTTCTTTATCCATTCATCTATTGATGGATGCTTGAGTTGCTCCCATATCTCAGCTATTTTTCTTGGGCCGCCTGGGTGGCTCAGTCGGTTAAGCCTCCTACTTCGGATTTCGGCACATCTCCTGGTTCATGAGTTCCAGCCACCGCATGGGGCTCTGTGCTGACAGTGCAGAGCCTGGAGCCTGCTTGGAGTTCTGTGTCTCCCTCTCTCTCTCTCTGCCCCTCTCCTGCTCACGCTGTCTCTCTCTCTCTCTCTCTCTCTCTCTCTCTCTCTCTCTCTCAAAAATAAATATTTAAAAAATTAAAAAATAAAATAAAATAATTAAATTAAATTCCCATCTCCAGATCAGCTCCGGGCTTTCCGGCGGGTCCTGCTGGGAAGCTTCATTCAGGGGCTCCCTAACCGACCTCCCTCTGGGGGCCTCCAGTCTAGGACAGACCACGTGGCTGCGAGGGGAGAGGGGCCGCAGGAACCTGGAACACGGGTCACAATGATACCCCTCCTAGCCTTGGCGGGAGCACACCCCTGGGCCAAACCACACAGTCCCCCGCCCGCCCCCAGCTGTTCCGGCTCACGCACGCCGGGGATGCGGGCAGCCTCGGCCCGACCCCTCGCCGCTCCCCGCACGCCCCACACTCACTGTTTCCCTTCACTGAGGTCCACGTTGCCCTGTGGGCGGGTCTGACTCTGCAGAACTCTCTCCACGAGGCCGGGTGCTGGTTTTCTGCCGCGCCAACAAGCACGAAACAGTGGGGGGGTGGGGGGAAGGCTGAGGTCCAGGTTGCCCCCGCGGCCTTCGGGAAGTGTAATCCCAGGCTTCTTTGGCCTGAGCGCAGTAGCCTGCGGGAAACGTGGTCTGGCGCGCTAAAATCGTAAAACCTACGCGTTCCCGCCGCCCACAAGGACCACCCAACCCCGCTCCCCGGGAGCCTGGGGAGTTCCCATCGGTCCTCGGATGGCGCAGGCGCAGGCTCCCGCTGAGCTGACGACCCGACCTTTTATGGGGCTGGGCGAGTTTGATGGGCTGCGGTCGCGGCGCAAAGGACGCGAATAAGTACCTGACCCCACCTGGGAAGGCAGAGTTGAGGATTCAGGTGTTCGCTATCGGCGGACGCTTGAGGCCCGAAGCAGAGAGCCAAGCCAGGGCACTGCCATACCAGACCTCCCAAAACCATAATAATGTATTCTAAATTGTGTTTTTAGTTTAACATAATAATATGAAAAACAGGTGTTTGAAATTATTTATCTTTCTGTATTGTTTACTTTTCTATTACAGAAATGTTATTAAATAGAACATCAATAGAACTACTACTGGTGGCAATTAATAAGGGTAAGACAAACACGTGTGAGGGGCACCTGGGTAGCTCAGTCGGTTAAGCATCCGACCTCTTAGGCATCCCACTTGGGCTCAGGTCATGATCTCGCGGTTCGTGGGTTCGAGCCCCATGTCGGGCTCTGTGCTGACAGCTCAGAGACTGGAGCCTGCTTTGCATTCTGTGTCTCCCTCTCTCTGCCCCTCCCGCACTCTGTCTCTCTCTCAAAAATAAATAAGCATTAAAAAATTAAAAAAAAAAGACAAACACGTGTGAGAAAAATGTTTCCATCCTCTGATACAGCAACTTCTTACTAGATATTTAAACTTTGTATGCTATATTATTGTGTATTTTTGTATTATGTATTCTTAAGATACATAAATGTAAGAACTTTAAAATGGAAAATGTAAACACAATAGGATTAATTAAACACATATCTTTAAAAGAAATGTTTCTGTACCATTATACATTAGGATATCTTTACTTTTTTCTCTTTTCCAATAATACTTGTCTGAATCTGTAGCCTTTATGGCATTCTTTTCTTTAATGTAGTGGTAAATCTGCATACAATCAAACAAAATTCGCTTTGACTTGTAGATCTGGTCTCAGTAAGCCTATATTATACTCATTTTTGGTGTTAGCTCAGTGTTATATCAAGCTAAATATCCTTTCAACAGTGTTTGCGTATAGGGTACTTAGGATTTTACTAATGAACAACAGTACATTTTTAGCCTTGTAGGAATTGGTTTCCAGCTGCAAATTAGTGGAAAAATTAAAGGGTCTTATAATATTTTTAGTCTCAAAATAACTCTCCCAAAATGTTTACTAATTAGACTACAGTTGTTTAAACATGTGATACTCCTCTCTTCCAGGTGGCAAAACCTAATTTGTCTCCCATGGGGATTGGGCATAGTGACTGGAATGTAATAAACAATATGAAAAAGGAAGAACATTAACTTTACAGTGGAGAAATCTGGCAGGTACTGCCTTAACTAAGTGATCAGGGTTTGTATCACTGGACGTAAATCATGTTTATATTATGCATCCCTTGATATAATGAGGTGAAGACACTTCCCCTGTGTAGCGTTCTTCCCCAAAATATATAACATCAAATAATAATGAGAAAACATTGGAGAAACCCAAACTGAGTATCCTATTTTTTCTGTTTATTTTATTTATTTTGAGAGAGAGAGTATGTGTGTGTGTGAGCAGGGGAGGGCCAGAGAGAGAGGGAGAGAGAATCCCAAGCAGGCTCTGTGCTGTCAGCCCAGAGCCTGATGTGGGGCTTGATCCCACAAACTGTGAGATCATGAGCCGAAAACCACGAATTGGATGTTTAACTGACTGAGCCACACAGATGCCCGAGTATTATTCTAATATATATATAGCCTCTATATAGCCCCCTTCTCTCTCTCTAATATATATTATTATACATATCCATATAATACATACAATATATATGTGTATGTAGATAGGTAGATACAGATTACTATTCCTCAAAAGTATACAGGTCATGAAAGACAGTCCTGGAACAGAAAAGGATATTAGTGGAAAAACTGGAGAAAACCAAATAAAGTCTGCAATGTATTAAATAGCATTAAGCCAATATTAATTTCCTGCTTGGATAAATGTACATGGTTATAGAAGATGTTGACAATGGGAGATACTGGGTGACAGGCATAGGGAACATTCTGTATTATCACTAAAACTATTCTGAAAATAAATGTTTCAAAATAAAAAGGTTTTATTTATCAAATTTTTTTAATGTTTATTACTTATTTTTGAGAGTGAGACAACGTGTGAGCAGGGGAGGGGCAGAGAGAGAGGGAGACACAGAATCCGAGGCAGGTTTCAGGCTCTGAGCTGTCAGCACAGAACCTGATACAGGGCTCGAACTCATGAACCGTGAGATCATGACCTGAGCTGAAGTCAGACTTAACCAACGGAGACACCCGGGTGCCACTAAAATAAAAAGTTTTTAAAACTTCAAAGAAATCTTAAAAAAAAAAATTTTTTTTTTAACCTTTATTGATTTTTGAGACAGAGAGCATGAATGGGGGAGGTTCAGGGAGAGAGGGAGACACAGAATCGGAAGCAGGCTCCAGGCTCCCAGCTGTCAGCACAGAGCCCAACGTGGGGCTCGAACTCACGGACTGTGAGATCATGACCTGAGCCGAAGTCGGACGGTCAACCGACTGAGCCACCCAGGCACCCCAAAACTTCAAAGAAATCTTAAATTGTTGTGTATTATCACATTAACAAAATTATTAGAATTTTTATTTGTAAAAAAGTTATTAGCTTAAAGTAATAGTAGATGCAAATATAAAATCATAGATATTGAGTAGAAATTCTGCATTTCTAAATTGGTTCAAAAATATCAGCATAAACTTGAAGCATAATCTTTAAAAAATAGGTATATTAGCCCTTTCCACTGATAAGTTCTAAGTACAACCCAGTAGTTATAAGTCCCCCCTCAGAATGTGGAGGGAAATATTTATTGATTTATATGATATTATTTATTAAAATTTACAGTTATTACCATTACATTACCATATTATAATCAAACATTTTACACAATAACCATTTTTATAGTAATCCAGAATTTGGAGCTTATTCCAAAGCATTGGTGATTAGATTAATTTAAAGGACTGTCTTTCTTTTGGGGCTCCTGGGTGGCTCAGTTGGTTAAGCTCTCCATTTCGGCTCAGGTCATGATCTGAGTTCGTGGGTTCGTGGGTTTTAGCCCCACATCGGGCTCTGTGCTGACAGTGCAGAGCCTGCTTGGGATTCTCTCTCTCCCTCCCTCTCTACCCCTCCCCTGCTCTCTCACTCACTCTCTTTCAAAATAAATAAACTTAAAAAAAAATAAAGAACTATCTTTTTCTTGAAAGCCATATCAAAGTTGCTCCTGGTATGTTAAATGCCTTATGTAATTTAACTAAAATGTAAGGATGACATCAATGTTTTTAGTAGAAAACAATAGACTTTTTATAAACAAACAAACAAACAAACAAAAAATTCAAGTAGTTGGAACCGAAAAATTGGGGCATGGAGACACAGAGCTGACCAGCAATGATCTTTCGGGCTTCCGTGGACACCAATGTTATACATCTCATAGAGGGGTACAAGATGAATTACCACGAGAAGGTCAAGTAGAGATTTAAAGGAGATTTCACTGAGAAGTAATAAATGAATAAAAGCCAATATTCTTTTTTTAATTGAAAAGCGCTTCTTAAAGAATATATAACAGTTAATGACACCGTTTACTCTTTGGATTCTTGAAATAGGAGAGAGGAACAGGGAACTTAGATAAAGAATATTCACATTAACTTTGTAAACATATGGATTTGTTAAAAATGTGAATATACTTTTTATGACAGCAATTAATATTAGAGTGAAAATTTCAGACTAATAGAGAAGAAGCAAAGTAAGCCAAAAGACAAAGAGAAAGAAGCAGAAATCATTCTGAAGATGAGCAGGTAAATAACAAACAGGAAGTCACCTGACTTGGAGTGAGAACTCACACAGCTCATGTAAATCAGAGACAACTTTGCAGAAGCCTGTGATTCCAGAACCAGCTGTTTTCACTGATTGCTCCTGCCCTGCGGGAACGGGAGATATTCGAGGACAAATAAAGACCCATTGCATTCATTCCCCTGATCACAGGACTTTTCTCGGAGACTGTTAGAGCCTACATGTGTACATTTTGCTCCCTGAGGTGGCGATCTGGAAATATCAATCAATACTTATCAGGACAGGAGTTTTATTTATGAGAACAAACTGTCGGACTAATGTGTTCAGGGGTAAGGGGTGAGCACATTAGCAATTTGTATTTGGCAGAGGGGAATGTGAGTTCCTTGGTGGGAAGAAATGCAGTCAATTAGAAGGATAATTCTTAGATCAAAGAAATTTTAAAATCACAAACATTTTTGGGAAACAATTGTTAGTCTCATTTAACCATGACAGTCCCAATGGTGGGGGGAGCCTCCCCCCAACATACATACAAACTTATGTACATATCAGAAAATGTCCCTCAGACACCAAGTAACCGTTACTCCAGAATGAACGGTCATCATCTTATTGTTCTTCACTAGTGTTTAAAGAGTTCAGCATGAGCATAGTGATGTTATAAGTGTTTGATTAGTCAGGGGTAAGGTGCAGATTTTGGACAAAGCTATGTCAGGGAGGAAGGATGCCTAGAAGCCAGAAAGCAGGTAGAAAAGCCCACAGCGTGTCTCAGAAAGCTCTCTGGTCTTTCTTTCTCTAACCCAGGAAAGCAGAACTTTTTGTCTATCTCGTGGTGTTTTTTTTTTTTTAATGGCGTTTCCTGAAATATATTCTATTTCATCTAAGTTCATATATTTGTCTGAAAAGAACAGCCACTTATCAGATTGTGTTTCCTGCTAGGACAGTGGCTGCAGTTGTGGTTCATCTATACTTTCAGAGAATTAAGATGGTCTCTGAAACACATTTGAAAAGTGAGCCATTCCCAGCAGATCATTAATGTTGACTCATGAAGTTATCTAGAAAGACAGACAAGAATAGCTTGTCTATTATAATGTCTATAGCATTATTATCCTTATTAATAATGGAGGGGCGCAGGGTCGGCGCTGTGATCCCAGCCAGCCCGGGGAAGCGCTGGTGGCCGGTGCGGCGTCGGGGCAGAAGGCGCGAGCGGTGTCAGCCTTAGGAAGGAGGTGGCAGCGAAGAGCAGGTGCGCGCTGCGGAATCTTCGGAGCGCGGGGAGACGCAGGCGAGGGGGTCTCCTCGCTCCCGCCCCTCCACCACCAAGGCCGCGCTGCCCGGCGAACGTTGGGCTCCATCACCGCAACGGATGACAGAAAGGGTGCGCGAGCCAAGGGCGCGAAGAGCTAGCGGCTAAGGGCAAAGGGCGGGGTCCAACGGCCAGAGCCCGGCTGACTCGCTTGGGTTTCGAGCCTTCCGTCACCTAGCTCCAGACGTTGGGCACCAAAAGGGCCCCTCCAGGTGGGAGCTGTTCAGGAGGCTCTCGGGGCATCCGGCAGCCAGGCCTGTGAGCCCGCCAGCCCTTCCTCCTGGGGTCCCTGGAGGCAGAAGGGCCTCAAAGCCCAAGGCGGGAGCACTCCTGATCCTCCCACGGGGGGTTGCGGCTTACAGGGAGGGTTAGGGCGGTGCCGTCTCGCTGGGTGACCGACTGCGCCGTGGGGGGCTGGGGTGCAGCGGGCCAGGGCTAAGTGGGAGAGGACAGACCCGAGCAGCCGCGGCGCAAGAACAGCCGTGGAGCACACGCTTTCCCTCCCTCATCCCCATACAGGTAGTTCAGGCTCCCGACACCGCGGCCTCCAGGAAGGAACTGGTCTGGCGCCTCGCCGCGTCCCGCAGCCGGGGAAAGTACGAGCCGACAGCATCCCCGTCCGGCAGTGAGGTTTTGTGAGGCGGAAACAAGATGCCCCCGCCAGCCCGGATGCTGCTTTCCACATCTCTTCCTAGCAGGCAGGTCCTCTTCACGGCCTTTTTGTCAATTTGGTAAAACAGCACTTTCCCCAGGTTGTACAGGTGGCGGAGCCCCCATTTGAACCCAGTCCGTCTGATTCCAGAGTTCCTTAATTTAGCCACTGGATTGTGGTGCCTCCTTATCAGGTAGGCATCATGTATTACCATTACTTAGAGTCCTCGGGGTACTTAGGACACCTGTAATGAGCCCATGGGCTGCCTACTAGGCCTCTGGATTGGTTCACCTCTTAAGTGGGCCCTTGGCTACACTGGGCTCCAGGCTCTTGAGAAGATGCTGGGCAGAGACCCCAATTGCCAGCATATCCCCATAGGGCATTTCTTTTCTTACAGATCCTTGTAGCCGACCACATCGCTGTCTGTGCAGGGACAGGAGATACACATCAGATGAGTAAAGGATCCATCCTGGCTTAAAAAAGCCTTGTGCCCCAAGGGCACCCATATCCGTAGACCAGTTTTCAGGATCCTGGTCGAAACTGGCAATTTAACAATATTAATTTCTGCAGTCCACTGCATGGGACAGATCTGTATTAAATTAGGTGTTTTGAATTTTCTCTCCGCTATATTTTGAAGCAAGGGTCAGCAAATTACAGCCTGTGGGCAAAATTCAGCTCATAGCCTGTGAAGCTGAAGCCTGTTAACACCCTAAGCATTGTGTTAACATTTTTAAAGAGCTGCAAAGAAAAATATGTGATAGAGACTATATGTGAGCCACAGAATTTATATTATTTGCTATCTGGCCCTGTACAGAGAAACTACTGTTTCGTAGTTTTGTGGGTACAGGTCTTGAATAGCTTTTGCTAATTTATTCCTAAGTATTTTACGAGATTTGTGAACATTATTTTTTTTTGTGTTTGTTTTTGAGAGAGACAGAGTGCAAGAGGGGGAGGTGCAGAGAGGGAGGGAGACACAGAATGTGAAGCAGGCTCCAGGCTCTGAGCTGTCAGCACAGAGCCTGATGCCGGGCTTGAACTCACGAGCTCTGAGATCATGACCTGAGCTGAAGTCAGATGCTTAACAGATTGAGCCATCCAGGCACCCCTGTAAATGTTTTTTTTTTATTTTATTTTTGAGTAATCTCCATACCCAACATGGGGCTCAAACTCACAACCCCAAGATCAAGAGTTGCATGTTCCACTGACTGAGCCAGCCAGGCACCCTGTAAATGTTATTTTAAATGATCTCTTTATTCTTATTTATTTATATTTGAGAGAGAGAGAGCATGGGCAAGCCAGAGAGAGGGGCAGAGAGAGAGAGAGAGAGAGAGAGAAAGAGAGTGTTTTAGGTAGGCTCCATGCTCAGCTCAGAGCCTACATTGGGACTGATTCCCACAACCCTGGGGTTATGACCTGAGTTAAAATTAAGAGATGTTCAACCAACTGAGCCACCCAGTGGCCCCCAAATGGTTTCTTTTAAATAGGTTATTGGTAGTACATGGAAAATACATTTATCTGTTTATCTGTATCTACACAACACTCACACGTAAAATATACACACTATATAGATATATGGATGATATATACATATACATATACATATACATATACATATACATATACATCCAGATATAGACCTTGCTAAATTTACTTTTTACTTCTGGTGGTTTCTTTGCAGACTCCGTTGAGTTTTCTACATCCACATAGTATTTTCTGTAAATCACGTATCTCTGAATAAACATAGCTTTATTTCTGTATGATCTGCATGTCTTTTGTTTCTCTTTCTTACCCTACATTTGCAGAGACCAACAATTATCCGCACAGCAATACTGGGCACTTCTCTTCTAGTTGAGCTTTGTAGCTGACAGCACAGCTGTCTATGAGTGATCTTATCCCCTCTGGGAGAAGGAGAGGAGCTGCATTTCAGGTGGGTACAGTATCCACCCTGGCTTAAAAGCCAAGGACTGCAATATATCTTGTAATAATTGCATAACCAGCTTTTAGGGGCCTGGCTGAAAATGACTACTTACCAATATTAACTGGTCCAGTCCACTCGTATGATATATGGAGATATAGGTACAGCTAGAGATGGAGACATAGATGCAGATGATATATAGACATAAACATCTGTGTTTGTATCCGTATGAAGATAAGGTCTTTGCAATGATTTTTTGCATTTGACACCAAGAGCAAAGGCAACAAAAGCAAAAATAAACAAGGAGGACTACATCACACCAAAAAGCTTCTGCACCGAAGAAAGAAGGCAATGAAACGAAAAGCCAACTTGCTGAATGAGAAAAAGTAATTGCACATCGTATTCCTGATAAAAGATTAATATACAAAATATATAAAGACCTCGTACAACTCAATACCAAAAACACGGTATGATTTAAAATGAGCAGAGGACCTGAATAGACATTTTTTTAATAGGTACATGAAAAGGTGCTCAACATCACTAATCATCAGAGAAATGCATCAAAACCACGATGAGAAAAAAAAAAAAAAAAAACCGCCTGACACCTGTTAGAATGGCTATCATCAAAAGACAAGGAATAACAAGTGTTGGTGAGAGGATGTAGAGAAAGGGGAACTTGTGCATAATTGGTGAGCATGTAATTAGTGCAGCCAGTATGGAAACAATTATAGACATTCCTCAAAACATTAAAAAATAGAAGGGCGCCTGGGGGGCTCAGTTGGTTAAGTGTCTGACTTCGGCTCAGTTCATGATCTCACAGTTCGTGAGTTCGAGCCCTGTGTTGGGCTCCTCGCTGCCTGGGCAGAGCCTGCTTAGGATTCTCCCTATCTCTGCCCCTCCTCGACTTGTGCTCGCATTCTCTCTCTCTCTGATAAATAAATAAACTTAAAAAAAAAAAAAAAACAGAACTACAATGTGATCCTGCAATTTCACTTCTGGATATTTGTCGAAGAGAAGGAAAACACTATCTTGAAGAGGTATCTGCATTATTCACAGTAGCCAACCCATGGAAGCAACCAAGGTGTCCATCAATGTATTCATGGATAAAGAAGATGAATGGATAGGGATATTATTCAGCCCTAAAAAAAAAAAAAAAAAAAAAAGAATTAAATCTTGCCATTTGTGACAACATGGATGGGCCTTGAGGGGCCATTATGCTAAATGAAATAAATCAGACAGAAAAAGGCAAATAGCATTATGATCTCACTTTTTTTTTTTAACGTTTATTTATTTTTGAGACAGAGAGAGAGCATGAACAGGGGAGGGTCAGAGAAAGAGGGAGACACAGAATCTGAAACAGGCTCCAGGCTCTGAGCTGTCAGCACAGAGCCCAACGCGGGGCTTGAACTCACGGACTGCGAGATCATGACCTGAGCCGAAGTCAGACGCCCAACCGACTGAGACACCCAGGCGCCCCTATGATCTCACTTCTACATGAAATCCAAAAAACACTGAACTCCTATATAAAGAGAACAGATTGGTGTTTGTCAGAGGTAGGGGTTGAGGGTGTGTAGAATAAGTAAAGGTGAAGGTAGTCAAAAGGTACAAACTTCCAGTTATAAAATAAATAAATCCTGGATATGTAATGTACAGCATGATGACTATAGTTAATCATATTATATTGTATACTTGAAGTTTTCTAAGAGAGTATATCTTAAAAGTTCTTGTCACAACAACAAAAAATTATAACTATGTGTGGTGATGATCTCACCTAGACTTGTGGTTATCACTTTGCAATATATATAAATATCAAATCATTATGTTGTACATCTGAAACTAATATAATGTTATATGTCAATTAGAATTAATTCATTGCCAGACACCGTATCAATAGAATTTTTAAAAAATCATGATCATCTCAACAGATGCAGAAAAAAGCGTGTGACAAAATCCAACATCCTTTCATTAGAAAAGAACAAAGAATAAAAGTGAATCTCCTCGACCTGGTAAGGCATGGACAAAAACCCACAGCAAATGTGTACATAATGGTCGAAGATGGATGCTTTATCCCTAAGATGAGGAACAAGATTAGAAGGTCCACTCTCCCCCCTTTTACTCAATATTTTACTGGAGTCTCTAGCCAAGGCAATTCAGCAAGAGAAAGAAAAAAAATGCCATCCAAACTGAAAAAGCATAAGTAAAACTGTATCCACAGAGATATGCATCTTATATAGAGAGTATCTAAAGGAATACACTAAAAATATTTTTTAAAATGTTTAATGTTTATTATTTATTTTTGAGAGAGAGACAGACAGACAGAGTGCAAGCAGGGGAGGGGCAGAGAGAGAGGGAGACACAGAATGCAAAGCAGGCTCTGGGCTCTGAGCTGTCAGCACAGAGCCCGATGCAGGGCTCAAACCCACAAACCACGAGATCATGACCTGAGCCAAAGTTCGACACTTAACTGACTGAGCCACCCAGGCGCTCCAATACACTAAAAAAATATTAAAACTAATAAACAATTTCATCAAGATTACCAGATACAAAACACTATACAAAAATCAATTATCTTTCTATATACTTATGATGAACCAATAAAAAAATGAAATTAAGAAAACCATTTCATTTTCAATACCATCATAAAAATAAAATATTTAGGAATAAATTTAACAAGAAGTTTCCTGTTTATACTCTGAAGACTGCAAAAACACTGTTGAAAAAGATTTTGAAAGATATAAATAATATGAAAAACAACTCCTGTTCATGAATAAGATTTGATTTAAGGTGGTGAGACTTCCCAAACCAATCTGCAGATTCAACATGATCCCTGTTAGAATTCCAGTTGTCTTTTTTGTTGAGATTTACAATCTGATTCTCGAATTCATAAGGAATTGCAAAGGACCCCAATTAACCAAACGTCTTGAAAAAGAAGCACAGCGTAAGACTCACGCTTCTTTATTTCAAAAGCTACTACAATGCAGTGGCAATCAAGACAGTGTGGTATTGGTGTAGGGTAGATAGATGATGGAATAAATTAGGAGTCCAGAAATAAACCCATATGTCTATGGTCAACTTTTTTTTGATAAGGGTGCTAAGACCATTCAATAGGAGAAAAATAGTTTTTTCAATAAATGGTGGTGGAACAGCTAACTGTACAGCCACATGCAAAGGAATGAAATTGTCTTCTACCATTACCATTATCTTTTACCATATACAAAAATTAACTCAAAATGGATCAACTACCTAAATGAGTTAAAAACTTTATAGATAAAACTCTTAGGAGAAAACATAGGAGTAAATCTTCAGGACCTTTTGTTTGTTGTATTTGGCCAAGGATTCTTAGGTAAGATATCAAAGCACAAGCGAAAGAAACAGATAAAATGGATTAGATGAAAATTTAAAAACTTGTGCTTCAAAGGATACAATCAAGAAATTGAGAAGAAAAACCACAGAATGGAAGAAAATATTTATACATCATATATCTGATTAGGAACTTGTCTCCATATGCATGTAAGAAACACAACTCAATTAAAAAAAAAAAAAACAGACAAAAAGAAGAATCAAAAAATAGGCAAAGTACCCTCATGACCAATTTGCACATGAGATGTTCAACAGCATTAGTCATCAGGGAAATGCAAATCAAAACCACAATGATATACCATTTCATACCAACTAGGTTGACTAGAATCAGAAAGTAAGATAACAAATGTGGGGGAGAATATGGAGAAATTGGAAGCCTTAAACACTGTTAATGGGAATGTAAAAGGGTGCAGACACTTTGGAAAACAGTCTGTCAGTTCCTCAAAATATTAAGCATAAGAGTTATCCTATATCCCAGCAATTCTACTCCAAGGCATGGACACAAGAGAAATGAAAACATATGTCCACACAGAAACTGTATATGAATGATTATAGCATTATTTATAATGGCCAAATGGTGTCAACAATCTAAATGTACATCAACTGATAAATGGATAAATGAATGTGGTGTATTCATACAATAGAACATTATTTAGTCATAAAAAGGAACGAAGCATCGATACATGCTACAACATGGATGAACTTTGAAAACATTATGCTAAGTGAAAGAAGACCATCACAAAAAAAACCACATATTATATGATTTCATTCATATGAAGTGTCCAGAACATGGACTCTCTTGACACAAAAAGTAGGTTAGTGGTTTTGCCTAGAACTTGAAGGGGTAGGGAGATAGAGAGTTGTAGCTGAACAGTAGGAGGTTTCTTTTTCAGGTGATAAAAAATCTAAAATTGATTTTGGTGATGGTTGCTGGCCCTTGGAATTTCCTAAGTAAGGAGAGTAATAAAGGCGACTTTTGTCATGTTAATGATGTGGCTTTTGGAAAACCCCCAGGTAACCTCAGGATGGGGGGGAAGTATGTCAATAGAGAGTTGAAAGTTTCAGTCCCTCCACCTACCTCTGGGGAGAGGATCTGGAGAAAATCAAGTTCAATCACCAATGACCAATGATTAAGTCAACCATGCCTATGTCACAAAGCCTCCATTAGAAACCCAAGAAGGACAGGGTTTAGAGAGCTTCCCTGTTTGTGAATCAGAATGCATTTATGTGCCTAGAGGGTGGTGTACCCAAATTCCACAGGGAAAGAAACTCCTGTATTTGGGACCTTTCCAGACCTTGGCCTGTGTATCTCTTCATCTAGCTATTCATTCATATCCTTTAATATCCTCTATAGTAAAGTGGTAATCTAGTAGTGAGTAAACTGGTGTCCTGAGTTTTGTGAGTTGATCTAGCAAATTAATAGAACCTCTGGAGAAAGTCATGGGAACCTCCAGTTTATAGCCAGTCAGTCAGAAGCATGGGTAACAACCTGGGGTTTGTGACTGGCACCTGAAACAGAGGCAGTCTTGTGGGACTGAGCCCTTAACTTAAGGGATCTGACACTATCTCCTAGTGGATAGTGTCACAACTGAGCTAAATTTGTAGGACTCTGCTGAGAATTGGAGAACTTCTTGGTGTGTATGTAGAAAACCTACCCATCTGGTGTCAGAAGTAATGTGGCAGTGTAAATAAAAGTAGGAGAGAGACACACAGGAGCATGAGTTTATCCATTACAGTTGCACATATCTGTGATTCTACTGCAAACCATTGAACTATATACACTTTAATTGAGTAAATTGTAGGAGCATGTGAACTGTATCTCAATAAAGTTTTTTTTTTTAAAAAACCCAAATAACTACAAATATGAATAAAACTACAGCATGAATACAGATCTGACAGATATTGAAAGGATAATAAGGGACTAAAAAAAACCTTTCTAGGGGGTGCCTGGGTGGCTTAGTCGGTTGAGCGTCCAACTTTAGCTCAGGTCATGATCTCACGGTTTGTGAGTTCGAGCCCTGCGTCAGGCTCTGTGCTGACAGCTCAGAGCCTGGAGCCTGCTTTGGATTCTGTGTCTCCCTCTCTCTCTGCCCCTCCCCACTCATGCTCTGTCTCTCTCTGTCTCTCAAAAATAAATAAATGTTAAAAAAAAAAAAAAAAAACCTTTCCAGGAAAAGAACTGCAGGCTCAAATGGGTCTACTGGAAAATTCTATCAAACACAAGGAAGAAATTTTGCCAGTGTTCTTCTTCTGCACATTCTTTCAGAAAATACAGAAAAAGGAATATTTCCTAGCTTGCTCTGTGTGGCCAGCATTACTCTAACACCAGAATTTAACAAGAAAAGAATACAACGGATTAGTAACTCTCTTGAACGGATATTAAAAATTCTTTCACAACATTTTAGGAAATTTAAATTCAGCCAAATAGTAATTTGTGTTCTCTTTCTCTCTTTTTCTCAGTTGGTCTGGTTAGAGGCTTATTGATTTTATTGATATTTCAAAGAACTATCTTTTGAATTCACTGATTTTCTCTATTTCCTGTTTTCAATTTCATTGATTTTTGCTCTAATTCTTATTTCTTTTCCTGTGCTTACTTTGGATTTAATTTTCTCTTTTCCTTCTAGCTTCCTAAGGTTGAAACTTAGATTATTGATTTTAGATCTTTTCATCTTTTTGAATATAGGCACTCAATACTATACATTTCCCCCAGGCACTGCTTTCACTATATCCCAAAATTTTTGATAAGCTGTGTTTTCATTTCCATTTAGTTCAAAATATTGTTTAACCTGTCTTGATATTTCTTCTTTGATCTATGTGTTATTTACAAGTGTGTTGTTTAATCTCCTTGTATTTGGGGATTTTCCAGTTACATTTCAGTTATTATTTTCTAATTTAATTCCAGTGTGGTTTAAGAGCAGACATTGTATGAATTATAATCTTCTAAATTTATTAAGCTCATTTTATGGCCCAATATATGGTCTACCTTGTTGAATGTTCCATGTGAGCTTGAGAAGAATTTGTATTCTGCTGTGGTTGAATGAGGTGGTCTGTAGATGTCAATTATATGTAGTGAATCTATCATGGCATTGTGTTCAACTTTGTCCTTACAGGTTTTCTGCCTGCTGGATTTGTCCACTTCTGATAGAGGGGTTTGTTAAAGCCTCCAACTATGATAGTGGATTCATTTCCTTCTTCTTACTGTTTTACCAGTTTTTGCCTCCTGTGGTATAGCATGTTCTTGTTATGCGAATATATGTTCAGGATTATTATGTGCCCTTGGAGAATTGACCCCTTTATCATTATATAATGCCCCTTATCCCTGATAATTTTCCTTGCTTTGACATCTGCTCTGTCTGAAATTAATATAGCTACGCCTGCTTTCTTTTGATTGGTGTTAGCATGGTATAGTTTTCTCCATACATTGACTTTTAATCTATATGTGTCTTTACATTTAAAGTGCTTTTCTTGTACACAACATCCACTTGGGTTATGGTTTTTGATCCATTTTGACAATCTCTGTCTTTTAATTGGTGAATTTAGCCCATTGATGTTAAAAGTGATTACTCCTGTGTCAACTGAAAAATGTTAGGAGGCAATAACTAAGCAAAAGCCTTCATTTGGGATCAAATAATTACAATTTGGGGTACCCAGATTTGGGTAGCAACCCAAATAGTGTCCCACTAAGTAGGAGAAACAGGGGTGTTTGAAAGACAAAAGGAATGCATGTACATGTTTACAAAGAGTTTGTATTGGTGTTGGCAGCAGAAAACTAATCTTGGCCAAATGTAATTGCTTGCTAAAGCTATCACTAAGCAAAAACAAGTCGTTTCTGCAGCCAATTGTAGGTGTTTGTGCAGAGTCCTTGGAATATTTGCAGTTTGGCCCAGTTCAAGAGTTCACGGTTCCACTTGGTGAGGCCCTGCACATTGAAGCCCATTTTGTTAAAGGCTCCTTTTTAAAACTCCTTGACATAAATGACTCCATTTTATTTCACCTTTTATATAGTTGGATTAACATTTACTTTATTTGGTACTGATTTCCTATTTATTGCCCTCTTTCTATGTTCCTGTTTTTTGTCTTCTACTCTCTTCCTGCCTCAACTGAGCATTTTATATTACTCCATTTCTTTTTTTTTTTTTAATAACAAGTGTATTTCTCTTTTTCCCTCTTAGTGGTTGCCCTAGAGTTTGCAATATACATTTACAACTGACCCAAGTCTACCTTCAGGTAACACTATACCACTTCACAGGTAGTGTATTTTCTAATAACAAAATAATCCAAATTACTCCCTCCCATCATTCGTTTCATCTATATACAAGCATGTGTAATGATAGATAGATAACATAATCCCATATAATCAAATTATTATTATTTTTAAACAAACTGTTATCTGTTAGAACAATTAAGAATGAGAAAAATAAAAACTTTTTTTTTACCTTCACTCATTCCTTCTTTGATGTTCATCCTTTCTTTGAGCAGAACTGAGTTTCTGTCCTATATTATTTTACTTCTCTCTAAAGAACTTCTCTCTCTATATATATATATACGTGTGTGTGTGTGTGTGTGTGTGTGTGTGTGTGTGTGTGTGTGTGTGTATTTGCAAAGCAGGTCTACTGGAAACAAATTCCCTCAATTTTTGTCTGAGAAAGTCTTTATTTCTCCTTCACTTTTGAAGCATAATTTCACCGAATGTAGAATTACAGGTTAGTGGGTTTTTGTGTTTTTTTCCTCTCAACACTAAATTTTTCACTCCATTCTTCTGTTTGCACAGTGTCTGTGGAGATTCAGATGTAATTCCTTGTTGCTCTAGGTAAGGTGTTTTCTCCCCACACCCTGCCTCTTTCAAGATTTTTTCTTTTTTCTTTTTAAATGTTCATTTATTTTTGAGACAGAGAGAGAGAGAGAGAGAGAATAAGCAGCGGAGGGACAGAGAGAGAGATACACACAGAATGTGAAGCAGGCTCCAAGCTCTGAGCTGTCAGCACAGAGCCGGATGCGGGGCTTGAACTTACCAGCAGTGAGCTGAAACCAAGAGTCAGACACTTAACCTACTCAGCCACCCAGGTGCCCCTCAAGATTTTTTCTTTATCTTTGATTTTCTGCAGTTTGAAAATGATATGTCTAAGCGTAATTTTATGGCCTGTTGTTTTCTGAGCTTCTTGGATCCCTGGTTTGGTGTCTGACTTTAATTTGGGGAAATTCTCAGTTACTGTTTAAAATATTTCTTCAGTTACTCTCTTTCTTTCTCCTTTTGGTACTCCCATTGTGTGTATGGTACACCTTTTTAGTTGTCCCACTTTCTTGATTATTCTGTTGTTCTTTTTTTTTTTTTTTTTTTTGTCTTTGTTCTTTTTGCTTTTCAGTTTTGTATGTTTTTATGGAGATATCCTCAAGCTCGGAGATTTCGGTCTTCAGTTGTGTCTGGTCTGCCGGTCAGCCTAGCAAAAGCACTCTTCATTTCTGTTACAGTGTTTTATCTCTAGCATTTGTTTTGGTTCTGTCTTAGGATTTCCATCTGTCGGCTCCCATCACGCATCTGTCCTTGTATGCCGGCTACTTGATCCATTAGAGCTCTTAGCATATTAATCATACTTGTTTTATTGATAATTGGATCTGATAATTCTAACATCCTTACCAGTTCTGGTTCAGTTGCTTGCTTTCTATCTTCAAGCTGTGGGGGGGGGGGGGGGTGCCTTTGGTTTTGGTTTTGTTTTGGCCTTTTAGTAACGTTTTCTTGTAATGCCTTATTTTAGTAATCCTTGTAATGTTTCCCTGATAGGTGAACATGAGGTACTGGGTAACACGGAGCTGCTGTAAGTAGGCCTTTCGTAATGTGGTGGTGACGTGTCGGGGGAAGACGAGCGTTTTAGAGTCCTCAGTTGTCAGGATTTTAGGAAGCCCGTGCTTCTGCACGGTGAACTTCACAAGTGTTCCTCAGCTTTTTTCTCCCCTCTCAGGTGGGACAGGATGGCTGGAATAGGCTGGAGTTGGGTATTTCCCTTCTCCCACGTGGAAGGCTTAGAGTGGACTGGAGCGGGGTATTCTCTTCTCCAGTAATGTGGAAGCTGGAGCTGACTGGCGTTATGTCTTTTCCTTGTTCAGATCACTTAGGCTCTGGTTAACTAGTTTCTCTGGAGGGTGGGCCTTGTTAAGAACAGAGCGCTCTGGGGTGCCTGGGTGGCTCAGTCGGTTGAGTGTCGGACTTTGGCTCAAGTCATAATCTAACGGTTTGTGAGTTCAAGCCCCACGTCAGGCTCTGTGCTGACAGCTCAGAGCCTGGAGCCTGCTTCGGATTCTGTGTCTCCCTCTCTCTCTGCCCCTCATTTGCTTGCTCGCTCTTTCTCTTTCTCTCTCTCTCTCTCTCTCAAAAATAAAACATTAAAAAAGACTTTTTAAGCATTTCAAAAAAAGAACAGAGTGCTCTGGCATATTTCAAAAATAATTCCTCATTCCCTCCTCACCCCACACACATCAGAGTACAAGGGGATTTTTCTCTGCTATTGACTATGGGGACCTGGTCAAGTTCCCGGAAATACTACTCACTGCAGGGACCTCCCTGTGGAGGTTCTCCAGGAGTTTTTAACTTACAGATTTGTCCACATTGTGCTTCCAGTAATTTGTCAACAACGGTTCAGGTTTTCCACCCTGGCACTGGTTCCCACAGTGGTTCCCACTCATGAATCTCTGCTCTGGTAAACCACGACTCCCCATATTCACTTGTCTCCCCAACCCTGGACAGCTGTTTTCCCTGGGTCCTCACCTCTCTCACAGATCGAAGAAGAGTGGTTGATTTTTTCTAAGTTTATTTATTTATTTTGAGAGAGAGAGAGTGGGGGTAGGACAGAGAGAGAGAGAGAGAGAGAGAGAGAGAATCCCAAGCAGGTTCCATACTGTCAGCGTAGAGCCCGACGGGGGGCCTGAACTCACAAACCACGAGATCATGACCTGAGCCAAAATCAACACATGCTTAACTGACAGCCACCCAGGCACCCCAAAAGTGGTTGATTTTTTAGTCTGTTCAGCTTTTTTCCTTATTAGGATAGAGTAATGACTTCCCAACTCCTTAAATGTGGAACTGAAAGTCCCCTCATCTTCTTTTTTGGGTGGGGTTTCTGAGGAATAGGTATTCGTAGTTTTATGTCTTTCTTACCTGCTCCCAAATCCCTATCAGCAACCCCTCCAGTCTTATTCTTCTGTCTCTTCTACTATATTGTAAATTCCTTTGGGGAAACTCTATGTTATTAGGCTCTCGCAGCACAACGTCTAGTGTAGAGTCATCACTGAATAAATACTTAATAAAATAATATGTAAAAGATGAGGAAAACACTTGTATTTTTCTTTTTTCCCCAGCTTTAGATAGTTCTTATAGTATGAATTGTCTTAGAAAATACTACGTTTTTAAGAATGAAGTCTACTGAAGACAGCAAGGACTCTACAGCCAGCCAGGACTGGGTGATATTATAACTATTGTAATTTGCTATTTTAGGGACTTAGAGTAATGCCAGGCCAATTATTTCTTCCAAAAAGACTTATTATAACTCGTTATTCCCTGGAAAAGAGACTCTTTTCTGAATTTTTATGGAGCATGAAAACACTCCTATACAATATGAGACATTCTAGACCTAAAATTTCCAATAATTACAAAGCAGTAGTGAGCTTTTTCTTCCTTTGTTCTTCTAGGTGTGAGAGCCCAGATGCCACATCCTTCCTCTCTCGTAGAGTTATTGAATGTGTGGGAATGATTGCCCAAGTCCAGATTAAAGAGAAAGATGCCAACGAGACACTTAATTCTTTTTATAAATTATTAAATGTGTTTTCTGAATGTACATTAGGGATGACCCGACCTACAGTGAAATCAGAGTGACGGGACAGCAGCACCCGCCTCTCCTCTGAACTTCACTTCCTTGTTTCAGACATTGGCAGATGCAATAGTAAAGTGTGGCTATACCACATCCATATATATATTTTTTCTTGTTCTCATTAATTAATCTGCTGCTTGTACATTTTTGTTCTTTTACTCAACTGTGGAGGAAAAATTGACCTGTATGAGTGGTGATGTGTTGAGCCAGGCTTAACTTTTCAAAGTTCTGTGGTTCAGCAAATAGGATGTGGTATATCCTTATATAAGATAAAATACTACATGTGTATTGGAGAAGCCTGCACCATAGATAATATACATATATTACATAATATATGACTATACACACGTGTGTATATATATATATACACATATATATATAACATGTCATATTATATACTATTTATATATATATACACATATATATATACATATATATATATAACATGTCATATTATATACTATTTAATCTTGGTAAGAAAAGGCTCATTGAGGCAAATGCAGAAGAAGACAGCTTTAGGCAGCGAGAGGTCCTGCCCATCCAAGAATAGAGGAAAACTGGCCCGCAGCTTGAGTTTGCCAGGCTAACAGTTGCAACCAGGGAGGACATGGTTGATACTTACTGATCTCTTTCTTCTTTCCACAGCATAACTTCTCGTGGCCAGCGTGTTGACTTCTGATCAGCCTCATCTGAGACGACACCGTTTTACACATACACAAATGCCCCGAGATATCGGGCTTCAGCTTGCTCTAGAAGAACAGAGTGCGGGTTAAGTTTGTTTGACATAACTGGAAGGACCGAGCCTCTTCCCATTAGTGGCAATTAGGGGTCCCGCCCCATTTCTAGATAGCTTTTGCGGAGATATTGTTTCTTTCAGGAGAAGAAAATGAATGGGTTGGTGATCCAATACTTCTGTCTCTAAAGAAACCTGGACAGGTGACAAAGGTGCCCCAAGGCAAGAGAGCTGCGTGCTGTGCTCTAAAAGACAGCAGCAAAAGTGCTGAAGTTCAGCTACTTCCTTAGTGGTGTTCATACTCCACATCAAAGAGAGTACTCTGTCTAGGCAGACCCCAGATGTTCTGAATGAAAGGGAAAATAGAGAATCCTCTTAAAATTCTACGGTGCTGTCCCTTGAGACTGCAACAGATGTACTCTGACCATGAGTGCCCCAGCCGCTCAGTGTGACAGTGGGAACAGAAATATCCAGGAGTGCAGGTATGACGCTGTCTCTTTCTACCGTGTCACCTGTGTTTGGACCGTGAGCCTCAGGTGCTCTGACATTCGCATTTCCAGTCACAGGTATGATGCCAGCCCCTCAGACAGCAGTAGATGTGCTCTGGCCAGGTGGACGCTCGGTGTCTGCTGGAGGGTGGGAACAGAAGGGTCTCGTGGCACGCATGCATTTCTTCTCAGTGGTGCAGCCTTCTCCAATAGTAACAGGGTTCCGTGATTAGATGGGTTCCAGGTGCTCGGACAGGATGCAGGAAGAGCAGTCCAAACACAGTTATGGGGTTGGGGTTGGCCCCTCCCATTGCAAAACACCTACTCCTTCAGGTAGGACCCAGGAGCCCTGACTGCAGATAGGAACGTAAAGGCCCCCAGGCGGAGCTATGGAGTCCAACTGACTGCAATAGACGTACCCTGCTTGGAGGGGTCCCAGGTGATCTGAACACAAATGTCTTATGGCACATGTACCTCCTCAGTGATGCTCTCTCCTCCAGTAGTAGTAGGCATGTCATGGCTGGGCTGGCTCTAGGTGCCCTCATTATAGGTAGGAAGGAAAGCGTTTCCAAGGACAGATTTGCCGTCTACAGTGCCGGCCTCTCCGATTGCAACAGGGATGCAATAGGCTGACAGCGTCTCCCAACACGAGCCATGGCGCTGGGTGTCCCACAGGGTCTTGCTCCAAAGCTGAGTGTTCCAGACAAGGAGCTGCAGCCTGGGACATACACACTGGCCCCAAAGCTGCCACGATCTCAAAGGGCGCGCAAGCCCCGTAACCCCAAGTGGGTCTGAAGTGCTACTGGCAGAAGGTGAGCTGCAGTTCTCAGTGCTGTGCGCGTCGGCGGCAGCTCCAGAGCAGGACAGAGCGGCCGTGCCAGTGGGGAAAACAACTGAAGTGTCACCAAAAGCTGGCTGGGTGTTGACAGAGATGTAAAATTTGGAATATGGGAGCGTCGGACTCCCCAGAGCTGACTGCCGTTGGGTTCCAGGGCCGCAGTTCGGGCTAAGGAAGGAGGTCCTGCTGGGGCTGCCAGGATTCCCAAAGGGAAAGAGCTGTTAAAGCTGTCAAGAAGAGGCCAGAATCAACAGGCTGGGAATTGAGGACGTTACCTATATTGACTTCATCAGAGTCCAAGGCAGGCTTGGAGGGTGCGTCTGAAGAGTCCCGGAGTGAGGCTACTGCAGAGGCAGTGGTGGGTGGGCCAGAAAAGACAGGGGCATTGAAGAGAGTAGCTTCCTATTGCTGCCCGTATAGGCTCCCAAACTGCAGCTAAAGGGTGACCCCTGCCCCAAAAGGAAGGGCCGCTGGCCATCTAAGCAGGTGGGCTGGTGGCAGCTGTGGCCTTTGCAGGGGTTATTTGCGCCACGCTGAGAGCGGCCTGGTCACGTGGGAGGGAGCTCGCGCTGGATCCTGGTGGAGACCTGGGGATGAAAGCCTGGCAAGGCAGAGTGCTGTCTGTGGCCGTCATACCAAAGTCCAAAGCACCCTCTGAGGTCCAGTCCGCAGATGGGCTGACTGGGCCATTGAGGGGGACTGCAGAAGCAGTGATGAGCTGGCTGGTAAAGACAGGGGACACTAGTGAAAGAGACTTGAAGAGGAGTCTGTAAGGAAAAGGGAAGAGAATCCACACACATAGATGTAGGTGACTCGGTTCTCCAGAGGGCAGGCCTGAAGGAGAAGGTGCTAGGAGGTGGTAAGCGAAGTAGAAGACCCTGCAACTGTGACTGCGGAACTGGAACGCAAAGGGCCTCTATTCTCATTATTAAGCAGAACCCCAAAGATGGGCCAGAATCTGTAAAGAGCGACGGTAGGAATAGCAAAAGGACGGTTAGACCCTCTGCGTCTCATTTCGTGATGGAGATCTGGTGTGGGGGTAGGTAAAAGGGCAGGTAGGATTGGGGCCAAACAGACAAGCAGGGCAGGTCAGTGACTGCTGATTTGGTAGTTTCTGGAATCTGCAAGGGGAAGGTGGCCAATGGCGAAGTAAGCGCATTCCCTGTGAGAGCGGGCACGCCGAGGGGAACTGCTGTCTGAGGTGGTCTGAGTTGTATCCTCCAACCCTGTGGCTGCATCTTCCTTGCGGTGCTGTGTTTTCTCCAGGCTGATGTCTTCGGCAATGACCGTACAAGGAAGGTGGGGGGGCGGAAGCCTCTCACTTCGACCCCACGGCGGTGGCAGTAGCAGCAGCAGTGGCAAAACTCGTGGCGTTGGCATTTTGTTTCTAGGACCTGCAACCAACCGGTGTGGCTGGGGAATTTCTCCTTGACAGACTCCCTAAAAGCCTTTCTCTCTTGAGTCTTTTTCTTTGACTTCATAAGGTTAGAGAGCTGAGTCCGTGGCCTTCATCAAGTTCGTCCTTCCTCACCCTCTCTGGTAGTAGGGGCAGGAAATGGCAGGGCTAGACACACCTGCCGCCCCTCTGCCTCACTCCTGCAGACAAGCGGGAGGCCTCCAACAGGGCTGTACCGCCTTTGGGTAAGGAGTTCATGGAAGGCGTCTGTGGTGTCTTACCCAAGCTACCTTCTTGGAATAGAAGTTTCCCTTCTGAGGCTCAGGATGCTCCCAAACGTGCGACAACTTCTTCTGTCGCCAGAGACCTAGATCTTGATGGTATGTGCTCACCCCTAAGGGGGCCCCTTTCTGGAAGTCCCGGCTTTTGCACGCTTTTCTATGGTCTTCTTTTGATATCCCCTTCCTTCACGCCCCTGGTGACTTCAGCTCAGTTTTTTTTTTTTTTCTTAAAGTGAAAAAAATTTTAATTCCTTTCTTTCTTCTGAGAGAGGGAGCATGTGGGCACAGCAGAGAGAGCAAGACAGAGAGAATCCCCAGCAGGCTCTGAACTGGCAGTGGGGAGCCCGATGTGGGGCTCAAACTCACAAACTGTGAGATCATGACCTGAGCTGAAATCAAGAGTCGGATGTTCAACCGAGTGAGCCACCGAGGCGCCCCTTTAGCTCAGTCTCCTTTAAACAAGGCTCTGGAGGGTGACTGGATGGCCCTGGCCTTACAGAGGTGACTACCTGATTAGATGACAAAGGAGGAAGAGAGTCAGTGTGTGTCCAGGAGGAGGGATCTTTAGCATTCCCGAGTGGACAGACACTATGAGGCACACGCAGAGAGCAGCGGCTCCTTCCGAGCGTCCCCCCAGGGCCACCAGAGAGGAGCGCTGAGGCTGCCTGGTCCGATACCACCCATTTGGCAAAGGGCCAGACCCAGGCAGAGATGCCTGGGGCAAGGGCCAAGGAGAGGTGCAGGGTGATCTCAGCCGGAATGAGAAGCACATGTGTGGGAGGGTGGGGGGACAGGGCGAGAGAGAAGCTTGCTGGGGCAGTTGCCCATGAAGGACGATTTGTGTGCTGTTGGGAGTGTGGTATGAAATGTGGAGGGCTCTCCTGGCTCCGCGCTCCTCCTTGGCAAAACGTGCACCGTTCGGCCTGAGGCTTGTGGCGCAGCACTGGAACCTGGGACAAAAAAGCACACCAGCTAAGCCCACACCCACAAAGGGCATGAGGAAAAGTTGCCAAAGGCAAAGGGCAGGGCCCAGAGACCGAAGCCCGGCAGGACTTTCTAGCATTTCCTGACCTCCCACTGCTGGGTGCAGGTTCCAGACGGGCCTGGCAGTTTGGTGAGACTGTTAAAGACTCTAAATTCCGAGAGCCCACAGGACTGCCACCTCGGTGCCTAACTGGAGGGCAGAGGCAGAGGCAACCTGTGGTTGGGAGTCAGCCGGCCCATTTCCCTACGGTCACCAGAGGACAGAGCCTGCTCAGGGCCACGGCAGGGGAGCATCCTAGATCTTGCCAAGAAGGCTGCGACGTGCCTGAAAGAAAATGCGTATGTTAGATAGATGAGCTTCATTCAGTCATGAGTCATACTGCTATTAACTCTGAGTCCAATGTTAATGAATCAACAGTATAGCACATCCAAAAGGAGGAAGAAACTCACTGGTCTGTAGATGAAGCCGCTCAAGAAAGTGTTAATAGTAACTTGTATAGTGTGTGGTGAAGCAATGAGAAAGATATGAAAGCAGCTGAAGTTGTGGATTTGTGAGATGAAGGAAAAAAAAGGATAGGAGAGCATTATTGTGAGCTGAAAGCCAAAACTGAGAGTCATGTTACCCAGATGGGGAAAATGTTAAAACCCTGATCCGCCAGTGCTAGTTGGCTTGCACATTTCAAGAGGCAATACATTATAAACAGTGTTAAGGCAGGTCCTGCAGATCAGGAAATGTTACAGGAAAAGCATTAGGGGGAAGAGTAGGTTTCAATGCCAACGAGACTGGCTTGTTTTACTAGGCTTTTGGCAAAGGAACGTATATAATGCAAATGGCCTCCAAATCACCAGTCTTCAAATTATTCAAGTATTGTGCAATCTTGCAGTTGTGTGTCAATACCAACAGCAACCAACTTTAAGTACGAGCCCATAAAGGTGTAGAGAACTTCAAATCCACCAGAACTTAAAAGGAAACTCTGGTTCGGGAGTTCGGCATATGCCATACACCAGTCCGCTGCAGGTGGAACAAAAAAAAATCTGAGAGATGTCAGAAGCATTCTGGGATGCTTCCACAACTGCTCATCCAAGAAGCTGTATTTACTGCTATCTCCAGGGCAAATACTTTGCCTCCAGGGTCGTGTTAATTTTGGAGAATGCCCATTGGCCCATTGTTACGAACTCGCAAATGCCCACCCCAACCTAGATGTTCTTTTCATGCCCCTAAACACTGTCATCCAACCTCTCAATCAGGACATGACATAAAAGCTTTCGTGGTACGCCACATGAGGGAGCTTTATACTAAAGCTTACAACACCAACAAAGAAACATGGTGGTTACCATGACGGACTATTGCAGTCGGTCACTATGCGAACTGTCACTGGTTACTGTGTTGGCACAGTCTGGAGACTGTCCCAACAGCGGCACAGCTTGGACAGCTTGTCCCAACAGCTTGGCACAGTCAAGCAGACTACTTTCAGGAACTTGGGAAAATGGCAAAACTGCCTGGAAATTTTCAAAGGCTTTGAAGGTATTACATAAAACATAAAGAACAGTGTCAAGTACATAATGCCTATCACATGGCAAGTAAGTGGAAAAACTCCCAATGACGTGAGGGAAGATGTGGAAGAAATACTGACAGAGAAGGTGGTAGAACCCACAAATAAAGACCCAGGAGAGATAGCCAAACAAGGCACTGAAGTCAGTGATGATGAGGATGGTGATGAAAATCACTCTACCACTGAATGAGTCGCCTTTCTCGCAGCAGCCATATATCAGAAATTCTACTTTGGAAAGATGTTCCATGACATAAAAGAATGTGACCCAATGGTTGAATGAAGCCTCATGCAATTTTTCAAGCCACTTCACAAAAGGAAACTGCTGATGTCGACAAATGACAAGAGTCAAATTCCTGAGGTAGAACTGATACCCCACACTCACTGTCTTCCTCTTCTGCAGAATAAATACCATCAACTATGCCAAGGTCAAGAGGTTTCTTCCGAGTGCACTGCTCTATCACCACATATCCAACAACTCTATCAAAATTAGTTTTAGTTAATGTCAATCTTTGATTAATTTTAACTTTTCCGGACTTTCTTCGCATGACTGTACACTATAACACAGTGAATGTGTTCACGTTACTGCTTACTGTGTTTATTGTGTGTGAATACTAAATTATGTATACTTTCTGTGTGTATCACTGAGTTAAAGCAGTATAGTAACAGACTAAGTTACACAAAATGATGTAATTGAAATATTTTTATTATAAGGAAATACTGCATATAATTTATTTCTAGGGAACATGTATTAAATAAATGTCTTTTAAACAGAAAAAAAAAATTCCATAATGGGTTACGCATTGATTGGTTGATGAAAATGTGAACAGAGGCTCACAGGAACCTAGGAGCTATGGCTCACTATTCACCAATTCAGTGTTTGTGATCAATGTATAGAATACAACTACAATGAATAACAAGAATTGACTCTGTGCGTGTGTGTGTGTGTGTGTATTTAAGTATTTCATGACTCAGGCCTCTACATCTCTCACAAACATTTATGCTCAAGGGTAAAAATCACAATGTTTTCGAATAAAAAAAAAAAAAAAAAAGCTGGCAGCAGAGCTGCCTTCAATGGTCCAACTCTCCTGACTACGGGTATATAATAAACACATAAAGGAGATGAGGTATTTTTCATCTCTCATCCCCCCCGCCCATATCCCCACCACCCCCCAATGACAAATTATCACAAGCTTGGCAGGGAAATTAGAAGCCATACACGCATTTTGTTTTCCTTTCTTTTCTACATCTCCTTCACTATGTCTCATTGTACTTTTAAGATACTTTTGATATGGTTCTGTAGTATAAACATGGGAAGAATTCTTGACATTTTTCCTAAATGCATAACCACTGGGTCTCTCTTCTGGATCAACCTCAGGGGTAGTTAAAGCTCTAGGCTTGGTCAATTTCTAAGACGACCTTTGAGAGGACCTGCCACAAAGAAACTTTCACAGGGATGACGATTATGATGTTTCTCTTCAGTATGAATTATCAGATAGGAAAATACTTCTCTGGCCAAAATGTTTTCCTGAATAGTTATATTCAAAAGAAAAGGTATTTCACCAGTACGAGTTCCTTAAAATTGAAGTAAATGACTTGCAAAGGCCTTTACACTCTGGTATGAATTTTTCGATGGTGAGTAAAGGATGAACTGTGGCTGAAGGTTTTTCCACATACACCACATTCGAAGGGTTTCTCTCCAGTGTGAGTTCTCGTGTGTTGAGTTAAGGCAAAGTTGTCACAAAAGGCCTTCTTACAGTCTTTGCATTCATATGGTTTTTCTCCAGTGTGGATCCTATTATGACGAACAAAATTTGCCGGTTGGGTAAAGGCCTTCCCGCATTCTCTGCATACATAGGGCTTTTCGCCAGTGTGAATCCTCATGTGTCGAGTAAAGGAAGAACTATAGTAAAAAGCTTTTGCACACTGTTTACACTCCAAGGGTTTTTCTCCAGTGTGGGTTCTATTATGTCGGATAAAAACCGAGTGGTGTGTAAAGGCCTTTCCACATTCACTGCATTCGTAGGGCCTCTCACCAGTGTGAATCCTCATGTGCTGAATTAAAGAAGAGCTATCACAAAAGGCTTTCCCACACTCCTTGCATTGAAAGGGCTTCTCTCCAGTATGAGTCCTCTTATGCCGGACAAAAGTGGAGCGGTGAGTGAAGGCCTTTCCACATTCACTGCACGCATAGGGTTTCTCTCCAGTGTGAATCCTCATGTGTTGAATAAAGGATGAGTTGAGGCAAAAAGCTTTTCCACATTCTTTGCACAGAAAGGGTTTTTCTCCTGTGTGGGTCATATTATGCTGGATAAAAGTGGAGCGGTGAGTAAAGGCCTTTCCACATTCACTGCACTCATAGAGTTTCTTTCCAGTGTGAATCCTCATGTGTTGAGCAAAGGAAGAGCTGTAGTAGAAGGCTTTCCCACATTCTTTGCACAAAAAGGGCTTTTCTCTAGTGTGCGTCATATTATGCTGGATAAAAGAGGAGCGGTGGGTGAAAGCTTTACCGCATTCTTTGCACTCATAGGGCTTATCTCCGGTGTGAATGCGCTGGTGCTCTGTGAGGTGAGACCTGCGTTTGAAGGCCTTCCCACACTCCACACACTTGTATGGTTTTTCCCCAGTATGAAACCTCGTATGTCGAATGAAGTCGGCCATATAACGACAGGCTTTCCCACATTCGCTGCATTTATAGGGCTTCACTCCGGCGTGAATCTGTTGATGCCGAACAAGGGCCCAATTCTTGCTAAACCCTTTTCCGCATTCTTTGCATTTATACAGGTTATTCCTTGCATCGGTCACAGGGTCTTTTCTGGGTCCTTGGCAATCATGTTCATGTAGATCATCTTGTATAGTGACTCGCTCCTGTAAAATGGTTAAACACAAACTATCATCTGTCTCCAAATCATCATGTTTATGGCTCAACTTCCTAGGGCATGTCTCCTCGTGGGGATCTGTTCCTGGCCTCAAGTTTCCTTCCTGCATTTCTGATAGCTTTTCCCGATCCCTGGCTTGCCCCAACCTGGAATCCCTCGAGGCTCCCTGTGTCATTTGTTCCTCAAAAGGGGCTTCCTCAGTGAAGGCCAGCTGAGAAGCAGTAAACTCTGTGGTCTCAGGTTTTGCTTTTTCACCTGAAGGAAATCCAATACAGAAAGGTGTCTATTAGCGACGTCAATGCAGAGCAAATAAAATTACCATCTGAGTGGAAGAATGAAGATGAAATCGAATCCTTCTGACGCCTGTGGCATTTACACATCTATCACGCTCAGGTTTACAATTTCTTTCTTCGCTAACCCACGCACTCTTGACATCTTTAAAAGCTAACCCGGGAAGAAAAACTTGGGCACGGCATAGAGAATGCGGAGTGGAGACGACTCCTCACTCCCCAGAATGGAGGAGGGTGGGCAGAGCAATGACTACACTGTGCGTAACGACTGCGCCCTAACACGTCATGGTATGACAGCACAGGGTACACATAACTTGGCCCACGTGGGAGACGGAAAGAGATCAGTGGAGGCTACCCAGAAAAGGTTCTATGGGAGCTTATTTCCAGAGGAGAGTAGGGGCTCCCTGACAGAAATAGGACAGAAACTGCAGTGGATGACAAAGTACAAGTGTGCAGTGTCTTGACAGAATGCTGAATGCCAGGCAAGGTGAGGAGGATGAGAGCACGGTGAAGATGAGGATGGAGAGGCAGGTGGGGACAGAGGAGACACGAAAGCTCGCGGTTCTGGGCTGTGCGATAGTGGGGGATGGTGAGAAGCTAGCGGGTGGGCATACAGAGTCTACTTTGTCTGGGTAAAGACTAGGTGAACAGATGCCAAATAGATATCATCTAGATGAAGAGAATTATAAATGTATCACATTAATGAAGATCTGTGTGAAAAGGGAGATTAGTCATATAAAGTTCTCCTTAAACTCACCTACAAATTCTATACAACTTCAGATTAAGCGTTTAGCTTATAGAGTTTTTCAAGGATAGTGACAAGCTCATTGAGGAATTTATATAAAAGAATAAACACACCAGGATATCTCCACAGAAGAATAAAGCAGGGAGATTTGCCCTTTGAGGAATTAGGATGATGATGATTAGATGCATCAAGGCAGTATGATGTAGGCATAGATTTAAGATAAACTGCCGAACTATCAAAGGAAAAAACAGAATTGAGAACTCAGAAATGTACGTATATACTTTGATATATGACAGAAGTAGCAGAGCGGCCAATGGGAAAAGGAGGGACTATTCAATAAATGGATCTAGAGAAATCATTTGCCATATGAAATTGCATTCTTAACCTCACACTGCATAAAAAACTAACTCCAGACTGGCTAAGACCTTACTGTCAGAAGCTCAATATTAACAGTTTTTAGTAAATAGTATAAACGAATATCTTTTAGATCTTGGGAAAGTGAAAGATTTCATAAGATACAAAAGCATTAACTGTAAAAGAAAAGACTAGTCAAATTGACTATAATTTTTTAAAAGGCAAACAAGGGTGTCTAAATATCAGATAAAGTAAATGAGAAGAAGAGGGTCATTATAGAATGATAAAAAGATCAAAACACCAGGAAGATGTAACAATCCTAAAACGCATGCAACAAATATCAGAGCCTCAAATCAACCCAAAAACTGAGTTCAAAGGAGAAATAAACAAAACCACAATTACAGGTGGGAAATTCAACACTCCACTTTTTCATCGCAGAAGATACATATTGGCCAATGAACACATAAAGAGGGGCACCTGGGTGGCTCAGTTGGTTGGGTGTCCAGCTCTTGATTTTGGCTCACGTCGTGATCTTGTGGTTCATGGGATCGAGCCCCGTGTCGAGCTCTGTGCTGAAACAGAGCCTGCTTGGGATTCTCTCTCTCTCTGTCTCTCTCTCTCTCTCTCTCTCTCTGTGCCCCTCCCTGGAGCACATTCTACCCCTCTCTCTCTCAAAAATGGATGAATGCACATTAAAGAAAAAAAATATGAAGAGGTGATCACCTTTCTTGGATATGAGGAAAGGGCAGAAAGACCACAATGAGATACCATATATTTACCTGACTGAAAATAAGAACATGACAATATCAGGTGTTGGAAAGGATGTGGATCCATGAAATCGTTATTATAGTGCAGGTAAAGAAACAGCAGGGCAGCATCTAGTAACGTTCTCCCTTTGCTTACCTGATAATAATCGAAAAATTCTAGCCCTTGGGAACACTACTAAGAGAAATTCCTACACATGCATGAGGATATAGTGTATGTGAATTTTCATGGCAGCACTCTTTGTGGGTGTGAAAAACTGGAAACAAGAAAATGCCCATGAAGATAAATGAATACACTGTGTTATATTCATGCAAATGACTACAGAAGAAAAAATAAGTGAACTATACCAACGTGCCGGGTGAGTCTTAGCAATACACTGTTGAATAAAAAGTACAAATCACATAAGACAATGTAAACTATGATATGCTTTTTATAACATTCAAATAAAAAAGCAAAATATACACAAGTACAATGAAGTAGTTTTTAAATTTGTTTTGAGAACGTCAGTTTATAATGGTATTATAAAAATGTGTGCATGGGATACACGAACCCCTATGTTTATACCAGCATTATTTACAATAGCCATGGTATGGAAGCATCCATCGACTGATGAATACATAAAGAAGATGAAATACACAAACACAAACACACACACACACACACACACACACACACACACACAATGGAATAAATACTAAGCCACAAAAAAGAGTGAAATCTTGCCATTTGCAACAACATGGATGGAACTAGAGAGTATAGTGCTAAATGAAATAAATCACTCAGAGAAAGACATATACCATATGATTTTGCCCATATGTGGAACTGTAGAAACAAACGAGCAAAGGGAAAAAAAGAGACAGACAGAGACAAACCAGGAGACAGATTCTTAACTATAGAGAACAAACTGATGGTTACCAGATGGGAGGTGGGTGGGGGGATGGGTTAAATAGGTGATTGGGATTAAGGAGTGCACTTGTGGTGATGAGCACCAAATGATTAAGATAAGAGTGTAAAAACATATGTGTATATCTTGCATTTATTTACTTACTGTGGTAAAATTTATATAAAATTTACCATTTTAAGATGAAACAATCTTAAAATGTAATAGAATAATTAGATGAAGTGGAAACATTCCTTGAAATATTCAAATTACCAAAACTGACACAAGAAAAAACAGAATATATGAATAGCCCTATATTTACCCTCAAAGCAAATCTTGTTATGGATGGAATGTTTGTGTTCCCCCAAAATTCATGTGTTGAAGCCCTAACCTCCAATGTGAACTTGAAGATAGGGTCTTTGATAGAAGCAATTAAGGTTAAATGAGGTAATAAGCATAGGGCCCTGATCTGATAGCATTAGTGTCCTTATAAGAAGAGACACAAGAGTGTTCTCCCTCTTCTCCCAACCATCCCCAGCACACACACCACATCTGGAAAGACTATGGTCTCCCTTTGTCTTCTTATGAGGATAAGAAGCTCCATCATGGGAGCTCCACCCTCATGATCTCATCTAAACCCAATCATCTCCCCAAATCCCGACCTCCTAATATCACTCTGGGGGTTAGGGTTCCATCATATGAATTTTGGGAGGACACATAAAATGTTCCTAATGGTGTTACATGAGAAAAATCATACAAATCAACTAGCCCAGTATATGGCAAATATTCAATAAGGTGTAGACCACCATTTATTATCATTATTATAGGTGTTACATTTGCCAGTCAGAATGTCAACAGTAATGTAAGAACATTTTCAGTACTGCAGTGCTGAGAAACACTACTGAGTCTCAAAGAGTAAAGGGGAAGATGCCACCTGCTCCCCAGTATGCACAGCAGTGAGGACTACTGGGAATGTGAAATGGTGCAGTCCCTTTGAAACTGTTTGGTGGTTTCCACTGAAGCTAATCATATACCTAGACCATGATCCAGCCAGTCCACTCATTTGCATATTCCCAACAGAAATGTGTGCTATATCCAACAAAAATATCAAGAATATTCGTAGCTGTGTTCTTCACAATATTCCAAAAAATGGAGCCCAAGCCAAATAACAGTAAAATGGGTAAATGAAATCTATTCATTCACTGAGACACTGCACAGTAAGAAATAACTCCAAATTTGCAACCGCATGACAGACTTCGGAGCAATAATGATTATCAAAAGAAGACACACATAACAGTATCATGTATTATGGGGATCCATTTATAAGTCTTCAAAACTCATCTACAGTCACTGGGTTGAATGCCCATTATTTTTGTAGAAGGAGATATTAACAAGGAGGGAGCACAAGAAGCCTGTGAGGCACTGGAAATACTGTATTTTTTTGACCTGTGTGGTGGTACTCGGGTTTATATGTGTAAAACTTCAGGAAGATGAACCTTTAAGATTTGCACATTCACTATGTGTAAGTTACACTTTAGTACAGCAATTAAAGAAAATAGTAAAAAATAGTAAAGGGGAGGCCTAGACATCCTGTGTAGATGTCTCTTCAGAGAATGAGAAAACTCCTCCTGGAAGCTTGGTTGTTCAGGTGAAAGAGAGTCATCAACATTTAGATGCTGTTGGAGAGCCAAGAGCAATTTTTTTTCATGTTTCCCCCAGGGTCAGAAACTTCACTGTGTTTTCTGAGAGAAGATGAATTAGGTGAGAAGGTGAAGATACAGAAGAGGCAAGAAATAAGTTGAAGACTCAAGGTCCCTGATGCAGCAGACTCTTGTTTGGCTTCCTGTAATTCCTAACTTGTGATGCTTGCAACCTATTATGATCCCTCTAGCTAAATGCTACAGGGCCTTGATTTTGCTTCTAAAGAACAGAATATGGCATTTGTAACAATGTGGATGGAACTAGAGTGTATTATGCCAAGAGAAACAAGTCAGCCAGAGAAAGGCAAATATCATATGATTTCACTCATATGTGGAATTTAAGAAACAAAACAGATAAATATAGGGGAAGGGAAGGAAAAATAAGATAAAAACAGAGAGGGAAGCAAACCATAAGAGACCCTTAAATACAGAGAACAATCTGAGGTTGGGGGGTGGGTGGATGCGCTAAATGGGTGATGCGCACTAATGAGGACCTTTCTTGGGATGAGCACTGGGTGTTCTATGTAATTGATGAATCACTAAATTCTATTCCTGAAACCAATATTACACTATATGTTAACTAACTTGCATTTAAATTAAAAAGAATAGAATATGCAAAATGACGGAATGTAAGAGATGAGGTTTTGTGTCCCATCCATCTTGCTGGAGTCTCTCCCACCATCACTTGATCTGAAGAAGGAAGCTGACGTGTTGTGAGGTGCCTATGACTGTGGCTTGTAGCCGACCCCAAGTTGTGCCTGGACCTCTGACCCACGAAAGGAAAACAGTAAATGAGTGATATTTTAACCTGCTATGTTTGTGGTAATGTTGCCACACAGCCATAGATAACACATCTGAAAAGGCAGGTGAAGGTGGGATCTAGATCCATGCTGTAGATAAGAACTCTGCTGCAGAGGTGAGTCTGTAAGGGTGAAAGAGCAAGAAAACCAAGCACGTAGCCTCTATTCTGTGTGAAGTAGGCCACAATGCTGAGTTATCAGTAACGAGGCAGGTGGTGATATCTGGAAGAAGGGGAGTGGTTGGAAGCAGACGGAAGACACAGAGCAGACCAGAGGCACACAGCAGATCCGGGAGACCAGTTAGACTTCTGTTAGAGTCATGCAGGCAGGAGACGACTACAGCTTGGACTAGGGTGCTGATGCAGAACTGACAGAGTTGGTGAAGGTGACAGAGTCAGGAGACATGGATGATGAAACGTGACCAACATTCAGGAATGGCTGGATAGAGGGTATGAAGAAGGTAGAGGTGTCGCGGGGTCTACTTTTGTTGCTGGCTTTCTTGACTTATTCGATGGTAAGACCATTAATTGAAAATTGGGAGATGGGAGGCATGGGCCAAATCGTGAGGTCCCTTTTAGGATGACAGTGTGAAGTACCTCTGGAACATTCAAGTGAAGATGTGGAACTGCAGAGGGGGGTGAAGATGTGAGATAGATTCTAGGGGTGCGGAGGGGGTGGCCAGATACTCACTGGCTGAGCAGCCAGAAGGAACACGAGAGGAGAGAGATCATGAACCGGCATTGGCACGTCTCTATCCACGTGATGGGTCCACCTGCCCTGAGCAGCTCAGATGTGGGGCTGACAAGGCAAATGTCTCCCTGAAGTTTTATAAGACAGGAGGGCAAGAAGACAACAAGGCTAGGGATTGTTTCTGAATATGTTTCACAAACGGATGGACGGATGCATGCACGGATGTACTGAGGAATAAATGAATGAATAGGGAAGGTGGAAAAGGGAGGGATGCAAGGTACAGCTGGAGGTAGTAATCTGCAGCAAAAGAAAGGACTATCTTTTCTGAATTCGGAAGGGAGTCTGAGATAACATTATTCATTATGACTAATAATGCACGAATATTACTCACCTGTAACCTTTCTCACTTTGTCACTTACTTTGGGTCAGGCAGTTAATAAACTTGTTAATTACAAGTTTCCTGCTATCTAATTACATTTCCAAACGATCCAATGATGCAGAAACTATCATTACTGTGTTTTCTAACGTAGGCTAGTTTAGCAGACCGAGTGTATGTTCATCATATTGCTGGCCCCTTCCTCTTGGGCACAAAGCTGAACCACATTTCCCAGTCTGATGCAACATGTAGCCTAATACCCAGCTCTTGTCAATGGGATGTGAATGGAAGTGAAGTATGTGTGCAGGCGGATATGACTACAGATCTTCCTCAACCTAGGATGGGGTTACGTCCCAATAAACCCATCAAAATGCCTTTCATATACCTAACCTACCACACGTCATAGCTTAGCCTGGATGACCTTAAACATGCTTGGTACACTTACATTACCCTACAGTTGGGCAAAATCATCAAAAGGAAAGACTGTTTTCCAATAAAGCGTTGAATATCTCGTGTAATTTACTGAATATTATACTGAACGTGAAAAACAGAATGGTTGTGGGGCGCCTGGATGGCTCAGTCAGTTAAGTGTCTGACTAGCTCAGGTCCCGATCTTGCGGTTTATGAGTTCAAGCTCCACGCTGGGCTCTGTACTGACAGCTCAGAGCCTGGAGCCTGCTTCAGATTCTGTGTCTCCCTCTTTCTCTGCCCCTCCCCTGCTCACACTCTGGCTCTCTCTCAGTCTCTCTCTCTCTCTCTCTCTCAAGAATAAATACACATTAAAAAAAATTTTTTAAGCCAGAATGGCTGTAAGTGTACTGGTTGTTTACCTGCAGGATTGCATGGCTAACTGGGAGGTGCAGCTCACGGCACTGCTCAGCATCGGGAGACACTACCCTGCTGCAGTATCACCAGCCCAGGAAAAGATCCAAACTCAAAATTCCAAGTCCAGTTTCTACTGCATGTGTACCACTTTCACACCATTTTGAAGGGGAAAAATCCTAATTTGCACCACTGCAAGTTGGAGGCCGTCTGTCCTCTCCTTCTCTCCTATTCCCCTTGGTGAGTTGGATGGTGCCAGGGCAACCTCATAGCCCCATACCGACAACAGAATGCACCTGGGTCCCTGAATACGTGGTACAGAGTTCCCCTGCTGATCCACATTAACCATGGCATGAATGAGAAAAAAACTCGTTATCTGTTGACTCACCTAGATTTGGGAGTTTATCTTTTATAGCAGAGAGTTAACTTAGCCTAACTTGTCTATCAAAGGTATAGTGAGGTCATGCAACTTCCCCAGGGTCATGAGGCTGGTGAGTGGCTAAGCATTTAGAGCCGTGTCTTACTCAGTATACCACATTCTAACCCTAATAAAGGCAGAGTGTGATGAGGAGGAAAGACAGGGGAAATATGGCTGGAGTACTCCATCATCAACCAAGACCCCAGGAAGGCCACAAGAAGCAGCTACCCATGGAATTTCAGAAACAGAGATCCCCCGGTAATCTGTCAGTTGCCATGAAACCCATCTGCCATGACACCCACCTGCCAGATTCTCAGCCACCTACCTGTACAGGTGCTTTTGGAGACGCCTCTCTTCCCTGTCCATAGTTCTTGCCCAGGCTCCAGTGGGTAGATCAGTTCTGGTTTGGGAACAGGATGTCCTGTGCATGGAAAAATAAATGGGGCATGGGTATATAGGTAAGGACAAAGGAAAAATTCTCAAGTATACAGGGTTCAATCTCATGAACCATGAGATCATGACCTGAGCCAAAATCAAGAGTCAATCCTTAACCAACGGAGCCACCCAAGCACCCCGGAGAACTATGTTTCTTATACAACAATCCCTGTCATAGACACAGGGATAATAATCAAAAGGTTAGACCAGAGTTATGGTGAGGCTGTGAGGAGAGAGGAAGTTGGGTCCCAGAGGCCTTCTCAATCAGCCATGCTTAGAGAAAGAGGATGGAATGAAAGTCCATGGGTATCACTCAGGAGAGTGATGAGGTCTTACCCAGTGAGACCAGGAGCCCACAGGTCTCCAGCATCACCTCCTGGTATAAGGTCCTCTGGGCCAGATCCAGTTGTCTCCATTCCTCTCCAGTGAAGGTCACAGCCACGTCTTCGAATGACACTAATGCCTGCAACGTCAAAGAGAGGTGGTGGGTGGCTGTACATCTAATAAATGAGATGATAACCAATTGCCTGGCCACCAGCGCAAGTCCAGAAAGACCTGAGGCCTGAACCCCTGAGTAATTCCTGAGAACCTAGTTCTGTGCTGGGCTCAGGAGAGAGGCAGAGAGGCAGATGGTGCCTCTGACAGAATAAAAGGTGTAGGAGAGAAAAGCCTCCTGTGTAGGAAGCCACTGGAGAAAGACACAAACAATGCTTATCTCATATGGGTTGTGAGCAGCAGATCGAAAGTGCTCTGGGATGTTGGAAGAATGGGGAAAAAGAACTCAAATAATGACAGTAGCAGCAGAGCCTTTCTGGTCCACACTGCTTGCCTGCATCTGAGGGCTTCAGATGCTGTATTAAAGCAACCAAAAGCCCGTAGGTCTGGAGCTAGACTCCTGGAGTTTAAATCCAGTCTTGGGGGCACCTGGGTGGCTCAGTCAGTTGGGCGTCTGACTTCGGCTCGGGTCATGATCTCACGGTTCGTGGGTTCGAGTGCCGTGTCAGGCTCAGTGCTGACAGCTCGGAGCCTGGAGCCGGCTTCGGATTCTGGGTGTCCCTCTCTCTCTGTTCCTCCCCTGCTCATGCTCTGTCTCTGTCTCTCTCTCAAAAATAAATAAACATTAAAAAAAATTTTTTTTTAAATCCAGTCTTGTGAACCAACACATGCTAACTTCTTTCAGCCCTGATTTCTCTATCAATACAGTAATAGTTTATGCTTCATCAGGCTGGTGTGGGAATTAGAATGTTCTAAAAGCAAACACTGCAAGAGTCCAGCACATGCAGTGCTCGATGGATTTGTGAATTTCTTAACTGTTTCACAGCCCACGAGGTAAGCGGCATCTTCTCCGTTTTTCAACCAGCAAACTGAGGCTCAAGCCACGTCAACCAGAGTTGTCATGCCTAATGAGACGGGGCAAGATTTGAACCCAGGTCCCTCTGGTCCAGCCATGGTGGGGGGGGGGGGTTAGATTTAATCTAAGTATGAAAGAGTCCCAAAGGGAAAAATCTTTCTTTCTTTTTTTTAAGTTAATTTATGTATTTTGAGAGAGAGAGAGAGAGAGAGAGAGTGCACACATGCGTGAGTGTGATGGGCAGAGAGCAAGGGAGAGAGAGAATCCCAAGCAGGCTCTGCACTGTCAGCACGGAGCCCAAATTGGGGCTCTGTCTCATGGACCGTGACATCATGACTTGAACAGGAATCATGAGTCAGAGGCTTAACCAACTGAGATCCCAGGCGCCCCAAGGGAAAAATCTTTCACTCATCAATCACTTATTGGGCACCGGTGCAGGCCCAGCACTTTCTAGGCCTAGGGACAGAACAGACAACAGGACCTCACATTCCAGGGCTGGGGAAAGGTCCCCAACAAGAAACTAAATAAATGAGCAAGATCAAGTCACACGGCCCTAAGGGCTCCAAGAACCAACAAAGGACAGTGAGGTGACTGAAAACATTAGGGGACTTATGTCCCCAGGGCAGGGCAACCCGGGAAGGCCCCCAGGGCAACCGGGGAAGGCTCCCCTGAGGGGTCACTGGAACAGGCGGAAGTGAAGTCGGGGAGCGGGCCAGGTAAGAAAAGATAAATAACTAAGCCAAGTGGTCGGAGGCAGGATGAGAGTAAACAGGGTGATGTGCTAGAGAGTAACTGAGGGCCTGTTGTGTGTTTACATCCCAAGAGACACAGCATTCCTGTACACCGTCATTAATGAGAGTCATTTCACAAGCACAGGTTTTCCCCACTATCTGAAAGCAAAGTGTTCCTATGAAAACTTTTCTACGCCAAACGGGCAGTAAAGTGAAGAGTATCCCTCACTTTCTGGAAGTTCCCTTTACTGCCACTTTGCTTTTAAGAAAAACTTACATTGGCAACTCTTTTCACCAACCAAAAGAAATCCAAAGAGGGTTTTTGTGTTTACCTTACTAACGTAGGTCTCTCCTAAAAGCCAGTGGCAAAATCCACACCTTTGGAAAGTGTAGGAACCTGTATAAGAAAGTGTGTTCAGCAGGAAAATGGATTCACTGCAAACCAACTTCACTTGTAATACACAGGCGGCACCTGCAGAGTTCAATCCAGGGACTGTCTTGTCTTCCCACCTGTCCAGGGACGTTCTACTGCTATCAGAAAAGCAGCAATTCAAAAAACGCGACTCCCCCCCCCCCCCCCCTTACCTCTGCTCTAGAGCTCCCATCCCCTACAGACCTGTGGCAGGGACGGGCCAGACTGTCCCTGGAGTGAGCCTAAGAGCAGAGCAGGACCAGGGAAGTCCCTCTCAGAAGCGCATCCAGAGTGATGTTCTCTGGGTCATGCTGAGCACTGAAGGGCACGCGTCACAAGTGTACCCTCTCTGATTCCCTCAACTGAGAAAAATCGTTAATACACGGTATTCCAATTTCAGATTCGACGGAATGGAGGCCAAGGGCAGTGAAAGGCAAGCTGAGGTCAGAGGCAGAAATGGGGGTCTCCCCTGACAACCCCTGGCCTGGATTCAGAACCCGGGGTTGGAAGTAAGTAAGATCTGCTCCTCTCCCGCCCCATTCCTCCAGATCCAAGAGCATTAAGAAGGAACGGCCAGGAGTCCCAGGATCTATATCCCATTGAGTGGAACCGTGCGAACACCGACTGCAGCGCGCGTGGGCATGTGGGACCCACCACTCACCAGCGCCGGCGCCGCCATGGGGCCCACGGCCGAGCGAGACTTCGCGAAGCTGCGACTAACGCCCGTCCCAGCGGGCTCAGCCGACCCCTCGCCCCAGCCCTGGGCCGGGTGGTCTGGCACCTCGGTCTCCGCTGTGTAAACGCGCAACAAGGTCCAAGGGGCCGCCTGCGGGTACCGCAGGGACGAAGGGCTGGTGCCGAGGCGGGGGGCAACCCCGTTACAGGTGGAGTCAGGGCTCAAATAGCTCAGTCTGGAAGCCCCTTCTGGGAAGCAGCCTCCCTCGGCGCTCCAATTACAAGCTCCGCTAAGCACAGACCCGTTACAACCAAATGAGGTCCTAGAGAGGACGCCAGAAGTCCCGCCCACTCTGCGGCAGGAAACGCCCCTCTCCGCTCTCCGTCATTGGCTGAGCGCCCGCCTCTGACGTCAGAAACACTCCCTGCTGGGTAATGTAGTTTCTGACTGAATCTTAGCGATGGGGAGTGTACTTCCCATTCTCTGAGAAACGTGGTGTTTAAGTTCCAAAGACAGCGCTATGGCTTTTAAGAGGTTGAAGGAGAAGCACATAGAGTTCAGCAGCCCTTGAGCCATACATAAAAAACAGATCCAGAATCCAACCACTTCTCCCACTTCCATGGCCCCCATACTAGTCCAGCCACCACCAAAACTTACCTGGACTAGTGTAATAGCCTCATCCCTTGCCTTCCTGCCTCCTCCCTTACTCCCAGAATCTGTTCTCCACTCCGCAGCCACAGAGGCCACATAACTTCCCTGTTCCCATCACATTCAGGAACACATCCAACCTCTCGGGCTACCACTCCACACCCAACTCTTACTCTCCTGATCTTCCAGAAAGAAAAGAGAGCCGTGATTCTCTGAACATTCCCAGCTCAGCCTCACCAAGTATTTGGACATGCTGGTACCTTTGCCTGGGATAACTTTCCACCGGTTGCCAGACATACAAACTGTTCCATATAAACTCAGGCCCTTGGGCTTGGGGTTTCCATCAGCATGTTCCCAGCTGAGGTCGAAGAAGATGAGACTCTGCCTTCTAATTTCAGCTCAATGCTGTAAATAAGAGTCCTATGAATGATATAATTACTGCCACATTTTTAGTGAGGTTGAGCTTTTAGTTGGTGATTTTGCTGTTTAAAATGGGCCGTAGACACAGTGCTCAAGTGCTGTCTGGTGTCCCAAAGCACAAGAAGGCTGTGATGTGCCTCAGGGAGAAAACACATGTGTTAGATAAACTGTGTTCAGGCATGAGTTACAGAGCTGTCAGCTATGAATTCAATGCTAATGAATCAACAATATATATTAAATAAAGTGTCTCTAAACAGAAACATATATAAAATGACATTAAACATTGATCTATTGATGAAAATGTTGTGCAGGGGCTTACAGGATCCTAACCCTCCAATTCCCCTAGGAGCAGTGATTCCATATTCACTAATTCAGTGTTTGGGGTGACTTTACAGAACATAAGCTATGGCAGAAAATGCGAATAGACTGTAGCTGGTTTCCAGGGACTATTTAGGGGCACATGCAAATGTACGTCGGATCATGTGTAGGCCAATGTTGGAAAGTGCTGCAGAGAGAACAGTGGAGAATAGGTGAGAGATGGAGGCCAGACAGGTGGGGGAATCAACAGGGACCAGAAGGCAGAGTAAAAATGACAGGCTGGCAAATGGGGGAGCAAAGGTAGAAATTTGGTGTGGCTAGTGACTTTGATAGGGAAAAATCTGTTATGAGATGGCCAACAAGGACTGATAGGGGAATTCCAGTCCCTGCCCGAAGACCCCTGTTCCAGGTTTTTCCTCCTACCCCGCTTGCCTCACTCTCGCTCTCGAACAGACTATAAATTGTCCCTGCTACTGATGCTCTGGGCTCACACCTCTGGAGAATGATCTCCTCTGAGCCCACCAGTGTAAAATAAACCTCCTGCCTCCCAAGATCTCCGAGTGCTGCTTGGCTCTTCCGCCCAGTGATCCAGACCACTGTCTGTTACAACTTTGATACGAAACAAATGGTAGACATGGGGCAGTTTGCCAGTACATTTGAACTAAGCCTTAACATTATACCCTCCCCGGGTCCCCACTTAGCAGGACCTGGCCCACTGTGAACTTCCCTGGCTGCAGCTGTACTTGTGTCTGCCTGGCCAAGCGCTGGGGGCTTCCGCCTGACCCTGCGCCAGTCGGGAAACTAAACGGGACCTGGAGGACACACAAGTCCTAAGGAAACATAGGGAAGATGAACAACCTAGCACACACAGAACGTGGGAACTACAACTAACATAAAGAACTGTTGAGGAAGTATCTCTCAGGCATAGCCTGGCAGTCCCTACAAGCATTGACCATGTCAGTGCCCAAATTCTTGGCACAGGCAGACCTCAGAAATATCAGGCGGAGGGAGGGGGAAGAACTTGGGGTAGAGAGGTGCCGCACATCCGGACACAGTCACCTGACTAGAGAGAGGCCAAGCTGGGTGGGAATCATTGAGCAGACTGGAAGAGTTCTGACTCCTAAAACTTCTGCTGGGCTTCCAGGCAGCAGACAGCAGGGCTGCTTGAGAGAGGCAACAGTGGAAATAGCCTATCCCGGACACAACACTTAACATAGGGAATCTGGGAATGAAGCAGTCCTCATTCCCATGGTCTGACTGTGGGAAGGATAGAATAGTATCTGGGTAAAAGGGGAAGTGAAGAGCCCTGGCCAGGATGGGGTGAAAGTGAGGGCCTTAGCAGGTGAGACTATAAGGGCAAAGTTCTCCAGCATCATGTCATGGTAGAAGTGTCTCTGAGCCTCATCAAGAAACTCCCACTCTTCCTAGGAGAGGGACACAAACACATCCTCAAACATCACATGGTCCTGCCATGATGGAGACAAGCAAGCCAGTGGTCAGCCTCTCTCCAGAGGAACCCTGTATTACCCTCCACATGCACCCACTGCTCATGCTTCTGCCCAGATCCCCAAATCAGGAACATGGGCCGACTCAGGCCCAGGCACTCAGGCCGTCTCAGGCCCATGAGAGGTGCCCACTCTCTCATCATGGTGATATTGACCGCTGTGTCCAGCCCACAGCCTCAAGAGGCAGGGGGGAGATGGATGCCATCTGAGCTCTGGGCCGTCCCTTCCTGAAAAGAACTGAATTGCCAGGTCCGAGGTTGAAGATTTACCCCTATGCTTCCTTCTAAGAGTTTTGTAGTTTTACCTCATATATCAGATCTATGCTCCATTTTGAGTTGAACATTTTATACGGAGTCAGGTAAGGTTCCAACTTTATATCTTTCATGTAGATATCCAGTTGTCCCATCACCATTTGTTGAAGAGACTATTCTTTCCCCATGGAATGGTCTTGGCCATCTTGTCAAAAATCAATTGATCATATATATATATATATATATATATAGGTTCATTCTTGGACTCTCCTATTTTACTGCCAGTACCACACTGTTTTAATTACTATACATTTGTAGCAAGTTCTTTTTAAAAAAAATTTTTTTTAATGTTTATTTATTTTTGACAGAGAGACAGAGAGAGAGACAGAGCATGAGCAGGGGAGGGTCAGAGAGGGAGGGAAACAGAATCCGAAGCAGTCTCCAAGCTCCGAGCTGTGAGCTGTGAGCTTCGAGCTTCCAGCACAGAGCCCGACGCAGGGCTCGAACTCACAGGCCGGGAGATCATGACCTGAGCCGAAGTCGGACGCTCAACCGACTGAGCCACACAGGTGCCCCCATTTGTAGCAAGTTCTGAAATCAGGAAGTATGAGCCTTCCAACTTTGTTCTTCCTTTTCTAAGATTGTTTTAGCCATTCTTGGTTCCTTGAATTTCCATATGAATTTGAAAATCAGTTTGTCGATTTCTACAAAGAAACTAGCTGGGATTTTGTAGATAAATTTAAGGAGTATTGCCCTCTTAACATGGTCACATGAGCACGGATGTCTTTCCATTTATTTAAGTCTTCTTTAGTTTCTTTCAGCATGTATGTGACTTTCCATATACAAGCTTTGGTTACATTTATTTCCAAGTATTTCATCCTTTTTGATGATTTTATAAATGAAATTGTTCTCTTAAATCCATTATGGGTTGTCCATTGTTGGTGTTACCAACACTCAAAATCAGTTGGTTGATTATGGATTGATTTCTTTAGCTTTTTAAGATGTTATCCTACTGCCTTGTGGTATCCATGATTTCTGATGGGAATTGGCTGTTGATCTCAGTAAGAATCCCTTCTACCTTTTGCACTGCTGGTGGGAATGCAAGCTGGTGCAGCCACTCTGGAAAACAGGATAGAGGTTCCTCAAAAAAATTTAAAAAAATAGAACTACACTACGACCCAGTAATTGCACTACTAGGTATTTATCCAAGCATTAGAGGTGTGCTATTTCAAAGGGGCACATGCACCCCAGTGGTTATAGCAGCTATCAACATAGCCAAAGTATGGAAAGAGCCCAAATGTCCACTGATGAATGAATGGATAAAGAATATGTGGTATATATACACACACACACACACACACACACACACACGCACACACACAATGGAGTATTACTCAGCAATCAAAAAAGAATGAAATCTTGCCATTTGCAACTACGTGGATGGAACTGGAGGGTATTATGCTAAGTGAAATTAGTCAGTCAGAGAAAGACAAATATCATATGACTTCAATCATATCCAGAGTTTAAGATACAAAACATTTACCTGGCAGGGGAGATACCAAGATCATGAAAGTGGTTTTCCCAGGGCGAGGTCTACCCATTGCACTCAGAATGTGCCGACCCCTGTGATTTTCCTAAATGTGGGACACTCGACTGCATAACTTGTGGTAGTGGGGGACTGTGTTTGTGCTTTCCCCTAAACAAAAAAAAAATTTTTTTTTAAGATACAAAACAGATGAACATAAGGAAAGGGAAGCAAAAATAATATAAAAATGGGGGGGGGCAAAACATAAGAGACTCCAAAAAATAGATAACAAACTAAGGGTGCTGGAGGGGGTGTGGGTGGGGGAGATGGGCTCAATGGGCAAGGGACATTAAACAGGACACTCGCTGGAATGAGCACAGGGTGTTATATGTAGGTGATGAATCACTGGATTCCACTCCTGAAATCATTATTGCACTATATGCTAACTAACTTGGATGTAAATTAAAAAAAAAAATCCCTTCTACATGATGAACCACTCCTCTCTTGGCTTTCACAATTTCTGTGTTGGGTTTATGACAATTTCATTATAATGTTACTGGGTGTGGATCTCTTTGAGTTTATCCCATTTGGAGATTTGTTGAGTTTTTTGGTGTTCAGATTCCTGTCTTTCTAAAGTCTGGGGAATATTCAGCCATTTAAAAAATTTTTTTAAGTTTATTGATTTATTTTTCAGAGAGACAGAGACAGTGTGAGCGGGAGAGGGGCAGAGAGAGGGGGGAGAGAGAGAATCCGAAGCAGGCTGTGCACTGTCAGCCCAGAGCCCAACGTGGCGCTCGAACCCACAAAATCATGAGATCGTGACCTGAGCCAAAACTGAGAGTTGGACATTTAACTGACTGAGCCACCCAGGTGCCCCAATATTCAGCCTTTTTTCTTAGGATATTCTTTCTGCCTCCTCTCTCACTGTCTCTACTCTCCTTCTAGGATTCCCATTATGTTAGTATCCTTCATGTTGTCCCACAGATACACAAGGTTCTGTTCATTTTTCTTTGTTCCTTTTACTTTCCTTAGACAGCTTAATTTCAATGGACCGATCTCTAAGTTCACGGATCATTTCTTGTGTCTCCTCAAATCTGCTGTTGAAGCTCTCTGATGAAGTTTTCATTCTATTATTTATTGTGGGTGGTCACTGAAGTCTCTGTTTTATTAGCTTAATGGTCAGATAGCTATTTGATAGGGACTTCTTTAAATGCCTGGAGACAAAGACAAAAATATACTCTCCTATCCTTTATAAATTTCTTGGAGTAGGGCCTCTCCTTCACTGCTTAGTCATGCCTTTTACATTTCAGCCTTAGCCTTCATTTCCTTTATGTGGAGCCTAAAGATCATCCAGAGGTGAAACCCTGGGGTCTTTTCAGGTGTCTTCTAAGCACATACTTGCCCTGGGAATGTACATGGCCTTCTAGATTCTCTGGTATATGTGGGAGCTTTTCAAAGCCCTTAGTCCTCCTTGTATCTCCTCCAACAGGCTTCTTCTAGACATTCTGGTCTGTCTACTGCTTCCAATGTCCGTTATCCCAATCCCCTGGCACCAGTGGCTAGTATATGCTTTTAGTTGTTTTTGGCAAGTGCTGCTTGGAAGACTACTCCAGCCTTGAGAAAATCCCAAGTTTGCCAAAAGAAAGGCAAATAAACCCCCATGTCAAACCCTCAGAGAGCTGCAGTTGGGTCAAAACGCACAACCACAATTCTCTGAGAATGGATCCATATGGCCCCCTTCATAGGAAAAACACCCATCCCCCTCTGTCAGTAGAAGCCAAGTTGACATCAACCAGAAAATGTTTCATTCCCAAAGTTTCCATTGTCTGAAGGATCCTAATGGCGAACAGCCAAGACCCGTTGGTTAAGAATATGGTCTATGGGTCTGAGGTTGTCTCTAGTGAGCAAACTCATGTTATAAAGAAAAAATGAGGGTGGAGTTTTTTAGGATGCCAGCTTTCTTTTTTTTTTTAATTTTTAATGTTTATTTTTGAAAGACAGAGAGACAGAGAGACATAGCATGAGCAGGGGAGGGGCAGAGAGAAAGGGAGACAGAGATTCCAAAGCAGGCTCCAGGCTCTAAGCTGTCAGCACAGAGCCCAACACAGGGTTCGAACTCATGAACCGAGAGATCATGACCGGAGCCAAAGTGGGACGTGTAACTGAGTGAGCCACCCAGGTGTCCCCCAGCTTTCATCCAAGTGAGGAATATAATCCACATTTCTAAGTTGGTCAAATCTATCACATGAATATCTAGGGAATATGGATTTTAATTGTACTCATTGAAATCTAGAGAAAAATCAAAATAGACATACTAACTTCTTCCTTATCCCCTCATAGTTAACTCATATCTCCCATTTAAAATTAACATTGATATGTCCTAGAACCATACAAATACTTGTTCATTGAAGTAATATCTCAAAAGTAAAATAAACGAGAAACCACAGAAATGTTCAATGACAGGGAATTTGCTGAATAAACAAAGCCTCATTCACACAGTATATGACTCAGTACAGCAGCTTCAAGCCATTACAAAAGGAGGAGAAGGGAAGGGGGAGAAGAGAAAGAAGAAGAAAAAGATGGAGGAGGGGGAGGAGGAGGAGGAGGAGGAGGAGGAGGAGGAGGAGGAAGAGGAGTTGTTAATATATTCCAGTACAGTCTCTCAATTTTGCAACTACTTTTCTAAAGAAGCAGAAACTAATGTGTTTGGGAGTGTCCTTACATAAAAAGAAAACATTTCAAAAACAAATAAAATTAAAACCTAATATATTGGGAAAGAGAGGGGACATACTGAACATAGTGAAGGGGCACATTTGAGAGACAAACCTTTTGGAATCAAAATTGTTTTACAATTTTTGCCTTGGGTAAACGTAGCAAACAAAATTAACCTACAATAAAAAGAGTTAACCTACAATAAAAGTAAAAATGGGTCATAATAACATGAAGCAGAATTTCAAACTGACAACACGTTGCAATAAGTACTTTTCCTCTGCCCACAGAAAAATTATGTCCTTCTATTGTATAAAAGAGAAATTTGATTACACATCTGTGGGAGAATATAGCTCTCAGACAACAAAAGATGCAGATTCAGGCTTCTGCTCTAGGATGGAGGAGAACATTTCTACAACAAAAAAGCTTGGTGAACATCAAATTTGTGACTATTTTCAAACCCATCAGAGAGCTACCAATGCAGAGCAAATAACTGGCCTAAAATTTAAAAAGAGACTTTGCCTTAACAGAGCAGATTTGGACACGTGCTCCCCTTGTGTAGATGCACTAACCAAACACCCTGCTTCGACCAGACTGTCTTGATCTCAGCACTGAAAGTCCCATGTACTGGAAGTGCCTTTCCTGGGACAGAAGTCCCAGTGTTCCGTGACAGGTGCAGAAGTTTGCAGCAAACCCATACACTAGCCAAAAAAAAATAGGAGCTGAAAGCAAGACCGTTTTTAATGCCAGGTATGGTAGAGATTATTGGCTCTCTGTAGTTGCTGTGGCTGGCCCGGTTCACACCTGAGTGATTCTGCGATGAGGCGTCCCGTGTAAATTATACCCTAACCTAATGTATTTTGCCACAGAAAGTGAAGCAGTTTCCTTATCCACGTTGGTCCCGCCTCGTATCATTCTTCTGTCTCAGTTCTTTCCTCTTGTCGCATGTCTATCCCTGTATTTGTTTTCTGTCACTGCTCTAAAAGAGAAATGACCACAAATTCTGTGGTTGAAAACACATGATTTATTATCTTGCGGTCTCTGAGCACTTGAACTCCTGATCAGAAGTTCGAGGGCTCTGCTGGACGTTCTGAATAAAAAATTCACAGGGACAAACTCAAGGTATTGGCAGGGGCTACAGTTTTCATCTGGGGCCCTGGGCCATCTTCCGCAATCACTGTTTTGTTTTTATTTTCAGAATTCGTGTCCTGCTCAGGGTTTCCATGCGTCCTCCTTGACTTTGAAGCCACAACAGTGGGTCGAGGGCTTCTCTCATGCTTTGAATCTCTCTTACTTCCTTTTTGATCAACCAGCCAAAGAAACTACTCTGCTTTTGAGGGCTCCTGAGATTAGAATAAGTCCACCCAGATAATCCAGGCAAATCTTATTTGAAGATCAACTGATTAGTAATTTACTGACATATACAAAATCTCATTTGCCACATAACACAGCATTCATGGGAGTCACACCTGGGGCAAAATATCATGGGTTTCAAAATTCAATCTACATGTTCCCTTTGATGTATACATTTGTTTATATCAAAACATATAGATATATCTACAGCTTCTTTAGCAGATTTATATGTATATTTTAAATTTTTTATCAATTTTTTTAATGCTTATTTATTTATTTTCTTAACGTTTATTTTTGAAAGAGAGAGACAGAATGTGAGTGGGGGAGAAACAGAGAGAGAGAGGGAGACGCAGAATCCGAAGCAGGCTCCAGGCTCTGAGCTGTCAGCACAGAGCCCGACGCGGGGCTCGAGCTCACGAACCACGAGATCATGACCTGAGCCGAAGTCAGATGCTGAACCAACTGAGCCACCCAGGTGCCCCAGATTTATATTTTCTTATTAAGAATAATAAGAAATTCTTAATAAGAATAATAAGAAAATATAAGTAGGTCTGAAATTATTTGTATGACTGTAATAATTTTCCACACAACTCAGCTAACGAGTATCTTCACGTCACTGTTACAGGCTCTAGATGCCCGGCACCTTTACACAGCACAGCTTGACTCCGATTATGGTTTGTCTAAGTTCCAAACAAAGACCTTAATCACAATACTTTGCTTCTAAATAATGCAGATTTTCCCTGGTTTTTGAAAGCAAGTGAATCATTTTGGAGACGTTTTTACTTACTTATATGGGTATTTTCTCTGTTTCACTTGATAGTCACCTGGAGGCTTACATGCTGGGTCTGTGAGGAATGAATCCTGGCTTGACGTCTTACCCCTGTCCGTGACAACAGAGATCTCATCTGTAAAGGACCTGGGATTGAAGCCTAATATCCAGACTTTCTTAAGTGTTACATTTACGTAACTCTAGTTATTTCTTGTTTTCCGTGCAGTCACGTATTTTCTTAGCTGCATTAAAAGTCACGTATTTGTGAATGAAGAAGTTGGATTCCATACGGTTGCACTTCTGTAAGAATACACTTACATTTGTCCCAAGTTCCTCTTAAAGAAACTCTTAGTACGTGCATAAGTTCGCTAGGGTTGCCATGACAAAGTATCACAGATCGGGTGGCTTAAACAACAGAGATTTCTTTTCTCACAGCGCTGGAGGCTAGAAGTCCAAGATTAAAGTGTTGGCAGGTTTGGGTTCCTTCGAGGTCTCTCTCCTTGGCTTTCAGACAAGCTACCTTGTCACTGTGTCTTCACAGGGTTGTCCCTCAGTCTGTGTTGTCCGTGCCCTAATCTCCTCTTCTGATAAGGACACCAGTCATATTGGATTAGGGTCCACCCATATGAGCTCCCTTTACCTTCATTACCTTTCAAAAACTCTATCTCCAAATAGACTCACATTCTGAGGTAATAGGGGCTAGGCCTTCAACTTATTTTGAGGAAATACGATTCAGTCCGTAACGTTGTGAATTATGGCACAGCTCTCAGAAATTTAAAACTATTTATGTAGGTTTTCATGAATCTTTTTACAGTTGATACCTATGCAACCACCACTAAAAGCAATGCAAAGAATATTAGTCATGTCCATAGTCCTGACAACTCCATCCCAGTCACCATGTGCTCCTCCCCCAACACCAAGAGGATTTCCATATCCTGACTTGGAAAGTCGGTATTACCTTCCTTGTTGGACAGGTTTTCCTATTGGGTATGAGTCCCAAGAATATGGTTTCGTTGTGGCTGTTACTGACCTCTGTGTGAAGGGAATTATAATTTATGGGCTCTTTTTGGTCAAAGTAAACATAAGACGCACCCATGTTATCTCGGGTGTTTGCGCAGTATCCATGTTCATTGCTGTTGAGCTAGCGAGTTATTCATTCCGCTGCTGATGATGCTCCTTTGTACCACCCTGTTACCAGTAACACACCCACTGGTTATTTGGTTATAACCACTGCTGCCGTGAGCTTCAGTCCATGTGCTCTGATGCACACAAAGTGCATTTTGTACCGCAGTAGTTTGCACACTTAAAAATGTTCACCGGGAAGACATAAATAAATATGTCCAGGAACTTAATTGCAGGCTTTCAATATGTAAGGCCAACACTGACCAAACTAAAGGATAATGCACAAATTACAATCGTGTTTGGGGATGTTAATGCTTCTTTCTTACTAGTTGTCAGACCAAGTAGACAGAAAGCAAGTAAGAGTTCAGAAGATTTATCTTGACTTATTGGCATTTGTAAATCACTATATCCAGCAGTAGCTGAAATACTTCTTTCTCAAGTGAACGTGGAGTGTTCATAAAGTTGGCCTATATGGGGTCAAAAACTAAGTATCAACAAATTTCCAAGGATTGAACATATAGAGGGAGGTTTTTTTCCTGAACACAGTGGAATTAAAGCAGAAACTAATAAAATATCCACAAAATCTGCAAGTATTTAGAAATAACATAAAACATATGGTTACGTGACCAATGCATCAAAGAAGAAACAACCAAAAAATTAGAAAACAGTTTGAAATGAATAGTAATTAAAGTGGAGCAAATTAAACTTTATGGAATGTGGTTAAAGCAGGGCCTAAGAGAATGTTACAGCACCAACTGTTTACATTAATCAATAAGATGTAACAACAGTGATTCAAGTTTCCGTCCTAGAACCAGAGAAACAGAAAGCAAGTTAAATCCAAAATAGGAATGACAGAAATCAGAAATAGAAAATAGACAGCACAGAAAATCAACAAAATTAAAGTTAGATTTTTAAGAGACTGATAAGATTGATAAAAGTCTACTGAGATTAATTGTAACATCAAAAGTGAAAATTCAAATTACTACCAATATCAGGGGGAAAGGAGGCATTGCTACAGACCAGGAATTGTTAAAAGGATAACAAGTGATTATAAACACCTTTTCAGGAAGAAAATTGCAGATGCAAATAGTTTTCCTGGTGAATCTCATCATACACATAAGCTATTTTACCCATGTTCCACAAACTCTCAGAAAATAGAGAGGGGACAGACTCTCCTAATTCATTCTATGAGGTTAATACCACCTTCATACCAAAACATAATAATAAATGTACAGATTAATATACCTCAGGAAAACATATATGACAATCTTTAATCTTTTAGGAAATCAAAACTTGTCAAATGCAAAAAGGTAATCAAGAATGGCCAAATGGAATTTGTAGCAGGAATTCGAAGTTGGTTTAATATTTAAAATCAATCAGTGTAATTCACCACATTGAGAGAATATGCACATCTCAAAGCTGTGGGGAAGTAATTGATGAGGCTTAACATAGCTTTCAAAAAAATCCCTCAGTACGGTAGGAATCGGAGGGAATTTCCTTCATCCCAAGGCAAAGCAGGGTTAAGGAGTTACCACAAGAGATTATGCCTTGGGACACAGACTTTTAAGCCAGAGTGGATTCTGCGCCCAACTGCAGTGCAGCTTGGGTCCTTGCACCCGGGAGAGATTGCTCACGGACAGCTGTGTGGTTTGCCACAAGGCTAAGACAAATGCCCCACGGGATATGCTGGCAACCGCTGATCTCTGTCCTACACCTTCTGAGGACACTGGAGCCCAGGGTGGCCTGTGGGTGCCTTATGAGTGCTACCAATTCAGACCTAGTAGGCAGCGTGTATGATGCTTAGAGGTGTGCCAAGGTGCTGAGCGCCTGACTATAAAAATGGTCGTCCATGATGCCCACATGATGAGGGGGCACCATAGTCAGGTGGTGAATGCATGAGCTCTGCAATCAGACAGACTGGGTTCAAATCCTGGCTGCACTGCCACATGGGGGACCTGAGCAAGGTTCTAAGGGTTAAATGCTGTTTGTAATTTGTAAAATTTGTAAAAAGAGGTGAAGAGAACCCGCCTGCATGGAAGGGATATTGTGGGGTATGGCATCGGGGCACATTAGGGCACCCCATCCGCCCCCACCTCAGGACATTTTGCAACCCAGCCTGTGATGCTTGGGACTCACGCTTTTCCAGGACCGCCACAAAGGAGGTCTGTCTTGCTCCAGGACTGGCACCAGCCTCCTTAGGAAAGAGCCAACCTCATATCCTCCCTCCGTCAGGTTCTCTCTTACACTGACCTAGAGCGAGCCAGGCCCCCACCGCAGCAAGACGCAGCTTGCCCCAGTGCTGGGCTCTGAGCAGGCTCTGCTTCCTCTGACCCCGGGACAAATGGCCAGGGGACCCAGAGGCAGGGATGGCCACAGCTTCGGCCCTGGGCCAGGTGCCGAGGGGGCTGTAGACCCCAAGCCCCGGCGGTCCCCGGGCCGCTGGCAAGAAGCATCTGCAGTCCTGAGCTGTGCCCGCAGAGTGCAGGGGCACATCTGGTCCCCAACACCTGCAACCAGGTGCGGCTATCCCAAAGGGACTGCAGAAGGGACACCGGCCCTGCCTTTTTGCTCTCCGGTGCCCTTTCTTCCACTCATCCTGGCCAGTCCTTTCTCTGTCACACATTCCAGGGAGGAGTCACCAGCATCAGGCTGAACAGTGCATGGTTTGCCTCGGGAGAGGCGGTAGTTGGGAGGCACGTCAAATTACGTATATTCGTTCACGGGAGCAGACGTGAACACGCTGCTCTAGGTGGGCAATTTGTTAAAGCAAGCTTCTGCCCTTCCGCAACCCAGCTCCTGTCCCCTGACCAGCTGGCACCCACCCACTCGTCCAGTCCCGGTGTTCCTGCCTCACTTCTACCGATACCTCAGTTTTCACTGGCCAGTCCATCACAGATTCCCTGTCACTTCCACTGAAGCAGTCAGTGCATCCGCAAACATGACCTCCAGCCTCTTTTGGAATTGGCCGTAACCAACATGGGCTCGGCTCCCCATTTCCAGGCATTCACCTCCTGATTCCCCCGGGATCCGCTGTGAGTTATCTCCTCCTGATGCAGGAAAATTCAGTGTGCAACATGTCCAGTCTCTACTAGTCCACTGCATTTACGACCAGGAGCCCTACCCCCAATTCTGAGCCTTTCCTTGAGCCTAGGAGCCACCCCTCAGTCACACTGGGAGGCCCTGATGGGCAGTAGCAGAGAGGCACTCTCCCCAGTGTCTGTCTTTACCAGTCGATCCGTAACTGGTTTCGCAGTTACCTGCTTTCCAGCGGTCAGGACCTCAGCCACCTGGGCTTCCAAGCAAGCCTGCCTTTGCCTCTGATGAAATTGATATGGCCACAAAGCCCCTCCCAGGGTCCATGTGACATGCCCCCCCCCCCCCCCCCCCCCCCGCTGATAGATTTGCTAGCTCTCACCCTATGGGCAATCTGGCAGTCCCAGTACAAGCTCCAGACTTAACCTCTACTGACGCACAGGTACCCAGTGGGAGCACAGTTCGGTCAGCTTCTGCACGCCTGACACGCCCACGTTCCCCCTTTGGCATCTGTCAGCCGGGCTTTGGTGGCACCTCCGGGGTTGTCTCCATTTGCACAGCTGCTGCTCCCCGTGACCTGGAGCCATCATCAGGACGCCCAGCACTAGGCACGGCTCAGCTTTGGCTAACATCACTCCAGGCCCCTTTCTTTGCAAGGGACCCGCAGCTCTTTGGGTAAGGACGCTCTGGGGTCAACATGTCCGCCACCCGCCCCAGCTCCATGTCTGAAGCGCTCAGCTTTAGGAAAGGCCTGAGGGCCACACCGGGCACCTCAAGTCTTGTTGAGGAGGCCAAGGCCTGAACATCAGAGTCCTGCTAGCCGGTAGCACCTCTGTTTCATCTGCAGAGGATAAGGCTCCCCTGGGAGACACGTTCCTTCTTGCCCCACGTCAGACCACCTGGAACCCCCAGGCACCCACACCTGTTCCTACTGGAGGAGACGCCATCATTGACAACACACGTGCCTGACGACACTTCTGTTCCTTCCTGTGTTCCAGGCACCCGACCACCATCTGGTGCAAACGCATCACTGCGGTAAGGGGGCAGCACCGCACCTGCGTGTGGAGGTTCTCCTAGTCCCACCTGGAATCAGAGCACTTGGGTTCCACCTGGCCGGAGCACAGGGACACTTCCAGTGAGAGGGGCCGGGACAATAACTGTGGTGGAGAATCAGTCGTCTTTCCAGCGGCCGGCCAGCACCCTTGGGCCCCATATGACCACAGCAAACCAGTCACTATTGGAGAAGCCTGCACCCCTGAGAAGAAACACATGTCTGGAGATACTTCTGTCCCTGCCTTCTGTCACTCCTCAGGACCGGCTGGCCAGGGCACCACATGTGTGGCCAGAGGAACTGTTGTCCATGAATACAGTCAGGGCGCCTGGGGTCCACAGGTCCACAGGACGGGGAGTGTAGTAGTGGGACAGGACAACCGTAGGGTTTGGGGACACTTCTGTTTCCAACATCGCTCAGAGCAGCTGGCTCATGGCCAGGGCACATCTGTTGCAGTCAGATGGGACGACATCACTTTTAGGAAGACATTTGCAGTCTTGCCCTCAGTCGGAACACCTGGGCCTTCCCAGCCAGGATCCCCCCCCCCCCCCCCACCTTGACTTCGTAGAAGCCACCACCACGGAGAAAACACCTGTGCTTCGGGCACTTTTTTACGAACTTTTGAGCAGGTCATATGTGCCTCTTCAGTGGGTCCGGCCAGGAGCAGCCTTGCTTTGGGGTATCCTTGTCACCTGCCCAGGGATTTCTTGGGGACACAGCGTGGGGGCAGCAACCCAACCATTGTCTTCTTGGGCGAGAATAGGATCTCGGCAACCAGGAAGCAAAATCCTCCTCTCCAAATGGCGGGCAACCACCGGCCCCGCCTAATGGATTTTCTGTGCTGGGAACGGTCTCAGGCCCAACTAGTTATATCAAACAATCTTAACCTGTTTCATTTCCCTAGAGCAAGCGGGAGCCCCACCAGCTCAGTGTTTGTGTAGGTATCGAAGATTGTGGATTCCGCTGAGACTGGCCAGAGGTCAACACACTGCCTTGAAAGGTCCACTGTGGAGAGAAGGGAGAGATCTACGAATGTCAAGCGTGCAACACTCTGGTTTCGACTGTTGGCTTGGAAGAATCCAGCTCTAGGCCAGTTTTCCTCTAGTCTCAAAACTGGCAGGACACCCGCTGCTGCCTACAGCTGTCCCTCTCCTCTTACCCATTGGCTTCAACGGGTCCTTACCTTCTTTCCCAGATGTAATATCCTTACACATACGTCGTTCTTGTCCATTCGACCTCCGCTTACATATTTGGCGGCTTTAACTCCACGAGGGAGGAAGAATTGACCTGTAGAGGTGGCGATGGGTTGAGGTGGCGATGGGGTGAGTCTGCAAAGCTCCGGGGCCCAGGAAACAGGGGATGGAGGTGCCCCGCTACTGACAGCATGAGCTGCCCTCCGAAGTCTGTGTGGTGAGTGTGAGGGACAGCAGCCCAGGAGAAAGCCAGGTGCAGACGGGGGAGATAGGGCGCGACTCTCTCTCTCCTCTTCCTCCTGTGCTTCTCCGAATACCTGCCCCCACTGGAGGCCACGTCAGCCTCACCAAACAAACCACACTGTTCAACTTTAGTCATTTAGAAATAGTCTTGGAAGCATTTAGAATCTTGGACTCACTTAGACATGAGTCTTCCTTAAATTTTGACTCTGCCAATAATCCCCAAGCGTTCACACTTTGCACAGTGAGCACGGGCTTGGCGGGAAACAGGAAGACTCATGCCTGCTTTATAATTTTGTAAAATTTAAGTCGGGGGTCAACATACAGACATTGCGCTCATGCTGCTTTAAAGAAACAGAAATGGGGGCGCCTGGGTGGCGCAGTCGGTTAAGCGTCCAACTTCAGCCAGGTCACGATCTCGCGGTCCGTGGGTTCGAGCCCCGCGTCAGGCTCTGGGCTGATGGCTCGGAGCCTGGAGCCTGTTTCCGATTCTGTGTCTCCCTCTCTCTCTGTCCCTCCCCCGTTCATGCTCTGTCTCTCTCTGTCCCAAAAATAAATTTAAAAAGTTGAAAAAAAAAAAAAAAAGAAACAGAAATGGTTGTCTTTTCAGGTTAAACAACTGCATAAGTTCTATTTGGAAAACCGGCAAGTCTTCCCCTCCTCTGACCCATGGAAATATCAAACTGCAAGATATACAAAGTCACTCAAGCGTGGCTCACCTTAGAGTCATGCTGTGTGGCCACTAGACTTTACTGCTGAAAACAGAATCTTTTCTAACACATTTCCAACCCACGGAAACCAGCTTAAGATGGGGGAAAGAAAAAAACGCTGGCATGTCCCTCAGTCTCTTACGTATATGTTATTAAACATTTGTTTGGTGGTGACTCTGTCCTACACATCGCGGTTGACCCTAGTGATACAGAGTTTACAGGTGTCCCTTGCTGCACAGAAATGTACAATACGGTGAGAGTCGGATGAATCAACCGAATATCACACGGGAGGGGCAGTGGTGGGGGTTTCGGAGCAGGTAGGAAGGACGTAAAACGAAGTCTGGGACGGATGGGACATCAGTTACACCTTAAGAAGAAGAAGGAAGTGGCCAGGTAGACACGGATTACTATCAGGTTGGGGAAATGCCACATGAAAAGTCAGGGAAGGAAGAACAATCATGACCCAGTGGACACCAGGTAGAATGTTCTCTGCGACTACAATATAATTAAAGTAGAATCAATAATAATATGAGTAAGAATTCTCAAATATTCAGAAAGAATACAAAACACACTTTTTCATCACGAATGTGTCAAAGAAAAATAAGGAAAATTGGAAAAAATTTTTTCATTTTTTTTAATGTTTATTCATTTTTGAGAGAGAGAGAGAGAGAAAGAGACAGAGACAGAGTGCGAGCTGGGGAGGGGCAGAGAAAGAGAGGGAGACACAGAATCTGAAGCAGGCTCCAGGCTCTGAGATGTCAGCACAGAGCCTAGCATGGGGCTGGGACTCAGGACCGTGAGATCATGACCTGAGCCGAAGTCAGACACTTAACCCACTGAGCCACCCAGGTGCCCCAGGAAATATTTTAAACTGAATGATAATTAAAGGAGACCAAATAAAACTGTGTGAAATAAATAACACAGCTAAGCAGAATGCTTCAGAGAATTTTGCAGCTTTAAGTGTCTATATTAAAAAACAAGAATAATCAAAAACAATGGTTCAAGATTCCGTCCTAAGAGCAGCTAGCGTATATTAAATCCAAACGAAGTGGAAATGAAGAAATAATAAAACTAAGAGTAGAAATAGAGATTACACAGCCCTGAAAACTAAGCTAAAGGAGGAATTTTTAAAAGGTTGATGAAAATTTATAAACACCTACTTAGACTGCAAAAGAAATCAGAAAATTCAAATTAGCAATACTACCAATACAAAAGGGGGTCTGGCTGGCCATCTGCAAGACAGGAAAATGGTAACAAGAGATCATAAACACCTTTCAAGGAAGAAATTTCCACCTCCAAGGGTTTTCTTTCCCCCCGGATGAACTCTATACAACCTAAAATGGCATTATTTTACCAATCCTTTCAGAAGGGAGAGAAGGAAAGTTTGCTAAGTCATTCTAGGTCCCAATCGCAAAAGAGAAGAAAATTACAGGGGCACCTGAGTGGCTCAGTCCGTTAAGCATCAGACAGTTGATGTGGGCCCAGGTCATGATGCCACAGTCGTGGGATCCAGCCCCGCATCAAATTCTGTGCCAATAGTGCACAGCCTGCTTGGGATTCTCTCTCTGCCCCTCCCCACTTGCTCTCTCTCTCTCTCTCTCTCTCTCTCTCCTCTCTCTCTCTCTCTCTCTCAGATTAAATCTATAAACTCAAAAAAAAAAAAAAGAAGGAAAAGTGCCTTTAGGCATAGAACACGATTGCCCACGTAGAAAATCCAAAGGCACGTACAAAGAAACTATCAAGAAGCACGCAATGAATTGAGCAATGAATTGAGTTTCCAGTATAAAGGCCAATACACAACAGGCAATTGTTTTGTCTGTGAACCAGCCAAGACCACCACGTGTACACGGCCCATTGCACAATATATGTGTATATGCACACATCACACTTGTCACTGGGAAATATTGGTAAGTTGTCATTTTCAGTCAGGACCCTGACAGCCGGTCTACGGAATTACTGTAAGTGATGTGGGTGCCCTTGGGTGAGGCTTGAGACCCTGCACCCACCTGCCGTGTATTGCCTGTCCTTGTACCCACGGGGCCATTCACAGACAGCTGTGTGGTCGGCGGTGCGTCTTCATTGGAAAGAAAAGCCTGACGGTGCCGTGCTGACAGCTGTTGCTCTCTGCAAAGGTAAAAGTAAGAAAGAGAAATACCAGGCGTGCAGATTGAAAGGGAAGGAAAACTAGCTCTATTCATAAAATCATGATTCATAGGAAACATATATTGTAGAAAATCTTAAGGAACCTACAGAGAAACCACCAGAAGTGAGGTGATTTTCGGAAGGTCCCAGGCCACGAGATCATATAGAGTATTTCCTGAAAACCACCAATGGACTATTGAAAAATGAAATTCACAAACCCCATCGAGTACTTACAAACAAATTGGCAAAAGCCCTGGAAGACCTACAGTCCCAAAACCATAGAGCAGTGGCTTCAAACTTTCTCGAAAAAAAGCCCAATAATACATATATATTATAGCTTTGTGCATGACAGATCTCTGTCACATATTTCTCTCTCTCTCTCTCTCTCTCTCTCTCTCTCTCTCTCTCTGTGTGTGTGTGTGTGTGTGTGTGCGCGCGCGCGCGCGCGCGCGCGCGCGCGTGCAGGGGTGTTACAACTAAAGTTGCCAGCACGGTTCTTAGCTCTGGGGTCTTACAAACACAGGCCATGTGTGGAATCTAGCCCACAGGCCTCAGTGTTATCCTAGTACCAAATATTGCCGAGAGAAAATTCCAAAGCCCTGAACAGATGGAGATACAGAGCATCTTTGCCGCCTGGATAACTTAGCGTTAGTAAACTGCCGAGTCGGACTAGGATTCCGAAGCCTGGTCTATGGACTGATTCTAAGAACTGTCGGTGCCTTCCGGGCAGGAGTTTCCGGGGCAGGGGACCGTGGGCCCCTCCCCGTCCCCCGTGTGCACCCCAGTCCCTGCACCTGGGAGAAGACGCTTCACTGACAGCCGCGGGGTTTGCTGCGCGACTCAGTTCCGGGAGCAATCTGCCACCGAGATGTTCTGACCACGCGTGGCCCCGCCCTCATCTTCTGAGAGACGGACGCCCGGTGTGCCCAAGGCGCACTTGCAAGTGCCCCGAGTTGGCCCTCCGGGGCGCTCATCCATCACTCGTGTGCCCCGGCGCCGAGAGCCCTAAGGACCATCGAAACAACACAACGAAGTCATTCGTGACGTGCGCTTGACGAGGACTCGCCAGGATCTGATGGTTCCAGGTGTGCCAGGCAGCCCGGGTCAAGCCCTGGCAGGGCCACCACCACCTGGGCGAGCCGAGGCAAGTTCTGGGCCTTGAAGACCGTGTGCCCACATGCGTAGAGCTAAGTGAAGAGGCCCTGCCCTCCGGGACCGGCTGACGTGGGGGCGGCGGGCGGGCAGGTCGGGGCACCTGGGTGCCACCTCAGGATCCCGGCGGCCCAGCTGCGGGTGCCGCGGGCTCAGCTTCCCCGGGCGGCCGCGCCGCCGCCGGCTCCGGGATGCCGGGCCACCCCGTGAAGCATCTGGAGGTGGCTGTCCCGGGCCCTGGGCCACCCGCACGCGGCGGCGGGGCGCCGGCCTAACAACTGCTGTCCTCTGCGGCGGCGCTTGGAGAGACGCGCCCGGGGGCTCTGGCGCCCGGGGCCGCTCTGTCCCGTGTCGCTCAGCACCTGGACGCTGGCCCCGCTGCCGCCTGTCCGGCGACCTGGGGCTCTCCCTCCCGGGGCCAGCTCCTCCACGTCCCCCGCATCCGGCCGAACCTGGCTGGCCCCGCCGCTGAGCCCGGTCCCCCATCGGAGGGTCCCGGCTGCCGGGACTCGCGTGCGACATGCGCCACCCTCGGAGACCAAGGGAAAGGGCGGAGGACCCAGGGCGCTGAGGCAGCGGTTGGGCGCCCACGCCGCGGTCGTGGCCGGTCCCACCGAGCGAGGCGACGCCTGGTCCCTCCAACTGCAGCCCGGTGCGCGCGGCCAGAGGCTACCGGGTCCCGCGGGGCCAAACCGTTGGCCTCGCCCTTTGCCCTCGTCGACTTTTCTGGAGCCCGTGCGTGGCCCCCTGCGCTCCCGTTCTCTGTCACCCGGCCCGGTGGCCCTCGCGAGCCTGGGGCGAAGGGCGCGCTGGCCGCCGAGGGGTCGCAAGCTAGGACACCCCGCTGACTTTTCTACAGAGTCCAGGGATTCGCCCGCAAGCGGACGGCTCTTCGTGACACCTTGTGCAGGCAGCTCCCCCGCCCGCCGGTGCCCCCCAGTGTCCCCATGGATCCTGGGTCACCCCTGCCCCGCCCCTCACCTCGGATGCCTGCAGCCTCCTGGGCCTGCACCCCTCGCTGTTGGGTCGCCCCCCAGAGGCCGTATGTGACCCCGCGGCCCCGCGGCTCCCCTCGGGGTCCCTGCTCGGTGAGCAGGCGGGACCCCCAGAGAGAAGCCACTGTGTCTGCTGGCACCTCCAGTGTGTTCACCGCTCAGGAAGGATAAAGATCCTTCCCCAAGGGCGCAAATACTCTCCTCGGCCAGCCCTCCTGCCCCACTGGGGGAGAGGAACTTCTGTGAAGCTCTGCTGTCCCAGTCACTCTCCCAGACCCTCGTCCAAAGGAGGCTGACCTGAGAGACACCTGGAAGGGTGAGGACGAGGATGAAAAGTGGCAGTGGCAGTGGCAGGATGATGAGAGGGGCCACACCAGAGCTGGAGCACATCCCATCCACGTCTAAGTCCTTGGAGACCACATCTTTCTGGTGAACTCCTGGATTTCAAGGGAAACCTCCATTTCTAAGAATACTCTGTGGTAAGGGTAGATGAATTCCAGACCATGGGTCAGGTATATGTGTCATCTCCGGACCCTCCAAAAGCTCATCACATGTCCGGAGATGACAGCCAAGGAAGAATTCTAGAAGACACCTTTGGTGCAAAAAGGTGATTGTATTAAAGCACAGGACCGGGCCGTGTTGGCAGGAAGGGCTGCGGTGGGATTGTGTAGAAAGGCTGGTTATATACCATGGACTTGAGGGAGGTAAAGTCAAAAGGAAAGTTTCCAAGGACTTTCATATGCTAAAGACTCAGAGATCAGTGCAGGCCTGCTGTTGCCAAGCTAAGGTGGTTTTTCCTCTAGCAAAGCATTAACATCAAGTAGGTAGGGAGTCCCTGGAGAAATGTTTTCCTCTGCCAGCCTCAAGCATTTGTCAATGGGCCCCAGGTTACAAGGAAATTCAACACTGTCTGCCATTCCCTTCTTGCCTTTGTTCCCTACCTCACTCTGGAGGGGAGGGTGAGGTGGGGGCCCCAGGAAACTGAGTCTATAGGGCTCTGGAGATAAGATTGCCTTTTTCTTGTAATTTACTAAGATATGTGTAAACTAATGAAGACCCCCCCCCCCCCATCCTGCAGGACCGTGATCTCTATCAGTTAACCATTTGTTTTCTTTCCTTTCCTTTGGTCTTGGGCAGCCAGGAGTGACTAAGGGATATCACACAGATCCCACCTGTGTGGGAGGGGTGTGCTAGCTTGTATGTTGCCCTCATCCTGCCTTATGCTCCCCCATCTCATATATATTCTTATATATATATATATATATATATATATATATATATATATACATATACATATACATACACATATATATATATTCCTTTTTAGACAAATTACAAGAACAATAAGAGATTCACATTCTTTTTAAAATTTTACCTTTCATTTTATATGTATGTTTAATGTCTTTAAATGCTCTTAAAAACATTTTCAATATTCCACCATTCTCATTTCACTTTTAAGTGGCTTTCTTTTTTTGCCGAGTTAGATTACATTCTCGGGCTGTATTTAGGAAGTGGCCATCATTGTCATGAAGATGCTTTCCTTGCTGGTGGTAATGATGTGAAATGTTCAGGTCCGGAGCAAATGGTCAACAAAGAATTCTTGCAGGGTTTTCGGTGCAAAAAGGGAGGTTTTAGGAAAGCACAGGGACAGGACCGTTGGGCAGAAGGAGCTGCACTGGGTTGTGTGAAGTGGCCCATTATATACTTTCAAGTCGGGAGGGGGTTAGGGATAGCAGAAGCGTAACGAATTTGGAAGGAAAGTTTCCAGGTGTTCACTGGTGTTAGGAAAAGGTCATTTATTACTTTCTAGAAACACCTCAGTCATGAGATACTTCAGATGTATGTCAGCGGACCATATGCTTGGAGGATGATTGCTAACATACATCTGGGGGAGGGTGGGTAGAGATAAAGGAAGTTTCCAAGGGAATTTTTATTATGTTAAAAGAGACTTACAGGATCCAGGAGGTTGGACTAATGTTAAGCTAAGATTGCTTTTTGCCCTTAGCAAACTACTAACATCCAGGCAGCTGAGTTCCTAGAAGGTCACTGTCTGTCTTCTCAAGGACTCGTCAATGGGCTGTAAGTTGTAAGGCTGTTCAATTGTTTTTCTTCTGCCTTTGTTTTCCACATCAGTAAATGTGGCCTGGAAGCTGGAAACAGGAGGAGGAAGAGGTGCTTCGTGAGCGTCCCCTGGGCCCTGGGCAGGGCTTCCCAATCCCCTCAGAGGAGCAACCACAGCCCCCTGACAGACCCCCTTCTCTCCTGTTCCTCAGAGTTAGTTTGCCTTTGGCACAACGGAACAATGGCCAAGGTACACAGAACATTAGACCTGCTTTCTTCAAACTTAAAACATAGTGAAGGCAGATCATTCCAGGTAGAGTCCACATTTAAAAAAAAAGTTTTTTTTGTTTATTTGTTTTTGAGACAGAGAGACAGAGCGTGAACGGGGGCGGGTCAGAGAGAGGGAGACAGGGAATCTGAAGCAGGCTCCAGGCTCCAAGCTGTCAGCACAGAGCCCCACGCGGGGCTCAATCACACAGATCGTGAGATCATGATCTGAGCCTGTCAGATGCTTAACCGACTGAGCCACCCAGGCGCTCCGGTAGAGTCTACATTGTAAACAATAGATGGCTTTCAACGGGAGATGGCCACACTTTACAAAAGCAACCAATGTCTTGGCTAAAGCCCAACGTGAGAAATGAGAAGGGATAGAGCCACAACCCTTTGGCTGTTCCTTTGCAGCTGAGTTGCGAGGTCAGAGGTGGGCATGAGGCCTCTGGGGGTAGACAGGGCTTGAAAGGTCTGAGAGGCCAGCTCTGGGAACCCCCTCCACTCTGAAGATGTGGCTGCAGGACAGAGGGAGGAAGGGGACAGGAAGGCCTGAGAGCAGGATTTCCTTCTGCTGCCACGGGGTCTGAAGCTCCACTAGCCCCACAGGGACACTGCAAGTTTGCATTAGGGACTGTAATGGGTCAACTTATGAGATATCAGAAAGCTTGTTGTATATAAGTTCGGCTTAAACTCACCTTTCATGAAAAATTGAGATAAAAGCTTATGTGGTTCCCTATTAGGGTTATCGGAAATTACTAACAGCCCTATCTCCCCTATTTCCCTTCTGTAACTTCGCCTGCTTGCTAAATAGATAACTTAGGTTGCAAAACGCTCCCCCACCCCTTCTTCCAAGATCTGGCCTAGGCACGACCAACATGTAAAAAGTCACGAACTCACTGCCCCTCCGTATCTTAGGTGTCTAACTATGACCTCTGTAAGTTTAGAAGGACCCCTGAGTATGAGATCCTGAACCAGTGTTTGTTTTGGGCTTTCACAGAAGTGCTGTTCCTGTTCCCTAAATATTAGTTCTGCTTAAAACCACATTTGCTGAGTTACTGAGAAATAAGACTTCCTCTTAACTGCTTGTTTGAGCTTCTGTAAACCTGCTCGGCGTAATCACCCTTCCCCATTTTTAGGCACAGCATCCTGTTCGAACTAGATAGAAGACTAATATTGTAAACCACGTGATTCAGCATTCAACTAGCTAGAGTCATCAAGTTATATTTTAAAATTCTTCAGGACTGTGTGATTGGTGCCCGCCTTATATTTTAAAAACCTACAACATCGTGTGATTGGTGCCCGCCCTTTCAAACTGCCACCCTTCACAACCCGATTGGTCGATACAGGCTTTATAAGACATTCCCAAAGCTTGTTCGCGGCCAGATTTTCAGGACCTGTTGTATTTCCCTGTCTGGCCTGGCCATAATAAACTTGTTTTGATCCTGTTTTTGCTGTCCGGAGTTCATAAGTGATCGTGACCTACAACAGGGACAAAATACGTTCCCGAATGTTCTTATGGAAAATTGGTTACTCAGCAGTGGCACAGAAAAACATACAATTTAGAATTAGAGTTTAAAAGCAAGAAAGATAAAGATAAAAATAATAATAATAATAATAATATTAAAAAAATAAAAAATAAAAGCAAGAAAGAGCCACTAACATTAGGAAAACTGAACAACCACAGAAGAGAAATAAAGATTGCTAGTGGTGACTTCCCTCTGTGTTTTGCTTGTGAAAAGGAAAAAGCAGGTCAGGGAAATGCAGGATTCCAGGCTCTGGATGAAGGACAGTGAAATCCTTTCTAAATAAGAGAGGTTTCCGTGACAATTATCATCTAAAAGTACATATGTTTTCAGAAAATAGGGAACTGGCAAGTCCCCAAAAGTTACTAAATTGCTACCTTGAGTGTGGGGCAAGGCAAGCAGGGAGGGGTTGGGGGAAGCCAGGAGAGACCTGCTTTGCTCCACTGGACAGACAGCAGCGCTGTGGAATGAAGAAACCAAACGTGAGGAAAGGGGACCTTGGTGTGGCTTCGTGGTGCCCTCCCATCTGTACCCTAAAGGGACTCTTCAACTTCACAGGTTGTTTTCAGCTTCTGAAATGAGGTGATAATTTGGCTTAAAGCCGAAGACTTTTACCTACTGCTCAGAGAAAATATTCGTGCATCATATATTTGAAAAGGGTTAATATCCAAAATATATAAGGAACTGTTACAACTCAATAGCAAAACAAACAAACAAACAATCCGAATAAAAAATAGGCAGAGGATCTGAATAGACATTTTTCCAAAGAAGAAATACAGATGGCCAACAGACACATGAAAAGCTGCTCAACATTACTCAGTATCAGGGAAATGCAAATCAAAACACAATGAGATATCACCTCACATCTGTCAGAATGGCTGTTATGAAAAGGACAAGAAATAACAAATGTTGACCAGGCCCTACAGAAAAGGGAACGCTTGGGCATTGTTGGTGGGTATTTACCTCCATCAGGTACAGCCAGTAAGGAAAACCATATGGAGATTTCTCAAAATATTGAAAACAGAACTATCATATGATTTGGCAATTCCACTTCTAGGTATTTACTGAAGAAAATGAAAACACTAACTCCAAAAGACAGCTCTACCCTGCTTCACTGCAGTATCATTTACAATAGCCAAGATTTGGAAACAACTTAAGTGTCCATCCATAGATGAATGGATAAAGATTTGGTATATCTATACACACACACACACACACACACACACACACACACACACACTCAGGACTATTTCTCAGCCATTAAAAGGAATGAAATCTTGCCATTTGCAACAACATGGATGGACCTTGAGGGCATGATGCTAAATTAAATTAAGTCAGACAGAAAGGTAAATACTGTATGATATCACGTACATCAGGAATCTAAAAAACAAAACAAACACCAACAACAAATCAAACTCACAGAGACCGAGAACACATTGGTGATTGCCATAGCGGGAATTGGAGGGTGTGCAAAACCGGTTAAAGGGGTCAAAAACTATAAACATCCAGTTAGAAATTATTCATGGTAGGGGCGCCTGGGTGGCGCAGTCGGTTAAGCGTCCAACTTCAGCCAGGTCACGATCTCGCGGTCCGGGAGTTCGAGCCCCGCGTCAGGCTCTGGGCTGATGGCTCAGAGCCTGGAGCCTGTTTCCGATTCTGTGTCTCCCTCTCTCTCTGCCCCTCCCCCGTTCATGCTCTGTCTCTCTCTGTCCCAAAAATAAATAAACGTTGAAAAAAAAAATTAAAAAAAAAAAAAGAAATTATTCATGGGGATATAATGTACAGCATATGCCTATAATTTGTATTGTATTGCATATTTGAAAGTTGCTAAAAGAGTAGATCTTAAAAATCTTCACCCCAAGAAAAAAATGAAAACAAATTTTTTGTAACTATGTATGGTGAGGGATGATGTTGACCAACCTTATTGTGGTGATCTGTGTGTCTGAAGACTTCCTACCTTGTTCTGGAAAAGATCTCATCTCTGATCCTCTGTCAGGACAGACTCAGACCGCCCACCTCCTCCATCCTGAGGGGTGGTGGTATCACACAGTGAGAAGCTAGAGGTGGTGGAAACCCTGGGAATTTGTGTCTGAATCCAAGAATCAGGCCAGCCTCAACGTGTGTGCATTCGGTGGTTGCAGGAGGGGTGGGGAGGGGATGGTATGAGGCCTACGTTAGGAGAGGTGGTTCTAGGCCTCCATCAGGTAGGAAAAACAGAGTCATACCCTTTGTGCTAAAACTGGTTTAACGAAGAATACCATGCCAGAAGGAAGGAAGACTCAGGCTAGCTGAGCATTACCTCTCTCCGAGCCCTTCCTAGAAGTTCTGCTCATCAGTCTTTCAGTTGGTAATTCATCTCTAAGACCTTAAATCTTCTCCACTTTATGATTTTGGACAAGTTAAGTTGTTGTGGTTTAAAATAATACGTTAGCTGCTGATTCCACAGGTAGTCGGGGGAGAGGACCTTGGAGGGTTTGTGGTAAAGCAGATACTCGTTCCGGTGGCTCTCACCATGCCTCGCAGCTTTGATGTGGTTGGCTTGGTCGGCCATTTGTGCCTCGTGGCGGGCCTTGCCGAGCCTGTACACCTCTGGCACTGACCCCCCAAAAAGGCCCCTGTGTAACGAAAGTCCCCCTCATCTTCAGGAACATGGGCTTGTGACTGAGGCCAACGTTCATAGGGGAAGTGGGTCCGACTGAGCCCACGGTAGCCAGGATGCAGGGTGCGGAACAAGGAGGAGAGGATCTCCACGCCCGTGTGGTCGCTGAACTTCATGTCCGCATCCACACACACAAGGTAATCCGCTTCCTGGTGGAAGCGTTGCTGGGGAAAATTGATGTGCGGTGCATGGAGATGTCCTCCCAGCGGGCATGGCTCTGGACCTTAAGGATGATTGTCTGCCTTCCTTTTTGGAGGTTAATGTGAGGAACGTGGTCTGGCCGGTCAGTGAAGACGTAGTCGTTCACCCTGTGTCCCGCCATGAAGTACGTCTCTGCAGTTCCAGCAATATCTTCAGGTGGGTTTGGGGTTTTTTAGCAGGAAACGTGATGAATCCAATGGTGGCATTCTGGAGCCGGCACTGCTCATTCAGGATGTCAGTTTTGAAAGTCCCCTCCCAGAGGATGGGAGCCAGCCGAGGGGTCATGACAAGGACGTCCTTCCTAGAGGGTGTTAGCACCTGTGGCTGTCGATACACCATCCTTGGTAATTTTACACTTTTCAGGCCATTGTGGTCTCTAACAGCCATGCTTGCATCAACCTGGACGCTTTCCAGCTTCTGGCTTCTTGGGTTCAGGTAACCCTTAGACCTGAAGATAATGATGATAAGAGCTAGGAGAAGAAGAAAGGTCACTCGATGAAGTGAACGGCATTTCTGTGTTGCAGCCAGTATGGGCATTAGCTGGGCCATGTCTGCGTGACCCAAGGATGCACCTCTTGTCTCCTCCAAGATACAAGGGTACTTGTGTCTCCTAACTTTCCCCTCTCGGTAGTTGAGGCAAGTTGGAGCTGATCGCCTGACCCTAAAGCACCCACACTCCCATTTTCTGTTCACTACTCCAGCAACCCAGGTTCCCCTGGGGCCTGAACCGGTGCAAGTGAGTACCTGAGCACAGGGATGTCCTGGATGCCCTTGGAGAAAGGAAGGATCCGAGGAGACCCTAATAAATTTAGGTTCCTTCTGAAGTGCTGTCAAAGAAACCAGGTGTCAGGACTTAGCCAACAGACAGCTAGAACTTAAGGACGAGCAGGAAGAAGACAAGTCAGGGCCCCCGAAACAGATTCAGGGGACTGGCTCAAGGCAGACCACTGAGCAGGTAAAGGCCAGAGACTGTGATGAAAGCAAGGCAGGGCAGTAGTCACCAGTGATGCCCTGGTCAGGACTTATGGTGTGGCCCTCCCTTGTTAACAGCTGAGAGCTAAGCACCGAGTTTCCTGAAAAAATCCTCAAGGTCAAGATCAGACTGTTTTCAAGATCATATCCATACAGCTAACATGGGCAATTGTTCGGAGGCCTGATTTGGAAGCCATGGTGGAGGGAACAGAAAACCTACAGATTAGAAATGCTTTCCTTCATTCTCTTAATAATTACTTAAAATCCACTAGCATTTGCTTTTTATGCTACAGGCCTCACACCGTTGTTAGGATTAGGCTGCTGAGCTTAATGTGCATTATCTTGTTCAATCCTTACAATAAGCTTGGGGGATGGGTGCTATGTTACCCACGTTGTACAGGTGGGTGACTGGCCCACAAGTACATGGCTGGCGGGTAAGTGCTGAAGCTGCCTTAGCAGCCCGATTTGAGAATATTCTGTATTCTGACCCTTCGTCTCACTTGTGTCTTCAAGGTTTCCCTTATTGGGTTCTTTCTAAAGTCAGGTTCTTTGGTTTTCTCGCTGAGCCTTCACATGTCAGCTGTTCCTCAGACAGACGCCTCAAGACACGGCCCTTTGTTGACGCAGGGCTTATCCTATTGCCACTTCATACACCTCCTCCCGCTGATGTCCTGGGAAACTCCAAACATGTGCCTCCTAGAAAATGAAGCCTCAGACACAGACTTCTGATGCCACACTGGGGAGCCAACAGCAGGTGAAAAAGGGCCCCTTGGTGGAGAAGGAGCACCTGCCACCTGCACCACGAAGTGGGCTGGTGCTCTCACGACACCTTGCTCTCTCTGTGACACCTTGCTCCTGCTTTCATGCAGAAGTGCTGGCTGGAGATGTGGGTTTTCGGGGGTTAAAAAGTCTTCTTAGAACAGTTCTTATTGTGTTGGAAGAGGGAGGGAAGAGTGTTCTGAGTGTCTTTTACTGCAGTCATCTTCTCTTTGCGGTGTGGATCATGACATTTGCCTGGCTGTGCATAAGAATGACAGTGTACCGCCAGCCTCACGACCCTTCTGCCACAGCACTTCAGGGGGTCCAGCATACCATTAGTGGCCCAGCGTAATTTTTTCCAACATCTCTGACCTGCTCACAGTTCCCCAGCAGGTCTGCCTCCTCAGAGATAACCTGCCTGGGTCCCACTAACACCACAAAGAACAAGCATAGCCCATAACAGGCAGAGAGTCCATGCAGATGACTGCAGTGAAAGGAAAAGTGACTCAGACACAACAGCAGGGCATAATCAACACCCAAAGGATACTCTCCTGATGTGCCAGGTCTGGGTGGACAAGGGATACTGCACTGCAAGGTGCTCTAGGACCTCTTCTTCATAAAATCACAAACTTCGATAGCAGAAGACACCGCTAACTTTCTTAACACATAGAAAGAGACACACAGAGGCAGACAAAATAAGGAGACAGAGAAATTTACCCCAAATGAAATAACAGGACAAGGCCACAGCCAGAGATCTAAGTGAAACAGATATACGTAACATGCGTGATAGAGAATTTAAAGCAAAGATCATAGGATACCCACGGACTTGAGAAAAGAATGGAAGGCATGAGTGAGATCCTTAACACAGAGAAGGAATAACACAGAAGAGATAAAGGGCACAATTAAACAAAATGAGAAACATAGTTGATGGAATAAACAGCTGGATGGAAGAAGTGGAGGAATGAATTAGTGACCTAGAGATAGAGTAATGGAATGGAATGAAGCTGAACAAAAAAGAGAAAAGGCTTATGTAGAATGAGAATAGCCTTAGGGAACTCAGTAACTCCATTACACAATAACATTCATGTTGTAGGAATCCCAGAGGAAGAGAGAGAAAAGGGGCAGAAATTTTATTTGAAGAAATAATAGCGGCAAACTTTTCTAATCTGGTTAAGGAAACAGTACACCAGATCCAGGAGGCACAGAGAACCCCCAACAAAATTGACAAGAACAAACACACACCAAGACATATTGCAATTAAACTTGCAAAATACAGTGATGAAGAAAACATTTTTAGAGCAGCAAGACAAAAGAAGTCATTAACTTACAAGGGAAAACCAATAAGGCTAGCAGAAGGTTTTTCAGCAGAAATTTGGTAAGCCAGAAGGGAATGGCATGATATATTCAAAGTGCTGAATGGGAAAAATCTGTAGCCAAGAATACTTTATCCAGCAAGACTATCATTCAGAATATAAAGAGAGATTAAGATTTTCACAGACAAACAACTAAAGGAGTCATAACCACTAAACCAGCTCTTCAAGAAATATTATAAGGGACACTTTGAGGGGAAAGGAGCGACCAAAAGTGACAGTATGAAGGTAGGAAACACAAAAGCAGTATAAATGAATATTTCTGTAAAAAATCAGTAAAGGAACACACCAAAAAAAAGAACATAGAGTATAATAACATATATCTAAAACATGGGGAGGAGAGGAGAAAAGAATGGGTTCAAACTTAAACGACCATCAACTTCATATAGACTGCTATATGCAGAGGAGATTATATACAAATTTAATGGTAATCATATATCAAAAACCACTAATAAATATGCAAAGAATAAAGAGAAAGAAATCCAAATATATGACTAAAGAAAATCAGCAAAACATGAAAGAGAGACAAGAAAGGATCAGACAAAATCTTCAGAAACAACCACAAAACACGTAATAAAATGGAAATAAATACATATACTATCAATAATTACTTTGAATATAATTGGACTAAAAATTCCAATCAAAAGAAGGGTGACAAAATGGATAAAAAAAACGAGACCCATCTATATTCTGCCCACAAGAGACCCATCTTAGACCTAAACACACCTGCAGATTAAAGGTAAGAGGACGGAGAAACATCCGTCATGCAAATGGATGTCAAAAGAAAGCTGGCGTAGCAATACTTACTTTGAACAAAATAGACTTTAAAACAGAGACTGTAACAAGAGCCAAAGAAGGACTCCATATAATATTAAAGGGGACAATCCAGTGAGAAGATATAACAATTGTAAATATGTATTCACTCGACATAGGGGCATCCAAATACATCAAGCAGTTAATAACAAACATAAAGGAACTAATCAATAACAGTATAAGAATGGTAGGGGACTTTAACACCCTACTTACATCAATGGACAGATCATCTAAACAAAAATCAACAAGGAAACAATGGCACTGAATGACCCACTGGACCAGATCGATTTAACAGATATATTCAGAGCATTCCACCCTAAAACAGCAGAACACACATTCTTTTCAAGTGCACGTGGAACATTCTCTAGAATAGATCATATATTAGACCACAAAACAAACCTCAGCAAATTCAAGATACAATTCATACTGTGCATCTTTCCTGACCACAATGCTATGAAGTTAACCACAAGAAAAAAAAATCTGGAAAGACCACAAATACATGCAGGTTAAATAACTTGTTACTAAAAAATGAATGGGTCAACCAGGAAATCAAAGAGGAAATTAAAAAGTACATGGAAACAGAGGCACCTGGGTGGCTCAGCCAGTTAAGCGGCCGACTTCAGCTCAGGTCATGATCGCACAGTCCGTGAGTTCGAGCCCCGTGTCAGGCTCTGTGCAGACAGCTCAGAGCCTGGAGCGTGCTTCGGATTCTGTGTCTCCCTCTCCCTCTGCCCTTCCCCTGCTCACACTCTGTCTCTCTCTCTCTGTCTCTCTCTCAAAAATAAACATTTAAAAAAAAGTTTAAAAAAAAAAGTACATGGAAACAAAAGAATTGAAAACACAATGGTCCAAAATATTTAGGATGCAGAAAAGGTGGTTCTAAGAGGGCAGTATATAGCAATACCGGCCTACCTTAAGCAAGAAGCAAGAAAAATCTCAAACAACCTAACGTTGCACCAAAAGGAGCTAGAAAAAGAACAACAAACAAAACCTAAAGTCAGCAGAAGGAAGGAAATAATAAAGATCAGAGCAGAAATAAATTATATAGAAATGAAAATAACAATAGAACAGATCAATGAGGGGCGCCTGGGTGGCTCAGTCAGTTGAGCGTCCGACTGCGGCTCAGGTCATGATCTCGCGGTTTGTGAGCTCAAGCCCCACATTGGGCTCTGTGCTGACAACTCAGAGCCTGGAGCCTGCTTCGGATTCTGCGTCTCCCTCTCTGCCCCTCCCCGCTCATGCTCTGTCTCTCTCTCTCTCTTTCTCTCTCTCTCTGTCAAAAATAAATAAACGTTAAAAAAAATTTTTTTTAATTAAAAAAAAGCCAGATCAATGAAACCAGAAGCTGATTTGGTTATTTAAAAAAATGAATAAAAATGATAACCCCCTTCCTAGATTTATTAAAAAGAAAAGAGAAAGAACCCAGATAAATAAAATCACAAATGAGAGAGGAGAAATAACAACCAACACCACAGAAATACAATTATAAGAGAATATTATACAAAACTATATGCCAACAAATTGGACAACCTGGAAGAAATGGATAAATTCCTAGAAACATATAAATAACCAAAACTGAAACAGGAAGAAAACCTGAACAGACCAATAACAAGGAAAGGAACTGAACCAGCAATCAAAAACCTCCCAGCAAACAAAAGTCCAGGACCAGATGGCTTCACAGGCGTATTTTATCAAACATTTGAAGAAGAGTTAATACCTGTTCTTCTCAAACCATTCCAAAAAATAGAAGAGGAAGGAGAACTTCCAAATTCATTCTATGATGCCACCATTACCCTGATTCCAAGACCAGACAGATACAGACTCCACTTGTAAAAGAGAACTGCAGGCCAATATTCCTGATGAACATGGAGGCAAAAATTCTCAATTCAAACACTAGGAAACTGAATCCAACAATACATTAAAAGAATCATTCGCCACCTTCACGTGGGATTTATTCCTGGGCTGCAAGGGTGGTTTAGTATTCACAAATCAATCAATGTGATACACCACATTAAAAAAAGAAAAGAACCATATGATCCTTTCAATGGATGCACAAAAAAGCATTTGACAAAATACAATATCCATTCATGATAAAAACCCTCAACAAAGTAGGGTTAGAGGGAACATACCTCAACATGATAAAGGCCATATATGAAAAACCCACAGTTAATATCATCCTCAATGGGGAAAAACTGAGATATTTTCCTCTACAGTCAGGAACAAGACAGGGACATTCACCCTCACCACTGTTATTTAACAGTTTATGGGAAGTCCCAGCCACAGCAATTAGACAAAAAAAAAACAATAAAAGGCATCCAAATTGGCAAGGAAGAAGTCAAATTTTCACTATTTCAAGATGATATGATAATCTATATAGAAAACCTGAAAGACTCCACCAAAAAACTGCTACAGTTTCAGTAATGTTGCAGGATACAAAATCAACGTATAGAAATCTATTGATGAGGGGCGCCTGGGTGGCGCAGTCGGTTAAGCGTCCGACTTCAGCCAGGTCACGATCTCGCGGTCCGTGAGTTCGAGCCCCGCGTCAGGCTCTGGGCTGACGGCTCAGAGCCTGGAGCCTGTTTCCGATTCTGTGTCTCCCTCTCTCTCTGCCCCTCCCCCGTTCATGCTCTGTCTCTCTCTGTCCCAAAAATAAATAAAAACGTTGGGAAAAAAATTTTTTTTTAAATGGGCAGAAGGTCTGAATAGATATTTTTCAAAGGATGATGTATAGATGGCCAAAAGGTACACAAAAGGTACAAAGTCAGTAATCATCAGGAGAATGCAAATCAAAATCACAATGAGATATCACTTCACACCTGTCAGAATGACTGTCATCAAAAAGATAAGAGATTAACAAGTATTGGTGAGAATGTGGAGAAAAGGGAATCTTTGTGCAGTGCTGGTGGGTGTTTAAATTGGTGTAGCCACTATGCAGAACATTATAGAGATTCCTCAAAAATTATAAACAGAACTACCATTTCTGGGGATATATCTAAAGAAAATACAAAGAGGATCTTGAAGAGCCATTTCTACTCTCATGTTCACTGCAGCATTATTCACAATTGCCACAATATAGAAACAACCTAAGTGTCCAGCAATGGATGAAGAGATGAAGATGTGACTATATATATATATATATATATATATATATATATATATATATAGGAATTCTAAATATGTATTTAATTCAATATATTTAATTCAGCCGTAAGTAAGAAGAAAATCTTGCCATTTGCCACAATGTGTATTTCACCTTGAGGACATTGTGCTAAATGAAACATGTCAGGCCAAGAATGATAAATACTGTATGATATCACTTATATGCAGAATCTAAAAAAGTCAAACTCATGGAAACAGAGAAAAGAATGGTGGCTTTCCCGGGGCTTGGGGGTGGGAGAAATGGAGATGAAGAGATGTTGGTCAAAAAGTAAAAACTTTCCATTAGAAGATGAATTAGTTCTGGCAATCTAATGTACAGCATGGTGTTATAGTTAATAATACTATATTATATACTTGGCAGTTACTAAGACAGATCTTAAATGTTCTCACCTCAAAAAAAGAAATGGTAACTTATGTGATGAGTTGGAGGTTTTGGCTCAGGCTGTGTTGGCAATCATGTTGCAATATATAAGTACCAATTCAACAGGTCGCACACTTTAAGCTGACAAAATAGTATACGTCAATGATATCTCAATCAAGTTGAAAAGAAGATAAAATTCAATTAGTTTTCATAGTAAAAAAGGCTGCATCTTGTATGGTTCCAATGGTCTAACATTCAGGAAAAGGCAAAATTGTGGAGATAGTTTTAAAAAAAGTGGTTTCCAGGGTTTGGGGGAGGAATAAATTAGCAAAGCACAGATTTTGAGAACAGTTGAATATTCTGTATAATAATATAATACAATGCAGTTGGGCTCTGTGCTTACAGCGTGGAACCTATTTGGGATTTCTCTCTCCCTCTTTCTCTCTCTCAAAAATAAATAAATAAATGAATAAACAAACAAACAAACATTAAAAAGGGGGGTTCACATCCAGGACTTATAAAGAATTATAACCCAACAACAACAACAACAAAACAAGGCAACTAAAAAATAGGCAAAAGGCTTGAATAAACACTTCTCCAAGAAGATATACAAATGGCCAGTAAGCACATGAAAAGATGTTCAACATTAGGGAATTGCAGATCAAAAACACAGTGAAATACCACTTCACTACCCTTAGGACAGCTACTACCAAAAACAGAAAATAAAAATTTTGGATAAAGAACATGTATCTATCTATCTATCTATCTATCTATCTATCTATCTATCCACACACACACACACACACACACACACACACATATATATAGGAATATTATATATATATAATATATTATATATGTAATGGAATATTATTCAGCCATAAAAAAGAATGAAATGTTGCCATCTGCAATGATGTGGGTGGAGCTAGAGAGTATTATGCTAAGTGAAATTAGTCAGTTAGAGAAAGACGAATACCATATGATTTTACTCACAGGTGGGACTTAAGAAGCAAATCAAATGAGAAAGGGGGAAAAAAGAGAGAAGCAAACCAAGAAACAGACTCTTAACTACAGAGAACAAACTGATGGTTATAAGAAAGGACATGGGTGGAGACAGATAAATAGGTTGCGGGGATTAAGGGGGCACATGTTGTGACGAGCACCAAGGGTTGTATGGAAGAGCTGAATCACTGAATTCTAAACCTGAAACTACTATTTCACTGCGTGTTAACTACCAGGAATTTATTTTTTTAAGGCTATTTATTTATTTTTGAGAGAGAGAGAGAGACAGCATGAGCAGGGGAGGGGCAGAGAAAGAGAGGGAGAAGGAGAGAATCCCAAGCAGACTCCGCACTGTCAGCACAGAGCCTGATGCGGGACTCAAACTTGTGAACCGTGAGATCATAACCCAAGCCGTCATCAAGAGTCAGACCCTTAACCGACCGAGCCCCCCGGGTGCCCCCACTAACTGGAATTTAAATAAAAACTTTAAAAAATTTTTGGTGAGGACATGGAGGAACTGCAACCCTTGTATAAATGCTGGCGGGAATGTAAAACGGGGCAGAACTATGAAAAGTAGTATGGTACCTCCCCCTCCCCCAAAATTGAAAATATAATTACCATTATGATCCAGAAATTCCACTTCTGGGTACTAACCCAAAGAAGTAGGGACTTGGGGGGTGCCTGGGTGGCGCAGTCGGTTGAGCGTCCAACTTCAGCCAGGTCACGATCTCGCGGTCCGTGAGTTCGAGCCCCGCGTCGGGCTCTGGGCTGATGGCTCAGAGCCTGGAGCCTGTTTCCGATTCTGTGTCTCCCTCTCTCTCTGCCCCTCCCCCGTTCATGCTCTGTCTCTCTCTGTCCCAAAAATAAATAAACATTGAAAAAAAAATTAAAAAAAAAAAAAGAAGTAGGGACTTGGAAGTTATTTGTACACCCATGTTCATAGTAGCATTATTCGCAATAGCCAAAAGGTGCAAGTGCCCGCTGAAGGATGACAGGATTAGCAAAATGTGGCATATATATTCAGCCTTAAAATGCAAGGAAATTCTGCCACGTTTCAACATGGATAAAACTTGAAGACATTATGCTAAGTGAAATGCCAGTGATAAAAGGACGAATACTGTATGATTCCACTTATAGGAGGTAACTAGAGCAGTTAAATTCATAGAGACGGAAAGTGGAATGGTGCTTGTCAGGGGCAGGGGATAAAGTGGATGGGGAGTTATTGTTTAATGGGTAGAGTTTCAGTTTGGGAAGATGAAAACAGTTCTGGAGATGGATGGTGGTGATGGTTACACTTATGTTAATATACTTAATGTCAAGGAATTGTCTCTTAAAAATAGAGTGCAAACGTTGTGTTCTGAATATTTTACTACAATGAATAAAACGATGCCTGAAGCCTCAAGTGTCTCCCATACCTGAATGTTTGCACAGTAACAGAAAACGGATGCACAGACCAAAAGTGAAAACAATAAAGTTTGCTTTTTTTTGCATCAGAGGGTAACTGGGGAAGTGTTCTGGGTAAGGATGAAGGATTTCTGGGCATTCCTCAGGTGACCTCAAAAAGAATTCTGTTGAATAATAAGTTTATCCTTCTTTTCTACTTTGAAAAGAAAAAAGGCATCAAAGAGAATCTTCCGGCTAAGATAACGGCCAACCCAATGCCAATGTGCATTTGCCAATGCCAATCTTCATCACAAGACCTGGCATGAGTACTGTGTATAACTGGGGTAATGGATCTAGGATTTTTTCTTTTTTTTTTTTTTTTTAAATGAGACCAACTGTTGTTTTTTTTTTTTTCAACGTTTATTTATTTTCGGGACAGAGAGAGACAGAGCATGAACGGGGGAGGGGCAGAGAGAGAGGGAGACACAGAATTGGAAACAGGCTCCAGGCTCCGAGCCATCAGCCCAGAGCCCGACGCGGGGCTCGAACTCACGGACCGCGAGATCGTGACCTGGCTGAAGTCGGACGCTTAACCGACTGCGCCACCCAGGCGCCCCATAGGATTTTTCTTTTCTGAGGGACATATCTCAATTCTGTTGCCTCTGTAATGGGAGGCACCCAGAGTTTTTTCCGTATATTCTCTCTCTGCTCGGGTCGTAGGCCCTGAGCAAGTGGCTAGTGCATCCTTCTGCCTGGAATCCCAAGGATTCCCATGGGCTGAGGCGAGGAGTGTGCCATAAGAACATGTTGGCAGCACAGTCTGGGCATCTACAACGCATGGCCCCTAGATAAATAAAAGATAAAAGAAAACCTCTCTACCCAACCAAGGTTCCCTCGGAAGATCAACAGCCATGCCCTGCCCCCACCCTTCACCCCCACTCTTCACTGGCCTTCTATTTGGCTGCCTTTCCTTCCTGCTTAAGAAGCTGCACCTGGTTCACTATGTTAGTTGTGTTCTTGCCAAAGCAGATTCTGAGACAAAGTTCTGGGGACAGGATGTTTATTTGGGGTGTGATTTCAGGGTGAACAGGTATGAAACTGGGAGGGGGAAAAGCCGCCGCTATTAGCAACTAGGTCTCAAACCTGCGGCCAGCCCTCTCAGAGACAGTATGAAACGTATCTCAGAATTGATCTGCTAGAGATCAAGGAGGTGTGTATTTTTTTAAAGGCTGCTCTGTGGATATTAAGTTCCCCTGCACTTTCAGAGTGAGCCTGACAATGGCCTGCCAAGCTCCCACGTGGCGGAGAAAGCTGCCAAGCAGTAAGAAGACATACAAGTATTTGAGGAGGCACCATGTCTGCTGGGGGGCGGGGGAGGCTGTCCACTATCGCTGCACATGAACTCGGGCAGGTGAAAATGGGGGGGGGGGGCTTCATGATTAATGGAGGAAATGACATGTCAGCAGCAGACATGAAAAGACAAATTGTGGCTTTCATCTCCAAATCCTAAATTTTGGTATCAGAGATTTTAGAAGGATGTCCTGTCATGATAATTTCCCCAACACCAGATTAGATAAAGATTCTACAGTTTGGAAGAGGGAAGTGAGAGGGGAGGCAGCACATGGAAAGCACCGGTGCTACTGATGCCTAGCAGTCCTCAGGCAGTTCTGTGGAAGTTGGGCAACAGCCAAGATATTATCTGTGTTGTGAGAACAAACTACCCTTCATCATCTCTCCTCGTCTTTAGACAAGGCACCCATCATACCTGTACGCTTATCTATAGGTGAGAGTACTTATCAGAGACGTTGCACCCGTCCAACTCATCTGGATGGCTAGCACCATTCCAGTAAGCCCCCGGAATGGGTGAGCAGTGGAACATAACTCCTGGTTCACATGCACTTGGCTGGAGTGTAGATTCTCTGCCCACAACCTCCCTGTGCCACCTTCTTTCCCCTTAGCTTCCACAGAGACAGAGGCTCGTACCCCATTTTAGAAGCAGCCTCTACCCATGATGTGGAGTGGGGTTGAGGGGTGAGGGCAGCCCCAGGGCCACCTCTCATCCTGAGCAAGGTGGCCTTCCACTGCCACCAACAGAGCACACATCACAAGAAGATGAGTGACTGCCAGTGCATCCAGTTTAGGGAGGATCCCATAGGCTCCTTGCCACGAGGATCATAGGAACACTCATCCTGAGAAGGTCCCGGTGGTGAAGGCCTCGCAGGCTCTTTCCTCAGGCAGCTCTCAGTGGGCCATCACTGAACGAGGCGAGAGTGGGGCAGTTAGACTCCAGAATCACGGCTACGGAGCAGAGCCACAGGAGGAGTTCTGAAGCCCTGGGATCCAGGAACCCAGCTCTGTATATAAGACCCACTTTGTAGTAAGAGTATGTGGAGGCAGCTCAGTCCACCAAAGAAAAAAAACTGAAATGTAAGAGGCAGTTTCTTGGTCCTGGCCAGGCTCAGCACTTATCCTGCAACCAAGAACCGTATCTTTGTTCTTTTTCTCCGTGTCAGTTGCTTGGGACAGGAGCCCCTTCGTACCAGTGATTTTACTTTGCACTCACCACAGCCATGGAAATGGGAGGTACTTTTTCCCATTTTTTAGATGTGTATCAGAGGCCCAGAGGACTGTAATATATGCAGACACAAGTGAGTTCACCGAGCCCGTCTCTCCAACAGGGGGCGGTAGGAGCAGATTCTGCTCCTCAGGAGCCATCAACATTTCTTCACACACTTTCTCTCTCTGAGCCTCCGTTTCCTCACTTCTAAGACTGTGAGGATCACTCCCATTTCTCAAGGTGGCTGAGAGGCTGAAATTTGGTAGATAATGCATGTGACCTGTGGGTCCTGGTCCACAGAAGTGCTCAGACACTCTAGCTGCTGTGATTGCCGTCTTCCCCACCTTCCCAACCCTATAACAAGTTCAGTTGAGGAACTGCATCCTGAGGGCATTCACATCCAGCCCCAGCCAGAAGTCACAGGTGTGGTCCGTGCGGTATCCCCCCAAAGAGCCCAACCTCTAGCCCAGGGGGTAAGCACTTGCCGGCAGATTTGCAAGGCTTTATGGGAATCCTCCAGTCAGACATCTGGACGCGGCAGGTTGCTGAGACTACCTATATCAGGCAAATGGCTTCTTTAGGGCTCCGGCCAGGATGGCTCCAGTAACACAAAGGACATGAGTATGCTGCATCCTAAAAAGAAAAGGTCCTACGACCCGATGAGGCCTCAAGGAGAAAGAGACACCAAGTTGCACGGCAAAATCATTGGACACTTATGGAAAGGGGCCTGACACCTTGTTTGGAGTGTGGCTTTTGGATCTGAGCAAGTAAAGGTGGATTCCTCTCAATCTCGTGCATAAGAGTATCCAAAGGTATGCCTGAAAAGCTCTCTTAAGGCTCCCTCCAATACAGCAAAAAGAGGAGGAAGGGGTAACTCGTCCCATCTGGAGGGATACGAGTGGGTATTCTGGGGCAGGACAGAATGAAGTTGCTGAGGAGGTCTTGCCAGTATTCCAGATGAGTCTATGGGTTCCTGGGAGAGGATGGGGGCTGCAATGAACCTGCAGCAATTTATTGTTCCAGGTCAGCTTCCTCCTGCTGTTTTTCCAGGGACTAGCAGCTTGAAGCAGGGCCTTGTCCTCATCGGGTATGACAGCAATTGAGAGAGGATATGTTCTAGTCCTTGTCTTGGTGTGTAACAGGTCTAGGGAGCAGGGGGCCCTTTGGAGAATGTGTCCTGGCGTGTAAGCCACAGAATAACGCCCTAGATTCTACAGAAAGAAGTAAAATGAGGATATTAGGGAAGCATGGACAAAGGGTTGGGGGTGCTAGGATAAAGTCTGGACAATGTAAGTGGTCAGTGGCAGTGGTGACAGTTTAAAGAGGATCCAGGCACTTGTGTTGCTGAGGCTGGAGTCAGGAAGGCAGACATTTCTAGAATGTCATGTAGCGGGAACCATACAGTGTGTAGCTTTTTAGATTGGCTTCCTTCACTTAGCAATATCCATTAAGGGTTTCTTCCATGTCTTTTAGTAGCTTGGTAGCTCATTTCTTTTTATCACTGAATACTATTCCATGTTATAGTTGTATCAGTTTGTTTTTCCACTCATCTACAGAAGGGCATCTTTCTTGCTTCCAGGTTTGGGAAATTATTCATGGGAAGTATTGTGTGGGGACATATGTTTCAACTCATTTGGGTAAATATCAACTGGATCGTATGGTAATAGTGTATTTAGTTTTGTAAAAAAAAACTGCCAAACAGTCTCCAGAGTGACTGTACTGTTTTGCATTCCCAACAACAATGAAGGATTCCTCTTGTTCCACACACTTCCTTTGTTTGGTGTTTCTGTTTTGAATATTGGCCATTCTAATTGTTGTGTAGTGGTATCTCATTGTTTTTTAATTTGTAATTTCCTAATAACACGTGAAGTTGAGTATCTTTTCAGAGGTTATTTGCCATCTGTATATATTCTCTGGGACTATGTCTATTCTGACATATTATACCCTTTTTAATTGAGTTTTTTGTGTTATTATTGTTGGGTTTTAAGAAATTTCCATATTTTTAATACCAGTCCTTTATCATATATGTGTTTTGCAAAGATTTTTCTCCCAGTCTGTGGCTTGTCTTCCCATTCTTTTAACACCATGTTTTGCAAATCCTGAGTTTTCAATTTGAATAAAGTTTAAATGATGTTTTCTTTCACAAACTGTGCATTTGATGTTATCAAAAAAAAAAAAAAAAAGTCATCACCAGGGGCACCTGGGTGGCTCAGTCGGTTAAACGTCCGACTTCGGCTCAGGTCGTGATCTGCAGTTTGTGAGTTAGAGCCCCTCGTCGGGCTCTGTGCTGACTGCTCGGAGCCTGGAGCCTGCTTTGGATTCTGTGTCTCCTTCTCTCTCTGCCCCGCCCCCACTTGTGCTCTGTCTGTATCAAAAATAAGTAAATGTAAAAAAAAAATTTTTTAATAAATAAATAAAAATAAATAAATAAATAAATAAATAATCATCACCAAACCCAAGGTCACTTTAATTCTCCATCTTCTAGGAGTTTTTGTGGGTTTTTTGTTTGGTTTGGTTTCCTACATTTAGGTTTGTGACCATTCTGAGTTAATTTTTGTGAAGGGTATAAGGTCTGTGTCCAGATTACTTTTTTTTAGATGTGGATGTTCAATTGTCCAGCAGCAACTATAGAAAAGACTATCTTTTTCCCACTGAATTACCTTTGCTGCTTTGCCAAAAATCAGTTGATGATATTTATGTGGGTCTACTTCTGGGCTTTCTTTTCTGTTCCATTTATCTGTCTGTTTTTTCACCAATACCCTACTGTCTCGATTACTATAGCTTTATACTACGTATTGTCAGTCCTCTGTTCTCCTTCAATATTATGCTGGGTATTCCAGATCCTTTGCCTCTTCATACAAACTTAAACTTAAGGATCAGTTTGCCAATATCCACAAAATGACTTGCTAGGATTTACACTGTGATTGCATTTCATCTATAGATCAAGTTGGGAAGAACTGACATCTTGACTATACTGAATCTTCCTATCCATGAACATGGAGTATCTCTACATTTATTTAGTTCTTTAATTCCATTCATTGGTTTTGTAGTTTTACTCACAAACATCTTATATATATCTATATATATAGTTACATTTACACTCAAGTATTTCATTTTGGGGGAAGCTAATATAAATGGTATTATTTTTAATTTTAAATTCCAATTGTTCATTGCTGGTATATACAAAAGCAGTTAACACTTTTGAATATTAACTTATATTCTGAAACTTTGCTATAATCACTTATTAATTCCAGGAGTTCTTTTTTTCTTGATTATTTAGGATTTTCTATACAGACAATATAGTCACCTACAAACAAAGATTTTCATTTCTTCCTTCCCAGCCTAAATATTTCTATTTCCTTTTCTTCCCTTATTGCCTGAGTTAGGACTTCCCATACTATGCTGAAAAGGAATGATGAGAAAGCATATTCTTACCTTGTTTCTGATCTTAGCAGGAAAGCTCCTAGCTGCTCGCCATTAAGTATGATGTTATTTGTAGTGTTTTTGAAGTTGTTCTATATAAAGCTGAGAAAGCTCTCCTCTATTTCTACTTTGCTGAGGTTTTTTAAAATAATGAATGAATGCTAGATTTTTGTCATATGCTCTTTATGCATCTATTGATATGATCATGCGATTTTTATCCTTTAGTCTGTTGATGTGATGGATGACACTAATTGACTTTCCAATGTCAGACTGCATCCTTGGAATAAATCCCACTTGGCTGAGGTGTAGAACTTCTCATACCTTGTTGGATTTGATTTGCTAATATTTTGTTGATTTTTGTACTTATGTTCATGGGAGATATTGATCTGTAGTTTTTTCCTTGTAATGTCTTTGTCTAACATTGGTATTAGGGCAATGCTGGCCTCATAGAATGAATTAGAAAGTATCCCTTCTGCCTTTATCCTCTGAATGAGATTGTAGAGAAATGATATAACTTCTTAAATATTTGGTAGAACTCACCAGTGAAACTACTTGAGGCTGGTACTTTCTGTTTTGGAAGATTATTAAATATTGATTCAAACTCTTTAATGGACATAAAAAGCCTATTCAGTTTGTTTTTTCTTGCGTGAATTTTGGCAGACTGTGTCTTTTAAGGAATCGGTTCATTTCATCTAAGTTATTAAATTTGCGGGCATAGAGTTGTTTATAATATTCTTTTATAATCCTTTTAGTATCCATGGAGTCTGTAGTGCTGTGAACTCTTTCATTTCTGATATTAGTAATTTGTGTCTTCTCTCTTTTGAACTAGCCCAGTTAGAAGCTTATTGATTTTGTTGATATTTCAAATAATTAGTTTTTGGTTTTGTTGATTTTATCTGTTGATTTCCTGTTTTCAATTTCATTGACTTCTACCCTCTTATTATTTCTTTTCTTCTTACTTTGGATTTAATTTTCCTTTCTTTCGTCAATTGCTAAAGTTTCTGGTTTAGATGACTGATTTTAGATTTTTCTTCATCCCACAAATTTTGGTAGATTGTATTTTCATTTCACTTATTTCAAAATATTTTAAAATTTCTCTTGAAAGTTCCTCTTCGATCCACGCATTGTTTAGAAATGTGTTGTTTAATCTCCACATATTCTGAGATTTTCTAGCTATCTTTTCTAGTTTAATTCCATGGTAGTCTGAAAACATGTTACATGATTTATATTCTTTTAAGTTTAAATTGTGTTTTATAACTCAGAATGTAGTCTCTTTGGTGAATATTCCACATTTGAGAAGAATGTGTATTCTACTACTGTTGGATGACATATTCTATAGATGCTATGTATACCAGAATAAATAACTAATGGTGCTCTTAAGCTCAGTTATGTCCTCATTGATTTTCTGCCCATTAGATCTGTTCATTTTTTTGTAGAGGGGTGTTGAAGTCTTCAACTATAACAATGGATTCATCTATTTGTACTTGCAGATGTATCAATTCTATATTGGATTTTCATTTTCATTCAGTTAAAAGTATTTCTTAATTTGCCTTATTATTCTGTGTCTGAGTCTTCATTAATATGTTGTCTAATTTCCAAATGTTCATGGATTTTCCCAGATCATGTACTTTAATGATTTCTAGTATAATTTCTTTGTGACCAGAGAAATACATTCATGATTTTAATCATTTTAAATTTGTTGAGATTTTAGTTCCTAGAATATGGTGATCTTGGTGAACATCTCTTGGGTACTTGAAAAGAAAGTGTATTCTGTTGTTGGATGGAGCAGTCTAAAAATAAATGTGAATTAGTTCAAGTTAGCTGACTGATTTCTTCAAGGATTCTATATCCATACCAATTATTCATTCAATTGTTCTATCAATTATTGAGAAAACTGCAGAAATTTTTTATTGTAATTGTGGATTAGTCTATGTTTTACTTTAGCTTCTCACTTATTGTTTAAATAATTTAAGGTTTGTTGTTAGGTGTATACACATTTATGATTATCATAATCTCTTAGAAAAGGCCTCTTTATCAGTCTTTTATATACTTATTTTACTTCAGTAATATTCTTTGTTGATAAACCTACTTTGTATGATTTCACTATAGGCATAATAGTGTTGTTTAGACTAGCGTTAGTGTAGCGTATCTTTTTCCATCCCCTTACTTTCATTTAACTTTTCATTTTGAGGTCACTGTAGATTCACACACAGTTGTAAGAAACAAAGAGATAACCCATAAGTTTCCCCCTTGGCATCAACTTGCATAACTATAGTACAATATCAAGACCAGAAAATTGACATGATACAGTTCACCAGGCTAATATTTCAAGTTTACGTACTCGTGTGTGTTTATATCTACACAATTTTGTCAAGTGTAGATTTGTGTGACAGTCAAGACACAAAACTCTTCCATCACAAGGATCCCTTTTATAACCACAGCCACCTTCCTCCCTCCTTAGCTACCTAGTTCTTCTCTGGCCACCACCAATCTGTGATTTTAAAAATATTACATAAATGGAACCACACACTATGTGCCCTATTGATATTGGCTCTTTGTACTTAATTCCCTTGAAAACCATTCAAGTTGTAGCATGTATCAATAGTTTGGTACTTTTTATTGCCAAATAGTATGGATGGACCACAGTTTATTTAAGCATTCACCTACCGAATGACATTGGGGCTATTATGAATAAAGTTGCTGTAAACATTTGGGCACAAGTTTTTGCATGAACTTAAGTATTCATGATCTGGGGCATACAGTCAAGAGTGCAACCGATATGTGAAATAAGTCAACCAAAGAAAGACAAATACCATATGATATCATGCACATTTGGAATTTTTAAAAGCAAAGGAACAAACAAAGAAAAAAAGAGACAAAAAAACAGATACTTCAATACAGAGAACTGGTGGTTGCCAGAGGGGAGGTGGTGAAAAGGATTAAGAGTACACTTAGAGCACTGAGTAATGTACAAAATTGTTGAATCCTTATATTGTAACACCTGATACTAATATAATGCTGTATTTTAATTATACTTCAATTTAAGAAAGAAAATTTAAAAATACAAAAATAATAAAAAATAAAAATAAAGCAATTTCACTTCTATACAGTACAAAAGAACAACTGGAAATTGACACAAAAAATACTTTTTAAAAGAGCCTCAGACATGAAGTTTTTGGAGATAAAATGTAAAAGAAATATAAATAGAAAACTAGAAAATACTTCTGAGAAAAATTAAATATCTAAATAAAGGGAAATATACTCTGTTTTTATGGACTGAAACACTCAATATTGTTAATGTGTTAATTATCTTCAAATTAATCTAAAGCAATCCCAGTCAAAATCCTAGTATGTTTTCATTAGAAGTTGACAAGGGGCTCTAAAACCATATGGAAATGCAAGAGTTAGAATAGCCAACACAAATTGGAAAAGAAAAACAGAGTTAGAAGACGATATTACCCAATTTCAAGACATATTATAAAATCATATGAGGACTTTAAGATACTTGCCAAAGTACAGATAAAGAGATGAATGAAACAGAATAGAAAATCCAAAAATAAGGTCATGTAAGAGCAACTGATTTTTTAAGAGAGGTGCAAAGCCAATTCAGTGAGAAAAGATACTCTTCAACTAATTTAGATGGTGCAATCAGATGTCCTTTTTTTAAGAGAACTTTCACCCCATGTTTCACACAATAAAGGAGAATTAACTGAAAATGAATTATAAATCTAACTATAGATCCTCCTTTACATTAGAGATTTTTTTCTCTTGAGTTATACAGATTTCTTTTATATAACTGAAAAAATGGGTTCAATAAAAGAAAAAAAAAGACAAATCTGACTTCACTAACATTAAAGATTTCTGCCATAGGAAAGACACTGTTAAGAGATGAAAAGACAAGCCGCACACTGGATGCCTATATAGGCAAACCACATATCTAACGGGTTTCCCATATCCAGAATTTATTAAGAATTCTTAAAACTCAATAAAATAACAAAACAAATGTTTTAAAATGAGGAAAAGATTTTAACAGACAATTCACTAAAGAAAATAGGAGAATGTCATAAATCGTATGTAAAATTTCTAAGAACACTAGTTGCTAAGGGAATACAAGTTAGAGTCACAATGAGATATCACTACACACATCTGGGAATGGCTGAAATTAAAAAGATTGACCTACCAAGTGTCGATGAAGCTCCAGAGAAGCTAGAACTCTCATCAGTTGCTGATGGGAATGTAAAATGGTAAAACCACTTTGGGACAGTTTTGTCAGTTCACAGAATGACAAACACTCACCAATCCCTTGATTCAGGCATTGCACCGCTAAGTATTAACCCCCCAAAAAGACTGGTTCATGAATGTTCATAACAGCTTTATTTATAATAACCTCAAACTGGAATCAATCCAAAGGTTCATTAACAGATGAACAGAATAAGAAATTAGGGTATGTTCATACCAGAAAACACTACTCAGTAATAAAAAGAATGAAGTACTCAAACATATGACTTGAATGAATTCCAAATAATTGAACAAAATGCAAAGATGAAAAGAGATAACAAACAAACAAGAATAAATATTTTATAATTCCATTTATATAACATTCTAGAAAAGGCAAACAAGTCTAGAATGAAAGACAGTTAATCTCTGATCATGGGGATAAGGAGCCAGGAAGGAAGACAGGGACTATAAAGGGTCATGAGGTAACTTTGAGGGTGATCTATATATTCATTATCATTATTATGGTGGTTTCACGGATATATACATATGTTAAAATATCACATTTTAGGTCCAGGCTCATACAGGCACCAGTAGCAGGTGGTCCACACACTGCTGCATCATGAGACTCTGGGAAGACTGATGTCATCAAGATGGCTGGGTAGGAGCTACAAGCCTTCATCCTCCCACAGAAAAACAACAATTAAAAAAACTATCCACGACTAAAAATAGTTTGGAGAGGACTCAAGAGTTCAATTAAGAACCTACAGGGGCACCTGGGTGGCTCAGTTGGTTAAGCGTCTGACTCTTGATTTCAGCTCAGGTCATGATCTCATGGTTTCATGGGTTCGAGCCCCACATCCCTCTCCTTCTCTCTCTACCCCTCTCTCTCCCTCTCTCTCTCTACCCCTCCCCTGCTCACGCTTTCTTTCAAAATAAATAAGTAAACAAAACAAAACAAAAAAGAACCTACATTAACACAGTAGAGCAAAAAAATGAAGAATAATCTCACAGGATGGACTGCCGGGGAGCTCCGCTTACCTGAGATGTCCGGAGATGGCTAGCAGAAGAGAGAAGGGGCAGAGACCTTTCATCGGTATCAACCACATGGTGGGTGCCATCATTGACCCCCAGAGCCTGCTCTGCAAGGAGCCTGGCAGCCCTTGCCACCGAGAACTTAAACATCCCCCACATCAGCCACACCTGCAGCTTTTATGGCAGAGAACCTTGCGTTAATCAGCACAGAACCCATACTCCGTTCCAGAGGGGACACCAGCAGTTTTTGCCACAGCTGTGCCATGCTGGAACCCTTGGGGAGGGCATCGCTGCTGCAGGTCCTTCCCTCAGAGGGAGCTGCTATTACGCTACCCCGGGACCAGGGCTGCCAGCCCCCACCCCCCGCCCCCCGCCTACATATACCCCGGATCCCAGAGTCCTTGCTGCTCTGCGTGTGCCGACACTTCAGATCTCAGATGCGTAGCTTCCCCACATGTGCCCACATCTCGGGCAGGAGAGCCACTGCTGCTTCAGACCGTCCAACGCCCAAAGCCACTGTTGCTCCACTGGTACATGGGCTCCAGTCCCCGGCTCTGTGGCTGCTCTGCACATGCCCGTGCCTCAGACACCGGAACCACTGCATCCGTAGGCTAGCCAGTTCCCAAGACCCCAGAGACATTGTTGCTCTGTGAGCACCCAACTCCAGACTCCAGGTCCATGGCTGTTCCATGGCACGTATGCACGGGACACCAGTGCTACCACAACCGCAAGGGTGCCCGAAAGCCACACCTGCTACCAAGAGGGATCCCCCTGGCCACAACATGGGCTATGAGAGGAAAAGAGACGAGGTGGTCCTCAGCACTTTTGCCACCAAAGATCCCAGTGGTCTTCGTCGGCCCTGTGGACACCTTACAACACTGGCTGTTGAGGACTGCGGCAATCCTCACTGTCGCTGCCTCAACTGAAAGAGCTTCGTGGAGACTATGCAGCTGGGCCTTCCCCAGAGCTGGAACCGCCACACCCCACCCAGGGGGCACCCTTGCACTCACCTACCAGGGAAGGTCTTTCCCATGCAAACCAGTCTGTAAAGTCTGGAAGGGGTGACTTTCGACCAAATAAACAGATGCTAATGCAGGCTACAGGAAACACGCACTTCAAACGAGACACAGTAATTTCTGATAAGTGACCAGGAGGAAAAATGGAGATTTATGAACTGCTGAACAATGAATTCAAAATTTTAAGGAAGCTCAGCAATCTATAAGAGAACACAGAAAATTCAATAAATTCAAGAGAATGATACAGGAGCAAACTGCGAAGTTCAACAGACAGACTGAAATAATAATAATAAAACAAACAGAAATTCTGGAGCTGAAGAATACAATGAATGAAATGAAAATGGCAATAGAGGTTATCAACAACAGACTTGATCAACCAGAAGAAAGAATCTGTGAACTCAAAAACTGGTCATTTGAAATTCCCCTATCAGAAAGAAAAAAAGAATGAAAAAGAGTGAAGAAGGCCTCTGTGCATTATGGGACACCAACAAATAAACAGTATTTGCATTATGGGAATCACAGAAAAAAAGAGAGAGAGGGAGGCAAAAAGCTTATTTAACACATAATGGCTAAAAACCTCTCAGGGAGGAGATATGGATGTTCAGGTACAGGAAGCTCAAAGGTCCCCATATAGATTAAACCCAAAGAAAACTTCACCAAGCTGTATTATAATAAAACCGTCAAAAGTCAAAAACAGAATTCTGAAGGCAGCCAAAGGAAAAGGTCATCTCATCCAAAGGAACCCACATAAACCTACATCCCTATTTCTCAAAAGAAACCTTGCAGGAAAGAGTAGGATGATATATTCAAAGTGCTGGGGGAACATGTGATAACCAATATTGATACTTTACCCAGCAAAGCTGTCCTTCAGAATGAGGAAGAGATAAAGATTTTCCCAGAAACACAAGGCTGAGTGTATCCATGACGGCTAGGCCTACTCTACAAGAAACACCAAAGGGAGTTCTTCAAGCTGAAATGAACAGATGCTAATTAGTAGCATGAAACCATATAAAAGTATCAAACTACTGGTAAAGGTAAATATGTAGTCAAATTCAGAATACTCTACTACTGTAATAGTGATGTATAAATCACTTAACTCTAATACAAGGGTTAAAAGAAAAAAAGTATTAAAGATAATCATAGCTACATAACTTAGTTAATGGATATACAACATAAAAAGATGCAAACTGTGCCGTCAAAACATTAAATGTTAGGGGATGCTCTTTTATTTAGAGCAGAAACGAAGAATGAAAGAGCCTGGTCAAGGACACCGGGGTGAGTGTGAAAGACTTACCCAGTGAGGCCACAAGTGCAAAGTTCTCTAGCACCAGAGCACGGTACAGGAGTCTCTGAGCCCTGTCAAGGAGCTCCCGCTCCTCCTGAGACCAGTCCACAGCCACATCCTCCAAGGTCACAACAGCCCACCATGATGGGGAGAGCAGTAGCCCTGAGCCACCTCTCACTGGGACCCTCCGTCTACCCCCCAGACATCCACTCCATGCACATCCCCTCACAGGATCGACAAGGCCCGGATGCTCCTGGTGCTAGCTCTCTCCTCCTTCTTACTGATTCCTGTGTCACCTCATATCGTTCCCACACAGGCATGATGGCAAATAAATAAATGTCATTCAAGCACCAGGCATGGCATGAAAGGCTCCACCTCCTCTGCTGCCAGCAAATTCCCCAGGGGTTCCCAGATCATGCCTCTGAGACACAAGCAAACATGGGTTCAGCTTTCTCCCTTAAGCTGCTAGGAGTGAGGCCCTGGGACCCTCAGTTCTCCCTCTCTCCACCGACTTATCACTCCATGGACCATATTGCCCTCCCATCCATCACCCCCATGGTCACGGCCACCTCCTCCACCCCAGCCCCCATCCAGGGTATGTCCCTGGCCTCCCCATGTTCCACTCTGCCCTTGGCACCCAAAGAGCACTTGGCAAATACAATGAAGATCCATCCTGCGCTGGCCCCCGGGTGGCCCACACTGGCAGGGGAAGCCCCCAGCCCTGCTTTAAAGGCCTCTGCACCACATCCTTTCCTGCTTCGGCCTCACCCACTGGAACCACATTCAGGGGTCCACACCTTAAGGCCCTTGTGCTGCTGTGCTGCACACACTGTCCCCTCACTAGTCTCCGCCTCCCTCTTTCCAGTCAAGCCTCACCCAGCACTCCCACCACTGTCCCCTGGCCTTGTGTGTTCCTGAGCTCGTCTACCAGCCTGTGTAAACCTCTCCAGGCCCCACAAGGTCACCACAAAAGCCTGGCCAGCCCGCAGAGGGCTGAGGAAGCACTGGCCTTGGCCTCACTGTCATCTCTCTCCCGTTACTGTTGTGCTTCCACATCCATCCCATGTGCACTCCTCTGTGGAAGCCTCAAACCCCCACAAGCCCCACCTCCTCCCCCACAGCCACCACCCTCCCTCAGCTGTCTTTGTGATGCTCACCAACACCACTCAGGTGCCCAAGGTACAGACCCAGTCCTCTGGCCTTGTCCTCCCCTTCTCTGCCCCTCAGGCACCATGACCTGAAGATGTCCCTTCCCAAATGTGACTCACAGCTCTACCCTGGTCCCCATATAGGACATCACCTCGTGGTGTCTGGAACTTGAGCCCTTACCCTCAAATCCAGACATGGGCATCTCGCCGTCCATTCAATGCCTCCACTCAGAAGTCTCCGGAACTTCTCACACTCAACAGGTTTGAACCAAACTCCTGATATTCCCTCTGAAAATTATTCCTACTGTTGGGAAAATGAATAAAGTTTTATACCATAAGATGGCGACGGGACTAAAACAAGCTCTGGTCTCTAGCTTAGAGACCCCTCTTCCGGGTTCTTCTTGCCCTGTTTGCTGTGCGGGAAAACCTGCCACAGATATGGAAGCTGACAACTATAAATTACCCTTCCCCCCTTCATCCGGGATTCAGATCTTTGGAGAAACGGTCTCCTCTGAGCCCGCCCGCCGATGTTAAATAAATCTCCGACCCACCAAGATCTCCGAGTGCCGCTTGGTTTTTCCACCAGCGTTCCAGCCTGGTTCCATAACGCTACAAATGACTTCTCCATCTCAGTAGAGGGTAATTCTTTTCTTCCAGTGCAAAAGCCACAACCCTTGGAATAATCTCCAGCTCCTCTCTTTCTCTTTAACCATCCATATCACAAAGTAGTCAGACCTACTTTACAAACCAACCCAGAAGCCATACGTTTTTCCCCTGCCTCCACAACCAACATCCTGATCCAGTCATTACCAATACTTATCTGGACTATTCAGTACCTTCCTCCCCCACCCCTACTCTCTGTTCTCCAGTCTGCAGCCAGAGGAAGTCTGTTAAAACATGATTCAAATGACCTCCCTTCTCTACTCTTAATGTTCCAACATTCCTAACATCCTCAGAATAGAGGCATAGTTCCTGAGACTGCCATTCTAGACCTGATTCCTACATTTTTGCTCCTTGGTCCCACCAGACATATTGGAGACGTGCAGTTCCCTGAATCCTGCCAACTCAGTTTCACCTCCAAGTATCTGCAAATGCTGATCTCTGTGCCTATAACACCCCTAAATAGCATCCTCTTGGTTGTCAGAAATGGAAACCCCTTCATATAATGCCTGGTGTGGGTTCAGGACCTTGAATCTCAAGGAATCCAGGGGCCCCAGTCCCAATAGCCATGAGGGTGGCAGGTACAGCATTCCAGGACACCCCAGAGACTATATGGGTAAAGATGGGGTGGGTGAGGGACTGAGATACCCCCCACTCACCTGTGCATGATCCACAAACATTTCTGCAGCCATGGGTCCCTGTGAGAAGAGTAAGACTGTGAGTGATACGTATCCATGGTAGGGTCTCAAGGGTTCATCCAAACCTTCATCACTGCCCTGAATCAAGGTGACCTCCATTTGAATGTCTAATTTAGAAGCCTCAGTCATTAGCTTGACCTCATTGGCTGTGTGATTTGGGACAATTCAACCTCTCCTTGCTTCAGTGTCTTCTTCTGTAAAATGGGGATAGTTAAGGGAACCGACCTCATAGGGCTGGTGTTGGGATCAAACACATTAGTCCATATTAAGTGCTGAGTGTGTGCTATGACTATCATATTTGTCATTGTTCTCAATGCAAATTAGGTGATGGATTTTGAAATTCTGAATGTTTCGGGTATTTTATTCATTTAAGAAAATATGATATTTAACACTTTTGATTTTAGTATATTAGTACACTGCTTAGCTGCGTATTAAGGGTAAACCAAATATTAATTGCTTTTAAAATTTTACCTTGCTCGGGGCACCTGGGTGGCTCCATTGGTTAAGCATCTGACTTCATCATGATGTCACGGTTTGTGAGTTTGAGCCCTGTATCGGGCTCTGTGCTGACAGCTTGGAGCCTGGAGCCTGCTTCAGATTCTGACTCCCTTTCTCTCTGCTCCTCCCCCGCTCACACTCTGTCTCCTTCTCAAAAATAAACGTTAAAAAAAATTTTTTTTAATTTACCTTGCTAAATCCATTTTAAATTTTAATTGACTACCTATAGGAACACATTTAGAGAAACAGTGATTGCTTAATTTTAAAACAAATGGTGTTCCTTAAGTTCATTAAGGTAAAAATAGGGGGTAGGGAGGATAGGCCTTGGCAGGTGGGCAGATGATAGTACTCTATACTTAAAATAGTCCTCTTTCCTTAGGGTCTACCTTGTATCATTTCTACCCCCTTACCAAGACAGCCTTAGCATTTCCTCAAGTGTTAATCAGGTTTCTTCCTGACTATAGGCTCCTAAACTCCCTTTTCTTAGAGCATTTACTTTAGGAAACTTGCAATTGTAAATTCTTTCTCCGTTTTTTTTTTCCCCCAAATATATGTAAATCTTCTCCTGGCCCAGTTTTCAACCCAGGAAATGACTTTCTCAAGGACTTGGGAACCATCTCTTTGCAATGTGAACACCAAAAAACACAGCAGCCCTATCTCTCAGTCTCCGTGGGCCAGGAGAAGCCTAACTTCTACAAATACCAGTTAGAAAACACATACGTCTTAATCACAGAAAAAAGGGCGTGCAATCTCAGGAGTAACTCCCTGTGCCCCGCATATCCCACTGATCAACCTCCCCATCTGACATCCTCCAGCACTTTTCCAATGGCTCACTCCAGAACGTAAAAACCCTCCTGCCTTTCATTTCATTGGAGTTGAATTCAGTCCCTCTCTCCTACTGCAATAGCTTTGAATTGTCTTCCTTGCTTGTTTCAACTTTGCCCAGGGGGGAGTTTTACTTTGACAGTCCTCTGGCTACCCCTCTGGTCCAGCCTCATGATAACGCTCCCAGACTCTGTTACAGGAACTTTCTCAGACTTTCCCCACTTCCTCTCATCATCCCTCCCCAAAGTCCCTTCTACACTTAGTGGCCTTTGGGAACCTTTTAAAATCCTATCTCACATCAGGTCTCTCGATTCAAAACTCTCCATGGCCCTCGGAATGAAAGCCTAACTGCTCAGGCTGCCACAACACTCACTATCTGTTTCCTGTATACAGGAAACAGGCTGCAGGTTTCCCCGAACACTCCACTCAGTAGCACTTACAAGCCTCTGCACGTGACAGTCCCTCTGCCTGTAACACTATTCAACTCCTTATCACGCCAAAAGTCAAAAATGGGCATCCCAGCCAGGAAGGCGCCACAGTCCCGAACAAAGGGCGTGACTGAAAGCGAACTGCATAGGGACTCATCCGGGTCTTTGGGATTCAGAGATGGGATTCCCACTGGTGTGGGTTTGAGGGATACAGTACCAACTTGCACTGGCTCCATCAGGGCACACAGGACCATCAAGGCCCGTCAGTAAGGCAAAGCCGGGAGTTGCCAGGAACCAGGCCACAGTGCTGCAGGCTCAGCCAAACACACAGTATCACCCCAGGCGGCACTCTCACCAAGTCTCAGCACCGCCTCTGTCGGTGGGGACACATTTACTTTCATGCCTCCCGCTCACTTTATCTTGGGCTCCAACAATTATTTACGAATCGGATCAAACGGCCAGGCTCAAGAGTGATAAAAAGGACCACTGCCAAGAGAAGCCGGAAGTCCCGTCTGGGCGATTCCCCCCTCTCAGAAAGGCGTCTGTCCAGGGCCTTCATTGGCCCAGCGCTTGCAGATGCACGACGCAGGGGCATCTGGGTAATGTAGTTCCCAGGAGCCTCCGACCTTAGTGAGACGCGTTCCCGGCAGGCGTGGGGCACGAACCTAGGAAGGGGTAGACGCTGAGAAATGGTGCCCCCCCCACCCCGTCCCCGCCAAGCTCTGAGAACTGGAGGGAATTTCGCTCTTGTTAAAGAGACACCCTCCGATTTCCATGAAGTGTAGTATGCAACTGATCATGGATGTTTAGAGATCTCTGGATGTCCTCCAAAGCTGGAAAATATCCCAATGCCAGTCTGATAAAAAATGTGTTCCCTATTAGGTGGGAGCTAATAGATGCTATTTTGATTCTTTACAAATATATGTGGACTGAAGCTTTAGAGTTCACTTTGTGAGCCTCAGTTTATTTCCTCAAGGTGGAGAGAGGAAAACACTCCAGACAAGGCTATGAGGGGCATCTTTCAGGAGAAATTTTAGGTGAACAAGAGAAAGAGCGGACCTATGCCGCAGACTCCATCTTGAATGACTGTGTCCCCGACATGGCCCCTTTTCCAGGAAAATCCCAGAAACCTCAGACCACGCCTCCTCCCCTTGAGTAACCTCCCGCTCTCCCTTTCAAACTTCCCGATCAAAACTTGCCCAGCGACCTGCATAACAGGACTCCAACCCTTCCCCAGCCAATCGGCCAAGGCCACGACCCTTCCCCAGCCAATCGGCTGAGGCCACAGCCATTACCTCACCAACTGCCCCCAGGCCCCAATAAAACCTTTGTCCTTTTGAAACTCGATCTCTTTCCCTGGTATCTCACCGCTGCGTCGGTGCAGGTAGGGGATTGAGCTCGAGCTAGCTCGAATAAAGGCTCTTTGCTTTTGCATCGGACTCGGCTCCCTGGTGGTCTTTGGGGATCACAAATTCTGGGCATAACATTTGGGGGCTCGGCCCAGGATCCCCAAGACCCTCAAGGGACCCCCGACCCGGAGAGCCTGACTGGCCATGGTTAGTGTCTGTTCCGTCTTTTCTGTGTGAACTCATTTCTGAAATTCTGGTAGTGCCCGACGCGGTCTAAGTGGACGCACTGGAGGACCACGGGCCGGGAGTTTCGGAAGACGTTCCAATCCTCCCTTTTGGAGGGACGTGGAATCCCCTCATCGGTTTTGGAGGGACGTGGAATCCCCTTAAAGGTCTGAGACGAGGCAGGTCGCTCCCGCCGGTCAGCGCGAGGCCGTCGTCTAGCTTTCAGTTTTGCTTCCATGGAATTGGAAGACTTTCTAGGGGCCCTCTGTTTGTCTGTTTCTGTGTTTCTCTGTTTTGTTCTGTGGACTTACTGGATGGACATTATGGGACAGACTCAGACTACTCCTCTAAGTATTATGATTGATCACTTTAAGGAAGAATTAATTGTTCCTCCCCCGTATAACCCCCCTAGGATGCCGGAAGAACACCATCCGCCTCCCCCTCCGGGGGAGGCAGATGCTGTTCCGAGAGCGGGAGGCGGAAACGCTCCAGTGGGAAGCCCGCCCTTTACCAGACAAAGGGCTCAGAGGGAGCAATCTGCCTCTGCCGCCGACTCCGCTATTCCGCCCCTGCGAGCCACCGGACCCCCAGACACGGAGGGGAATCAGCCCCATCACTATTGGCCTTTCACCACTAGTGACCTCTACAATTGGAAAGCTCAGAATCCTAAGTTTTCCGAGAAACCGGCAGGGCTTATTGATTTATTAGACTCTGTTCTTTTTACTCAACAGCCCACGTGGGACAATTGCCAGCAGCTTTTGCAGGTCCTGTTCACGACTGAAGAAAGAGAAAGAATCCTCAATGAGGCCCGAAAACTAGTTCCGGGCGCAGACGGGAATCCCACCACCAACCAGGCTCAGATAGATGCCTCCTTCCCCTTAACTCGGCCCCAGTGGGATTTCAACACGGCAGAAGGTAAGGAGAGGCTCCGGGTCTACCGCCAGACTCTAATGGGGGGTCTCCGAATGGCTGCTAGAAAGCCAACCAATTTGGCCAAGGTAGGAAATGTGCAACAGGGAAAAGATGAATCTCCGGCTGCCTTTTTAGAACGGATCATGGAGGCATTCCGTACCTATACCCCCATGGATCCAGAGGCTCCGGAAAGCAAGGCAGCTGTTATCATGGCCTTTGTAAACCAATCGGCCATAGACATTAGGAAAAAATTACAGAAAATAGATAGACTAGGAGAAAAAAGTCTGCAGGACTTACTGGTGGTAGCCGAAAAGGTATATAATAACCGGGAGCCTCCTGAGGACAAGCAGGCTCGCGCCATGGCGGCTGCCAGCAGTAAGCAGATTCGAGACCTGGCCAGAATACTACTAGCTATCACTGCTGACTCCCCCGAGGAACGAGACCGCCGTCTCCGGCAGCTGGCAGACGACGCAAGAAAAGGTAAAGGAACCACCAAGGGGGGGAAGCAGAGGCTGCAGAAAGATCAGTGCGCATACTGCAAGGAGATAGGGCATTGGGCCCGAGATTGTCCGAAAAAGGCCGGCGGGAAGGGAAGCAAGACTGATCGAGTAAAAGTCCTAGAGCTAGATGAACTGAGTGATTAGGGGAGTCGGGGTTCGGACCCTCTCCCCGAACCCAGGGTAACTCTTAAAGTGGAGGGGACCCCTGTTGACTTCCTCATCGACACTGGAGCACAACATTTGGTCCTCGGCACCCCACAAGGAAAACTAGCTAGCAAGAAGTCCTTGGGTACAAGGGGCAACTGGTATGAGCCAGTATTCATGGACTACCCGAAGAATGGTAGATTTGGGGACGGGCCGGGTATCCCACTCCTTCATGGTAATACCAGAATGCCCCTACCTGCTGTTAGGACGGGACTTACTGACCAAGATTGGAGCTCAGATAACTTTCAGACAAGGGGGACCTCAGGTCACCGATGGCAAGGGCCACCCCATCCAGGTCCTGACCATGAAACTGGAGGATGAATACCGCCTCCACCAGGAGGCGCTCCCGAGAGAGGATAATATAGACAGACGGCTATAAGAATTCCCCTTGGTTTGGGCAGAGATGGGGGTGGGGGGGGTAGATAGGACTAGCCACTCCCAGGACCCCGGTCTTGGTAGAGCTCAAGCCAGGAGAAAGTGCGGTAAGGATCAAACAATACCCCACGTCTCAGGAGGCCTGGAAGGGGATCCACCCACACATCCAGAGACTATGAAGCCTAGGGGTACTAGTTCCTTGCCAGTCTCCGTGGTACACCCCCCTACTGCCGGTCAAAAAGCCTCACACAAATGACTACCGACCGGTACAAGACCTCCGGGAAGTAAATAAGAGGGTCGCGGACATACACCCAACTGTTCCCAATCCATATACTCTCGAGCTCCTTGGCACCCTCCAAGGTCTGGTATACTGTACTAGATTTAAAGGATGCCTTCAGTCTGCCGCTGGCACCCCAGAGCCAACCCTTGTTCACCTTCGAGTGGCATGATCCGGAGGAGGGCTACAGTGGGCAACTCACCTGGACACGGCTACCTCAGGGATTCAAAAATTCACCCACTATCTTCGACGAGGCACTACACGAGGACCTGGGTGAGTACAGAAGGGAGCACCCTGGCCTCACCCTCCTGCAGTACGTTGATGACATTCTTGATTGCTGCCGGCATGGCCAAAGACTGAGCGAGGGACCCAGGACCTGCTGGCTACCGTGGGGGCCTTAGGGTACCAGGCATCCGTGAAGAAGGCTCAGATATGCAGGAAGAGGGTAAGTTACCTGGGATATATCCTGGAGGGCGGACAGCGGTGGTTATCAGATGCCAGAAAAGAAACTGTCCTAAAGATCCCTACTCCCACCTCCCGAAGAGAAGTGAGGGAATTCTTAGGATCAGCCGGCTACTGCCGCCTCTGGGTTCCAGGTTTTGCTGAGATCGCCAGGCCCCTATATGAAGCTACCAAAGAGGGGAAAACATTTAAATGGGCTAAAAAAGAAGAAACTGCCTTTAATCAGTTAAAAAAGGCCCTCCTAAGTGCCCCAGCCCTGGGCCTACTAGACATTACAAAGCCCTTCCACCTCTTTGTAGACAAACATAAGGGAATAGCAAAAGGGGTTCTAACTCAAGCCTTAGGCCCTTGGAACTGCCCGGTGGCTTACCTGTCCAAGAAACTAGACCCAGTGGCTGCCGGCTGGCCGCCATGCCTAAGATTTATTGCGGCGACAGCACTCCTAGTCAAGGACGCAGACAAACTGACCCTAGGACAGGAGATCTGGATCATGACCCCACACACCATTGAAGGGGTCCTGAAACAGCCTCCTGATAGATGGATGAGCAACACACGTGTGACTCATTACCAGAGCCTCCTACTCAACCCTCCATGAGTGCGGTTCCACCCCAGTGCAGCCCTCAATCCTGCAACCCTGCTGCCCGACCCTGACCTAGGTGCTCCACTACATGACTGTGCGGGAATCCTGAAACAAGTACATGGATTCCGGACGGACCTGACCGAACAGCCCCTCCCCGATGCAGAGGCTACTTGGTTCACTGATGGCAGCAGCTTTGTGCGGGACAGACACAGGTATGCGGGTACAGCGGTGGTCAACAAAACGGACACTGTATGAGCGGAGGCTCTACCCTCCGGAACGTCAGCCCAGCGAGCAGAGCTCATCGCCCTTACCAAGGCGCTAACGTTGGGAGCTAGAAAACGGCTTAACAACTACCGGACTTGGGAGACCCAGTTTTACCAGACCAGCCCAAATACTCCCAGGAGGAGTTACAGAGGATCAAGAAACTCCCCATGGCCCAGGAGATAAAGGGATGGTGGTATACACCTAACAAGGAGCTCGTGCTGCCAGACCGGCTCGGAGTCTCAATATTAGAGCACATGCATCGGTCTACTCACATGGGGGCCCGAAAATTAAAAGACTTAATCCGACATGCCGGAATCAAGATTCACCAACAGGACACCAAAATAGAACACGTCGTATCTGCCTGCAAGACCTGCCAACTCACCAACGCGAGAGCCACATCAAATAAAAAAGGAACCAGGCTCAGAGGCACCAGACCGGAGCCCAATGGGAACTCGACTTCACTGAAGTCAAACCAGGAAAGTATGGTTATAAATATCTTTTAGTATTTACAGACACCTTCTCTGGCTGGGTGGAGGCACACCCAACCAAGCATGAAACGGCTCAGACGGTGGCTAAGAAGCTACTAGAAGACATCTTACCCAGGTATGGTTTTCCTGCCACGATAGGATCAGACAATGGACCAGCTTTTATCTCGTAGGTAATGCAGGCAGTAGCCAAGGCGGTGGGGGCAAACTGGAAATTACATTGTGCTTATAGGCCCCAGAGCTCAGGACAGGTAGAAAGAATGAATAGAACCCTAAAAGAGACCCTTACCAAATTAGCCATGGAGACTGGCGGGGACTGGGTGACTCTCCTACCATATGCCCTTTACTGGGTTAGGAATACTCCTTACACCTTGGGTTTTACTCCCTACGAGATCATGTTCGGCAGGCCACCCCCTATTATTCCCAACCTTCAGGCTGAACTTTTGCTGAGTTTAAAGATCAAGAACTTTTTCTTTCCTTGAGAGGGCTCCAGAAGGCGCACGAGGACATTTGGCCACGCCTCTGTGCCATCTACGAGGCTGGCCCGACCCCGACACCTCATCAGTACAGGCCGGGAGACTGGGTCTACGTCAAGAGGCACCACTGAGAGACCCTCGAGCCGTGCTGGAAGGGACCCTACATCGTGGTGCTGACAACCCCCACCGCTCTCAAAGTAGATGGCATCGTGACCTGGGCCCATCACACCCACGTTCGGCCAGCGGACCCCTCCTCGATCCGGAAGGACTTCGTCACGCAATGGGCCGTCAATCGGGACCAACACAACCCGCTCAAGCTCAAGCTACAGCGCATTCGACCCACGTAAAATTGGTAACTCTGTTAGCTCTGCTTGTCACTGCTCATGCTGCCAGGAGTCCCCATGCCCCCCAAGACATCACCTGGCAGATCATAGACACCATCTCGGAGACAATACTTAATCAGACCTCCCAGAGCCACCCCAGGGACACTTGGTTCCCAGAACTTTGCGTAGACCTCCAAACTGTTCCCCTTGTCACCATACGCTCCCAGATTACAAAATAGAAATGCAGCTGGTCCCATGATTGGGTCCGCAAGCTACATGACAAGGGGAGAATGAAAGAGCGGACCTATGCCAACCGACTCCATCTTGTTCTGTGTCCTCCACCTTGACTATGTCCCAACATGGCCCCTTTTCCAGGAAAATCGCAGAAACCTCAGACCACGCCTCCTCCCCTTGAGTAACCTCCCGCTCACCCTTTCAAACTTCCCGATCAAAACACGCCCAGCAACCTGGGTAACAGGACTCTGACCCTTCCCCAGCCATCTGCTGAGGCCACAGCCATTACCTCACCAACTGCCCCTAGACCCCTATAAAATCTTTGTGCTTTTGAAACTCGCTCTCTCTCCCCGGCATCTCACCGCTGCGTCGGTGCAGGTAGGGGATTGAGCTGGAGCTAGCTCGAATAAAGGCTCTTTGCTTTTGCATCGGACTCGGCTCCCTGGCAGTCTTTGGGGATCACGAATTCTGGGCATAACACAAGGGTTGTGCTGGGCCACTGGTTCAAACAGAACACTTCCCAGTCTATTTCCAATCTAGGAGCAACACTGTCTTAGCCTGATAATATTCCTTAATTCATAAGCTTATGTATGTTAAAAACAAAGACAAGGGAGGGAGGCAAACCATAAGAGACTCTTAAATACAGAGAACAAACAGGGTTGATGAGGGCTGGGGGAGAGGGGAAAGTGGGTGATGGGCATTGAGGAGGAGGGCACTTGTTGGGATGAGCACTGGGTGTTGTATGTAAGCCAATTTGACAATAAATTTAAAAAGACAAGCAAACAAAACACCAAACCAGAACCAGACTGCTTTAAGTAGTAAAAACAGATTTTCTTCAGGAACTATTGCAATAGGGACACTAGATTTCAGACTCAATGGAACTGGGCTCAATTCTGAATACAAGTCAAAGTCAGGATTTATAGCTGTAATATAATGATTTATAAGAAATATATATTTCAGGGGCACCTGGGTGGCTCAGTTGGTTAAGCATCTGACTTTGGCTCAGGACACGATCCCACAGTTCCTGCATTCGAGCCCCATGTGGGTCTCTGCTGACAGCTCAGAGCCTGGAGCCTGCTTTGGATTCTGTACCTCCCTCTCTCTGCCCCTTGTCCACTCACTCCCTGTCTCCCTCTCTCTCCCTCTCTTTCCCTCTCAAAAATACACATTAAAAAAAAGAAATATATTTCATCATTCAAATCATGTGTATATGTGTGTGTGTGTGTGTTTATATATGTACACACACATATATATATTTCTCAGTTATATTTACTCTTCATCCACAGTTCCTAAAAACTCCTTAGAGCCATACATGTAAAAGGGATGTCTTGTTATTAATGATGGTGACTTTTATTTTTTTTTCAACGTTTTTATTTATTTTTGGGACAGAGAGAGACAGAGCATGAATGGGGGAGGGGCAGAGAGAGAGGGAGACACAGAATCGGAAACAGGCTCCAGGCTCTGAGCCATCAGCCCAGAGCCTGACGCGGGGCTCGAACTCACAGACCGCGAGATCGTGACCTGACTGAAGTCGGACGCTTAACCGACTGCGCCACCCTGGCGCCCCAGTGATGGTGACTTTTAGACCTCATCCAAGGGCAGGGCTAGTTGACAGGAAAACCAACCCTGTAATCAGGGAACTGGAACTTTCAGCCCTGCCCCACCCCCACCTCTGGGAAGGGGAGAGAGGCTGGAGGTTGAATCAGCCAATGATTTAGTCAATAGCGACTATCGATGAGGCCTCCATAAAAAAAGCAAAAGGACTGGGTTTGGAGAGCTTCCCGGTTGGTGAACAGGTGGAGGTTTGGGAAGAATGGTGGGCCTAGAGAAGGCATGAGAGCTCCACACCCTTTCCCCAGACCTCCCTCTCTGTATCTCTTTATCTAGCTGTTGATTCATGTGGGAAATAAGTTCAAGAATTCCCTGAGCTTGCACCAGTGGGTTAACAAGGCTTAGGACAAAAGCGTCCAGAATAGCTAAACAGGGTAATCGACCACCACAGTAGGGTGAAATTGCCCAGAGCGGAGCTAATCTGCAAAAGAAAGGTGCCTCATTGACCCTGAGGTAGCATGCTCTGTCTTGTCCCCTAGGCAAGTTAAGATAACAGACAAGGCGCCTGGTGTCCAGTGCCTGCCATAAACAGCCATCTGCTTGGCGCGCTGGGATCTTGTTTTGTATTGACCCAAACCCCTAACACCGCATATCTTCAAAACCCTCTTTCACATACTTGAGTGTGTGATAGCTGTTAATGATAACTGTTTCATTGTCCACCATGTTTGTTAGCCTTCTGATCCAAATAAAAGAGGAGGAAGGACCCTTACTCAGGGCTCTCGTCTCTACCCGGACATTAGCCCCTCTCACATTTAATTCTGCATCTTCTTTCTGGCTGGGCAAGAGAGAACTCCAGACTCAAAGTCTGCGACAGATTCAAATCTTTTATCACATCTTTTAATAAACTGGTTAATGCAAGTGAGTGTTTCCCTGAGTTTTGCATGCTGCTCTAAGAAATTTAAAAAAAACCTAAGGAGGAGGTTCTTGGAAACTTCAGTGTGTAGGCAGGTGGTCAAAAGGTTAACAGCCTGGGGCTTGTGATAAGTATCTGCGGTGGGGGGTGGAAGGTGTCTTGTAGGACTGAACCCTTAACCTATGGAATCTGTTGCTATCTCCAGGTAGACTGTGGCAGAGTTGAGCTGAAAATTGCTTGGTGTTGTGGGGAGGAAACCTATGTGTGCATGCTGAAATTGTAGCTGGGTACCCTAAAAGAATATCCAAAGAACAGGGTGGAGGTCAATGAGTAGAAAATTACTGACAGGAAATATCAAGGGTAAGAGGGATTCTGGCTGAATAGACTTGATAGGAGTCTTATTGAAGGCAGGCCAAGTTGAACCCTAACCCTAACCCTAACCTGGTAGATTGTGGGGGATAAGGAATTTGATTGGATATTGAGTGTAGGGGATTTTAGGTAAACCAGCTTAATATTTTTGCTACAACTGGGTAATGCAGGCTGGACAGGGAAAGCCAAGGTTTTACTGTACATGATTTGCAAATATTTTCTCTGAACCAGTAGGTAAAAGTCTTCGGCTTTAAGCCAAATTATCTCCTCATTTCAGAAGCTGAAAACAACCTGTGAGGTTGAAGAGTCCCTTTAGGATGCAGGCGGGGGCAGACCACAGAGCCACACAAAGGTCCCCTTTCCTCACGTTTGGTTTCTTCACCCCACAGCGCTGCTGTCTGTCCAGTGGAGCAAAGCAGGTCTCTCCTGGCTTCCCCCATGCCCTCCCTGCTTGCCTAGCCCCACACTCAAGGTAGCAATTTAGTAACTTTGGGGACTTGCTAGTTCCCTATTTTCTGAAAATATGTGTATTTTTAGATGGTAATTGTCATGGAAACCTCTCTTAGAAGGGATTTCACTGTCCTTCATCCAGAGCCTGAAATCCTGCATTTCCCTGCCCTGCTTTTTCCCTTTCACATGTAAAACACAGAGGGAAGTCACCAATAGCCCTTTCTTGCTTTTAAACTCTAATTCTAAATTGTATGTTTTTCTGTGCCACTGCTGAGTAACCAATTTTCCCTAAGATCATTCGGAACATATTTTGTACCTAATGCAAACTTGCAGAGTCCCTGTGGGGCTAGTGGAGCTTCAGACCCTGTGGCAGCAGAAGGAAATCCTGCTCTCAGGCCTTCCTGTCCCCTTCCTCCCTCTGTCCTGCAGCCACATCTTCAGAGTGGAGGGGGTTCCCAGAGCTGGCCTCTCAGACCTTTCAAGCCCTGTCTACCCCTAGAGGCCTCATGCCCACCTCTGACTGTGGGACCCAAAGAATTTAACAAAAATCCCCTACCCCTGGACAAGCAGAGCAAGACTAATTCCATTTTGTGCTACACCCACCATCTCATGTATAACCCCCACATGACCTACTTATTGCCTAAGACATTCCCCCACCCTAGTCAGGCCGCTGAGCACACCCTTACTGGAAACCGGCTCATATAGGAATACAAAACCCCTAACTGCCAAAGAATGTAAACCCCGCCTTTTGATCACCAAACTTGCACGCCAATTCTGACCAGAGTGATAGGCTAGTTCAGTTACTATAGGGTAAATTGTAATTCAATTGGCCACCTGCGTGTGGACTGACATGACTATGCAACTTTCTGTGTGTGTTACAATCTCATTGGCCACTGGCCCCTATAAAACTGCTACGCCTCTTAACCTAGGGGTCCAAGTCCCCGCTCCGTTGTGTTGGGTATACTTGGGCCCAAGCTTGAGCTTGCAAATAAACCCTCGTGCACTTGCATCGGTATCAGCTCCTAGGTGGTCTCTCGGATTCGAAATCTGGGGCATTACATGACCCCACAACTCAGCTGCAAAGGAACAGGGTTGTGGCTCTATCCCTTCTCATTTCTCATGTTGGGCTTTAGCCAAAACATTGGTTGCTTTTGTAAAGTGTGACCATCTCCCGTTGAAAGCCATCTATTGTTTACAATGTAGACTCTACCGGAGCGCCTGGGTGGCTCAGTCGGTTAAGCAACCTACTTAGGCTCAGGTCATGATCTCACGATCTGTGTGATTGAGCCCCGCGTGGGGCTCTGTGCTGACAGCTTGGAGCCTGGAGCCTGCTTCAGATTCTGTGTCTCCCTCTCTCTGACCCGCCCCCGTTCACGCTCTGTCTCTCTGTCTCAAAAACAAATAAAAAAACTTTTTTTTAATGTGGACTCTACCTGGAATGATCTGCCTTCACCGTGTTTTAAGTTTGAAGAAAGCAGGTCTAATGTTCTGTGTACCTTGGCCATTGTTCCGTTGTGCCAAAGGCAAACTAACTCTGAGGAACAGGAGAGAAGGGGGTCTGTCAGGGGGCTGTGGTTGCTCCTCTGAGGGGATTGGGAAGCCCTGCCCAGGGCCCAGGGAACGCTCACGAAGCACCTCTTCCTCCTCCTGTTTCCAGCTTCCAGGCCACATTTACTGATGTAGAAACAAAGGCAGAAGAAAAACAACTGAACAGCCTTACAACTTACAGCCCATTGACGAGTCCTTGAGACGACAGACAGTGACCTTCTAGGAACTCAGCTGCCTGGATGTTAATAGTTTGCTAAGGGCAAAAAGCAATCTTAGCTTAACATTAGTCCAACCTCCTGGATCCTGTAAGTCTCCTTTAACATATAAAAATTCCCTTGGAAACTTCCTTTATCTCTACCCACCCTCCCCCAGATGTATGTTAGCAATCATCCTCCAAGCATATGGTCCACTGACATACATCTGAAGTATCTCATGACTGAGGTGTTTCTAGAAAGTAATAAATGACCTTTTCCTAACACCAGTGAGCACCTGGAAACTTTCCTTCCAAATTCGTTACGCTTCTGCTATCCCTAACCCCCTCCCGACTTGAAAGTATATAATGGGCCACTTCACACAACCCAGTGCAGCTCCTTCTGCCCAACGGTCCTGTCCCTGTGCTTTCCTAAAACCTCCCTTTTTGCACCGAAAACCCTGCAAGAATTCTTTGTTGGCCATTTGCTCCGGACCTGAACATTTCACATCATTACCACCAGCAAGGAAAGCATCTTCATGACAATGATGGCCACTTCCTAAATACAGCCCGAGAATGTAATCTAACTCAGCAAAAAAAGAAAGCCACTTAAAAGTGAAATGAGAATGGTGGAAAATTGAAAATGTTTTTAAGAGCATTTTGTTATGCCCAGAATTCCTGATCCCCAAAGACCACCAGGGAGCCGAGTCCGATGCAAAAGCAAAGAGCCTTTATTCGAGCTAGCTCGAGCTCAATCCCCTACCTGCACCGACACAGCAGTGAGATGCTGGGGAGAGAGAGCGAGTTTCAAAAGCACAAAGGTTTTATAGGGGACTAGGGGCAGTTGGTGAGGTAATGGCTGTGGCCTCAGCCGATTGGCTGGGGAAGGGTCGTGGCCTCGGCCGATTGGCTGGGGAAGGGTGGGAGTCCTGTTACGCAGGTCGCTGGGCGTGTTTTGATTGGGAAGTTTCAACGGGTGAGAGGGAGGTTACTCAAGGGGAGGAGGTGTGGTCAAGGTGGAGGACACAGAACAAGATGGAGTCGGCCGGTGTAGGTCCGTCCTTTCACATTTAAAGATGTTAAACATACATATAAAATGAAAGGTAAAATTTTAAAAAGAATGTGAATCTCTTATTGTTCTTGTAATGTGTCTAAAAAGGAATATATATATATGTGTGTGTGTGTGTGTGTATATATATATATATATATATATATATATATATATATGAGATGGGGGAGCATAAGGCAGGATGAGGGCAACATACAAGCTCGCACACCCCACCCCCACAGGTGGGATCTGTGTGATATCCCTTAGTCACTCCTGGCTGCCCAAGACCAAAGGAAAGGAAAGAAAACAAATGGTTAACTGATAGAGATCACGGTCCTGCAGGATGGGGGGGGGGGGGGGGGTCTTCATTAGTTTACACATATCTTAGTAAATTACAAGAAAAAGGCACTCTTATCTCCAGAGCCCTATAGACTCAGTTTCCTGGGGCCCCCACCTCACCCTCCCCTCCAGAGTGAGGTAGGGAACAAAGGCAAGAAGGGAATGGCAGACAGTGTTGAATTTCCTTGTAACCTGGGGCCCATTGACAAATGCTTGAGGCTGGCAGAGGAAAACATTTCTCCAGGGACTCCCTACCTACTTGATGTTAATGCTTTGCTAGAGGAAAAACCACCTTAGCTTGGCAACAGCAGGCCTGCACTGATCTCTGAGTCTTTAGCATATGAAAGTCCTTGGAAACTTCCCTTTTGACTTTACCTCCCTCAAGTCCATGGTATATATAACCAGCCTTTCTACACAATCCCACTGCAGCCCTTCCTGCCAACACGGGCCCGGTCCTGTGCTTTAATACAATCACCTTTTTGCACCAAAGGTGTCTTCTAGAATTCTTCCTTGGCTGTCATCTCCGGACATGTGATGCGGTTTTGGAGGGTCCGGAGATGACACATATACCTGACCCATGGTCTGGAATTCATCTACCCTTACCACAGAGTATTCTTAGAAATGGAGGTTTCCCTACAAAGCCAGGAGTTCACCAGAAAGATGTGGTCTCCAAGGACTTAGACGTGGATGGGATGTGCTCCAACTCTGGTGTGGCCCCTCTCTCATCATCCTGCCACTGCCACTGCCACTTTTCATCCTCGTCCTCACCCTTCCAGGTGTCTCTCGGGTCAGCCTCCTTTGGACGAGGGTCTGGGAGAGTGACTGGGACAGCAGAGCTTCACAGAAGTTCCTCTCCCCCGGTGGGGCAGGAGGGCTGGCCGAGGAGAGTATTTGCGCCCTTGGGGAAGGATCTTTATCCTTCCTGAGCGGCGAACACACTGGAGGTGCCAGCAGACACAGTGGCTTCTCTCTGGGAGTCCAGCCTGCTCACCGAGCAGGGACCCCGAGGGGAGCCGCGGGGCCGCGGGGTCACATACGGCCTCTGGGGGGCGACCCAACAGCGAGGGATGCAGGCACAGGAGGCTGCAGGCATCCGAGGTGAGGGGCGGGGCAGGGGTGACCCAGGATCCATGGGGACACTGGGGGGCACCGGCGGGCGGGGGAGCTGCCTGCACAAGGTGTCACGAAGAGCCGTCCGCTTGCGGGCGAATCCCTGGACTCTGTAGAAAAGTCAGCGGGGTGTCCTAGCTTGCGACCCCTCGGCGGCCAGCGCGCCCTTCGCCCCAGGCTCGCGAGGGCCACCGGGCCGGGTGACAGAGAACGGGAGCGCAGGGGGCCACGCACGGGCTTCCAGAAAAGTCGACGAGGGCAAAGGGCGAGGCCAACAGTCTGGCCCCGCGGGACCCGGTAGCCTCTGGCCGCGCGCACCGGGCTGCAGTTGGAGGGACCAGGCGTCGCCTCGCTCGGTGGGACCGGCCACGACCGCGGCGTGGGCGCCCAACCGCCGTCTCAGCGCCCTGGGTCCTCCGCCCTTTCCCTTGGGTCCCCGAGGGCGTCGCCTGTCGCACGCGAGTCCCGGCAGCCGGGACCCTCCGATGGGGGACCGGGCTCAGCGGCGGGGCCAGCCAGGTTCGGCCGGATGCGGGGGACGTGGAGCAGCTGGCCCCGGGAGGGAGAGCCCCAGGTCGCCGGGAGGCGGCAGCGGGGCCAGCGTCCAGGTGCTGAGCGACACGGGACAGAGCGCCCCGGGCGCCAGAGCCCCCGGGCGCGTCTCTCCAAGCGCCGCCGCAGAGGACAGCAGTTGGGCCGGCGCCCCGCCGCCGCGTGCGGGTAGCCCAGGGCCCGGGACAGCCACCTCCAGATGCTTCACCGGGTGGCCCGGCATCCCGGAGCCGGCGGCGGCGCGGCCGCCCGGGGAAGCTGAGCCCGCGGCACCCGCAGCTGGGCCGCCGGGATCCTGAGGTGGCACCCAGGTGCCCCGACCTGCCCGCCCGCCGCCCCCACGTCAGCCGGTCCCGGAGGGCAGGGCCTCTTCACTTAGCTCTAGGCATGTGGGCACACGGTCTTCAAGGCCCAGAACTTGCCTCGGCTCGCCCAGGTGGTGGTGGCCCTGCCAGGGCTTGACCCGGGTTGCCTGGCACACCTGGAACCATCAGATCCTGGCGAGTCCTCGTCAAGCGCACGTCACGAATGACTTCGTTGTGTTGTTTCGATGGTCCTTAGGGCTCTCGGCGCCGGGGCACACGAGTGATGGATGAGCGCCCCGGAGGGCCAACTCGGGGCACTTGCAAGTGCGCCTTGGGCACACCGGGCCTCCGTCTCTCAGAAGATGAGGGCTGGGCCACGCGTGGTCAGAACATCTCGGTGGCAGATTGCTCCCGGAACTGAGTCGCGCAGCAAACCCCGCGGCTGTCAGTGAGGCGTCTTCTCCCAGGTGCAGGGACTGGGGTGCACACGGGGGACGGGGAGGGGCCCACGGTCCCCTGCCCCGGAAACTCCTGCCCGGAAGGCACCGACAGTTCTTAGAATCAGTCCATAGACCAGGCTTCGGAATCCTAGTCCGACTCGGCAGTTTACTAACGCTAAGTTATCCAGGCGGCAAAGATGCTCTGTATCTCCATCTGTTCAGGGCTTTGGAATTTTCTCTCGGCAATATTTGGTACTAGGATAACACTGAGGCCTGTGGGCTAGATTCCACACATGGCCTGTGTTTGTAAGACCCCGGAGCTAAGAACCGTGCTGGCAACTTTAGTTGTAACACCCCTGCACGCGCGCGCGCGCGCGCGCGCGCGCACACACACACACACACACACACACACACAGAGAGAGAGAGAGAGAGAGAGAGAGAGAGAGAGAGAGAGAAATATGTGACAGAGATCTGTCATCCACAAAGCTATAATATATATGTATTATCGGGCTTTTTTTCGAGAAAGTTTGAAGCCACTGCTCTATGGGACTGTAGGTCTTCCACGGCTTTTGCCAATTTGTTTGTAATACTCAATGGGGTTTGTGCATCAGTAGAGGTTAAATCTGGAGCTTGTACTGGGACTGCCAGATTGCCCATAGGGTGAGAGCTAGCAAATCTATCGGCAGGGGGGGAGGGGGGGCATGTCACATGGACCCTGGGAGGGGCTTTGTGGCCATATCAGTTTCATCAGAGGCAAAGGCAGGCTTGCTTGGAAGCCCAGGTGGCTGAGGTCCTGACCGCTGGAAAGCAGGTAACTGCGAAACCAGTTACGGATCGACTGGTAAAGACAGACACTGGGGAGAGTGCCTCTCTGCTACTGCCCATCAGGGCCTCCCAATGTGACTGAGGGGTGGCTCCTAGGCTCAAGGTAAGGCTCAGAATTGGGGGTAGGGCTCCTGGTCGTAAATGCAGTGGACTAGTAGAGACTGGACATGTTGCACACTGAATTTTCCTGCATCAGGAGGAGATAACTCACAGCGGATCCCGGGGGAATCAGGAGGTGAATGCCTGGAAATGGGGAGCCGAGCTCATTATGTTCAATATATGTTCAATAATTATGTCAATTATATGTATAATATAAGCTTTTAACTTTCTCCAATATAAGCTTTTGATTTTATTTGTTTTTGAAATTGTTTCTTTTTATGTAAGGAAACCCAAAAACATCTCATTTTCTGCTTCCTTAGAAAAGTTGCAAAATGGAAAGACTGTAGTGGAGCATATTAACAACTCCCACTCCTCCTCCTCCTCCTCCTCCTCCTCCTCCTCCTCCTCCTCCTCCTCCTCCTCTTCCTTCATCTTTTTCTTCTTTCTCTTCTCCCCCTGCCCATCTCCTGCTTTTATAATGGCTTGAAATTACTGTACTGAGCAGTATACTGTATGAATGAGGCTTTGTTCATTCAGCAGACTCCCTGTTGTTGAACATTTCAGTGGTTTATAGTTTATTTCACTTTAGAGATATTACTTCAATGAATAAGTGTTTGCATGGTTCAGGACAGATTATCAATGTTAACTTTAAATGGGAAACGTGGGTTAAGTATTAAGGGAATAAGGAAGATGTTAGTATGATATTGTGATTTTCCTCTAGATTTCAATGAGTAAAATTAAAATCCATACTCCCTAGATATTGTGATGGATTTGACCATTTTAGAAACGTGGATTATTTTCCTCACTTAGATGAAAGCTGGAATCCTGAGAAACTTCACTCTTCTTTTTATAACATGAGTGTGTTTACTAGAGACAACCTGAGACCCACAGACAATATTGTTAGTCAGCTGGTCTTGGCTGTTCTCCATAGGGATCCTTCAGACAATGGAAACTTCGGGAATGAAACACTTTCTGGTTGATGTCAACTTGGCTTCTATTGACAGAGAGGGATGGGAGTTTTTCCTCAGAAGGGGACAATATGGATCCATTCTCAAAGAATTGTGGTTGTGTGTTTTGACCCCCCCTGAAGCTCTCAGAGGGTTTGACACAGGGGTTTATTTGCCTTTTTTTTGGCAGACTTGGGATTTTCTCAGGGCTGGAACAGCCTTCCAAGCAACACTTGCCAAAAACAACTAAAAGCATATACTAGCCACTGGTGCCAGGGGATTGGGATAACAGACATTGGAAGCAGTAGACAGACCAGAATTTCTAGGAAGAAGCCAGTTGGAGAAGGAGGTACAAGGATTACTAAGGGCTTTGAAAAGCTCCCACATAGACCAGAGAATCTAGAAGGCCATGTACATTCCCAGGGCAAGTGCATGCTTAGAAAATACCTGAAAAGACCCCAAGCTTTCGCTTCTGGGTGATATTTAGGCTCCACACAAAGGAAATGCAGGCTGAGGCAGGAATGTAAAAGGCATAGCCAAGCATATTAGCACTGCTTGAGCATAAAATAGTTGAAAGCTTTTAAAATACTTGACTTTGGAAAACAGGATTCTATTAAAAGAGAATATTCACTGGTATCAAGATCATAACTAAAGTATTCAAATTGGGAAGTGCTTAGTTTATTAGGTTGGGCAAAATGAAATTGCAGATATTTGGCTCTTTTTGACCTAAATGAATGATAATTTCATATGGTTCACCTAAAATAAAGTGTGAAAAAAGTAGTATGCTATCCTATTATTTCAGTAGAAACGTGTGATATGTTTTTACATGAGCTTTTGAAGCAAAGCAGAATGAGAATTAGCAAAATGTCTGATATTTGATATGGTTTCTTACCAACAAAAATGCGTTTTCCATTTAAAAAGATGCTTATTACTTAACTGCTATTTGGAAAGATTAACATTCCAATTTGACATAAGGTCAGAGAGCAAAGTCCACAGCTGAGAGTGTTGAGGCGCTGGAGGAATAAAAAAATGACTCTCTGATGACTACACTGATGGCTTGTCCTACAAACTGACAAAATGCCCCCCCACCGTCCCATTTTCTCTTTTCGGATGCTCAGGACACACATTCCAGCTTCTCTTACACATGATATGGAGCCATGTGAAAGAGTTGTGGCTAATAAAAGATTGTGAAGTGTTATCTTCACTACATTTTCTCTTCTGTGCTCGAGTTTGCTTCCTTGACCCTAGTAGTTTTGTTTTTTCACTTTAACATGATTTAGTGCTCCCTTGGGGAATGTAGTTTCCGGTCATGCTGATGGGGTCTCGATGAGGAATGGGACCCACTGCCCCTGAGCTGGACGTCTGGGCTATATCACATTCACACATTTGTAACTGTGCCTGACTATCCTGAAGCCAGCAGGAAGACAGGAGAAAGAGTGAGGCCCTGGTTCCTGGGAATTAGAAGTAAATAATGACCTATCAGCTTATCCCACAAACTTGGAAACCATGTCAACTTCCCCGTTTACTTGGGCCTCTGGGCACTTAGTCCTGATCTTCCCAAGTATTGAATCATATGGTTCTGAATGACTGAGGAACAAGCAACAGGGCCAACAAGTAAGGGTTTCATGCCATTATTCATGGCTACCCTTGACAGTGGGAGCCATTGAAGGTCTGGAATGGTACTGAATCCTGCTTATATTTGCCAAGCACAACCTTGATGTCATGTGGTGAATAACACATAGAGAGGCCAAGGAGAGATTTATGGCATGAGGCAGGGAGGTGGTGGTGGTGGCTGTGGGTCTGGAAATATGAGAGAGGTGCCATCTGAATGTGTGTGTGGAGAGAGAATAAACTGATGTTACCAGGGCCTGGGCATTGGGGAATTAAAGGTGAAGAAGGGACCCAAGTGTGGTTGGATTTAGGAGGCACCATCTTGAAGACCTTCTGGGAATTGCCTGGCAGGATGGGTGGAGCCCTGCATGGCAGGCCCAAAGCTTAAATGATGTCTATGTGCCCACCTGCCTAATGTTGCTGAGGGCCAGACATAGGAATTAATGATGCATGAGGTCTCATTGGCACCAGGGTGATAACTCATGTGAGTTGTGCAGCTTGGGAGAATGTTGAGCATGGTGTCAATATGTGGGGAGATGGATTGGGGGTCTTTGGGAGAGATACTGTTCATGGCTTCAGCTCTCCCATCATGGCAGGCAGTGTAACCTGTGAGGACATGGCTGTGTATTTTTCCTGGAGGAATAGGCTCCCCCAGAGGAGGCTTAGAAAATCATATATTGCAGTGTGATGATGCTGAAAAACTTGGCACTTATGGCCTCTCTAGGTAAGACTCAGATCCACCCCAGTGCTTCAGGCCAGGCTCTGCCTTTCCCTTTTCCCTGTGGGACAGATTAGTCAGAACCATGCGCAGTGCTTCCTTCCCCAGTTCCCTGGGTAGGTGCTCTGGTTGTTGGGGAGTTATTTGCACTGCCCTATCCTCTTCTCATGCAGCCCCATTACCGGCTGCCACAAAGCCTTGCAGGAGGGAAGGGGTCAGGAATCTTGCAGTCAACCTTTTGGATCCCACCTTGCTTTCCCTCTCTGGCCAGGTGGCCTCTCTGCCCCAGGTTCTGATCCCCTTTTTTAGCTGATATATCCCTATATCTGCCTAGTCTAGGAATTATAGTTACTGACATCGTTGTTAATACTTACATAGCTCATGGGCTGTTCTTGAAATGTCCTCCTCTGAGGTTCTTTTTGTAATATTTAGTTTTCTTTCCTATGGTCTGTTGCTCTGAGTTGCTCTGGGACAGCCCTGGACACTCACCTGTCACCAATACGAGGGTCCTGTTGACATTATTTCATATTCTCTCTGCATGTGCACATTGTTTTTTAACCTGTGCCTCTCTCATATGTCAGACCCCACAGCCACTACCACCACCTTCCTGCCTTAGAACTTGCATCATCCACAGAGAAAGAGGATCTCTTTTGCACTGCTGGTGGGAATGCCAACTGGTGTAGCCACTCTGGAAAATGGTATGGAGGCTCCTCAAAACACTCAAAATAGAACTACCCTACAACCCAGCAATTGCACTACTGGGTATTTAGCCAAGGGTTACAGGTGTGCTGTTTCGAAGGGGCACATGCACCTGAATGTTTATAGCAGAGCTATCGACAATAGCCAAAGTATGCAAAGAGCCCAAATATCTATCAACAGATAAATGGATAAAGAAGATGTGGTGTATATATACAACGGAGTATTACTAGGCAATCAAAAAGAATGAAATCTTGCCATTTGCAACAATGTGGATGGAACTAGAGAGTATTATGCTAGGTGAAATTTAGTCAGAGAAAGACAAATATCATATGACTTCACTCATATGAAGAATTTAAGATACAAAACAGATGAGCATAAGGGAAGGGAAGCAAAAATAATATAAAAATCGAGAGGGGGACAAAACTTAAAAGACTCTTAAATATAGAGAACAAACAGAGGGTTGCTGGAGGGATTGTGGGAAGGGGGGATGGGCTAAATGGGTAAGAGGTGTTAAGGAATTTACTCCTGAAATCATTGTTGCACTATATGCTAACTTGGATGTAAATTTAAAAATTAATTTTTTTTCGGGGCGCCCGGGTGGCTCAGTCAGTTGAGCGTCCGACTTCGGCTCAGGTCATGATCTCGTGGTCCGTGAGTTTGAGCCCCACATCGGGCTCTGTGCTGACAGCTCGGAGCCTGGAGCCTGTTTCAGATTCTGCGTCTCCTTCTCTCTCTGACCCTCCCCCATTCATGCTCTGTCTCTCTCTGTCTCAAAAATAAATAAACGTTTTAAAAAAAAATTTTTTTAAAGAGAAAAAAAAAGTGCACTCATTTTCTCCACATCCTCACCAAAGCCTGTTGTTTCTTGTGTTGTTGAGGTGATATTTCAGTGTAATTTTGATTTGCATTTCCCTGATGATAAGTGAAGATGTCCATCTTTTCATGTGTCTATTAGCCACCTGTATGTCTTCTTTGCAGAAATGTCTGTTCATGTCTTCTTCCCATTTCTTAATTGGATGATTTGTTCTTTGGGTGTTGAGTTTTATAAGTTCTTTATGTATTTTGGATATGTCATATGCAGATATCTTCTCCCACTTTGAAAGCTGCCTTTCAGTTTTGTTGATTGTTTCCTTTGCTGTGCTTTTTATTTTGATGTAGTCCCAGTAGTGTATTTTTTCCTTTTATTTCCTTTGCCTCAGAGACATATCTAGAAAGAAGTTGCCATGGCTGATGTCAAAAGAAGTTACTTGTGTTCTCTTCTTGGATTCTCTCCTCACATTTAGGTATTGAATCCATTTTGGTTTTATTTTTGTGTATGGTGTGAGAAAGTGGTCTAGTTTCTTTGTTTTGCATGTTGCTGTCCAGTTTTCCTAACACCATTTGTTAAAGAGACCGTCTTTTTCCCATTGGATATTCTCTCCTTCTTTGTTTAAAACTGACCATATAATTGTGGGTTTATATCTGGATTTTCTATTCTGTTCCATTGATCTATGTGTCTATTTTTGTGCCAGCCATACTGTTTTGTTGACTAGAGCTTTGTAATAGAAATTGAAGTCTGGAATTGTGATGCCTCCAGCTTTGTCTTTCTTTTTCAAGGTTGGTTTGTCTATTTGGAGTCTTTTGTAATTCCATACAAATCTTAGGATTGTTTGTTCTACTTCCATGAAAAATGCTGTTAGTATTCTGATGGGGTTACCTAAAATGTGTGGATTGCTAACGGTAGCACGGACATTTTAACAATATTTGTTCTATCAACCCATGAGCATGGAATGTCTTTCCATGTCTGTGTGTCATCTTCAGTTTTTTAAATCAGGGTTTTATAGTTTTCGGAGGACAGGTATTTCACCTCTTTGGTTAGGTTTATTCCTAAGCATCTAATTATTTTGGGTGCAATTGTAAATGGGATTGTTTTCTCAATTTCTCTTTCTGATGCTTCATTATTGTACAGAAATGCAACAGATTTCTGTAAATTGATTTGTGCCCTGCAACTTTACTGAATTCATTTCTCAGTTCTAGCTGTTTTTCAGTGGAGACTTTCAGGTTTTCTATAGTATCATATCATCTGCAAATAGTGAAAATTTTACTTCTTCCTTACCTATTTTGATTCCTTTTATTTCTTTTTGTTGTCTGATTGCTGTGGCTAGGACTTCCAGTACTGTGTTGAACAAAAGTGGTGAGAGTGGACATCCTTGTCTTGTCCTAATATTATGGGAAAGGCTCTCAGTTTTTCTCCATTAAGGATGGTATAAGCTGTGGGTTTTTCATATATGGCCTTTATTATGTTGGTGTATGTTCTCTTCAAACCTATTTTGTTGAGGGTTTTTATCATGAATGGATGTTGAACTTTGTCAAATGCATTTTCTGCATCTATTGAAATGATCGTATGTTTCTTATCCTTTCTCTTATTGATGCGATGTATCACATTGATTGATTTACAAATGTTAAACCACCTTTGCAACCTAGGAATAAATCCCACTTGGTCATGGTGAACTTTTTTTAAATAAGAGAATGAATTAGTAATTTATTTTTAATTTTTTTCTAAGTTTTAATTTAAATTCCAGTTAGTTAACATATAGTGTAATATTAGCTTCAGGTGTAGAATTTAGTGATTCATCACTTGCATACAACACCCACTGTTCATCACAAGTACCCTCTTTAATACTCATCACCTGGGGCGCCTGGGTGGCGCAGTCGGTTAAGCGTCCGACTTCAGCCAGGTCACGATCTCGCGGTCCGTGAGTTCGAGCCCCGCCTCAGGCTCTGGGCTGATGGCTCAGAGCCTGGAGCCTGTTTCCGATTCTGTGTCTCCCTCTCTCTCTGCCCCTCCCCCATTCATGCTCTGTCTCTCTCTGTCCCAAAAATAAATAAACGTTGAAAAAAAAATTAAAAAAAAAAAAATACTCATCACCTGTTTAACCCATCCCCCGACCACCTCCCCTCCATCAGTTTGTTCTCAGTAACCATCAGTTTGTTCTCTATAGTTAAGAGTCTGTTTCTTTCCCCCCACTATATCCACTTGTTTTCTTTCCTTAATTCCACATATGAGGGAAATCATATGATATTTGTCTTTATCTGACTTACTTTATTTAGCATAATACTCTAGCTTCATCCACATCTTTGCAGATGGTAAAATTTTATTCTTTTTTTATGGCTGAGTAATATTCCATTGTATATATGTGTGGATATATACATATGTATATACATATATGTATATGCATATATATATGTGTGTGTGTATATATATGGGGGGATATATATATATATATATATATATATATATATCCCCATCTTCTTTATCCATTCAACAGTCAATGGACACTTGGGCTGTTTCCATAATTTGTCTATTGTTGATAATGCTGCTATAAATGTTGGGGTCAGTATTTTTTTTTTTTAATTTTTTTTTTAACGTTTATTTATTTTTGAGACAGAGACAGAACATGAACGGGAGGGGCAGAGAGAGAGGGAGACACAGAATCTGAAACAGGCTCCAGGCTCTGAGCTGTCACCACATAGCCCGACGCGGGGCTCGAACTCACGGACCGTGAGATCATGACCTGAGCCGAAGTCGGACGCCCAACCGACCGAGCCACCCAGGCACCGCACTGAATCAGTATTTTGTATCCTTTGGGTAAATACCTAATAGTGCAATTGCTGGGTCATAGGGTAGTTCTATTTTTAACTTTTTGAAGAACCTTCATACTGTTTTCCAGAATGGCTGCACCAGTTTGCATTCCCACCAGCAGACTAAGAGGTTCCCCTTTATCTACATCCTTGCCAACACCCATTGTTTCCTGTGTTGTTAATTTTAGCCATCCTGACAGGTGTGACATCTCATTGTAATTTTGATTTGTATTTCCGGATGATGAGTCGTAAATGATTCTTTAAATGTATTATTGGATTCTGTTTGCTAGTATTATATTGAGAATTTGTGCATTGGCCTGTACTCTTTTTTAGCGGTGTGTGTATCTGGGTTTTGTATCAGGGTAATGCCTCAGAAAGAATATGAAAGTATTATTTCCTTTTCTACTTTTGGGAATAGTTCAGAAGAATAGATATTAATCTTTCTTTAAATGTTTGGTAGATTTGACCTGTGAAGCCATCTAGTCTTGGACTTTTGTTTATTGGAAGTTTTTTTGATTTACTGACTCATTTTCTTTGCTGGTTATCAATCTGCTCAGATTTTCTACTTCCTCCTGTTTCCGTTTTGGTAGTTTATGTTTCTAGGAATTTATCCATTTCTTCTAGATTGTCCAATTTGTTGGCATATAGTTTTTCATAATAATTCTCTTATGGTTGTTTGTATTTTTGTGATGGTGTTTTTTACTTTTCTCTCGTTTGTAATTTTATTTATTTGAGTTCTTCCTCTTCTTGATAAGTCTGGCTAAAGGCTTATCAATTTTATTGATTTTTTTTTCAAAGAACCAACTCCTGGTTTTATTGATGTTCTCTTTTTTCTCTGCTCTAATCTATATTAGTTCCTTCCTTCTGTGGGTTTTATACGTTGTTTGTTGTTCCCTTCTAGATGCTTTGGTTGCAAGGTTAGGTTGTTTGAGATTTTTCTTGCTTCTTGAAGTAGGCCTATATTCCTATAATTTCCATCTTAGAACCACTTTTGCTGCATCCCAGCAGTTTTGGACCAGTGTGTTTTCACTTTCATTTGTTTCCATGTACTTTTTAATTTCTTTGATTTCTTGATTGACCCATTCATTATTTAGTAGCATGTTCTTTAACTTCCATGTATTTGTGGTCTTTCCAGATTTTTTCTTGTGGGTAACTTCTAGTTTCATAGTACTGCAGTCAGAAAAAATGCATGGTATGGTTTCTATCTTGAATTCATTGAGGTTTATTTTTGGGGTAAATATGTGATCTATTCTGGAGAATTTCCACATGCACTTGAAAAGAATTGCGTATTCTTCTGTTTTAGGATGGAATCTTCCGAGAATACCTGTTAAATCTATCTGTTCCAGTCTGTCATTCAAAGCCATTGTTTCCTTTCTGATGCTCTGTTTAGAATAACTGTCCATTCATGTAAGTGAGGTGTTAAAGTCCCCTATTGTTGTTGTATTATTGTCAATTAGTTCCTTTATGTTTGTTATAAACTCTTTTATGTATTTGGGTGCTGCTATGTTGAGTGCATAAATATTCACAACTATTATATCTTCTTGTTGGATTGTCCTCTTTATTATAGTGTCCTTGTCACTTGTTACAGTCTTTGTTTTAAAGTTTCCAAAATAGGGGCGCTTGGGTGGCTCAGTCAATTAAGCTTCTGACTTCAGCTCAGGTCATGATCTTGCATTTCATGAGTTCAAGCCCCACATCAGGCTCTGTGCTGACAGCTCAGAGCCTGGAGCCTGCTTCAGATTCTGTGTCTCTCCCTCTCTCTGCCCCTCCCCTATTTGTGCTCTCTCTCAAAAAATGAATAAATGTTAAAAATAAAATTTTTTAATAAAAAAAATAAAGTTTCCAAAATAAGTATTGCTGCTCTGGCTTTGACATCTGTTTGCACTTTACATGTTTTTCCATCCTCTCACTTTCAATCTGCAGGTGTGTTTAGGTCTAAAATGGGTCTCTTGTAGGCAATATATAGGTGAGTCTTGTTTTTATATCCATTCTGTCAACCTATATCTTTTGATGGCAGCATTTAGCCCATTTACATTCAGAATAATTATTGATAAATATGTACTTATTGACATATTATTACTTGTTTTGTGGTTGTTTCTGTAGATTTTCTCTGATCCTTTCTTGGTTTTCTCTTTCATGTTTTGCTGATTTTCTTTAGTGATATATTTGGATTTTTTAAAACATTTTTTCATATTTATTAGTGTTTTTTGACATATGGTTACCACTAGGCTTATATATAACTTCTTCTGCATATAGTAGTCTATATTAAATTGATAGTTGTTTAAGTTCGAACTGATTCTTTTCTCCTCTCCTCCCCACATTTCAGGTATATGTTATTATATTTTATATTCTTTTTTGTGATTTCCTTGACTGACTTGTGACAGAAATACTCATTTTTACTCCTTTTGTTTCCTACCTCTGTACTGTCAGTTTTGGTCTCTCCTTTCCCCTCAAAGCATCCCTTTTAATATTTCTTGCAGAGCTGATTTGGCTATCACGAACTCCTCTAATTTTTGTTTTTCTAGGAAACTCTTCTATCTCTCCTTCTATCCCAAATAACAACCTTGCTGGATAGAGCATTCCTTGGCAGAAGATTTTCCCCATTCAGCGCTTTGAATATATCCTGCCACTCCCTTCTGGCTTGGAAAGTTTCTGCTGACAAATCCCCTGTTAATCTTATGGGGTTCTCTGTGCCTCCTGGATCTGGATATGTTTCCTTCCCCAGATTAAAAAAGTTTTCAACTACTCTTTCTTCCTATAAATTTTCTGCCCCCTTCTCCCTTCTTCTGGGACTCCTATAATGTAAGTGTTATCATGTTTGATGGAGTCACTGAGTTCCCTAAGTCTATCCTCATTTTGCAGAATTCTTTTCTCTTTCTTTTGTTCAGCTTACTTTCCATTACTCTGTCTTCCAGATCACTAATTCATTCCTCAGCTTCTTCCATTCTGCTATTCATTCCATCAGGTGTGTCTCTCATTTCATTTATTGTGTCCTTTATCTCTGCTTTGTTATTCCTTATCTCTGTGTTATGGGTCTCACTCATGTCTTCCACTCTTTTCTCAAGTCCAGTGAGTATCCTTATCTTTGGTTTAAATTCTCTATCAGGCATTTACTTATTCTGTTTTGCTTAGATCTCTGGCTATAGACAGCCATGTCTTATTCTTTCATTGGGATAAATTTGTCTCCTCATTTTGCCTGCTTCTGTGTTTCTGTTCCCGTGTGTTAAGAAAGTCAGATAAAGGGGTACCAGGGTGGCTCAGTTGGTTAAGTGTCTGACATCAGCTCAGGTCATGATCTCGTGGTTTGTGAGTTCAAGCCTCTCATCAGGCTCTCTGCTCTCAGCACAGAGCCTGCTTCAGAACTTCTGTCTCCCTCTCTCTCTGCCCCTCCCCACCCCCTCTCTTTCAAAATTAAATAAACATTAAAAAAAAGAAAGCTAAAAAAATGTCAGCTGTGTCTTCTGCTCTTGAAAGTATGACTTTATGAAGAAGAGGTCCTGGAGTGCCCTACAGTGCAATGTCTCCTGTTCAGAACCTGGCACTTTGGGAGAGAATCCTACATGCGTTGCTTATGCCCTGCTGCTGTCTGAGTCAGTTTTCTTTTCAGTGCAGCTGTCTACACTGACTTTGCCTGTTGTGGGCTGTGCTTGTTCTCTGTGGTGTTAGTGGGACCCAGTCAGGCCATCTCTTGGGGGTAGTACCTGCCTAGGAACTTGGGAGCAAATTAGCTAAATTTGCACTGGGCCGCTAGTCCTATGCAGGATCTCCCTAATCACTGTGGTAGCTCGATGTGCCAGTCTGAGCATGGTGCACAACATTGGCTGGGGTGGGAAGCTAGGTGGAGTGCAGTGGTTGGGCCTGGCATGGTGCCTGGGTGCAGCATGTGGCAGCACCTGTGCACCTGGTGGCTCAGCACAGTGCACATTGGTGACAGGGTGCATGACTGGTCACAACCCACAAAGGTGGTCGTGGCACATGACTGGGTGGGCCATCTTATGGTTCCTGGTGGGCCGTGAGTTGTGGCTGGGCACAGAATGGGACACTTCCCTGGCATGTGTGATTGGGTAAAACATGGGGGTGGCTGGAGCACACAACTGGGTGTGGCATGGTGGATGTGCACTTGAAGTCTGGGCAGGGTGCTCATGGCTTTAACAAATTTAAACCCCTGAGCCCAGGGCCTAGGCTAGTAAGCTTGGAATGGGCAAGTCCTCAGGAGAATCCATGGGTGTGGCACACTGCTAGTGGGTTAGGTAACAAGTTCTGTGCAGCCCTGCTCCCTGCAGGTGTCTCTGTGCTTATGCTAGGGGGACATGGAGGAAAATGGCATGTGCCAGCTCCCTTGTTTTAGGAGAAGTCCCCCTAACACACTCCAAAATAAATATGAACACATCTGTCTCCTATTTGCCCCCAGCATTGTGTAAACTGCCATTTTTATGTTGTCTCGCCATGCAGGCTGATGTCCTTTTAAGGGCAGCAACCCAGTTATCACTCACCTTCCTGGCTCCCCCAATGCTGAGTTAGCTGACCTCCAAACCTCCAGGTTCCAAGTCCCACTGGTTTTACAAACTCACAGAATTCAGCCCCTCTGGTTTTTATTGTTTTATTTTTTTTATTTTTGAGAGAGAGAGAGAGAGAGAGCGCGCACACAAGTGGGGAAGGGCAGGAAGAGAGAGAGAGAGAGAGAGAGAGAGAGAGAGAGAGAGAGAGAGAGAGAGAGAGAGAATCTTAAGCAGGCTCCATGCTCAGCATGGAGTCCAACATAGGGCTCAATTCCACGACCCTGGGTTCATGACCTGAGCTAAAATAAAAAGTCAGATGCTCAACTGACTGATACACCCAGGCTCACCTCAGCCCCTCTGTTTTTTAAAGCCAAATGCTATGGGGCTTAGTTTTCCCCCATGTGAGCTCCCTGGTGTGAGGGCCTGTTTCTCTGCCCTCTTGGCAAGTGCAGCTCCTTCCCTCCTTCAGGCAGCCTCCCTTCACCTTTCTGACCTTTCTAACCTTTGAGATACAGCTTCTTCCCTGTATTTAGTTGTGGAGTTTTCCTGCCAGTCTTTGGATCCAAGTTGAAAATGTGGGACAGGATGAGCTCAGCTTCCTCCTATTCCACCATTTTCCCAAGCTCCAGCCTTGGTGAAATTTTCTTGTGCTCCTTTGTTCTGTAGGTTTATAGTTTCCACCAATTTGGAAATATTTCAGTCATTATTTCTTCCAATGATTTTCTGTCCCTCTACTTCTCTTTCAGGGCCTTCAGTTATATATGGGTAGTAGTTCTTTTGAAGTTGTCTCACTGCTCATTGATAATTTTTTCTTTTTTAGTATTTTCTGTTTCATTTTGAATAGTTTCTACTGCTACATCTTCCAGTTTCCTGATCTTTTCTTCTGCAATGTCCACTTTGCCCTCAGTCACATCATTTCATACCATAATTTATAGTTTTTATCTCTTTTAGTTAGATTAGGGTCTTCCTTAAATCTTTCATGTCTCTACTTAACATATTCAGTCTTCTTGATTCTTGGACATATGGAACACGTTTTTGTTTTTGTTTTTTTAGAGGAAGAGAGAGGGGGTGAGTGGGGAAGAGGGGCAGAGGGAGAGATAAAGGGAATCCCAAGCAGGCTCCACACTCAGCACTGACGCAGGACTTGATCCCACAACCTCAAGATCATGACCTGAGCCGAAATCAAGAATCAGACACTCAACTGACTGAGCCACCCAGACACCCCTACATTTTTCTGTTTTAATGTCTTCCACTTTGTCATTCTGTGCTTATTTCGAATGATTTGTTTTTCTCCTCAGTTGGGTTATATTTTGTTTCTGTGTATCACCACTTATTTTTTATTAGATTTCAGACATGATCTGTGAATATGTTTGTATTTCTGTAAATATTCCAGTGGGAAGACTGGCGTCTTTGCAAAAATTACTTAAACAAATGTAAACTGACAACTCTGGAAGTACCTTTGAAAGGTGGGTCCTCAGAAGGGCCATGAAGACGTCTCTCTATTCTCTGCATTTATGCACCTGTAAGTCTGTCTTCTAGTATGTCTCCTGGCGGCTCAGGTGATTGTTGATTAGCATTTATGTTTTAGTAAAAGGAAACCTTTCAAATGTATAGCATTTGTATAGTCATGAGTAATCTATTCATACTCCTTCTATTTGCACTGAGTGTATGTGTATCTGATATATGGAAGTGTAACTAAATGGCTTAGAGGACCAAACTCTGCTCTGTCTCCAACCAGGTTATTTCTTGGGAGTCCACCTTCAGCCTAGAGGGGTAGGTTGAGTCTCCCCAGATGGTTTGTGAACAAACAAACAAACAACTAGTATGAATCAGTTTCCACTGTGGAGAATCTGGGTAATTTTAAAATAGCTCTGGGCCTTTTCTCCTGTGGAAAAACTAGAAGACCCTCCTATAGAGGCTGGAAGTCTGCAAGATGGCCTTCTAGAGGTGGTCCATTCTTCAGTATACCATAGCCATACCCAGCATTTTTTTCCCCTTATTAATGACCCAGTCTGTCCCTGGGGCATGAAGAGGGTTCTCTTTTATTTCTAGATTCTCTATTGCTCTTGGGATGAAATCCAAACCCCTAATATATCACGAAAAATAGTTTAAGCTCCAACCCCTCCCCTCTCTACCTTGATGAATGCTGTCCCAACCACCCCAAACTATATCTTCCCAACAGGCCTTCTTTCCCTCCCTAAATCCCAGTCTGTCCAGCTATCAGGCTTTTGTTCAGGTGTTTCTCTCTGCCAGGAACAATGTTCTGATAATTTGCATTTACCCCAGGTTTCAAGGTGATGCTAATGTTGCAGGTCCAGGGACCATACTATAAACTACTGATTCATTCAATTATTACCAGAATTCACATATTCTCTGAACATTTCCCACGTCTATGTCTTAGGCCTTATTTCAATGCCTCATTTCTCCCAAGATTTACAATGAGGAAATGGGTTTGTGTGTTCCGTATCAATTCCAAAATTTAAATAATTACATAATTAGCAACCTAAGGTCATCAACAAATGGTTGCACACTTCGTTCTTTTCGTGCATAAGTACTGACTGATTATCAATGAGAAATCCTGTATGAGACTATTATTCCTACAAAAATAATGTTTAAAGGAGAAATAAAACTCCAAATAACTAAGCAATGTGTTTACATGTTAGAACCTGCCACCCTTCCAAAAATCAGGTTCTTCTCAGTGTAATTGGTGAGTACTTACAGACTTAGTTCTGTATTTTCTTGACATGTTCCATTCCAGTCTTAGTGTGTAATTTCCATTAACTTGTCTACTACTGAATTCCCTCAGAGATAAGTTAACTCAGTTCCAAAAGAGACAAAAGCTAGCAGGTACGGTTTGTGGCACTCTGAAAATTACCATGAAATATATATTATCTTATAGAAGATTTGGATCATTTGCTTAAGTTTTTCCCTTTTACCTTACTTCTGTTGGAATCAAGACAAAGCACTGAACTTCCCAAGAACCAGAAGGCTATGTTATTATGCATTGAGTTTTTTTTTTCTTTTTATTGTAGGATATATACCATTTTAGTTATTTTTAAATTTACAACTTATTAGTATGAAGTACATTCACAGTGCTGTGCATCCATCAGCACTACCCATTTCCAGAACTTTTTCATCATCCCAAACAGTAACTGTTCAATTAAACAACAACTTCCCCTTCCACACTGCCCTGAGCGGCAGGTAACCTCTATATCTCTATGAATTTCCCTACTCTAGGTACCTCATATAAATGGAATCATACAATATTTGTCCTTTTGTGTATGGTTTATCTCACTTAGCATGTTCCCAAGGTTCATAAATATTGTAGCATGCATCAGAAATCTATTCCTTCTAAAGCTGAATAATATTCCATTGCATGTATATGCCACAATTTGTCTATCAGTTCATGTGTTGATGGATATCTAGGTTGTTTTTCATCCTTTTCACCTAATGTAAATAATGCTGTCACCATACATGTTGGTGATCAATTATCTAAGTCCCTGCTTTCAATGCTTTAGAGTATATATCTAGAAGTGAAACTGCTGAAATATATGGTCGTTCTATATTTAACCTCTGCAGGAATCACAATAGTGTTTTCCACAAGGGCCATACCATTTTACATTCCCATAAGCATTGCACAAAGGATTCCATTTTCCCCACAATGTCACTAACACTTATTTTCCCTGTTTAAAATATTCCTCATAGTCATTCTGGCAGTGATATCTCATTGTGGTTTTGGTTTGCATTTCTCTAATGACTAATTATATTGACCATTTTTCATGTGTTTATTAGCCATTTATAGATCTTCTTTGGAGAAATGTTTGTTGCTAGTCTTTTCAGTATGTTTGCATCCATATTTGTAAGGGATACTGGTCTGTAGTTTTCCTTTCTTACTTCCTTTCTTTCTCTTTTTCCTTTTCTTTTCTCTTTCTTCTTTCTTTCTTTCTTTCCCTTCCTTCCCTCCCTCCCTCCTTCCCTTCCCTTCTTTCTGTCTTATAGTATCTTTGTCTGATTTTGGTATCAGGACAATTCTGGCATCATAAAATGAGTTAGGAAATGTTGCCTGCTCTTCAACTTTTTCAGAGTGTCCCTCCCCTTAAAAGGTCTTGGCATCTTGTTGAAAATTAATTGACCATATGTGTGAGGGTTTATTTCTGGGCTCTCTATTCTATTCCACTGGTCTGTATGTCTGTCCTTATGTCACTGCCATACTGCTGTCATTAATGTAGCACTGTAATAAATTGTGAAGTTGGGTAACTTTATTCTTTATTCTTCTTAGGATTGTTTTGGCTATTTGGGGCCTTTTATAATTCTGTATGAATTTGGGGATTGACTTTACCTTTTCTAAAAAAAAAAGGCAGCTGGAATTTTAATAACATTGAATCTATGTATCTCTTTGGGTAGTATTAACATCTTAACAGTGTTAAGTCTTTCTGGGTTTTTCTGAACATGAGATATCTTTCCATTTATTTGGGTCATCTTTGATTTTGTCCAGTATTTTTGTTTTGTTTTGTTTTAAGCATACAAATCTTTCACCTTGATTAGACTTACTACCAAATATTTTCCTCTTGTAGGTACTATTATAAATGGAAGGAATTTCCTAATTTCCTTTTTGTATCATTCATTGCTGTTCCATGGATATACAATTGACTTGGGTATTGATTTTTCCTTGCAACTTTGCTGAATTCATCTATTAGCCTTATTAGTTTTGGGGAATTCTTTTGTGAATCCTTTCTATATACGGGATCATTTCAACTGCAAAAAGATAGTTTTACAACTTCCTTTCCATTTTGGGTACCTTTTATTTCCTTTTCTTGCCTTATAGCTCTGGGATAAAACTCTGAGAACAATGATGAATAGTAAGTGTGAAAGTAGGTCTACTTGTCTTTTTCTGACCTTAGAGGAAAAGCTTTCAGTCTTTCACCACTGAAGATGATTTTAGCTGTGGGTTTTACACATAGCCTTCATCAAGTTGAGGAGTTTCTCCTCTATTCCCAGTTTTCTGAGCATTTTTATCATGAAGGTTATTGAGTTTTGTCAAATGCCTTTTCTGCATAAATTGAGATGATCATGTGAGTTTTCTCCTTCATTTTATTAATGGAATGGATTACATTGGTTGATTTTCTTCTCACTCTTGCATTACTGGGGTAAATTGTACTTGGTCATGGTGAATAAATCTTTTAATATACTCGTGGATTCTATTTGCTAATATTTTGTTGAGGATTTTTGCATCTATATCCACAAAGAATACTGCTCTCTAATTTTCTTTTCATGTGATTTCTTTATCTGGCTTTGGTATGAGAACAATGTTCTCATAGAGAATTTTTTTCCTCTAATTGTTTAGAAGCTTGAGAAGAATGATTGGTGTTAAATCTTCATTAAATATTTGGTAGAATTCACTTGTACAGACATTTGGTACAGGACTTTTCTTTGTTGGGAGGTTTCTGATTACTGACTCAATCTCTTTACTTTTTATAGAGTAAATCTGTTTTTTTTTTTAACTTTTATAAAGCAGATCTGTTGAAATATTCTATTTCCTCGAGTCAGTTTAGGTAATCTTTGTGTTTCAAGGAATCTGACCACTTCTTGATTATATAATTTGTTGGTGCACCAATATTACACTGTATGTTAACTGGAATCTAAATAAAAATGTAGAGAAAGAAAATAATTTGTTGGTGTACAGTTATTCTTAATATTGTCTTATAATCCTTTTTACCTCTGTAAGGTTGGTAGCAAGATCTCCATTTCCATTTCTGGTTATTTGTGTTTTCTTTTTTTGTGTCAGTCTAGGTAACGTTCTGTCAATTCTGTTGATTTTTTTCAAAGAGCCAACTTTTGGTTTCACTGATTTTCTCTGTGTTTTTCTATTTGGTTTATCTCCACTTTGTTTTTTATTATTTCCTTCTTCCATAGCTTTTTGGTGTAAAGTTAGGTTATGGATTCCCAGATCTTTTCTCATATAGGCAATTTATATTACAAATTTCCCTCCTAGCACTGCTTTTGCTATACGACATTAATTTTGGTATGCTGTGTTTTCATTAGTCTTTAAGTATTTTCTGATTTAATTTGTGATTTATTCGTTGACTCATTGGTTATTTTCTTAGTCCATTCAGGCTACTATAACAAGATACCAGAGATTGGATAGCTTGTAAGCAGGATAAATCTATTTTTCACAGTTCTTGAGGGTGGAAGTCAGAGATCAAGGTGCCAGCATTGTCAGGTTTTCAGGTTGCAGGATTTGTTTTGTATCCTCACAGGGCAGAAGGAACAAGAGAGTTCTGTGGGATCTCTTTTCTAAAAGCACCCATCCCATTCATGAGGGTTCTACCATTATGACCTAAGCATCTCTAAGAAGCCCCACCTTTTAATACCAACACATCAGACAGTAGGACTTCAACATAGGAACTTGGGGGAAGACACATTCAGGCCATAACAGTTATTTATGACTGTATAGCTTAATTTTTGTATATTTGTGAATTGTCCAGTTTTCCTTAATTTCTAACTTCCTCCTGTTATGATCAACAAAGTTACTTTATGTATGTTAAAGCTACTGATATTTGTTTTATGGGCTAATACATAAATACATCATGAAAAATATGCCATGTGCAATTGAGAAGAATGTGTATTGTGCAGTTTTGAGGTGGAATGTTATTTGTTAGGTGTAGTTGGCTTGTTGAGTTGTTTATCTCCTTTATTCCTTTATTTATCTTTTGTGTGGTGATCCACCCATTATTTAAAGTGGAGTATTGACTCCACTTATTAATTATAGACTATTAATACAACAGTCTATTTCTCCCTTCAATTCTGTCGACTTTGCCTCACATATTTTTATGGGCCTGTTATTAGATGTGCAAATGCTTATAATTGGTATATATTTTTCCTGTGTTGAACATTTTAGTAATATACAGTAACCCTGTCACTTGAAATCTTTCAGACTTAAAGCCTATTTTGTCTGTTATTAATATAGGCACCAGAGCTCTGTTTTGGCTACTCTTTGCATAAAAGAGCTTTTCCCACTCTTTTAACATATTTGTGTCTTTGGGCCTACTGTGACTCACTTGTAGACAGCATCTGGTTGAAACATTTTTCTAATCCATTCTGCCAATCTCTTATCAGAGAACTTAATCTATTTACATTAAAAGTAATTACTGGAGAGCAGGAACTTCTGCCTTTTTGCTCTTGGTTTTCTATATGACCTACAGCATTTTTATCCCTCATTTCCTCCATTAGTGCCTGAGGAAGCCTGGGTGACAACTGAAGTGAACTTTGCAAGGTGAACAGTAGTCCCTCTGACAGATGAGCATGGTAAAAGGGGGGATAAGAAGGGCATTCTAGGCTGAAGGAACAGCGTGATAAAGGGAATATTTTTTTTGTTGTTGTTCAAAAAGGCATGAGAGGACCTGTGTGGTTGCAAAAGAAACCTTAATCTTCTGAGACACAATACCGTCATGAGGCAGTTGGATGGTCTCTTGGGAGGGTGTTCAAATTTAGCCTATGTCTGAGATGTGTGACTCTGGGAAACTTGCTAGAGCTGTCAAATCTCAGGTTGCTGATAATGCCATGGAGATGATTATGACATTCACCTCATAGTCAGTGGGAGGATTAATAAAAGAAAAACACACCAAGCAACTCACATGTACCAGGCACTCCACTGTTTGCTTTAGGAGTTTTTTCTCTTCAATTCTCAAAATTCAATTCTCAAAGACACCTGGTAAAACAGGAATTAATCTTGGTTTGATGTAGAAATCAAGGCTTGAGAAATGAAAGGACTTCCCCAAGGTTATACAGGCATACATCATTTTCTTGCACTTCACTTTACTGTGGTTTGCGGATATTGCATTTTTTACAAACTGATGAAGGTTGGTGGCAATCCTGCATCAAACAAATGTCAACATCATTTTTCAAACAGCATTTGCCTTTTCATGTCTCTGTCACATTTTGGTAATTCTCACAATATTTTTTTTTCTTTATTATTATATTTGTTATGGTGATCTGTGATCAGTGATCTTTGATGTTATAGTTGTCATGGTTTTGGGGTGCCAGAAACTGCACACATATAAGACCATGAACTTAACCAATAGTGCGTTCTGACTGCTCCACTAACCACCTGCTCATCTCTGTCTGGTCCTTAGGCCTCCCTGTTCCCTGAGACACAATATTGAAATTAGGCCAACAGATAACCCTACAATGGCCTCTAAGTGTTCAAGTGAAAGGAAGAGTTACACATCTGTCACTTGAAATCAAAAGCTATGATTAAGCTTAGTGAGGAAGGTGGTCAAAAGCCAAGTTAGGCTGAAAGCAGCTAGGCCTCTTGCACCAAACAGCCAAGTTGTAAATGCAAAGGAAAATTTCTTGAAGAAAATTAAAAGTGCTACTCCAGTGAACACACAAATGTGTGAACAGAAGTCACAATATTCCCATAAACCAAAGCCTGATCCAGAGTGCAAACTCTTCAGTTCTAGGTAGGCTGGGAGAGGCGAGGAAGCTACAGAGAGGAAATGGGGCTAACGGAGGTTGATTCGTGCAGTTTAAGAAGCCATCTCTGTACAAGTACAAGGTGAAGTAGTAAGTTCTGATGTGGAAGCTGCAGCAAGTCGTCCAGAAGATGTGGCTAAAATAATTACTGAAGGTGGCTACCTAAGCAAAAGATCTTCAATGGAAAAAGATGTCATCTCCGACTTTCATAGCTAGAGAAAAGTCAATGCCTGGCTTCAGTTTCAAAGGACAAGCTGACTCTTATTAAGGGCAAATGCAGCTGATGACTTTAAGCAGAAACCAGTGTTCATTTACCATTCTGAAAATCCTAGGACCCTTAAGAATTATGCTAATTCTGCTCTGCCTGTGCTCTATAAATGGAACAACAAAGCCTGATGACAGCACATCTGTTTACAACATGGTTTACTGAGTATTTTAGGTCCACAGTTAAGATGTACTGCTGAAGAAAGAAAAGAAAAAAGAAAAGAAAAGAAAAGAAAAGAAAAGAAAAGAAAAGAAAAGAAAAGAAAAGAAAAGAAAAGAAAAGAAAAGAAAAGAAAAGAAAAGAAAAGAAAAGAGAAAAGAAAGAAAAGAAAAAGAAAGAAAGAAAAAGAAAAGAGAAAGAAAGAAGAAAAGATTATTTTCAAAATATTACTGTTTAATTGACAATGTCTCCCTTATTCTGACTTTCCTCCAAAACCATCTTTAGGGCACCATTCTTCCTTCCTGCAGCCCAGGTGGATTTTTGTCTCATCTTCTCTTATCTGGTGCTCTTTGTGTCTCCTTGGGAGTATACGGGGTAATAAACATATTCCCTCTGGAAATGGCTCAAATATGAAAGGTGGATGTGTTGGAAGGAATGGGAGTGTCTTATAAGGACCCCCCAAAAAGTGAAACGGTAAGTAGATAAGAGTGATGAAATTAATAGCTAATACTCACTGAATGCTTTTGAGGTACAAGACACTGCAAACATTTTATACAAATTAACTCATTTATCTTCATAAAATCCTGTGAGGTATTACTATCACCATTTATAGATGTTGAAGTAATTTGTCCAAGATCATATAAAGCCACTAGACACGCAACTTGGATTTATAGTCGGGTGACATGACTTCTGGGCATAGTCTTCACACACATGCACACATACACTTTTGAGCTCTTGAAAGGTATAGAGTGTCTTTTATTTACCTGGCCCACAGATGCTCAAGAAATGGTTAACAGAAATGATGGAGTAGGATCCTCCATCAGTGACACTGTAACATCATGATCTTAGCCCAATCTGCAACAAGACAATACACTCTCACCACTTTAAGTCCTCACTGTCTTGATTTAACTCTGGCTTTCTTTTCCTAGTTCAGTATCACTGTGAAGAGAGGGGCCAAGATGGCAGAACAGCATGGAAGTTTTTTTGTGTGTGTCTCGTCCCTGAAGTGCAGCCAGATCAACATTAAACTATCTTGCTAGAAAGCCGGTATGAGGATTAACACAACAATCTGCACAACCTGAACCACAGTATCACTGTGAAGGCACTTTAAACCAAGAATTGAAAAACGTTATCATGTGCATGCTTATGCTTTTTAATTGTATGTGTTTAATTCATTCAAAGTTTGAATATTTGGATGAATCCTCTCGTAACAAAATAACAAGGTAACATCAAACTACATGTAGTGAAAGCAAATAAAATCTAGGGATTAAAGTACTACTTCAACTGTGTGGTACCAGTGCTTGAGACAGGAGGAAGGACAAAGAATGGGAGAAACAGAACACTTGCCATTATCCCACAACTGTACATATATAGTGGCCAATCTATCCAGAATTATAACAGTTCTTAATCCTTGACACCATGCTGTGCTTAAGTCTCTCAAAGATCCTTCAACATTCCTTAGAATTTTACAATGTCTTAAATAAAACTAAATCAAAGGAAAGATAAATGTCTGCTTTTTAAAAACTCACGATCCCATTCCAAATCTACTATCTCTATTGAGAATTGCTATGGAATGTGCCTTCATCTCTTGGCTTTGTTAGCGTTGCACATATACTATTTTGTCTAAAGTTGGAAACCCTATCACTCATTCCACATCACAATTACATGTGATATAATACTCCTTTTTAAAATAATTTCTTTCTTGTGACACGAAACACCATGGAGAGCATAACCTGAAATATAAGCTATATAAGTGCTGTTTACTCCCAAGTGTCCAGACAGTCCTAATCCAATCCAGACAGGATTCTGTACTATCCTTCTAGTCACAAGATAGGAAACCATGAGACAAGTAAGACTATTCCATTTATCTAAAACTTAAGACTACTTGAAGCCAGCCCCTTTACAAACCATAATTATCTGTCAAGGTTCAGTGTAGAAAATAAAATGCCTCTCAAGCATTTCAAGAAGGCACATATTACAAGTAGCTGTTTTCAAACTTGGTAGGCAGGCTGGAGGAAGGGTAATGGGGACAGCTCTGTACTATTAATTTCAATGTAAACTCCCGTAACTATGATCCAGGATGGAGAAATGACTGTTGCTGTTATCAGTCATGCTCCCAGCAGGGATACCTTAAAGCCACAAAGCATGAAACTAGACTCTGGATCATGGAGTCCGGATAGAGTTAACATGACAGAACAGGCCCGTGTACTTTGCCTAGAACGACTCCCAGAGTGTATGTGCCCACACACAGGTAATTAGTACTCATCCTTTAAGATTCAGATTGAAAAGCACATCCACCATTAAGCCTGCTCTGATCTTTCATAGTTTGTTGTTTCTTGGCTGTGTTCTCACTGCACTGGTAAAAATTAAAATGTGTGAATTAAGCCAACTGGAAATGGACTGTGAATTATCTTCACGAAAATAAAGATATTCTTAGCACAGAGATCAAGCCATTTTTCTCTAGCTTAGCTAGTCTCCCGCTAAAGCACACAGTAAGGCTTAATGCTTCAAGAGGAAAGTAAAAAACTTTGCAAGAAATATCAGTGTCAGTGAAAGAGTTCATTATATACAAACTGATTTTATTAGAGACCAAAAACTTTATTCACACCACCTTTTACTTCTTTTGCAGCTTTAATTTTTCACTTTAAAACATTTCCTGGATCCACTGGGTGACTAAATTATCCTCACATGCCCATTAGCTAAAGAAACTTCTATGCAGGACTCGAGTAAAATTGTTTGCTATTGCTATAAGAAATGCATATTCATTTTTATAATCTACTCATTTGCTCTCCTGTAGAACTGCTTACAAATAACATCATTGTAAAGAAAGATTTACACATAACTCCTACGTCCTTCAGGCTGTTCTAGCATTAATCTTGTGAGGTCTAGCAAGATAACACAATGAACAGTTTGCTACATTCCTCATACAAGCTTTCTCTCCAGTGTGAATTGAGACAGAATAAGGGATACCCTTTCACTGAAGGACTTCCCACAATTTTTATATTCATATTCTCTCCTGTGTGTTCAATAAGAGATTCATATTGCCTAATGTCTTTCCCATATGCTATATATAGGGTTTTTCTCCTGTGTGTACTTACTTCTGTCAATTAAGGGATTAACAGTGGCTAATGGCTTTCCCGTATTTATTGCCTTTATGAAGGCAATAAACATTCTCTCTACGGTGTGAACTGTGATAGACAGTAAGGCTTGTATTACTGCTAAAGACCTTCCCACATTCATTACATTCAAAAGACTTTTCTCCAGTATAAATTTTCAGGAAGGATCTATGGCTAAGTGTATTATGACAAATAGCGCATTCATACAGTTTCTCGCTTATATGATTTTTCACACGTAGAAAGATTCATATGGCCTAAAGGCTTTCCCACATTTATTCCACTACTGGGTTTCTCTCCATTATGGATTTTCTGATGGGCAGTAAGATTTGAACCTTTGCTAAAAGCCTTCCCACACTCATTACATTTATATGGCTTTTCTCCAGTATGAATTCTCTGATGTACAGTAAGGTTTGAACTACAGCTGAAGGTCTTCCCACATTTAATACATTCATAGGGCTTCTCTCCAGTGTGAATTCTGTGATGTTGAAGCAAGGATGACCTATGACTGAACGCTTTCCCACATATACTGCATTCATAAGGTTTCAATCTAGTGTGATTTCTTAAATGCATGTTCAGTGATTCTGGCTGGTTGAAGGATTTCCTGCATTTCTGACATTCAAAAGGTTTTTCTTCATTATGAATACTCTGATGCTGAATAAGAAATGACAAGCTGCTAAAGACTTTCAGACATTTGTTGCATTCGAACTGTTTCTCTACAGTGTGAATTCTCTGATGTCGAGTAAGGTGTGAGCTACAGCAAAAGGCTTTTCCACATTCACTACATTCATAAGGTTTCTCTCCAGTGTGAATCTTCTGATGGTGAATGAGAGATGACCTATGAATGAAGGCCTTCTCACATATTCGACACTCATAGAGTTTTTCTTGAGTATGAATTCTCAGATGTTCAATGAGATGTGAAACACGACTGAACGACTTTCCACAGTTCATACATTCATACGGTTTCTCTCCAGTGTGAGTACTCTGATGATTAGTAAGTGATGACACGTGGCTAAAGGCCTTCCCACATTCAATACATTTGTAAGGTTTCTCTCCACTGTGACTTATCTGATGTCGAGTTAGGGATGAGCCATGGCTAAACGTCTTCCCACATTCATGACATTCGTATGGTTTCTCTCCGGTATGAATTCTCCAATGGCGATTAAGGATGGATTGCTTGCCAAAGGCTTTCCCACATTCATTGCATGTATAGACTTTCTCTCTATTATAAGAATGGTTAAGGGTAAGAGATTTGCTCTGGCTGAAGGCTGCCACACTTTCTTTAGGATTCAAAAGTTTCTTTCCACCATTGATATCGTCATTTTTTATAACAGGTTTTTTTGGTAAGCTCTTCTTAAATATATCATGTTTATGTGATTTCCCTTCAGCAGAAATTCTTTGTGGTTCAGAAAGAATAGACTTTAAATGGAGGATGCTTCTGAATTTGTGAATACTTTCCCCAGTGGGACTTTCTCTAAAGGTGAGGGTCACAGGTCTGAAATGTTCTACCTGATTTCCACGCTTCCCCTCCAACGCCTCTATAAATTCCCAGTCCTTGTTAAAATTTGAAAATTCATGACTTTGTTTTGTAATTTTTTCTATTATTACCATTTGGGGTGAATCTTCATCATAAATATCCTCCTTCATTAATAATTCCTTGTTTTCCCATCTTGAGTCCCAATCTGAAATATATCAAGAAAGCAAAACACTGCTTTTTCTGTACTTCTTAAAAAGAAACTTCTATGGAAGGATTAGAGAACTAGAGGAAAAATAGAGCACATCTTCATCCCCAGAAAGCACATAACTGACAATTCTCATGTATTCAATCATTTCTGAACAAAGTTCAAATGGAGCAGAAAACAGAGACAGCTTACAGAGACGGGAACAGAGAGTAATAAGGAAAATGAGTTAAATACAGGCAAACAGTCTGTGGAAAAAAAGTGAAACTGTAAGGAAAAAAAACGCACAAGGTATTCTGGATTCCAAGCCAACATTCTATTCTGTACCTAAATTTATGTGAAAGACCACATTTTGGTCTCACAGCCTTGGTTCTCCAACCTTCAGTTATTCTCAATTTACTGTCAGTTTAGTATGCTTAAAATGCACAATTTATTTTCTTAAGTTTATTTATTTATTTTGAGACAGGGGAGGGGCAGAGAGAGGGAAAGCGAGAATCCCAAGCAGGCTCGATGCTGAGTCCGGAGTCCAACATGGGGTTTGATCCCATAAACCATGAGATCATGCATGACCTTAGCCAAAATCAAGAGCTGGATGCCCAACCGACTGAGCCACCCAATCTCCCCAAAATGCACAATTTACAGTACTGCATTACACAGTTAACAACGAACAAAATAAATATTCTTTATCGCTCTAAAAGATTTAGGCTTTGTTTGTGTAGGATCTGTGTAAAATCGTATCATTTATTGGACATTAGAAAACATTGTTCCTAGAAACGTTTTTATACATTCTTTACTTCCTCTATCACTCATGTCCACATTTGACCCTCGAAGCTCAGCCTTAGGGGAAAACTCATTTGTCATCTAACTGACAGCCTTTCTTTGCCTAAAACCATTTGTATATTTTTCCCTAAGTGGACTTAAAGAGAATAATTTGCTTTATTTTGTTGCAAATAAAATAACAATCTGAATTATAATGATGGCAAAACCTCCATTTTTGATTAGATAACATAAGTAATGCAGAAAGATAATAACCCGGGGTGGAAGAATGGCTGTTTTGAAATCTAAGGATCCCTCATATGTTACATTTGGGATCTCTGAAGAGAGTACCCCTAAAATATGCAAAAATGCCTCCATACTTTTCACAAGCATGTTTAACAAAGACTTCTTTTGCCTGATTCTCCACGACTCATCTGGAAACATACCTTTTGACAGTTTCTTCTCCACCATCCAAGGTTCTTTCCCATCCTCCAATAAACTGATCACATACGGCTTAGGTATGGAAAGACCTGCTTACAGGAAAAATACAGAACCTGTTTAAACTGTGGTCCTCATGAAGGAGAGGCCATCATCATAAAAGGAACGAAAGGAAGTTTCACTGAAATGGGAAGATAAGCTTCAGGCAGGGCACAACAGAACTCTACACATCCTTGGGAATCTGAAACAAAATTTCAGCCATTTACTCAAGAGGATCTCCAGTAATTGACAGAAAATCTCCCCCACTGGGGTAGAGAAGGAGCTATGCTTACCTAGAGAAACCAGGTTCTCATAATTCTGGACCATCACATCCTTGTATAAATCCCTCTGAGCAGAATCTAGCCATCCCCACTCTTCATGAGAGAAGTCTATGGCCACATCACTAAATGTCACCTGAAAGAGCAAACATATTTAGGCTCAGTCATAGCCAGGGCCACTTCTCTCACTGGCTAAGGGACAAAATTACCCTGGTTGTAGAAGAAAGGGAACAAGATTCAGTCGTTATGGCAATGATCAGGGATCTAAGTTACATAGTAATTGGATAATTATGTGTTTGGCATTGTTTTACAATAAGGGTAAGAGAAATATGAGAGTTTTTGCTTCAGGAGAGTTTTTTCTGCCAAAGGGAAGAAAATTCTAAAATTTTTAAAATCAGCATTCAACATGTGACAGCATACAGTCAAGTACTTAGCTGTATTTTTTTTATAGCTTACATGACAGGTAAATAAAAAATGATGATCCAATAAGGTTCAAAAGAATGATCCAGTATGTTCAGAAAAAAGACATCTTTATATTAAAGAAAGATACATATATAACTAGTTTATAAACAAAAACCATTTATGGTATATAATTAAACCTTGTATTGATGATCTGTAATTTAAAAAAATTGAGACCCATGGGCAAGAAAACTAAAGAACAGTTTCATGCCATAGGCAGTCCTTGAATTGGACCTTAAAGTACAGGCAAAGAAGGGCACCTGGGTGGCTCAGTCAGTTAAACATCCAACTTCGGCTCACATCATGATCTCAGGGTTTGTGGGCTCCAGCCCCACGTCAGGCTCTGTGCTGACAGCTCAGAGCCTGGAGCCTGCTTTGGATTCTGTGTCTCCTTCTCTCTCTGTTCCTCCCCAACTTGTGCACTCTCTCTCTCTCTCAAAAATAAACACTAAAATTTGGGGCGCCTGGGTGGCGCAGTCGGTTAAGCTTCCGACTTCAGCCAGGTCACGATCTCGCGGTCCGTGAGTTCGAGCCCCGCGTCAGGCTCTGGGCTGATGGCTCAGAGCCTGGAGCCTGTTTCCGATTCTGTGTCTCCCTCTCTCTCTGCCCCTCCCCCGTTCATGCTCTGTCTCTCTCTGTCCCAAAAATAAATAAACATTGAAAAAAAAATTTAAAAATAAATAAATAAATAAATAAATAAAAAATAAACACTAAAATTAAAAAAAAAAATTGAAAAGTACAGGCAAAGAATCAGAGAATACATTTCAAGGAAAATATTCTAAGAAAATAGTATCCATTCATGATATTATTTAAAATAGCAAACCTTTAGAAAAAGCTTAAATGTTCAGTAACAGCTTACTCATTAGTCAAACTATAATATGTGCAAAAAATGTATACATTTAAAATGGCATTATTATTATCTTTCATTGATGACATGGACATTGTTTGGCTATGATACACTTTTCACTCCAAGTGGCTGATTCAATATTCTATTATTTTATTTGGATATTTGGCCTGTATACTCATTAGTGATACTGGTCTTTGGTTTTATTTATTTAAGTGTATTTATTTACTTTTAAAAAATTTTTGTTAACATTTCTTCACTTTTTGAGAGACAGAGACAGAGTGTGAACAGGGCAGGGGGCAGAGAGTGAGGCAGACACAGAATCAGAAGCAGGCTCCAAGGCTCCGAGCTGCCAGCACAGAGCCCAACGCAGGGCTTGAACTCACGAACCGTGAGATCATGACCCGAGCTGAAGTCAGAGTTCAAGTACATTGGTCTATTGACCAATGTCAATAGACATTTCAGGCTGGATAATCGTGGTGGGAGCTGTCCTGTGCATTGCAGAGTGTTTAGTTAGTAGCACCCTTAGCCTCTACCCATTCCCCTGCACCCCAGGGCTGTGACAACCAAAAATGTTTCCTCCAGACATTATCAAATGTCCCCTATGGGTAGGGCTAAAGGAGACAAAATCACCCCTGTTGGAGAACCACCACTTTAGAAAATTTTCACAGTTCCTTGAAAGATTCTTAGCCCTATCTACCTGTGCTCAAGATGTTCTCTCAGTCTGGTATAACTTCACTTCTATCTCTGCCTCCCTGGTACCCTGGGTCACCAAAACCAGTTCCAGCCTTGCCTCCCCAGGGATGCTTCAACTCTTCCTGCCCCTTCAGTTGCCTGGGCAGCCTGGGATGTTCATTCATCTTTGTCCCCAGAAGAACTTAGGATATTTATTCCAGCACCTATCTTAATTTCTTATGCTTTCTTACTTTTCTACCAGCCCTGTACTGGCTCAAAACAGTAGCCACTAGCCACATTTGGCTATGTACGTTTAAATTAATAAAACTTAAAAATTAAGTAAAGTTTAAAATTTAGTTCCTGAGTCACTTTAGTCACAGTTCAAGTACTCAATAGTCACACAGGGCCGGTGGCTCCATATTGGACAGTACACAAAAAGAACATTTCCACCACAGTTCTCCTAGGGGGTGCCTGGGTGGCTCAGTCAGTTAAGTGTCCAATTCTTGATTCTGGCTCTGGTCATGACCTCATGGTTCACAAGTTCGAGGCCCACATCAGGCTCCACGCTGACAGTGAGGAGCCTGCTGGGGATTCCCTCTCTCTCCTCTCTCTGCCCTTCCTGTGCTCTAAATAAGTAAAACAAATGGAAGGAAGGAAGGAAGGAAGGAAGGAAGGAAGGAAGGAAGGAAGGAAGGAAGGAAGGAAGGAAGGAAGGAAGGAAAAGAAAGAAAGAAAAAAAGAAAGAAAAAAAGAAAGGAAAAAAGAAAAGAAAAGAAAAAAGAAAAGAAAAGAAAAGTTAAGTTCTCTTAGTATTGCACTAGATTACAAAGTCCTGTATGTCACGGGATAGGACGCTCAAACCTATGTAAGATTCTTCCCAACAGATAGTTCACAAGTGTTTACAAAATGTATCAATGAATTATTTTGGCAACTAGTTCACTTTAGCTTTTACTTTAAAAAAAGTTTTTTCCCCTAGTTATCTAATATTCCCAAGAAACCAGACTCTGCCCAACGTGCACATATGCCACTAACACTATGGCACTAACATATGCCAGGCTTCACCTTCCACCTGATGATCCTACCCTTTTTTTTTCAAGGATCCTAACCGTTTTTTTCAAAGTTCATTCACTCAACAACGATTTACTAATGTTCCGTGTAAAGCTGTTCATGTGACTTGTTACACATTTCTGCCCAGAGCCACACATACACAATCATGGGGGCTTAGTCAGCTTGTATGCCGTATCTGGCCTCAAGATCAAAACTGGCCCTTCTGTTCCTGACACCAAGAGGGATTAATGTGCCTCATGTTCCCTCCTTGAGCCAAATCAGGCTGGCCTCCTAGAATGGATCAGGAAGGGAAAAGGAATATGCAGATGCCAGGCTCCTGGGTGAGATATGATAAGAGAAACAAAAAGCAGCTTGCTCAACACTGCACTTAGGCAAACTTAATGACTAACCATAAATCACACAAGGATAGTATATGTATATATTGCCCTGGCAGGATAGCTACTCGGAAGTCTCACCTGAGGGGAGGATGCTCCTTCCAGGACCCTTGGGACTCCCGAGCCAGAAGGTCAGATGTTTTAAGTACCTGATTTGCCGTATTAAGCCTTCTCTGTTCTTCTCTATACTTCTCTCCCTCTTTATGTTTACTATAATTGTTTAATTCCTTATATTCCCATTCCCTTATAATTAATAAAGTCTTCCTCCATGAAACCAAAAGTGCGGCTATGGTGAAAACTTATTATTTTGAACAACCAAGCATCAGTTTTGTGCCAGATGCCACTCTGGGTCCTGAAAACAGTCAAGACGGGGAAAAAAATCCCTCCTAGAGGGAGGAGACCAACAACGAGCATATGCACTTACTAAATAGCGTGTTATCTAGTGAGTGATAATCACTTTGGAAAACAACAAAGCAGTGAGGAGGAGTAGAAGTGATTGTTAGAAAAGTTGACTGCAGGTGTTAGGAGAAGCTTTCCTGAGAAAGTAACCACTGAGCAAAGCTATGAAGGAGGTTAAGAATCAAGCTTCTACATATCTGGGGAAAGAATATTCCAAGCAGAGGGTACAGCAATTTCCAAGGCCTGGAAGCCGTAGCCAGTGTGGCTAGAGCTCACGGGAACAAGGAGACAGAGTAGTAAGATGAGATCAGGGGTATAAAAGCGTAATTGTACAAAGCATTTTGGTCTTTCTCTCTCTCTCTTTTTCTTTCTTCTTTTCCTTCCTTCCTTCCTTTTCCTTCCTTCCTTTTCCTTCCTTCCTTCCTTCCTTCCTTTCTTCCTTTCTTTTGAGAGACAGAGAGAGAACAAATGCAAGAAGCCAGCAGGGGAGGCACAGAGAGAGAAGGAAACAGAGACTCTTAGGTTCTTAGGTTTCAACAAGGATCCCGATGCAGGGCTCGATCTAACAAATGTGAGATCATGACCTGAGCCGAAATCAAGAGTTGGACGCTTAACCAACGGAGCCACCAGGCGCCCCTGCACAAAGCGTTTTAAGTCACTATAGAACTCTGACTTGAGTTAGGGTCACTGAAGAGTTTTAAGCTGAGGAATGACAGGATGGTGGTGGCGACGGTGATGTTGCAACCATTGGTGAGGTTCTGTAGATATCCGGGATGTATTTCAGATTCAACTAGGGCGTCTGAATGTATTACAAGAGAAAGGAAAGAATCAAAGATGACTCCAAACATCTCTTGACTTGAACAACTGAAAGGACTGGCATACCATTAACTGAGACCACATGATACTGCTTTGACAACTGTAAAGCAAATAGCCTAAAATTCTAAACATGAATTCTGAATTGTAATTTAAAAAAAATTTTTTTTTTTTTTGCTCAAGATTCTACAGAGGCTTCAAGCAGAAAAATGGCAGAAGAGGAGCACTGAGAGTAGACAGTACTTTGGGAGTTCTTCTGTGGGCTCCATCCTTTGCTATAATGAAAGGAATCATAGATCCGGTCCCTAAATGGACTTCGCTAGGTAGGAACTGGTAAGAGAAGCAAAGCAAACACTCAAGAGTTCTGCTAAGGTGTTTCAGGAAGATCCGGGGACCTTACCGACTTACCTGCAACATGGCTTTGCAATTTCCAAGTCAACACAGTCCTCTTTTCAGGCTCTTGTCTTAAAGAAGAGTAGTGTCCTGAGAAGGCAGATCAACACAAAAAAGAAGCCATGAAAAATGAGGCTTATCTTGCAGCTCTGTAACACACTTGCAAGGAAAAGTACACTGGGAATCACTTTCTCAGACTCCATTCTTCCCCTGAACTAGCAGAGTGTTCCTTAGCACGAGGTAATCATTCACCAGGCGCCAACGGTGTGTAAATCTACTATATATGTGTGTGTATATTTATGTATGTGTGTGTGTGTGTGTGTATAGGTATATATAGGTATATAAGTATACATTTATTTTATACACACACGAGACAGGCTCACAGAACAACAGTAATCATGTGAAGAGCTCGTTCAATCTTCACAACTATGCATGGTGGACATTCACATTATTCCATATTTCTCTTCTAAAGGGTGAGAAAACTGAAACTTAGCGACACTGAACCCATCTGTTGAAGGCTGCACACGTGAAAAGCGTCCGTTTCATGACCGGATTGGCTAAAAACCACTGCGGATGGGGTTTTCTTTCAGCGCGTACCCTGCACACTCACTCGCCCATTTCCTTGTCACAACTCAAGGAGGTAAGCGATACCCCTTTTACAGAGAGGTCCAGGAGGCTAAGGCCCAGGCGGTGCTCCCCCCGCGGGGTAGGCTAGGCAGCAGCGTGCCCGGCGCCCCGCCGCCCTGCTGGGACTCACACTTGCCTGAGTTCCGGCGGGCCCTCCCTGGCCCCGAGGCCCGGGCCGGGCGGACCAGAGCCCGCACCTCCGCGGACCAGGGCCGCCGCCGTCACGAGAACCGCACTATCCCCGGAAAATTCGGCCGCCTTCCCGACACTACCGCGGGGTGGACGGGGGACGGAGCCCACACCAGCTCGGCATTTCCCAGACGCCTCCGCGTCGGGGACAAGTTACCGGCGCTTCGCACGTCCCCCCGTAAAACCACACTTCCCAGAAGGCTGCGCGGCCGTGCGAGCTCCGGGCGCCCGGCGAGAAAAACGGCCGCGCTGTCTGAGGAACGGCCCGGTGGATGGCTCTCGTCGCAGAGCTGCTCCACCGGGACGCGCACCCGAAGTATCCAGGGGACAACAGGATCGCCCTCTGCTTGCTTCTTAAGTACAATGGCGTCCGAACCACGAAACTACACTTCCCAGAAAATTAGGCGGCCGCGAAAGGTCTTCCGGGTCGCCGGTCTGCTCACGCGTACGTCCTCCTGCCGGGACGTGGGCCGCCCTTGCTTGGTGCCGGCGGAGAGCTGGCCTCTGCCAGCGGAAGGTCTCCTCTCGTACAAAAGCCTGGGCCACTGTGGTCAGCACGTGAGGGTCTTGAGTGTTCGGCGTCCGCTTGCCCAGTCCTGTCGTTCCCTAAAATGCCCTGTGTCCGGGCTTTCATGGCAACAGTTGTCAGCGCACAGACGCCACTTCCCGGAAATGTGTGCGGTCGCGTCGCGGCTGTGACACTGACTGCCGCCGTCACGTGTACAGGTCCTCGAAGGACTCAGAAATGACAGGCTCGAGCGAACGCTTTGAGGAAAAAGACCGTCACTCCTCCGATAACGGGCAGAGCCTCCCCCACCTCGGTCTCCAAAAGCGCTGACCTCGCCCCGCCCACCCAAACGCGCGCCACCTGCAGATGTCCGCAGGCCAAACCAGCCTACTGCGGGTGTATCTGTGGGTTTATCCTTTACTTTCTTTTAATTTATAATTGTTGATTTCAATTGTACTTATTTTTAAATTATAAATTGTGTGGCTATGAATTTTCTGGTGTATTTCAAGTACTTATGTGTATCAGATTCATCAGTGTGCCTCCACCTCGGTATGTATCTTGTGGGTGTGGTGCTTAATTCCTATAGCAAGAGTAGTTTGCAAAAACACTGTGACACCACCTAGATTCTTCTTAAGGCTTACAATATGTAAGAGGAAAAGATATGCCAATGCAAAATATAGTCCCATCCACGTCTTTATTATACAATGACAAATTGTATTCCAAAATTGTACCAATTTGCACTCCCAGCATGGTTGATAGTTATTTTGGTTGCCAGCTATTACTGCCAGCACTTGATTTTGTGAAATTTTCAGATTTTGCCAGTCTGCTAAGTGTGAAATTGTGGCTCAATGTGGCCTAAATTTGCATATCTTTTGTCGTTAATAAGGTTGAGAATCTTTTCATGTGTCTGTTGGCTTTAATATTTCCTTCTCTGAGAATTGCACATCTCTTGGTCATTGTTCTTTTAGAGCAAAAGCCTTTTCGATATTAAAATACATACCCTAGGACCCAGCAATTGCACTGCTAGGTATCTATCCAAGGGATACAGGTGTGCTATTTCGAAGGGGCACATGCACTCCAATGTTTATAGCAGTCCTATCGACAATAGCCAGAGTGTGGAAAGAGCCTAAATGACCATTGACAGATGAATGGATAAAGAAGATGGTGTGTGTGTGTGTGTGTGTGTGTGTGTGTGTGTGTGTGCGCGCGCGCGCGCGCGTGTGCGCGCTCACACCCAGCTGAGCCATCCAGGTGCCCCAGACAAGTTCTGGACAAGTTCAGACAAGTTCTGGGATTACTACCAGTCTGCAAACACTTTAAACTACATTTAGATATAACAGTCCCTGCTTGGTCCATCCAGTAAATTTTACGTATGGATTCTGCATTGTTGCTGCTTTTTCTCATAACCTTCCTGAGAGAATTATGAAGTCTTCCCATTATGAGCCTTCAGATATTTGGCACATAAATTAAGTTCACGGTGGGGTGAGGGGAGTGGCTAACCTTAAAAGACTAGATGGGGCTGGGGCAGAGGTGAGAAGGTTAAATAGAGGGCTAGTCCTTTTGTTTCAGTAGCTCTTTATGTCCAGCTCTTAAAGAACTTGCTTCAAAGCTGAAACCCTAACATGTGAGCACTCCAAAAAGGATAGAGGCACTCTAATGAGTAGAGAATAAAGAGAAATCCAGGGGCAGGTGGAGCGGGAAGTCACAGGTGTAATAAGCAAGCTGGTTTTAAATATGCCAGTCAGGGGCGCCTGGGTGGCGCAGTCGGTTAAGCGTCCGACTTCAGCCAGGTCACGATCTCGCAGTCCGTGAGTTCGAGCCCCGCGTCGGGCTCTGGGCTGATGGCTCAGAGCCTGGAGCCTGTTTCCGATTCTGTGTCTCCCTCTCTCTCTGCCCCTCCCCCGTTCATGCTCTGTCTCTCTCTGTCCCAAAGATAAATAAATAAATAAATAAATAAATAAATAAGCCAGTCACTTGAGAAAGGAAATAGGGCCAAAAGAAATCAGTAAGGAGATAGGAAAATACATGCCATACTGAACCCACTCCTCCACTAGCCCTGCCTTCGTTTTCTGTTACTATTTACAGTAAATGGTTTTGCTGCTGGAAATTAATCCAGGGCAAATTTGAGAATATGAATTTGGGAGAAGAAAAGCTGGTTCATACTGATTCTGAAACTGTTCCAAGACTCATGGCAATAAGTAAGTTTGGAACTCTAGCTTCCAGAGGCATCAAAAAAATGACATAATTTTGCCATGGGGAGAGAGATTCCTGCTGAGACCTCTGATAGAGATCCTTATCCTTGTTATTGTCCCATCCTCCATCTGTCACTTTGTAATAAGCCTACACACATGCACTATAGGCCAAAGTTTTGAATCCAAGCGTCTAGTCCCAGTTCTGTCACTGATTGGAAGACCTCTCCATTCCCAATCTGGCCCAGGCCTGACCCCAGAATGCCCAGTGTAGAACCTGTGCAGAGCCTCCAAAGAAAGCCTTCATGTTCTCTCCTTCCATCCTTGAGGAATTCTGACATCCTACATCTCCGATTATTTAGATGACCAGTATTAGGTTCACACTAAAGGGTGAACTCAGTGGGAAGTGTCAAGCGTGCATACGTTGACCAACAGTGTATAGCCATTGCTTTGGTAGGTTGGCCAGGTTCCCTGAGGAAAACTAAGGGCTGGTGTCAAGAGCCCCATTTGTGGACACACCTGGGTGGCTCAGTTAAGTGTCTGACTTTGGCTCAGGTAGTGATCTCACGGTTCATGACATTGAACCCTGCATTGGGCTCTGCACTGACAGCATGGAGCCTGCTTGGGATTCTCTCTGCCCCTCCCCCTGCTGACTCATGTTCTCTCTCTCTCTTTCTCTCTCTCACTCTCTCAGAATAAATGAATAAACATTCAAAATAAAGAAATCCTAGTACTCACATGTAACAAGGGGCCAAGTATAATGCCATGCTTTCCTATCTTTTTCTTCATGTATCCACTCATTGTTATAAGCCCTGCTAGATCTCTCTATTTAACCCTACTTCCTTAAATATTGGGGTGGGAGGTAGCCTTCTATTGCCCAAAGCCACGTAACTCTTCATATTTACGAATGCCACTCATACGTTACAGATGCCATTCTAAATGAACACCTATTATTAAAAGTGCATACACACAGTTAAGAGAAACCTGACCATGCCTATCATAAGCAGGTGATGAAGCAGTATATTTGGCACAACCAGGTCTCATCCTAAAATTGGATTCTGTTTAAAAAAATAAGACTTTCTGAACTCTACACAAATTGGGGAACTTAAAATTTCAGATTGCAGGAAAGTTGGACAGAATACTACTTATTACAACCACACAATACTACCTTCAATTTCTCCCGCATGGGAACAACTTCTTGTCCTCTAGCAAGAAATGTAACATAACCCCTTAGAACAAAAGTCAAAATGTGTCATGAAGTAAAATAACTCAAGATCAACTATTACAGGAACTTAAATTGCTGGTGGAGCTGTCAATCTTTTGTAGATATCTTGAAGAGTAATCTATTTAATGTATTATTTTAAAATTTACAGTACATGTATCCTTTGACCTAGAAACACACTACCAGGAATCTTATCTATAAAAGGAACTAATGGCTATTCCACAAGAAATAAGAACATATGGGGCTGGGAAGATGGTGGAGCAGGAGGAACCTACGTGCACCTCATCCCATAGACACAACTAGATGACACAATAGTGTAAATAACCCAGAGGACAATCTGAAGTCTCGCTGAACAAACTCCACAACTAAAGATAGCAAAGAGGCCACATCAGAGAAGGTAGGAAGGGTGAAGACGTGGTTGGGAGCAAAGCTGTCTGTCATGGAGAGGGAACCAGTAGCACTGAGAAAGGTGAAAAACAGACATTCATGCCAGGGAGCCCACAAACAGGGAGGATGAACAAGCAGAGCCCCCAACAGGCAGAGAGTCACGCAGATGACTGTTCTGCAAGGAAAAGTGACTCCAAACCACAGCAGGGTGGAAGCAACACTTCTCCTGAAGTGCCGGGTTCTGAACAGGGGACACTGCACTGTAGGGCACTCCAGGACCTCTTTATGAAGTCACTACTTTCCAAACAAGACTTCCAGATCACTGACAGACACATGAAAAGATGTTCAACATCCCTCATCATCGAGGAAGTACAAATCAAACCCATGAAGAGATACCACCTCACACCTGTCAGAATGGCTAAAATTAACAACAGAAGAAACAGAAGGTGTTGGCAAGGATGTGGAGAAAGGGGGACCCACTTGCACTGCTGGTGGGAATGCAAACTGGTACAGCCACTCTGGAGAACAGTATGGAGGCTCCTCAAAAAGTTAAAAATAGAACTAACCCATGACCCAGCAATTGCACTAACAAGTATTTACTCAAAGGATACCAAAATACATGCATCCTGATGTTTATAGTAGCATTATCAACAACAGTCAGACTATGGAGAATGTCCAAATGTCCACTGACTGATGAATGGATCAAAAAGATATAGTATATATGTACAGTGGAACATTACCCAGCAACCAAAAAGAATGAAATTTTGCCATTTGCAACGACATGGATGGAGCTAGAGTATATTAAGCTAAGGGAAATTAGAGAAAGACAAATACCATATGATTTCACTCATATGTGGAATTTAAGAAACAAAACAGATGAACGTACGGGAGGGGAGGAAGAGAAAAGAGGGAGAGAAACCCCAAGAGACTCTTAACAGTAGAGAACAAACAGGGTTGATGGAGGGAGGTGGGTGGGGGTGGGCTTGATAGATGATGGGTATTAAGGAGGGCACCTGTTATGATGAGCAGTGAGTGTTGTATGTAAGTGATTCTACTCCTGAAACCAATATTGCATTGTGTGTTAACTAACTAGAATTTGAATAAAAATTTGAAAAGAAAAAAAAAAGTACACAGACATTTCAAAGGAAAACAATAAAGGCATAGAGAAACATGAAACAGGTTTATGTAACAGATGAAAAAAAAAAGGCAGGATGGAAATAGTTTCTGCCCAGATTGTGACTACATGAAATATGTATGAATAAAGACAAGGATGGAAGTTTAATTAATTAACTGGTTAATTTGGTAGTTAAAATAAAAATCTTCTGCATAGCAAAAAAAAATTAACAAAATGAAAAGGCAACTTATGGAATTGAAGAAAATATTTGTCAACCATCTATCTGGTAAAGGGTTAGTATCTCAAATATATAAATAACTCCTACAACTCAATATTTTAAAAACGCTTTTAAAAAAAAAAAAAGCAGAGAAAGTGAATAGACACTCTTCCAAAGAAAACATACAGATGGCCAATAGGCACACAAAAATGTGCTTGACATTGCTAATCATACACACACACACACACACACACACACACACACAGATAAACTTACACAATGTTATGTGTCAATTATATCTCAATAAATTGGGGACTGGAGAGAAGGAAATCATAAAAGCTTCCAGAGGAAAATGACACATTACATATACAGGAGTACTGTCATAAGAACGACAGCTGAATTCTCATGAGAAATTACGGTCTATGGAAGACATCTCTGGAGCACTATGAGACAAAAATCTATAAAGCAGTCTAATTTGGTCATTTGTATCTTCTCTCGATCAATTTAAATTAGAAATCAGTAATCAAAAGATATTTGGCAAGTGTTCAAATATTGGGAAATTAAATCACATACTCCTAAACAATCCACAAGTCAAAAAGGAAATGAGAAATTAGAACGTACTTTGTTCTGAATGAAAATCAAAGAACACTCATTAAGAATTGTAGGATACTGCTAGCAAATTTATAGCACTAAATGCCAATATTAGAAAATAAAGATCTCAAATCAATGACTCTCTCTTAAGAAACTGGAAAAGAAAGAGCAGACAAAATCCAAAGTAAGCAGAAGAAAAATAACAGACTAGAGTAAAAGCCACTCAAATATATAACTGTAAAATAATAGACAAATTTATGAGACCCTATATCTGGCTTTTCAAAAAACTCATAAACATCTAGCCACGTTGATCAGAATAAAAAGAGAGAAGATGCAAATGACATTTGTTTTTTGTTTTTAGCATATATATTTTGTCTTTACATTTAAAGTGGGTTTCCTATAGGCAGCATATATTGGAGTCTTTTGTATTCACTCTAACAATTTCCATCTCTTAAAAAGAATTTTTAGGGGCGCCTGGGTGGCGCAGTCGGTTAAGCGCCCGACTTCAGCCAGGTCATGATCTCGCGGTCCGTGAGTTCAAGCCCCGCGACAGGCTCTGGGCTGATGGCTCGGAGCCTGGAGCCTGTTTCCGATTCTGTGTCTCTCTCTCTGCCCCTCCCCCGTTCATGCTCTGTCTCTCTCTGTCCCAAAAATAAATTTTAAAAAAAACATTGAAAAAACAAATTTTTTTTAAAAGAAAGAATTTTTAAACCATTTATATTTAAAGTGATTACTGATATATTGGATTTATATCTACAGCATTGCTATTTATTTCCCATTTGTCCCATCTGTCCTTTTTCTGCCTAATTTTGAATTATTTTATTTAGTTAGTTATTTTGAGAGAGACAGAGACAGCTCAAGTGGGGGATGGGCAGAGAGAGAGAGAGAGAGAGAGAGAGAGAGAGAGAGAGAGAGAAAGAATCCCAAGCAGGCTCCACATCATCAGCGCAGAGCCTGATGCAGGGCTCAAGCTCATGAATGGTGAGATCATGACCTGAGCTGAGATCAAGAGTCAGATGCTTAACTGACTGAGCCACCCAAGCATCCCTTGAACTATTTTTACAATTCAATATTTTGTTATATATTCACTTATTTTTTAGTGATTTTAAAGTTTGTTTTATTTTATAATATGCATCTTTAACTTATCACAATCAACATTCAAGTAATATTATATCTCTTCACATATGGTATAAAAAATACCATAAGAACAGTAAGCATCCATTCTTCTCCCCTGGCAGTTGTGCAATGTGTCATACATTTTATTTCTACATGTGTTATCAATCCCAATCTAGATTGTTATTCTATTCTTTTGTTTTAAAGAGTGAATTTTATGCCAAATAGAATTTCAATGTGAAAAAAAAGTATCATAAAAGTATTATACTCTCAGGGGTGCCTGGGTGACTCAGTCGGTTGAGCATCTGACTCGTGATTTTGGCTCAGGTCATGATCCTAGGGTCATGGGATCGAGCCCTGCACTGGGCTCCTCACTGAGTGTGGATCCTTCTTAAGATTCTCTCTCTCTCCCTCTGTCCCCCTCCCCTACTCACACTTTGTCTTTCTAAAACAATTTTTTAAAAGTATTATACTCTCTGTATGTATATATAATAATATATGTTATGATTATATTATATATATATATATACACACACACACACACACACACACACACACACACACACACACATATCTTTGGGAAGGTCTTCTTTAAGGTTATAAAAATATTCTACAATTTTTTCCAAGACTTTTATGGGATTTTTCTGTCTCACTCTTTAAATATATAAGCCTTGGAGCACCTGGATGGCTCAGTCAGTTGAGTGTCTGACTCTTGGTTTTGGCTTAGGTCATGGTCTCATGGTTTCATGAGGTCAAGCCCCATGTTGGGCTCCATGCTGACAGTTCGGAGCCTGCTTGGGATTCTCTGTCTTCCTCTCTCTTTGCCCCTCCTCCACTTGCGCTGTCTCTGTCTCTCTCAAAATAAATAAACTTAAAACATCTTTTAATATGTAAGACTTTAACTTATCTGGAGTTTATTTTGAAGAAAACTGTAAGTGAGGTATCCAATAGTTTGATTTCCCCAAATGTTCAATCAATTGATCCAGCACCATTCCACTTATGAAATAATCCTAATTTCTTCACTTACTTGCAAGTTACCTTTATCATAAAATCCAGGATTATTTACACCTATGTCTGGCCTTCTTTTCGCAGTCCATTTATCTGCCTGTGTTTATGTTTTAATATTTCATAGGGGCACCTAGGTGGCTCAGTCAGTTGAGCATCCAACTCTTGGTTTCAGTTCAGGTCATGATCCCAGGGTCGAGCCCCGAGTCGGGATCCGTGCTGGGCATGGAGGCTGCTTGGGATTCTCTCTCTCCCTCTGACCCTCTCCCCTGCTCATGTGCGCTCTCTCTCTCTCAAATATAAGTAAATAAATAAATTTTAGTATTTCATAGGCCTTGCTGCCCCTGATTTTGTTTTAAAATTTTTGTTCAGGGGCGCCTGGTGGCTCAGTTGGTTAAGTGGCCAACTCTTGATTGCAGCTCAGGTCATGATCTCAAGATTCGTGGGATTGAGTCCCATGTCAGGCTCTGCGCTGGACATGAAAACTGCTTAAGATTCTCTCTCCCTCTCCCTCTCCCTCTGCCTCTCCCCTGCTCACTCTCTCTCTTTCAAAAAAATTTTTTTAAATAAAGTACTTTTTTCTTCAAAAAAATCCTGTTCAAAAATCCAGTTTATAAAAAAATAAATAAACTGTTATTTTTGGAGGGAAATGACATATTTATGCTGTTCAAAATTCCCATTCAAATCTTTTGTTTATTTAAGTCCTCTGTATATTTGGGCCTGAGGAGGAATTTAGGGTTTTTTCAATATTAATTAATTCAACAAATATTTAGTGAGAGCCAATTTTGTGCCTTTAAGTGTTTTAGTACTGGGTTTGGAGATTTAAATTTGGAAGAAAGTAAGTCTGTATAGAAAAGAGATGCAAAGACAATGATCGCTTGTGTAAGACACAAGTAACCAGAAAAAAAGCTGAGAAAGATGCCCCAATAAGAGAGAGAAAAACCAACAGACTATGATATCACGGAAGTCAAAAGAGAGAGACAGAGATCACTCATGACAAATGGATAATTAACTATTGGAACTTTGGCAATTAAGTCATTAATCCACAGGGAAAGGCTTGGCAGATCCATCTTCATTTCTTAAATATTTTGGTCATTTTGTTCAATGCCACTTAAAAAAAATCCATTCTTTCTCCATGACTCAATAAGCTGTCACTATTATATCTTAAACTTTCTTTGAGTCTATTTGTGTGTTTTCTCTTCTATCACAACGACCATCCATTTCTCTACTGAAACTAGATTAATTGTTAGTCTTATACCTATGTTGTGATACCTGGTGAGAAAGATCTTGCTCATGGTTCTTATTTTTCTAAATTGTCTTGCTTGATGTCAATTCAAGAATTTATTCTTGGGGCGCCTGGGTGGCGCAGTCGGTTAAGCGTCCGACTTCAGCCAGGTCACGATCTCGCGGTCCGTGAGTTCGAGCCCCGCGTCGGGCTCTGGGCTGATGGCTCAGAGCCTGGAGCCTGTTTCCGATTCTGTGTCTCCCTCTCTCTCTCTGCCCCTCCCCCGTTCATGCTCTGTCTCTCTCTGCCCCAAAAATAAATAAACGTTGAAAAAAAAATTAAAAAAAAAAAAAGAATTTATTCTTTTGGAGGAACTTTAAATCAATCTTCATTAGAACAAAGATTAATTTAGATGACTTTGGGAATAGTTGACATGTCTATAGTGTCAATTTATCCCCTACATATCCGGGATATGATTTAGCCCCTTACCAATTCAAATTCTATTTTGTACTTCTCAATAAAATTGTAGACCTTTAGTCTGACCTGAACAGTTAATGTTAGGTCTAGCAGACTTGGTAGGTGTGAAACCCAGATGTAAAATGAGTGAACAGGTGAATTAAAATGCTTAAGTTCAACCACTAGGCCAGAGAAGAGCCAGATCTCCCCCATGACAGCCATTCCCTCTGGGTTAGTTTCTTCCATCCACTTCTTTTCTCCCTTCCTCCTGAGCCAAGACTGCATAGGGGTCATGGTTCCGCTGGCAGAACCCAAGAACAGCAGTGGAACTGAGAGTTCCTGCAGAAAGGTTGGCCTCCTCAGAAGACATCTACCAAAGAAGCAGAAAATGGTGGGGCGCCTGGGTGGCTCAGTCGGTTAAAGTGTCCAACTTCGGCTCAGGTCATGATCTCACAGTTTGTGGGTCTGAGACCCGTGTCAGGCTCTGCACTGACAGCTCAGAACCTGGAGCCTGCTTTGGATTCTCTCTCTCTCTCTCTCTCTCTCTCTGCCCCTTCCCACTTGTGTGCACTCTCTCTCTCTTTCTCTCAAAAATAAACATTAAGAAATTTTTTAAAAACGAAGCAGAAAATGGCAAATACCACTGAGACACGGAGAGGATTTGTGATAAACCCACTCAGGTCATCACCTGAGTCACCTTTAAATTGCCAGGGTGACACTTTTTTTAACGTTTATTTTTAAGAGAGAGGGTGAGCGCTTGCACACGTGCAAGTGGGGGAGGGGCAGAGAGAGGGAGACACAGACTCCAAAGCGGGATTCAGGCCCTGAGCTGCCAGCACAGGGCCTGATGCCCCGCTCGAACTCACAAACCTTGAGATCATGACCTGAGCTGAAGTCGGTCACCTAACCAACTGAGCCACCCAGGCGCCCCTGCCAGGATGACATTTAAGGGAGTAGAGGCTCTGCTGCTGTGACAAATGCCAGAGTTGGAAATATGCTACGTGGACAACATTTTTATCCTTCCGTGGTGATGAATCCTGGGGTCACATGTATGTGATTTAATTTAATCCTCACACTTAATCCCCATTTTGCAGATGAGAGAATAGCCCGAGGAAGAGGAAACCGCTCACATGTGCTCCTGATTCAGCCTGCCTCCAGTCCCCATGCTCTCAATGAGCACATGTCACCTCCCTTTGCCATGTCCCAGGATCTCCTGCCAGGCCTCCCACGCTTCCCGCACAGAACACAGACACGGGGCACCCGGGGGTGCTAAGATGCAGTTATTTTATTCTAGTCAGCCTGATTGAGAGTGAATTAGGTGAGGACAGGTGTCTGGATTCCAGCTTTAGGTGTAAAGAACAGGACAGGAGGATGGGGCTCAGAAGGGGCATCAGCGGCAAAGATTCATCTCCCCAAAGTGTTCAGCTTGAGATCTTCTACGGTGTTCTGAACTGCTTCACCCATGCAATATTCGTTGATGGCTATCTGGGAGAGAGTAAGACGAGGAGGGACAGAAGACCTGAGCGCATGGCAGCGCTATCCATTCCCCCAGGATCACCTCATGCCTCATCCCCAGTGATTCCGCTCCGTCCCTAGCAAGAACCTCTAGCCCACAGACCGATTTCTGGAGAGAGGGCCGCGATCAGTCAGACCAGGATGGAGACGCCCCCCCCCCCCCCGTCACCCACGCACCTGTGCCAGGAGGGAGTCTGAACAACCAGTGAGGGAGGCAAGAAGAGGAGAAGATTCTGGAGGGCGCGATGGGGGCTGGGCCTGGGTGAGGGGCAAGGTAGCTGAGTCTGGGTCCATGCGATGTCTCCCTCACCTGAGACTCATCTGTCAGGTGTACTGGATGTATGGAATGTGTATGTGTGTGTTGTGAACAATCCCATGTGCCCTGGGTGCCCGTAGTCATGCAAGAAATTCCACTTCTTCACAAAGCTCTCATTTTACAGAATCAGCACTTAACGGCAAGTAGAGGTAAGAGACAGACTAACCAAAATCGACCTAACTGTGCAACAAGAAAAATAACAGAAAAAGATAGTTCACCAGAAATACACTGACCAGCCCTGGGGTGCAGCTGCACGTAGCTAGGAGCTGCCTCGAGGGCCTCAGGCACCAGAACAACAGAGTGGAAAATCTGACTTTAGACCCTGAATTGATACAGAAGGAAGTGAGACTCTGAACCAAAGGAATAGCAGCCATCAAGGTGGGCACAAGGGGAAGTAAAACAGAAGCCAAAAACCAGAAGCTTCCCAAAGCCAGGGAGTCCCTTCCTGGGAAGAGAGTCTGAGGGCAGGTGCCTTAGTTTCAATATTCCTCAACTAGAACTGACAAGGCTCCTACATGTGCAGGAGCTGAATGAAGAACTTTCTCTTTCCTGTGGAAGGCTAAAATCCTACTCCTGCAATTCTGACACCCCTAACCTAGAAAGAAAAAAATCCTACGAGTCAACACGCTTTCTATGCCACACCGATATTAGTCCCCTATTTTCCAACTGTGCGTAAGGTAATTCGCACACAAGGGACACGTGTGGTAGAAGAACAGGCTGGGTGTGCACATGGCGTGAGGTTGCGTATTCTATGTGCTGTAGAGCGGAGCAAAGGTTTATGTGCTCGATTGTTTATAGCTCTTACCTGCCATGTAGCCCCTGACTGCATGGTCTGTATGTGGAATATTACAATCTGCTGCACGCGCAACGTGAAGGTTGGGGAGGCGGGGAAGGATAGGAAATTACCATGACTAGTCCATCCAAGACCCTGGATATGAGTCCGTTCTCCACGTAGCAATCCTGGATTTTTTTCATGGCTGTTCTCTCTGGTTCAGTAGCATTGACTTTTGTGAGGGACAAGTCCAACAGTAATTCATTTCCATTGGCCACCGCAAAAAAGACGTCATAAAAAATGGGGCAAGTTTCCGCTGAAGACACAAACAGAAAACACCTTCACAAAAGAATCAGCAGAGCAGGAGGTTCCTGTTTGCCCGCCACTTGAGAGCAACTCACATATATCCAGGGTCTTCTGACTCACCTTCCGCGGAGACCTGCCCACTCCCAGGACTGCTTACATCCCAGACAGACGGAACATTTTCTATGAGGCACTCTCAGCAGAAGAGAGCAGCCGGAGAGACCCCTGACCGGTGCCTCCGGGCATCCCAGCCTGCCTGTTTCTGCCTTTCAAATAAGCACCACTACCCCCAACTAACTCTCCCCTATTGTGTGCACGACTAATGACCCCTCCATCTCCAAACCTCTCCCTCCATTCAACGACTAAAAACATCAGGGGGGTTCTGCAGGACTCCTGGACAATGATCTCCCAGCTGCCGCTTAACTTTGTGGCTAGAACCTGTTTGGAGATCACCATGGGAGGTGAAGGAGTGAGATAGAGCAGGGCAAGGATCAGGAAGGTCCTCTGTCCCTCCATCTGCTCTCACCCATCTTGACGCCCAGCGCTTGGGTCACCAGCAATGCCAGCACAAGCAGTGCCCCCCTCATCGTGTCAGCTGCTAGAATGCTCTGCTCAGGACAGGATTTCTGCTGCTTTATAAACTACTAGCACCCTAAGCCCAGCCCACACACCCCCCCCCCGCCAGAAGCTCCAAAGGCCTGTGGGCAGGGACCTGGCACATGTGGGTGGCTCCCTCAACCCTTGGGCTGTTAAGAGTGGGAAGCCCTTCCTACTCTTGAGGACAAAGCTCTTGGAGAGGATGTGGTTTTTTTCTTTGCCAAAGACCAACTGGAGGTGATGTGTCTAAGTGATTCCATGCTGAGCCAACTGCTCTGTTGTCCCAGCTCCAACTGTCACCCCTGTTTCCTGCTACTCCTTCCCTCAAACTATCCTGGTTCCCAAATGCGATACTCTCCCAAGACAAAGAGATAAAAATCACAGGAGGGGTCAAGGACAGGTCTACACCACTACAGGTAGACAAAAAATCATCCAAAAACCTTACTTGTGCCCAAGTTTAAGTCCTAGAGATAAGTATGGGGTGCTAGACCCACCTCAAGCCTCTTGAACACCTTAACTGCTGCAGTCTGTGGATCAAGCCCTGAGAATGGGTGGACACCATCCTTGGGCTACCAATCACTCCCTACTAGGGGAGTCTCAGGACGCTTGGGCATGTAGGCCTCCTCAAGGGCTGGTAACACTCTAAATTAGGATCATGTCACCTGCTTCCCTCTCACCCTTAAGGAAGTAAATGCCTGGGCACCTTCTTGACTCCAAGTAGCTCCAGGTTTGGCCCTGTCTCACCCTCCTCCATCAGTAAACTTAATCCCAAGAGGAGGTTGGACTTACTAGCCCATCCAGAAACATTAGTGAATAGTTGTGGGGTTGTACAGTTTGTCTCTTATGTCCATTGTGAGTTGGAGCTCCACATACCAAGGTGCCAGGTCAACCAAAGGTGCTTAAGCGCTCTCAAGAGCTAAACTGAACCTTCTAATCTAGGAAAGTAGTTTATCGGCACAAACATGACGAGATAGTCCATGAAAATTATTGAAGGAAACTCCCAGTGGCCAAATCTGAAACAATTTGAGCAAACAAAAGAAATAACATTGTATTGGTTGATAACCCAAAGTATACAATTAAATGTGTGAGTCCATACTGATATAAATGTTTAAATAAATAAATAAGGAGATAAGAGACAGATATTCTTTACAAAAGCATTCTAGATAATACACATAGGTACTCTCCCTTAAGGAGGTGGAGCTTATTGCCTGCCCTCCTTGTGAGTGGGTTAGACTTAATAATTCATTTCCAAAGAGTAGGTAGGAGAAGGGGAAAACCATGCAGAAACCTGGCAAAGCCAACATTAATCAAATGATCAAGGCTAACGTAACCAGGGATGATACATATTACCATGTGACAATACGACACTTCACCTCTTTGGTGTCTCCCTAAACCCCATACCTAAAGTTCAGACTCTTAAACTATGAGAAAAACAGCAGACAAAGTCAGCTTAGTGGACATTCTGTAATACCTGGTCCTCAAGACTATCAAGGCCATGACAAACAAGGAAAGACTAAGAAACTATCACGGACCAGAAGAGACTGGGAAAACATGACAATTAATGCAGTGTGTGTAGGATGTGGACTGGATTCTAGAACACAAAGACGATATTAATGAACCAACTGGTAAAATCCGAATAAAGTCTGTAATTTAGTTAGTAGTAATATGCCAGTGTCAGTTTTGACAAATCTTTGCAACTTTTCTGTAAGTCTAGAACTATCCCCAAATAAAAATGCATTAAAAAAAAAAAAAAAAAAAACCAAACACTTGCATTAGGAAAGGATTGCATATACTGGCAAGACTTCAGCCAGCAAGTGCCCCTGACCTCGGCGAATGTCCCCACATGAAGAGATATCTCAGACGGACTTGTGGCACCCAGTGGGTCTGCACGGACATCAGCATCCTGACTGTGTTGCTCCAGCACTCCAAAATCTGGCTTCACCATCTCACAGAGCTGGGGAGAACTTGAAGGAAGGGCCTAGTGAAGGACAGCAGACGGGGGATCCTTGCCCAAGCGCCCTGACCACCCTGAAATTCTGTCCCAGTAAAGAAAGAGCAAGCATGGCCACTCTGGGGCACATGAAGCTTGTGTTCCCAGGCGGATAGGTGGCCAGGAACCTCTGAGGAACATCTGCAGTGACCTGAGCTCGTCATGAGGTGACCATCATAGGTATGACCTTGGGGCCTCATGACTGGAGTGGCTCCATGGTGGCTAACTGACAGCTGGAGCCCAGGACTCGGTTCCTCTTAGCCAAGAGCAGTTACCGGATGTGAATCCTGTTTGGCATAGAGTTCTGACTGGAACCAGAAAGCTTTTGTCTTAACCTTCAGCTCTGGGCTCCAGCAAACCTCCTTCTGTCACAGAGACTCAGAGAAAAGGCCCAGCAGGTACCTCCAGCAAGCAAGCATTAAGTACAAATGTTCTCGGTTATCAACTCCACACAAATGAGATATTCCTTTCTTCCATCTAACAAACATTCGTGAAGTCCCTGCTACATTTTGGCCCCTCTCCTCATCCTGGGGATGCAGCAGCACACACGGCAGAGCCCTCACTCTCCTGGAGCTCATTATGCGTCTAAGGGGGAGGGGAAGACGATCAACAAATGACAAGGAGTGCTATGGAGGGAGACGAAGTGGGAGAGAACAGCATGTGCTGCTGGGGGAGGTGGGGGGCCCTGACATAAGGGATCAAGCATGTGGGAAAGTCTCTCTGATAAGGCGGCGTTTGAGGAGCCCTGAGCAATTATGCCATGAATCATATGCTTGTTAGGAAGAGCCTCCTGGGCAGTGGCAACAGCTCGTGCAAAGGCCCTGGCGTGGTCAAGAAGCAGAAAGGAGACCCGTGAGGGAGGAGAGAATGGCAGGAGTAGATGCAGAAAAGCAGCAGGTCTTCGGTGGGGCGCTGGTTACGCAGAGCACACGACGGTCCCAGGCCACAGAAGCAGTCTGGCTTTTCCTCGGATTGTATCTCCAGAGAGATAATGGTGTGAATACTATGAACAGTATAGAGAAACTCAAAGGAAGAAGCCAGTTGGGGGGAAATGATATTCCTGTGTCTGCCTGAGGTGCTATTAAAGTGACCAGGTGACAGGACTCGGTCAAGAGACGACTAGAACCTGGGCACCAGCATGTAGGGGAGGGTTCAGGGCTCCAGAATCAGATTCAGGAGACTGGCTCAAGGGAGGCCACTGAGCAGGTCAAGGACACAGATTATGACGAAGGCAGGGCAGGAGCCACCAGAGACCGGCCTCCTTTTGGTACTTGCTAGCTGTGAGTCCACTAGCTAAGCACTGGGTTTCCTGAAAAATCCGTAAGTTGAGACCAGACCATCTTCAAGGTCACATGTAATGACAGGCTGACATTGGCCATCATTCGGGAGGCCTGACTTGGGAGACTCTCTTGCCCCTTTCCCCAGTCAACCTAGAAAATTTCAGTTCTGAAATTACTGGTGTCAGCTGACACTTGGACAGAGCCCTCAAGACGGGGAAGGGGAGCCAAGGTAGCGTCATCTGTTGACTCGGGGACTTAGGATCCTGCCCACACATACATCTCCTCCCTCCACAGCCCCCAGGCAGTTCTGAGAAGCAGCCCAGAGAGGCCTGGCGGTGCCTCCTGGAAAAGGATGTTAGACGCAGCCCTCCCACCCTGCCCTACTGTTGCGGCCACAGCAGGTATAAAAGGGTTCCAGGCTGGGGAGGGAGCACCTGCCACTGCATCATGAAGGGGGCTCGTGTTCTCGTGCTTCTCTGGGCTGCCTTGCTCTTGATCTGGGGTGGAAGTAGGTGTCTGGGACATGAGTGTCTGGGGACACAGATTCTCCAGGGGTTCTAACACCTTCCCAGGGCACTTCTGAGCATGGCGGGAAGGGGAAGGGAAGAATGTGTCCTGATGAAGGTCTTTCAAAAGGGAGGGTCAGCTTGTCTTTGTGTTCCAGATTGTGAAATTTGCCCAGCCGTGAAGAGGGATGTTGACCTATTCCTGACGGGAACCCCCGACGAATATGTTGAGCAAGTGGCACAATACAAAGCACTACCTGTAGTATTGGAAAATGCCAGAATACTGAAGAACTGCGTTGATGCAAAAATGACAGAAGAGGATAAGGAGAATGCTCTCAGCTTGCTGGTGGGTCTAGCTCTGTGTCTGTGCCTCTGACGCCTGTCTGGGGGGTCTGCTCAGGGCAGTGCAGGAGGGGGGTTGCTCATGTTTGTTCTCCACCATGGCCCTTCCCTGGGAATCTGGGAGGAGAAAGACGCCATGGCTGGGGAAGTAGAGGGGATCATGTGGGGAAGATTCAGCCTACCCCTCAAGCTTTGGGGCTGGCCCAGGCTGCTCAACGCTGCTTGGCCACCAGCTTGGGGGTCTGCAGGCCCTCCTGTGTCCCTGGCATCACTTGGCCTCAGTGTCAGGCCCTCAGCTCTGGCCTTCCTGACTCCAGCCTCTCCAGCACGTGAGACTGGATCTTCAAACTGTTTGCACTAGGTGCTTCCTATCTCCAAACGTCAGTTCCTTTTCTCTTAACTCCTCAAGTTCCATATTCCACCCCCCCCCCAAAAAAAACCCTCATCTGTCGTCATTCCCTGGGTCCCAGAGGGCCATTCTGTGCCTCAAATACTGAGAGAGAGGAGGAGGGGAGGGGAGAAGAGGGGCGGGGCAGGGAGGGGCGAGGGGAGGTGAGATGAGGCAGCTTCCAAAAGCCCTCCTCCTGCCCTGCCATTCTGTGCCTCACATACCAAGAGAGAGGATGATGGAAGGGGAGGGGAGGGGAGGGGAGGGGAGGGGAGGGGAGGGGAGGGGAGGGGAGGAGAGAGGAGGAGAGGAGAGGAGAGGAGAGGAGAGGAGAGGAGAGGAGAGGAGAGGAGAGGAGAGGAGAGGAGAGGAGAGGAGAGGAGAGGAGAGGAGAGGCAGCTTCCAAAAAGTTCTCCTGCCCTGCCCAGGCCTGGGATGCCCTGAGTGGAGAATTCCAGTGAATCCTCTCTCTGCTGTCCCAAAAGTAGGAACAAGCTACTGCTTCAGCAACAAGTGTTCAAAGGACAGAAGGAGGAAGCAGGCTGGACCAGCTCATTCCTGGAGTCTCCCAGATGCCCACAGGTGCATCTGGAGCCCTGCCAGGACCTTCTTGCCAGCCTCTTTCTATCCAAGTCTACCACTTCTATCCGAGACTGCCCTCCATCCCATCATAGTCACCCCTCTTCTTCACTCTGTTTCATTGGAGGAAGCTTCTAGGCACACCCTGGGATTCTCTTGTTGTGCAGTAGATTGGGAAGAACCACCTTGGCCTGCTCAGATCCAGAAGCCACCCTCCAAACAAGCCTGCAGGCTCCTCCCCACAAAGTGTCCAGTGCGTGCTCAGTAGAGCTTGATGTCTCGCGTACCCCTCAAGGTCTCACCAGGTCTCCTGACTTTCTCTTTGCAGGACAAAATATACACAAGTCCTCTGTGTTAAAGGAGCCATCACTGCCAGGAGCCCTAAGGAAGCCACTGAACTGATCACTAAGTAGTCTCAGCAGCCTGCCATGTCCAGGTGTCTTACTAGAGGATTCCAGCAATAAAAGCCTTGCAATTCATGGAGAGTGCTTGCTCCTTGGGCTGGGCTTGGGGGGGGGGGGGGTGGAGGGGTGTTGCAGCAGGGGGACCACCAGTGTGCCTTCCAACCGTGGCTAGATTTGAATGCAGTCAGATGTCCTTCCTCCCCTGAATCCCAGAGGTGAGGGGAGGGGTGATGACCATTAGCACAGGTGGCATGTCTGAGCACTTCCGTGGACCAGGACCCACACCTCACATGCATTATCTACCAAATTTCAGCCTCCCAGTGACCTCAAGAGACGGGAGTAATCATCCCAGTCTTACAAGCAAGGAGACTGGGGCTCGGAGAGGTAAAGTGTCTGCCAAAGATTACAGGCTCCCGGGCGTCAGGACCTGCTGCATCTGTGCACCCACTGCCAGAGACGGCTCAGCTCACCGTGTGGCTGTGCATGTGTTAGTCCTTCTCTGGGCCTCTGATTCCCACCTAGAAAATGGAAATACCTCCCCTCTCCAGGGCCTCTTTGGTGGGGCCACAGAAAATCATGGGTGAGAAACAGCCCCTGTCCCAAGCACCTGGATGGAGAGAAAGAACAAGGGTCAAGGTGCGAGTGGTGAACCCCATCCTCCTGCACCTCAGTTTACCCTAGTGCCGACCACCCAACTGTGGATTCGGCTGCCCCCTTGTACTTAACACACTACAAGTTGGGTCTAATGCTCAGAGTGGATGTCCAGGGTCCTGGAGCTGCAGAACTCCTCTTGTGGCTCTGTTCTATGGCCATGATTCCGGAGGCTTCTCAGGCCCTGCTGCCCTCATCTGTCTCCTCTTGGCCAGGATCCTTGCCTCCTCCCTTATGCTTCCATCCCCACCACCTGAGCACTCCCCCAGAAAAGAGTCTGCTGAACTTACACTGCAGGGCTTCCCCCAGGAGGGGTATCTCTGTGATCATTTTGGTGAAGAGGCTGAGGAAAGGTTCCCAGAGGGGATCTCTCTCTCTCTCTCTCTCTCTCTCTCTCTCTCTCTCTCTCTGTGGAGCACGTCATGGGGACAGGAGAGGAAGGCCACCTTGCCCAGAGTGAGACCTGGCTCTTGGCCTATGGCCCACCACTCTGACCCCCAGGGTCTGGCTGGGGGCTACTTCTGAAATGGAGCACTGCCCCCATGGTAGCAAGGGGAGTCCAGAGGTCATAAGCAGGTTGTGGGGCAGAGACCCTTCTCATCACCCTCCCATATGTGACCCAGGGTGTATATTCCACCACTCCCCCACCATACATACTGAAAAGTTCTTGGGCTTACAGAAGGAGAGCTGTCACCCAGATGAGTGGGCCAGGTCTTCCAATGTCATAGATGAAGACTCACCCTGGTCCACAGCAAGTGTAGGGAGTGAGGGGCACCCCACCCAAAGGTGAGAAGGTGATGAGCAACGGGCAGTTTGTCCTCACCAAGACACAACCAGCCCCCCAACTGCTGCTAGACTCGCACAGAACTCCCTGGGGACTGATGGCACCTATGACATCTGGACGCTTTCTGTGTAATCCCTCCCCTCTGGCTGCCTTCCAAACAGCCAGATGGCTGTCTGACATCCAAACCTCAGATAGCTTGAAAGGTAAATATCAGGAACATAAGGGTGACGCTTTTGATCTCTGATTCACACATGAGATCATAAAAGCCCCGCCCCACTTCCCCGTGGTCTGACCTAAATTCGCCCAAAACGGTGGTGGATAATCCCCTCTTGGAGACATCTTCCCTCTTCAAACACTTGCATCTTTCTTCACTGTTCGCTGGTTTTCTCCACCACCTGGGAGCTTGCGGAACTCTGTTCAGCTCCCTCTGCGTGTGTGAAGCTGATCATGCCTACAGGGCAACCCTGAAACAATTCGGACCCCAGCCTCCTCAACTTCTGGCGGGTCAGTTCTGAAGTGAATTCCACACGGTCTCTGATAGGTGCCCAGTGGTCTTGAGTCCCAGTTGGCCAATCTTGCGGCTTTTCTCATTTTCCTGTTTCACTGGAGCACCCTGAGGTCGCTTCCCAAATAAAGTGCCTGCCCTCATGTCCCTGGGTCTGGGTCTTCTTTGCTGGGAACTCAAACTGACACGATGACCGACATCCATCCACCTGATCAAAAAGGAAAGGCGATGAAGTACAGTAGAAGACATTTGACGAAGGCAAGAAGACAGGACTGTTAGAGCCCGAGGCACATCTTCCAGACTGAAGCCATGAGGGGTGAGCCCATACTACATTCTTTCAAGAGAGACACAGAAGGAATCAGAATAAATCAGCAAGCTATCTAACCCATTTTGGTCTAGTTGCCTGGGGGGGAAAAAATAAAGCAAGGCCTAAGATTACTGGGAAGCCCCAGACTAAGAGAGACCCTGGAAGGAGTCCAGGAGGAACAAGGCAAGACAGGCTGCAGGCTGATCACCAAGGTCCAGGGAAACTGTGCCCACATGCAGCATGGTGTACAATGTGCTCCCTGCATAAGCACAGGCTTACGAAACACTCCACCGCTCAGCAAATGCCTTGAAGTGGGAAAAACATAGTGAAAAATAAATCTCTCATTCTCTTTTCCTCCTCAAAGGCCCACGAAAAAGACAGTAAAACAATTTAAAAGCATAAGCCCACATGGAATACATTGCTCTTTGTATTTAACCACAGGAACAAGAGTTTTCATTTCCTCTTGAACAGTTTGGGGATAATTCAGTACTATGCAGATAATAACAAAGTATGAGCAAGCCTAACCTAAAAAATGTATAAAAATATATACTTTGTAAAAAAAAGAAAGTTTATTTTGTTCCAAGAATGTAAACATAACTTAGCATTACAAAAATACAGAATTCCCTGCCTTAAGAGACTAAAAGAGAAAAAAAACAAATGGTCATCTAAACTGGTGCAGAAAAAGTTTCATAATACTGGACACTTACGATTTTCAAAAATTAACAGAATGGGAATAAAAGAGGTTTTCATGAGAACGATAAAGTGCATTTATAAAAAAAACTAAAGGAGCACTAAGGAATCTACTCCTGAAATCATTGTTGCACTATATGCTAATTTGGATGTAAATTAAAAAAAAAAAAAACTAAATGGGTGATGGGCATTAAGGAGGGCACTTGTTATGATGAACACTGGGTGTTATATGTAAGTGATGAATCTCTAAATTCTACTCCTGACACCAATATTACGCTATATGTTAACTAACTAGGATTTAAATTAAAATGTGAAAGAAAAATTAATAAATAAATTTAAATGTTTTTAAAGAAAACTAAAAAAAATTTTTAAACTATGACAAACTTCATACTTGATGGTAAGATATTACAAGAGGTCCACTTAAAATAAGAAATAAGGTAAGATGCTTATCAAGGTATCACTTCTACTATAAACATTATAGTATACTTACTAACCAATTCAGGAAGAAAAGAAAGTATGATATTAATGAAGTAGAAAACAGATAAGAAATTAAGAATATCGGGGCACCTGGGTGGCTCAGTCAGTTAAGTGTCCAACTTCAGCTCAGGTCATGATCTTAACAGTTCGTGGGTTCAAGCCCCACATCGGGCTCTGTGCTGGCAGCTCAGAGCCTGGAGCCTGCTTCGGATTCTGTGTCTCCCTCTCTCTCTGCCCCTTGCCCACTCTCTCTCTCTCTCTCTCTCTCTCTCTCTCAAAAATTAAAGAACATTAAAAATAAATTTTTTTAAAAATTAAGAATATCAATAACACCAAAAACAGTTTTTTTGAAAAATCAATTAAAGTTGATAAACCTGTACCACTGATCAAGAAGAAAAGAAGACACAAATTACCAATCAGAAATTGAAAAGGGGATGGCTTTAAAGAATTAAACTTTTAATTAAAACTTTGCATGTAGTTAGTGTGCCCGGATGGCTCCGTCGGTTGAGCAACCGACTCTTGGTTTCAGCTCAGGTTATGATCCCAAGGTCGTGGGATCAAGCCCCACACTAAGAAATGTATAGAAGTGTTTACCTGAAACTAATACAATATTGTATGTTACTTATACTTGAATTAATTAAGATAATACCAATTTATTGCTTCTTGGCCCGGTATACCCCTTAAGAGGACATCTCCTGGCACTTCCAAGAAGTTCTCGGGGTGCCCAGAGTGCAAACTAATGCCCCATCCAGGCAACCCCACTCAGCATAGCCCCGTCTAGGAATTGCCAGGGGATTGCCCTGTTACCTTCCAAGCAGCTGAATATTCTTTTGCATTAATCCAGTTACTTCAGGCCCTTACATAGTTGTGGCCACTCACTGCTGATTTTGCCCCTGCTAATAAGTCATACTTATCAGTCTGGGTCCGGTCAGGAGACAGGAATCACACCAGTAATTTGAACATCTATATATGTAGGATGTTTTCACTGTGTCCCATGTATTTCCTACATATTTTTCTATATTTTAGATTCTTCCATCTTTCTGTTTTATTCTATATATTTTCCTTTGATCGAAATTACCACTTAATTTTCTCAACAGCTGCACCTAATCTGCTCCTTAATATATTGCTCGAATACTCATCTTGTTTCTCAGCTCCAGAATGTCTATTTTGTTCTTTTTATTAAGAAAAAAAATGAGATTTTCTTTCTTTTTTTTTTTAATGTTTGTTTTTGAAAGAGAGAGCTGAGGAGGGGCAGAGAGAGAGGGAGAGAAAGAATCCCAGGCATGCTCCACGCTGTCAGCGCTGAGCCTGACATGGGGCTTGATCCCACGAACGGTTGAGATCATGACCTGAACTGAAATCAAGAGACGCTTAACCGACTGAGCCACCCAGGTGCTCCAAAAATACACATTTTTTAAAAGGAAAAAAAGAACGATGCAGCAAAGTCAGTACTAAGAAGAAAATACAATGCAATCCAGGCCTATCTCAAGAAACAAGAAAAATCCCAAATACAAAATCTAATGGCCTACCTAAAGGAACTAGAAGCAGAACAGCAAACACACCGCAAACCCAGCAGAAGAAGAGAAATAATAAAGAGCATAAATAAACAATATAGAATCAAAAAAAAAAAAAACCCAGTAGAACAGATCAATTAAACCAAGAGTTGGTTTTTTGAAAAAATAAACAAAATTGATAAACCTCTAGCCAGGCTTCTCAAAAAGAAAAGAGAGAGGACCCAAATAGATAAAATCATGGATGAAAATGGAATTATTACAACCAATCCCTCAGAAATACAAGCAATTATCAGGGATGTACAATGAAAAATTGTATGCCAACAAACTGGACAACCTGGAAGAAATGGACAAATTCCTAAACACCCACACACTCAAAAGGGAAGAAATCAAAAATTTGAACAGACCCATAACTAGTGAAGAAATTGAATCAGTTATCAAAAATCTCCCAACAAATAAGAGTCCTGGACCAGAAGGCTTCCCTGGGGAATTCTACCAGACATTTAAAGCCGAGTTAATACCTATCCTTCTCAAGCTGTTCCAAAAAATAGAAAGGGAAGGAAAACTTCCAGACTCATTCTATGAAGCCAGCATTACTTTGATTCCCAAACCAGACAGAGACCCAGCAAAAAAAAAAGAGAACTACAGGCCAATATCCCTGATGAATATGGATGCAAAAATTCTCAACAAGATACTAGCAAATCAAATTCAACAGTATATAAAAATAATTATTCACTATGATCAAGTGGGATTCATTCCTGGGCTGCAGGCTGGTTCAATATTCACAAATCAATCAATGTGATACATCACATTAATAAAAGAAAAGATAAGAACCATATGATCCTGTCAATAGATGCAGAAAAAGCATTTGACAAAATTCAGCATCCTTTCTTAATAAAAACCCTCAAGAAAGTCAAGATAGAAGGAACATACTTAAACATCATACAATCCATTTATGAAAAGCCCACAGCTAATATCATCCTCAGTGGAGAAAAACTGAGAGCTTTGCCCTGAGATCAGGAACACGACAGGGATGTCCACTCTCACCACTGTTGTTTATCATAGTGCTAGCATCAGCAATCTGACAACAAAATGAAATAAAAGGCATCAAAATTGGCAAAGATGAAGTCAAACTTTCACTTTTCACAGATGACATGATACTCTACATGGAAAACTCGACTGACTCCACTAAAAGTCTGCTAGAACTGATACATGAATTCAACAAAGCCGCAGGGTACAAAATCAATGTACAGAAATCGGTTGCATTTTTATACACCAATAATGAAGCAACAGAAAGAGAAATAAAGAATCTGATCCCATTAAAAATTGCACCAAGAACCATAAAATACTTAGGAATAAACCTAACCAAAGATGTAAAAGATCTGCATGCTGAAAACCATAGAAAGCTTATGAAGGAAATTGAAGAAGACACAAAGAAATGGAAAAATATTCCATGCTCATGGATTACAAGAATAAATATTGACAAAATGTCAATACTACCCAAAGCAATCTACACATTCAATGCAATCCCAATCAAAATTGCACCAGCATTCTCCTCAAATCTAAAACAAACAATCCTAAAATTTGTATATAACCACAAAAGATCCCGAATAGCCAAAGTAATACTGAGGAAGAAAATCAAAGCGGGAGGCATCACAACCCCAGATTTTAGCCTCTACTACAAAGCTGTAATCATCAAAACAGTATGGTACTGGCACAAAAACAGACACATAGACCAATGGAATAGGATAGAGACCCCGAATTGGATCCACAAATGTATGGCCAACTAATCTTGGACAAAGCAGGAAAGAGTAGCCAATGGAAAAAAAGACAGTCTCTTTAACAAATGGCGCTGGGAGAACTGGACAGCAACATGTAGAAGAATGAAACTAGACCACTTTCTTACACCATTCCCAAAAATAAACTCAAAATGGATAAAGGACCTGAATGTGAGAGAGGAAACCATCAAAACCCTACAGGAGAAAGCAGGGAAAAACCTCTTTGACCTCAGCCGCAGCAATTTCTTACTCAACACACCTCCAAGGGCAAGGGAATTGAAAGCAAAAATGAGTTATTGGGACCTCATTAAGATAAAAAGCTTCTGCACTGCAAAGGAAACAGTCAACAAAACTAAAAGGCAACCGACAGAATGGGAAAAGATATTTTCAAATGACATATCAGATAAAGGGCTAGTATCCAAAACCTATAAAGAACTCACCAAACTCCACACCTGAAAAACAAATAATCCAGTGAAGAAATGGGCAGAAGACGTGAAGAGACACTTTTCCAAAGAAGACATCCAGATGGCCAACAGACACATGAAACAATCCTCAGCGTCACTCCTCATCAGGGAAATACAAGTCAAAACCACACTGAGATACCACCTCATGCCAGAGTGGCTAAAATGAACAAATCAGGAGACTATAGATGCTGGCGAGGATGTGGAGAAACGGGAACCCTCTTGCACTGTTGGTGGGAATGCAAACTGGTGCAGCCGCTCTGGAAAACAGTGTGGAGGTTCCTCAAAAAATTAAAAATAGATCTACCCTATGACCCAGCAATAGCACTGCTAGGAATTGACCCAAGGGATTCAGGAGTGCTGATGCATAGGGCACTTGTACCCCAATGTTTATAGCAGCACTCTCAACAATAGCCAAATTATGGAAAGAGCCTAAATGTCCATCAGTTGATGAATGGATAAAGAAATTGTGGTTTATATACACAATGGAACACTACGTGGCAATGAGAAAGAATGAAATATGGCTCTTTGTAGCAACGTGGATGGAACTGGAGAGTGTTATGCTAAGTGAAATAAGCCATACTGAGAAAGACAGATACCATATGTTTTCACTCTTATGTGGATCCTGAGAAACTTAACAGAAACCCATGGGGGAGAGGAAGGGAAAAAAAAAATGAGGTTAGAGTGGGAGAAAGCCAAAGCATAAGAGACTCTTAAAAACTGAAAACAGGGGCGCCTGGGTGGCTCAGTCGGTTAAGCATCCAGCTTCAGCTCAGGTCATGATCTCGTGGTCCATGAGTTCGAGCCCTGCATCAGGCTCTGTGCTGACAGCTCAGAGCCTGGAGTCTGTTTCGTATTCTCTGTCTCCCTCTCTCTCTGAGCCTCCCCCGTTCATGCTCTGTCTCTCCCTGTCTCAAAAATAAATAAACGTTAAAAATAACAACAACAACAACTGAGAACAAACTGAGGGTTGAGGGGGGGTGGGAGGGAGAGGAGGGTGGGTGATGGGTATTGAGGAGGGCACCTTTTGGGATGAGCACTGGGTGTTGTATGGAAACCAATTTGACAATAAATTTCATATATTGAAACAAAAAGAAGATGTGGCTTATATATACAACGAAATACTATTTGGCAGTGACAAAGAATGAAATTTGGTAATTTGCAGCAATGTGGATGGAACTGGAAGGTATTATGCTAAGTGAAATAAATCAGTCAGAGAAAGACAGATACCGTATGTTTTCACTCATATGTGGATCCTGAGAAACTTAACAGAAGACCATGGGGGAGGGGAAGGGGGAAAAAAAGTTACAGAGAGGGAGGGAGGGAGGCAAACCACAAGAGATTCTTGGATACTGAGAACAAACTGAGGGCTGATGGGGGGTGGAGGAGAGAGGAAAGTGGGTGATGGGCCTTGAGGAGGGCACTTGTTGGGATGAGCACTGGGTATTGTATGGAAAACAATTTGTCAATATATTTTTTTAAAAAACTGAGATTTTCTTTCTTTTTTAAAAATGTTTATTTGTTTTTGAAAGAGAGAGCTGAGGAGAGGCAGAGAGAGAGAGAGAGAGAGAGAGAGAGAGAGAGAGAGAATCCCAAGCATGCTCCAGGCTGACATAGGGCTTGATCCCACGAACGGTTGAGATCATGACCGGAGCTCAAATCAAGAGTCAGACGCTTAACCAAATGAGCCACCCAGGTGCCCCAACAATACACATTTTTTTTAAATTTTTTTTCAACGTTTATTTATTTTTGGGACAGAGAGAGACAGAGCATGAACAGGGGAGGGGCAGAGAGAGAGGGAGACACAGAATTGGAAATAGGCTCCAGGCTCTGAGCCATCAGCCCAGAGCCTGACGCGGGGCTCGAACTCACGGACCGCGAGATCGTGACCTGGCTGAAGTCGGACGCTTAACCGACTGCGCCACCCAGGTGCCCCAACAATACACATTTTTAGAAGGAGATTCGCATAACTGCCAGGTAAAATGGTATAATGAGCGCACGAGTTTAATACCTCTAACACTCAGACAAAAACTAAATCTGACAGAAAGCACTACAAAGGGATTTTTTTTTTTTTAGGACATGAAGCCGTAAGAACAACAGCAACCAGAAACAAATAAACTGCAACTAAATTTTGAATGCTGAAGGGATGCCTGGGTGGCTCAGTCGGCTAAGGATCTGACTTTGGCTCAGGTCATGATCTCGCAGTTCATGAGTTCAAGCCTCACATCAGGCTCTGTGCTGACAGCTCGGAGCCTGGAGCTTGCTTCGGATTCTGTGTCTCCCTCTTTCTTTGCCCCTCCCCTGCCTGCACTCTGTCTCTCTCTCTCAAAAACTAAATAAACATTAAAAAAAAAATTTTTTTTTGAATGATGAAAACCCTAACCCTAACCCTAACCCTCCAAAATGCTGGAAATTGAGAGTGCTCTTATAGTAACAGTGAAGGTAAGGACTTAAAACAGGATTAAGTGAAAATCTAATATTGAAGATGTAAGATTCCCAAATCCCTTCTCCCACTCCAGACATCCAGGAAACTATACTTTCCCTCACCTCAGAAGATTGGACTTTTATTCTCTGAGAGGGTTAGGATGTCTGCATTGAGGAACAAATGAACTTATTCATCTTACAACTGAGAGTTTGTACCTTTGACCAACACTTGCCCATTTCCCCCACTATCAACCCCTGGCAACCACAATTGTACTCTCTGTTTCTAGGAGTTCAGCTTTTTTTTAGAATCCACAGATAAATGATATCATACTTATTTGTCTTTCTCTATCTGCCTTATTTCACTTCGCACTATGCCCTCAGATTCCATGCATGTTGTTGCAAATGGCAGGATTTCCTTCTTTTAATGGATGAATAATATTCTTTTCTATATGTAATGGTGACTTTAAAAGTAAGTTATTTCACGAGCAATATGGGTTTCTTCATGAATTGAAAGAGCAGACCTAGGCCGGCTGACTAGTGACTATGTCCCCGACATGGCCGCAGAAAGAAGTTCCTGCTCAAACCTCAGAACATGCCTCCTCCCCTTAAGTAACTTACTGATTGATGCCTTCTTCCGAAGTCTGAGGTGGGAGGAAGGGGAGTGTGAGAGGCGTGGAAAGTGTGAGAAGAGGGAGGGCTTCTCTCAGGTAGGGGCCAGAGGCAGGAGCCCTCAACCCTGTCCAAGCTTAGAATGACCTGGGAGCATTTACCCCTCCCCAAACCAATTAATCAGAGTCTCTGGGGATGGTGTTTGGTGCTAGGTATTTATCTAGCACAGCAAGGCTGACAGCCAATGGTTAATAGGTGACCAGTGAGAAACGTTCTGTATATACTGAGGCCAAATATGTTAGAGATCCTCAGACACAGTGGTTCTTAAACTTCAGATGCATCAGAATCTCTTGGAAGACTTGTTCAAACACAGATTGCTGAGCCCCACCCCCTGAGTTTCTGATTCAGTAGGTCTGTGACCACCAGGCCCAACATTTGCATTTTTAACAAGTTCCAGGTGACGCTGATAATTGCTGATCTGGGACCACACTTTGGCAGCCAATCGGCTGAGTCCACGACCCTTCCCCAGCCAATCGGCTAAGGCCATGATCCCTATAAAACCTTTGTGCTTTTTGAAACTCCCCCTCCCTCCCCTCCCCTCCCCTCCCCCCCTCCCTCTCTCCCCCTCTTTCTCTCTCCGGTATCTCACCGCTGCTTCAGTGCAGGTAGGAGATTGAGCTCGAGCTAGCTAGCTCGAATAAAGGCTCTTTGCTTTTGCATCGGACTCAGCTCCCTGGTGGTCTTGGGATCATGAATTCTGGGCATAACAAATAACAGAATTACAATTCAAGACAAGCAAAACCATATATGCAAATCCAGAGTCCAAAGAAGAGGAACTCTCTTTTAGAGAAAAAGATGGCGTTGGGAGGGGCTGTTGTGAACAAAAGTCCATTGGAGTAAACCAGGCGTTCAAAGTATAGTAGTTTTTCATTGGCTGAGTTGTGACAGTCTCTCATTGGCTGGGCTGTTGTTGGGCAAGGGAAAACCTTCTTTCCTGCTGTGGTAGTAAAATAGGAAAATGCAAGGTACACCTCTTTCGGTTAGTTCTGTAATTGATGTGGAGTTAGTAGAGCATGAGAGCTCTCCCTCTTGCCCTCCTGATTCCGTTTTTTAAAAAGTTTATTACTGGGGCACCTGACTAGCTCAGTCAATAGAGCATGCCACTCTTGATCTCCAGGTTGTAAGTTCAAGCCCCATGTTGGGGATAGAGAGTGCTTAAAATTTTTTTTAAATCTTTAAAAAAAAAATGGAGCGGTGGGGGAGGTGACTGGCTCAGTTGGAAGAACATGTGACTCTTGATTTGGAGGTCATGAGTTCAAGCCCCATGTTGGGGATAGAGATTACTAAAATATTTATTTATTTATATTCAGTTATATATTTATATTTATTTATATATTTATATACATATAATGTGTATAAATATATATAAATATACATATATATACACACACACATATTACATACATATATACATATATCACATTCCTTTATCCATAAGTCTGGCAATGGACACTTGGTTGTTTCCATATCTTGGCCATTGTAAGCAATGCTGCAATGAACATGGGGGTGCAGATATTTCTTCAAGAGAGTGATTTCATCTTCTTTGGATAATTTTGCAGAAATGAGATTGCTGGGTCATAAGGTAGTTCTGTTTTTAATTTTTTAAGGAAACTCCATATTGTTTTCCATAGTAGCTGCACCACATCTGGTCATGGTCTTCCATTGGATTACCCACTGGAATGACTAATTGGATTGGATAAGGAAGAATTCATTAATTTGGGAGCCCTCTCCAGATATACAGGATTGAATACTCGACAAGGACAACATCAATGAAAGCTGACACACTATTATGATGACTCTTAGAAGCATGGAAAAAGGAATAGCCCAAGCTAAATTAGAGTTCCAGAATCGCCATGGAAGATGCTAGACTCAGGAAAGTGGACATGCTGGAGTGGATTATACTAAGTCTAGATATCCAAGGCTAGAAAATGCACCAGATGATCGTATTCCATGGGACAGGTCATAGGAATCCACCATTCACTAAGGCCAAAGGAATAAGTTTGTGAAAGGGGCGCTAGCATCACTGAAATGTTAAATGATGCCTCTCCTATCTAGAGGCCAGGGTTGACAGGAGAGACCTTTACAGAACTAAGCTCACTGAGAGAAATGAGTTAATACCAAAGAAGCCAGGTGAAGGCACCAACCTATCAGAAGTGAGGTGGATGTAATTACCCTAATAAGCAGCAAGGTCAGAAAGGCAGCCAGTGGATCTTGATCCACAAAAAGGTACAGAGATGGCAAATAGAACATAGCCACTCCTAAGGGCGAAATGAATGGGATGTTGACAAGAGTACTATTCAACTTCTACCAGCAGAAGAAATCAAAGATAGATGTTCAGGCATCTGACAACAGTCACCTAAATAAAAAACCATAATCATTTACACTGTTTCTCAGTCTGAGCCAGTCTTCTGGTCCAGATCCCCAAAAGGAAAGATCCTACAATTATAATCCAGCAATTATATACAGTTATATACAGTAATAATTCCTCAACTTCTTCCCAAAAGATATCTGTGACATTTATTCTGGTAACTGTACCCTGTGGGAAAGAGAAACATCCAAATATTTCAAGGACTATTAGACACTGAATCTGAGTTGACATTGATACCTGAGACTCAGAGTGTCATGGGAATGCCCTATTCGAGTGGAACCATATGAAAAACAAGGAATAATTGGAGTTCTGGTTCTGGTCCAGCCCACAATGGCTGCACTGGATCTATAAAACCACCTGATGGACAGTTTCCAGCCCGAGAGTGTATCCTTGGGATAAGATACTTGATAGTTGCTACAACCCTCACTTTGGGTCCTTGATCTGTGAGATAAAAGCTGTAATATGAGAGAAGACCAAGAAGATGCTGATAGAACATTGGAACAGTCTGCCGAATGCACAGCTAAAGTGCCAGCTCCAGGATGATAGGTGAAAAAAATAGTATTCCATCCTCCAGGACGCACTATGCACATTAAATAAGAAATCCTTGTATGGTACTATGTCTCTGTATTGGTCTCCTATTGCTGCTATGACAAACTGTCACAAATTCAGTGACTTAAAACAAGACAAATTTATTATTATCTGATAGTTCTGGAGGTCAGAAATCCAAACTGGGTCTCAATGGGTTCATTTATTTATTTTTTAATGTTTATTTTTGAGGGGGGGGGGAATGGAGTGCTAGTGGGGGAGGGGCAGAGATAGAGGGAGACAGAATCTGAAGCAGGCTCCAGGCTCTGAGCTGTCATTACAGAGCCCAGTGCAGGGCCCGAATTCACAAACAAGATCATGACCTGAGCTGAAATTGGACGCTTAACCAACTGAGCCACCCAGGTGCCCTTAACACCTATTCTTTTGAAGTTGTTCCAAAAAATAGAAATAGAAGGAAAACTTCCAAATTCATTCTATGAGGCCAGCATTACCTTAATTCCAAAACCAGACAAATCCCCACTAAAAAGGAGAACTACAGACCAATTTCCTTGATGAATGTAGATGCAACAATTCTCAACAAGATACTAGCCAACCAGATCCAACAATACATTAAAAGAATTATTCACCACAACCAAGTGGGCTTTAGACCTGGGATGCAGAGCTGGTTCAATATCCGCAAATCAATCAATCAATGTGATACATCACATTAATAAAAGAAAGGACAGGAACCACATGATCTGCTCAACAGATGTAGAGAGGAGCACCTGGGTGGCTCATTCAGTTGAGTATCTGACTTTGGCTTAGGTCATGATCTCACAGTTCACAAGTTTGAGCCCAACTTCGGGCTCTGTGCTGACAGCTCAGAGACTAGAGCCTGCTTCGGATTCTGTGTCTCCCTCTCTCTATCTGCTCCTCCCCTGTTCTTGCTCTCTCTCTCTCTCTCTCTCTCTCTCTCTCTCTCTCTCAAAAGTAAATGAATAAACATTAAAAATTAAAAAAAAACAGATGCAGAGAAAGCATTTGACAAAATACAGCCATCTTTCTTGATAAAAACCCTCAAGAAAGTAGGGATAGAAGAATCATACCTCAAGATCATAAAAGCCATATACGAAAGATTCACCACTAATATCATCCATCCTCAATGGGGAAAAACTAAGAGATTTTCCCCTAAGGTCAGGAACACGACAGGGTTGTCCACTCTTGCCACTGTTATTCAACATCGTATTGGAAGTTCTAACCTCAGCAATCAGACAAAACAAAGGAATAAAAGCCATCCAAATTGGCCAGAAGGAAGTCAAACTTACACTCTTCACAGACAACATGATACTCTATACGGAAAACCCAAAAGATTCCACAAAAAAAACTGCTAGAACTGATTCATGAATTCAGCAAAGTCACAGGAGATAAAATCAGTGCACAAAAATTGGTTGCATTCCTATTCAGCAACAATGAAGCAACAGAAAGAGAAATCAAGGAATGATCCCGTTTATAATTGCACCAAAACCCATAAAACACCTAGGAATAAATCCAGCCAAACAGGTGAAAAATCTATACACTTAAAACTATAGAGAGCTTATGAAAGAAATTGAAGAAAACATTAAAAAAATGGAAAAATATTCCATGTTCATGGATAAGAACAAATATTGTTAAAATGTTGATACTACCCAAAGCAATCCACATATTCAATGCAATCCCTATCAAAATAAGACCAGCATTCTTCACAGAGCTAGAACAAACAATCCTAAAATGTATATGGAACCAGAAATGACCCCAAGTAGCCAAAGCAATCCTGAAAAAGAAAACCAAAGCTGGAGGCATCACAATCCCAGATTTCAAGATATATTACAAAGCTGTAATCATCAAGACAGTATGCCACTGGCACAAAAACAGACGCTTAGGTCAATGGAACAGAATAGAGAACCCAGAAATGGACCCACAAATGTATGGCCAACTAATAATTGACAAAGCAGGAAAGAATATCCAGTGGAATACAGTATCTTCAGCAAGTGGTGTTGGGTGGAAAGCGACATGCAAAAAAATGAACCTGGACCACTGTCTTACACCTTACACAAAAATAAACACAAAATGGATGAGAGACCTCAATGTGAGACAGGAAGCCATCAAAATCCTCGAGGAGAAAGCAGGCGAAAACCTCTTTGATCTTGGCCGCAGCAACTTCTTACTCAATACATCTCCAGAGGCAAGGGAAACAAAAGCAAAAATGAACTATTGGGACCTCATCAAGATAAAACCTTCTGCACAGCAAAGGAAACAATCAGCAAAATTAAAAGGCAACTGACAGAACAGGAGAAGAGTTGTCAGCACAGAGTCTGATGCAGGACTCAAACCCATGAGCTGTGAGATCAGGACTTGAGCTGAAGTCAGACACCTAACCGACTGAGTTACCCAGGTGCCCCAAGGAATCAATATTTTCTTTTTTTTTTTAATTTTTTTTTCAACGTTTATTTATTTTTGGGACAGAGAGAGACAGAGCATGAACGGGGGAGGGGCAGAGAGAGAGGGAGACACAGAATCGGAAGCAGGCTCCAGGCTCTGAGCCATCAGCCCAGAGCCCGACGCGGGGCTCGAACTCACGGACCGCGAGATCGTGACCTGGCTGAAGTCGGACGCTTAACCGACTGCGCCACCCAGGCACCCCAGGAATCAATATTTTCAAATGACCAATGCATGATCTATTCAAAGGGCAAGGTATTCCAAAATACTTTAATGGAACAGAGTATGAAAAGTTCATTGATATGATTTCAGAATCCACATTCCAATTAATCTTTAAGAAACCACTTGTTCAGTTTCAGTGTACTATCAAAGAACACCCAAAGTTATGTTTAAAAATACTACTAAAGGGGTGCCTGGGTGGCTCAGTTGGTTAAACATCTGACTCTTGATTTCAGCTCATCATGATCTCACCATTCATTGGTTGGACCAACACATTGGGCTCCACACTGTGAGTGTGGAGCCTGCTTCAGATTCTCTTTCTCCCTCTCTCTCTCTCTCTCTCTGCCCCTCCCCCTGCTCACACATTCTCTCTCTCAAAATAAATAAACTTAAGAAAAATGTTTAAGTGCTACTAAAATACTCCTCCTTAAATATCCAAAGGAGCCCCGATTTCTTCATATACTTCTATCAAAACAGCATATGAAAACAGACTGAAGAAGTAACACAAGAGAATCCGGCTTTCTTCTATTAGCCAGGCATTAAAGAGACTTGCAAAATATACAATGCCACTCTTATTTTTTATTAAAAACTATAGTTTTTCACAAAACCATGTCATTTATGCCAAATGTAATTGGTTATATTTAAATTAATTAACAAATAAAGATTCTTTCATTCTTAGTTTTAATTTCTAATTTGGTATATATCTAAGGAGATAACACATAAAACAAAAGTTTTTGGGTCCTCAAGTTTTAAGAGTGTAAAGGGGTCTTGAGGCAAAAAAGTAGGAGAACCACTTACCTAAGGAGTAAGGGTAGAGAAGCAAATCTGGAACCATAATTTTATTTCACCTATAGCAGTTGCAGTTCAGGATTATATGCTATACACTCTTAAATGGATGAAAGCATGGAAGGAAGGGAGGAAGGAAGGAAGGGAGAAAGGGAAGAAGGAAGGACAGTAGGTAAACAGAATCATACCTGAGATTCATATTGCATTTCAAAGATGGCTGAATGGAAGTGATAACACTTGGGACTTCATCCAGGATCTGTGCTCTTGGTCTGTGCAGAACCTTGGGGGGAAGGACACTTTGTCCCTCTGAATTTCAGTCCCCTCCTGTGTAATGAGAGAGACCTAACAAGGCCATGCCCTCTTGGATATGGCCTAGGGACCACCTGTGACTTTCAGGGTTATGATGAGGTCTTAATTACATTCCTACCAGGCTTGGATCCAAGGACATGCTCAGAATATTTTTGATGAAAAATGAGCAAACAAAGAGTGAATGATTTTTCATCCCTGGTGATAATGACCTCAATTATGGCAATTACTTCCTTCCTCCGGGCTCAACTCTTTACAACCACTCACCACAGCTGCTAGGGTGACTTTTTTAAAACTCACATCTGAGCAACCTATTCTCCACTCAAACTCCTCAGGGACTCCTGATTGCCCTTCCTTGGGATGAAATGCAGACTCTTCGCAGATCATTCAAGACCCACAATTTCTGTCACACCCCACCTGCCTCTGGCTACTTTTCTCATCCATCAAAACCACCCAGAGTGTTTGGAACATGACCAATAGTTTCATCCCTGCAGGCCACAGCACATCCTGGCTCCTGCCTACAACTCCCTTCTTCACCTGACCTGCCTGGCAAAACCCTGGCCCATCCTGCCAGGTCCTGCTTCTCCTCCACCTCCCTCCAATTCACTGTGGAGCACCTGTCTCTGCATAGCTCCCCTGGACTATAAGAACCAGTTCTCCTCTGGTTCCCTGGGCCTAGCAAAATGGCAGGGAAGGCTGAGGGAGATTTTGGTGATTTGGTTGCAACTCAGGCCTCCCATGCTGGCCTGGGGCCTCCCAGGACCTCTAGGCTAAACCTCTGCCAGGCTCACCACCAGCTCAGAGCAGGCCTCCCACCCTCTCTCTGACCCACTCTCTGGCTTTACCCAGCACTGACCAACACCTCCCTCAAGGCTCACCCCCATCCAATCCATCCTATTTGAGATTCAACCTCCTGGCCCCAACACACCCACCTCACAGAGGTCATTCCCCCTCAGATGTTTGGGACTCCCAACTGCTGACCTTGGCACTAACATCTTTCTGGGATATGGCATCCTTCCTCCATAGTCACCCCTTCAGCCCCCTGCCTAGGACAACCAGAAGTGACCTCCTCCCAGAGTCCAAATCTCATCATGTTACCACCAACCCCTCAAAACCTCAGACTGAGGAATCCAGGCTATGGGGAAAAACCTTCAAGAAGACCCCAAGAAGTGCTGATGTGCCTCCTCCAGTCAACTGATTGGTTATTCATACATTGGTTGCTGATTTAGAGCACACAATGCATCCTGGCGAGCAAGGTGTCACTGCCCAGCTAGCATCATATCTGAGTCTTCAAAAGGCCATGCAATCTACCATCAAACTGACTGCTTCTGGTTGATGGGGAACATAGTTAGACCAGTGACTTCAACGAGCATGAGACAATCGGCATGGTTCATTTGCTATAAAATGTTGGTAAGCAAGGCATTTCCGAAGTCTAGAGATCATCTAAACTTTTATGGATCTGGTAAGTCCCACCAGTGGCCAGAGTAACAGGTGAGGCTGATATGATTCCAAGTGGTACATGAGGGTGGTTTGGTACCCACCCATTTCTTTTTCCTCTTACTCCCTGTCGCCACATCATCTCATGGATGTTCTTAAATTGAAACACCATCTTTATGGTATTAACTCTCAATTTTATATCTCCAGTCCAGATCTGATTTCCAAACTCATAGCTAACTGCCTACTTGAAATCTCCTATTGGATGTTCTCGAATATCTGTCCAAGGTCCAAAATGTAGGGGCGCCTGGGTGGCTTAGTAGGTTAAGCTCCACCTTCAGCTCAGGTCATGATCTCATGGTTCATGGGTTCGAGTCACATGTCAGGCTCTGTGCTGACAGCTCAGAGCCTGAAGCCTGCTTCATATTGTGTGTCTCCCTCTCTCTCTGCCCTCCCCTACTCACACTCTGTCTCTCTCAAAAATAAACAAATATTTAAAATATATATATATATGTGTGTGTGTGTAATATATATATATATATATATATATATATATATACATATATATATATATATATATATATATATATATATATATATAATGACAGGGGCACCTGGGTGGCTCAGTTGGTTAAGCATCCGACTTCAGCTCAGGTCACAATCTCACGGTCCATGAGTTCGAGCCCCGCACCAGTCTATGTGCTGATGGCTCTGTGCCTAGAACCTCCTTCAGATTCTGTCTCCCTCCCTCTCCCTCCCCTGCTCATGCTGTCCCTCTCTGTTTCTCAAAAATGAATAAACATTAAAAAATTTAAAAAAAAAAATAACAAAGTCCAAAATGTAATTCCTAATTTCCACCAAAATACCATGTATCCTCCAACCATGGGAAGTCTTCCCCCATTGCAATAAATGGTACCTCTGGAACCTAGGTTTCCCCCTTTCCTTCACCATTCACAACCAATCCACCAGATTTCCTAATAAATCTATCTCTAAAACATATCATGTCTGTATTGTCTTCTCTCAGTATACTTCACCATGACCTTGGTGGAGAACTATCTCCCCAGACGAGGTCAAGGCAGTGCCCATCTGATAAATGGAGGCCAGCAGTGACCTCCTCAGGAGCCACTGCAGCAGGGATGTGGAATGAAAGCCAAATGGTAAAACGTGAGAGGCGGAAGAAGAGTCATATAGGAAGTTTTGCTGGGAAGGGAAACAGGGTCAGTGTAAGTGCCCCCCATCCCCAGGGAGGGAGTGCGGGAGTCAGGGTCAACCTTTGCTCCCACATTTGTTAAGACTATCCTCAGTTAGGGGCGCCTGGGTGGCTCAGTCGGTTAAGCCTCCGACTTCAGCTCAGGTCGTGATCTCACGGTCCATGGGTTCGAGCCCCACATCGACAGCTCTGCTGACAGCTCCGAGCCTGGAGCCTGCTTTGGATTCTGTCTCCCTCTCTCTTTGACCCTCCCCTGCTCCCACTCTGTCTCTCTCTCTCCTTCAAAAACAAATAAACATTAAAAAAAAAAAAAAAAAAGACTATCCTCAGTCAGAATTAGTCCTCTGCTTCATCATCCTTCACGTAAGATGACTTCAACCTGCCATCTTACTGGCAGGGTCGGTGTGACTCCTCCATCCCAGAGAACAGGCAAAGAAGCGGATACGCGAGAGGTAGAGCTGCGCAAAGCAGCGGCACAGAGAAACTGACCAGAGCAGGGCGGGCATGCCTCTGTGTGGCTTCAGGGAAAACAGTCCCTGCCTGAGACCCACACAGCTGAGGAATCTAGCCAGCACCCAGGCCCCATGTCCAGAACTTGCACTGAGAACCACAGGGAGCCCGGCTGAGGGTGCTGGAAATCTTCATCCACTCTCAGCTCAACTCAAGTTCACCACCTTCCATAAAGTGGAATAGAAGGCAGATAATCTCAAGCACAGTGATTTCCCTTGCCTCCAGCCACCGCCACCCCCCAGGACCTCAGAGCTGAAGGCACAAACCCTCCTTTGCTCCAGGCACTGTCATAGAAAAGTGTGTCACCGGGCTCTGTCATGCAAGTGAAGTTACTCGTGCTGGCACTTAACTTCAGGCAAGTATAACGGGGTTCCTGGGGCAGTCGTGTGCCCAGTCATGTGCCAGGTGTGTGATCGACGTGTATGGCATGGGCAGTTGTGGACAATGTGCGCATGTGGTGTGGGCTGATGGGAGACACATGAGGTTGCGCACAAACAGGTGAGTGTGTGCCAGGTACACAAGCACCACCCTCCAAGGTGCTGAAGTCACCCAGACCATGCCATATCAGAAAGTGTGTCAGAGCCACAGTCCTCCAGCCCTGGGAGGCCCAGAGGGGCCTCACATCCTAGGCAGCCTCCCAGCTCTCTCAGTCCTGCAGAGCGACCCTCCTGCTGCTGAGGACCTCCAGCTGTCACTGCCCCGTCAGCTTCGGGAGGACAGCCCAGCAGTGCTCTCGGGGGCAGAGGAGGAGGGAGGACAGAAAGGGGAAAGCAAAGATCCAGCCCCCTGGGGCTGTGCTCACTGGCCTGGACCACCCTGCACTCCTGCCTGATCCCACATTTATCTGCTACAGTCTTCCTCGAGTCTCTGTTGCAGAATGAGATCTGCTAAGCAAGTGCTCTGCCCTCAGATCTGCCCTCAGACCTTGGCCCCTTCTCTCTGCAGTCTGTTTGCAGTGCATTTCTTCCCTCTCTTTGAGTCACCCAGACCATGCCATATCAGGAAGTGTCCCCTACCCCTATCCTGCGGCCCCCACCCCAGGTCTCTCCTTCAGACACACACAGAGCAGAGTCACCCAGACAACCCATCACAACCCCACGATCACACTCACGAAATCAACCGCCAAAAGCAGACTGACAGTGCAGCCTGAATGTCACCTGCCTCTGTGACCTTTCTGTTACAGCCAGAAGAAAAGCGAACAGGCCTCCGTCTCCACTGTTGTTTATCATCGTTCTGGAATTTGGACCGATGAAACAGAGCCAGAAAAAGACGCGAGGCATAGTAAGATCCTAATCCATAAAGTATTACTGATATACAATACGTTTTATAAATGAAAATAAAAATGTCATTATGCCCAAAGTAATCAAGAATTTGAAACCATTTCAAGTCAAACCTCTACCACATATTTATTCTCTTATGTTATGTGATGAATTGATTCTTAAAGTTCTTCGAGAATAAACATTTCAGAACGTTCAAACTGAAGAAAGGGTCATAAATAGGAAAGTCACAGGAGACCAAGGCACACGGCCATCACATAGCAAACATGTCCATCCTCACAAATAGTCAAAAAATGCAAAGTAAGACATTCTCACCAAAACAGAACAGACTTTTTTTTTTTAATTGGCAAAATCCAGGGATAACGAGGGTGTCAGAAAGCAAGTGTTTTCATATGGTTGACAGAAATGCCCGTGGGCACGAATGATGCAGTGGGTAAGTGGCAATGTGATCAACATCATTATAAATCTGAAAATCTCTCAAACTGTCATTTCTGCTTTTATGTCTTGACCCTAGGTAAATAGTTAAGGACAGACACAAGAATATTTCTTATCCCTACGTCGTTCACAAGAGCAATGTCTTAAATGTCCGCTAGGAAAACAGATGATTTCTTATAAGAAATAGATTATTTAAATTTCCCTAATGGGCTATGACAAACACACAGTGTTTGTAGAAAGGCACTTTTAAAGTGAAGCTATAGTGACTTTTTTCAAGTGGATGGTGAGGTTCTTCCACAGAAAGTGGTTGGAAACCACTACCAGAGTGTTGGTTTTGCTAGAAGCATCTCTCTGCATAAAACCCCCAATACAGACTGGGAGTGCTGGGGTATGTCTTGGGGCAGTAAATACCCCCTATCCAGTTCAGACCTTCAAGACCCGTGGGAACTGCAGGTCCTGGAATACATGTCGAAGGGGACAATTCCCAGGAGAAGGCAGATATCTTCTCACGGCCTCTCAGGCCAGGCCCCTTGTCCTTCCACAATGCCAGTCCATACCTCCTCAGAATTGGCCGACCCAGCCTTGTCTCTAGGGTCCTGGCCACCCCAAGCTAACAGGAAGACGGCCCAAAGTGGAAACGTGTCCACACAAAAGAACACATGGCACCACTGGGATAAAAGCATAGGGACTTCCAGTTACAGACGGTGGACTGGGCATCTTCATTCATGTCCTCTCTCACCAGTGACCAACCAGATGGAGGATGAAGAAATTTCAGAATTGATCACCTCACATACCAAAGTCAATTAGGAGGGGCTTGTTAGAGGATTTGAGATTTCAACAAAATGGTGGAAAAGGAGAATAGTAGGAGGAGACCGAGGGTTGTTTAGTAGGACTCAGAGATCTAGTGTTCCAAAAAGGGGTAACACAGGGACACAGCTGATTTGCTCCCATAGACTGCCACACAGGCTGGGTCTGTTGTAAATGGGGGAGCAGGTCCCCCCATAGGGTCGTTAAGGATCACTTCAACACGGCTGTGGAACTTATATTCAAAGAGGCATACGGAATTAAAGCGTTATTATTCTCACAGGGGACCAGATGGGAGAAGCACAAAGGGAACGGGCTCCACCAAGGAAGTGAAGAGTCAAGAGACACAGAGGACTCAAGGCAAGAGCCTTTGTCAGGGATGAGGACGGGGTCTGGAAGCAAAAGGCCTGAGGGGATTTCACTGGCACACTTTCATGTCACTAAGTTAGTCACAGGAAGGCAAGAAGGGGTAGGGACCAGCCCTACTTGTGGTAGGGACCAGCCTTTTCCCCAGCCCAGGGACCAGGGATGGACACTGCAACCTGTTTGTGAGGATGCAGAGGCAGCAGGAAAATATGAAGTTTTGAAAATTTACAACACAATAAACCCTGTTATGCCTCGGCATGAATAATACCAGTTGGGTAGATAACACTTGTCTGGGTTGTGGAGATATTAAAGATGATTGGACAGCTTGACTTAACCACCAAAAGCAAAGTCTGACAAATGTGATGACCAGGAAGAGTCCTGTTAGGCAAATGGTGAGGCTCTGGAATCCTCAAATACAAGGGAATCTCCATAAGACCATCAGCAGATTAATCAGCAGACCCCTCCAGGCCAGGAATAATATATTCAGATGCTGAAGGCGGGGCGGGGGGGGGGGGGGGTAGGTTACTGCCAACCGAGAATGTTTCACCCACCAAAGCTGTTCTGCAGAGACGAAGGAGACACAAAGACCTTCCTGGACAAACAGAAGCTGCAGGAATTCATCAGCACTACACCTGCCTTATAAGAAATGCTGAAAGGAGTTCTTTGTGATGAAATAGCAGGGCACAACTTAGTAAAGTGAAAACATATGACAATGTAAAACACACTGGTAAGGTAAGTATATAGTCATAGTCAGACTACTCTAATACTATAGTATGGTGGTATGTTAATAACCTAACTTTAATATAAAGGTTAAGGAACAACAGTATAAAAACACTGTAGCTACAATGTATCATCAATGTATACACAATATAAAAATATGTAAGTTGTGACATCGAAACATAAAATGGAAAATAGATTAAAAGGCATCCAAATTGGAAAGGAAGAAGTAAAACGGCCACTATTTACAGGTGATGTAATACTATATGTAGAAAACCCTAAAGCTTCACCGAAACAACAACAACAACAACAACAACAACAACAACATTAGACCTAATAAATAAATTGAGTAAAGCCACAGGATACAAAATCAATATACAGAAATATATTGCATTTCTATACACTAATAACAGACTATTAGAAAAAGAAATAAAATAATCCCATTCACAATTGCATCAAAGAGAATAAAATATCTAGTAATAAATGTAACCATGGAGGTGAAAGGCCTGTACTCTGAAAACTAAAAGATACTGATGAAAGAAATTGAAGATGACACAGAAAAAAATGGAAATGTCTATGCCATGGTCATAGATTGGAAGAATTAACATTGTTAAAATGTCCACACCACCCAAAGCAATCTATAGACTCAAAGCAATTGCTAACAAAATTCCAATGGCATTTTTCACAGAACTAGAACAAATAATCTTAAAATGTATATGGAATTGGGGTGCCTGGCTGGCTTAGTAGGTAAAGCATGTGACTCTTAATCTCAAGGTTGTGAGTTCAAGCCCCATGTTGGGTATAAATATTACTTAAAATAAGGGGTGCCTGGGTGGCTTAGTTGATTAAGCATCCAAATTTGGCTCAGGTCATGATCACATGATTTGTGGGTTCAAGCCCTGCGTCGGCTCTGTGCTGACAGCTCAGAGCCTGGGGCCCGCTTCAGATTCTGTGTTTCCCCCTCTCTCTGCCCCTCCCCTGTGTGCTCTCTCTCTCTAAAATAAACTTTTAAAAAAAAGTTAAATGTATATGGAATTGGGGGTGCCAAACTCTCTCTCAAAATACATAAATAAACTTAAAAAATGTATATGGAACCATAGAAGACCTCTAATAGCCAAAGCAATCTTGAGGAAAAACAAAACTAAACTAAACTATAAGTCGTATGCTCCCAGATTTCAAACTATACTACAAAATTACAGTAATCAAAACATACAGTGTTGGCACAAAAGCAGAATAGAGAGCTCAGAGCCCATGCTTATATGTTCAATTAACCTAGGGAAAGGAGGCAAGGACATACAATGGGAAAAGACAGTTTCTTCAACAAGTGGTACTGGGAAAACAGGACAGCTGTACGCAACAGAATGAAAGATGGCCACTTTCTTACACCATATACAAAAATAAACTAAAAATGGATTAAAGGCTTATATGTAAGACCAGAAACCATAAAACTCCCAGAAGAAATAATACGCAGTAAGCTTTTTGACATCAGTCTTAACAACATTTTTTGGGATCTATCTCTTTAAGCAGGACAACAAAAGCAAAAATAAACAAACAGGACTGCATGAAACTAAAAAGCTTTTTGCAGAGTGAAGGAAACCAACAATTTTTTTTTAAAAAGGCAGCCTACTGAATGGGAAAAGGTATTTGCAAACAATATATCCAATAAGGGGTTAACATCCAAAATATGTAAAGAACTCATACAACTCAAAGGGGAGCTAAGATGGCTGCATAGTAGGAGGATCCTAGGCTTCCTTCATCCCTGGAACACAGCTAAATAACTATCAAATCATTCAGAATACTCAAGAAATTGACCTGAGGACTGACAGAACAAAGCGCACAGCTGGAAGGAGAGCCCACTTTGAGGAAGGTAGGAAATGCAGAGATATGGCTTGGGGGAGAAACGGATTGCGGGTGCTATGAAGGGAAGGGAGTCCTGGTCATGGAGAAAAGGGAGAGACAGAGGAGCGCACAAGGATACGTACAAGCACACTTCCCAAAGCATTTGGCCCTGAAAACGAGAAGGGCTGAATTTTGCCAGTTTTGCAATCAGTGGGGTTCAAAGACTAGAGTTTTCAAGGTCCCCAGGTTTGGCTGGGATAGAGACCTGAGGATGCTGCTCTACTCCTGAAGCAGAGGCAGACAAAAAACCCTGGGGCAGACTGTGAGATCTCTGGATCACCGAAGGGCTGGATCACCTAAGGGACGTGGGGAGAGACTGCTCATACTTTTTGGAGCGCATCTATGAGAGGTGGCATTGCCTCTGGTGGGGCAGGGGTGGAGGGAGGAGAACCAGCAGGTGCCATTTCCCTCTACCCCTCAGCATTGGCCTACAGATACCTGCTGAGGGCAGCTAACCGGCACACTGGCTGTTTAGCCTGTTTGCTCCAAATCCCATGGCCCTGAGCTCTGGCACAACTGGCCTTCTGAGTCAAACCTGCGTCAGTCCCAGCCTAGAGAGTCCCTTTCCCAGAGGACCGGTGCAGGTCCGTGCCACAGCAGGACCCAGAAGTTTGGAATTTTAAAAAGCAGCAGGCCCGGCTAGGGTAGAACCCAAGGTGTGCTGTGCTGCTCCAAGTAGACAAACAACCCAGAGACAGTGTGAAATCAGCAATGTGAAAAACGCCTGTGATGCACCAGGGGAAATTGTTTGCTCTCAGAGAAACTGTTTCCCTGAGAGCAGCAAGCACAGACTCTCCTCTCCAGAGACAAAGGAGGGGGTTGTACCATTCCCCTCCTCTGCCCTTCAGCATAAACCAACCTCAGTAAACCACACAGAGCCCACACTAGCTGCCTAACCCACTTACACCAAGTCCAACCCCGTGCACTCTGCTGATACTGCTTTACTCAAGCAAATGTGCCATAGGACCAGTGCAGAGGCTCCTCCTCCAGAAGACCAGCATAAAACCCTGCATGCACCACATCTACTGACCACAGAGTTCTGCATAGCTTCAATTCCAGTGGAAATAGTATCAGGTCTCTTTTCGCAAACAGACCAGAGCACATTCACCACACTCTGGCCAAGGTCCAAAACACTCCCCACAGCAGGCAAGAAGAAACTCTGCAGAAGACTGAGCTGAGGGATACAGCAGCCATAACACAGCAGCAGAATGCACCAGAGACACTTCCTCGAGCACCAGGCTCTGAACATTATATGATCTCTTCTTCATAAAGCCATTACTCTTAGGAGCAAGAAACATAACTGGCTTTCCTTACACAGAGAAGACAGAAACCTACACAAAATGCCAAGATGGAAGAATTCATCCCAAAAGAAAGAACAAGAAAAGGTCATGGCCAGGGATCTAATTGAAACAGATATAAATAATATGCCTGGTTCAGAATTTAAAGGAGTAATCACAAGGATACTAGCTGGGCTTGAGAAAAGCAGAGATGATATCAGGGAAACCCTTACCACAGAGATAAAAGAGCTGAAAACTAATCAGCCAGAAACGAAAAATGCAATAACTAAGATTCAAGACTGACTAAATGTAATGACCACAAGGATGGAAGAAGCAAAGGAACAAATAAGTGATATAGAACATAGAATTATGGAAAATAATGAGATGCACTAAGTAGAGAGAAAAAGGGGCATCCAGGTGGCTCAGTTGGTTAAGTGTCTGACTCTTATTTCAACTCAGTTAAGTTCAGCTTGATCTCTCATAATTCATGGGATCGGGCCCTACATCAGGCTCCCTGCCAATAGCACAGAGTCTGCTTGGGATTCTCTCTATCCCTCTCTCTCTCTGCCCCTCTCCTGCTCATGTTTTCTCTCTCTCTCTCTCTCTCTCTCTCTCTCTCTCTCTCTCTCTCTCTCAAAATAAATAAACTTAAAAAAAATTTTTTTAATGTTTATTTATTCTTGAGGGAGAAAGAAACAGAGTGTGAGTGGGGGAGGGGCAAAGAGAGAGGGAGACAGAATCTGAAGCAAGCTCCAGGCTCTGAGCTGTCAGCACAGAGCCCGATGCAGGGCTCAAATTCACAAACTGTGAGTTCATGACCTGAGCCAAAGTTGGAGGCTTAACTGACTGAGCCACCCAGGTGCTCCAATAAACTTTTAAAAGAGAGAGAGAAGGGGTGCCTGGGTGGCTCAGTTGGTTAAGTGTCCAACTTTAGCTCAGGTCATGATCTTGTGGTTTGTGAGTTCAAGCCCTGTGTTGGGCTCTGTGCTGACAGCTCAGGGCCTGGAGCTACCTCGGATTCTGTGTCTCCCTTTCTCTTTGCCCTTCCCCTGCTTTCTCTCTCTCTCTCAAAAATAAAAAAACATTAAAAAAGTGAAATAGAGAGAAAAAAATGTTAGATCAAGAAAGTAGACTTGGGGAACTCAGTGACTCCATCAAATACAATAATATTTTAATGTAGGAGTCCAAGAGGAAGAAGAGAGAGATAAGGGGGCAGAAGGTTTATTTGAGGAAATTATAGCTGAAAACTTCCCTAATCTTGGGAAGAAAACAGACATCTAAATCCAGGAGGTGCAGAGAACCCCCATCAAAATCAACAAAAGCAGGCCAACATTAAGGCATAGTTAAATTTGCAAAATATAGAGATTTAAAAAAAAAAAATCCTAAAAGCAGCAAGACAAAAGAAGTCCCTAACTTACAAGGGCAGACCAATAAGGTTAGCAGCAAATCTTTCCACAGAAACCTGCCAAACCAGAAAGGAGAGGCATGACATATATATATTCAATGTGTTGAATGGGAAGAATCTGTGGTCAAGAATACTCTATCCAGCAAGGCTGTCATTCAGAATAGGAGGAGAGATAAAGAGCTTCCCAGACAAACAAAAACTAAAGGAATTTGTGACCAGTGAACCAGCCCTGCAAGAAATATGAAATGAGACTCTTTGAGTGTGAAAGGAAGACCAAAAATGACGAAGACTACAAAGGGACAGTGAAAACCTCTAGGAACAACAAAACAAGTAACAAAGCGGTACTAAATATATTTGTCAATAATCGCTCTGAATGTAAATGGACGAAATGCTCTAATCAGAAGGCACAGGGTATCAGAGTGGATCAAAAAACAAGACCCATCTACATGCTGCCTACCAGACTCATTATAGACCTAAAGCCACCTGCAGATTGAAAGTAAGGGGATGGAGAAAAATTTATCGTTCAAAAGGATGTCAAAAGAAAGCCAGAATAGCAATACTTATATCAGACAAACTAGATTTTATTTTTTTTAATTTATTTATTTATTTTGAGAAAAAGCACAAGTCAGGGAGGGGCAGAGAGAGAGAGAGAGAGGGAGAGAAAGAGAATCAAAAGCAGGCTCCACACTACCAGCGCAGAGCCCGATGTGGGGCTTGAACCCATGAACTGTGAGATCATGACCTGAGCTGAAGTCAGATGCTTAACTGATTGAACTACCCAGGCACCAAGACAAACTAGATTTTAAATTTTTTTTAATGTTTATTTATTTTTGAGAGAGACAGAGACAGAGACAGAACACAAGCAGGGGAGGGGCAGAGAGAGAGGGAGACATAGAATCCGAAGCAGGCTCCAGGCTCTAAGCTGTCAGCACAGAGTCTGATGCGGCGCTCAAACTCACAAACCGTGAGATCATGACCTGAGCCGAAGTTGGTCGCCTAACCGACTGAGCCACCCAGGCACCCCAAGACAAACTAGATTTTAAACCAAAGACTGTGACAAGAGATGAAGAAGGGCATCATATCATAATAAAGGGGACTATCCAACAAGAAGATCTAACAATTGTAAATATTTGTGTCCCCAAATTGAGAGAACCCAAATATATAAAACAGTTGATAACAAACATAAGGGAACTCATTGGTAATAACGCAGTAATAGTAGGGGACTTTAACACTCCGCTTACAACAATAGACAGATCATCTAAGCAAAAAATCAACAAGGAAACAATGCTTTTGAATGATACACTGGAACAGATGGACTTAACAGATATATTCAGATCATTTCATCCTAAAGAAGCAGAATACACATTCTTTTCAAGTGCACATGGGATATTCTCTAGAAGAGATCACATACTAAGTCACAAAAATCAGGCCTCAACAAGTACAAAAAGATTGACATCACACAATGCATATTTTCTGACCACAACACTTTGAAGCTTGAAGTCAACCACAAGAAAAAAATTTGGAAAGACCACAAATACGTGGAAGTTAAAGAACACCCTACCAAAGAATGAATGAGTCAACCAGGAAATTAAAGAAGAAATTTTAAAAATATATAGAAAGGGGGCACCTGGGTGGCTCAGTTGGTTAAGCGTCCAACTTCAACTCAGGTCATGATCTCACAGTCCATGAGTTCAAGCCCCGCATCGGGCTCTGTGCTGACAGCTCAGAGCCTGGAGCCTGCTTCAGATTCTGTGTCTCCCTCCCTCTCTGCCCCTCCCCTGCTTATGCTCTGTGTCTCTCTGTCTCAAAAATAAATAAAAACATTAAAAATTTTAAAAACTATATATATGGAAACAAATGAAAATGAAAACACAATGGTCCAAAACCTTTGGGATGCAGCAAAAGTGGTCCTAAGAGGGAATTATATGGCAATACAGGCTTACCTCAAGAAGCAAGAAAAAAATCTCTAACAACCTAACCTTACACCTAAAGGATCTAGAAAAAGAAAAATAAATGAAGCCTAAAGCCAGCAGAAGTAGGGAAATAATAAAGATTAGAGCAGAAAGAAATGATATAGAAACAAACAAAAGAAGTAGAACAGATCAATGAAACCAGGAGCTGGTTTTTTGGAAAAAAAAATGAAATTGATAAACCCTTAGCCCAATTTATCAAAAAGAAAAGAGAAAGAACCCAAATAAATAAAACCACAAATGAGAGAGGAGAAATAATAACCAATATCACAGAAATACAATTATAAGAAAATATTATGAAAAACTATATGCCAAAAAATTGGACAATTTGGAAGAAATGGTTAAATTCCTAGAAACACATAAACAGTCAAAACTAAAACAGGGAGAAATAGAAATCTTAAACAGACCGGTAACCAGCAAAGAATTTGATTCAGTAATCAAAATTCTCCCAAGAAACCAAAGTCCAGGGCCAGATGATTTCACAGGGGAATTCTACCAAACATTTAAAGGAGAGTTAATACCTATTCTCAAACTATTCCAAAAAATAAAAATGGAAGGAAAATGTCCAAATTCATTTTATGAAGCCACCATTATCCTGATTCCAAAACCAGACAAAGACTCCACTAAAAAAGAACTACAAGCCAATATCCCTGATGAACACAGATGCAAAAATTCTTAACTAAATATTATCAAATCAAATCCAACAGCACATTAAAAGAATTATTCACCATGATCAAGTGGGATTTACTCCTGGGTTGTAAGGGTGTTTCAATATTCACAAAACAATCAACGTGATACATGTTGTTCACATGATACTCTTTGTTCCATATTAACAAAGGAAAGGATAAGAACCATATGATCCTCTCAATAGATGCAGAAAGAAAAAAAAATTGACAAAGTACAACATCCATTCATGATAAAAATCCTCAACAAAGTAGGGATAGAGGGAACAAACCTCAACATCACAAAGACCACATACAAAAAACCCACAGCTAATATCATCCTCAATGGGGAAAAACTGAGAGCTTCTCCTCTAAGGTCAGGGATAAAACAGAGATGTCCTCTCACCACTGTTATTTAACATAGTACTGGAAGTCCTAGGCTCAGCAATCAAACAAAAGAAATAAAATACATCCAAATTGGCAAGGAAGAAGTCAAACTTTGACTATTTGCAGACAGCATGATACTGTAAACAGAGAAGCCAAAAGATTACCAAAAAATTGTTAAAACTAATTCATGTAATACATGAATTCAGTAAAATCACAGGATACAAAATCTATGTACAGAAATCTGTTGTATTTCTATACATCAAAATGAAGCCAGCAGAAGGAGAAATCAAGGAACTGATCCCATTTACAACTGCACTGGCACCATATGATACCTAGGAATAAACCTAACCAAAGAGGAAAAAGATCTGCACTGAGAACTAGAAAACACTTACAAAAGAAATTGAAGAGGACACAAAGAAATGAAAAAAACATTCCGTGTTCATGGATTGAATAAACAAATATTGTTAAAATGTCTATACTATCCCAAGCAATCTACTCATTAAATGCAATCTTATCAAAATATCAACAGCATTTTTCACAGTTAGAACAAACAATCCTAAAATCTGTATGGAACCACACACAACCTCAAATACTGAAAGCTATCTTGAAAAAGAAAAGCAAAACTGGAGGCATCGTGATCCCGGACTTGAAGCTAGATTACAAAGCTGTAGTCATCAAGACAGTATGGTACTGGCACAAAAACAGACACACATAGATCAATGGGACAGAATAGAAAACCCAGAAATGGACCCACAACTATATGGTCAAATAATCTTTGACAAAGCAGGGAAGAATATCTAATGGAAAAAAGTCTCTTCACCAAATGGTGTTGGGAAAATTGGACAGCAACATGCAGAAGAATGAAAACTGGATCACTTTCTTACATCACACACAAAAATAAATTCAAAATGGATTAAAGACCTGGGGTGCCTGGGTGGCTTAGTTGGTTAAGGACTTGGGTCTTGATCTCAGCTCAAGTCTGGATCTCAGGGTCATGAGTTCAGGCCCCATGTTGGGCTCCACACTGGGCATGGGGCCTACTTTTAAAAACAAAATGGACTAAAGACCTAAATGTGAGATAGGAAACCATCAAAATCCTAGAGGAGAACACAGGCAGCAGCCTCTTTGACATTGGCCATAGCAACTTCTTACCAGATATAAGACATTTCCTCCTGATGAAGACATAGGGAAGGGTCTTGCCCTAGCCTGAGCAGGATGGGGAAGGGAGACAACCAAGACCACACAAGGGAGGCTCAAAGTAGCACCAAGGGGTGAGATGAACCCCTGCAGCACAAGAGGAAGGGAAGAGATACAGAATAGCCATGAGACCCAGGGAAGGACTTGCACAGAGGGCTGGTCAGAGAAGCTTGGCCCTGAAGATCCAACACCCACATGGACATGGTCTTGGGAGTGATGTGCAGCTGGGTCAGTGGTCTCTTCTCAGGAGGGACCTGACCTAAGTCAGGAACCTTAACAAACAGACTAATGTCTGCCGGAACCATAAAAGTAGGAGCCTAGAGGTCTTCACACATTGTACCTCGTCTCTGGGTCATGTGCCCTTCCCCAGCAAGTGGTCCCAGCTGTACAGTGACAGGTCTCATGGACACAGGGTATGCCCACACATGCAAAGTCTCACACCATTGCTGAAGTGACACAGACACTGTCCCGCATAGGGATCCACGAAGAGCCAAACTGCAGAAATCCCTTATCTTACTTTTGCTTACCTAAGTTGTAACAGTAACTCACTCTTTTCAGACTGCAGCAAATCTTTTATTACAGATAATCAAACCTCTCCACACTGTGTCTCAAACAGTAACAAATACAATTTCATGTCTTTCACAGAGCACAGTGAACATTCATACATGGCCATACATGGCAGGCTTTACCTCTGGAAACTGTTGTTGAATATTTAAAAAAAAAATTTTTTTAATGTCTATTTTTGACAGAGAGAGAGAGACAGAGCATGAGTGGGGGAGGGGCAGAGAGAGAGGGAGACACAGAATCTGAAGCAGACTCCAGGCTCCGAGCTGTCAGCACAGAGCCCGACGCGGGGCTCGAACTCATGGACCGAGTGATCATGACCTGAGCTGAAGTCGGACACTCAACCGACTGAGCCACCCAGGCGCCCCTGTTGTTCAATATTTTAAAATAAAGTGGACTTGTGGATTTATTCTTTTCTAGTATTGTAAACATATGCTGTTTGAGGGGCGCCCGGGAAGGCTCAGTTGGTTGAGCGACTGACTTCAGTTCAGGTCATGATCTCACAATTTGTGAGTCCGAGCCCCGCGTCAGGCTCTGTGCTGACAGCTCAGAGCATGGAGCCTGCTTTGGATTCTGTGTCTCCCTTTCCTCCTCGTGCTCTGTCTCTCTCTCTCTCTCAAAAATAAATAAACGTTAAAAAAAAATTTTTAATATGCTGTTTGATGTTATCTGAGTTTAATTTAAAACATTTCTTGTTGCAAGCCAAACAAAATGTAAGCTTCTGAGGCGAGCATCTCTGTAAGGGAAAAAAGAAGTCTTGTTATGAAACTATTCTCAAGCAAGACCCCACTTAAAATCTGCCAGCATGAACTTAAGAACTTTGGTCCACTGTTTGTCAGGATTAAACTGGGTTTCAACGGAATGGGAGCCACACTGCTTCCTGGGTCTTCAATTTTGCCTTCCTGTGAGGAAGACAAAAATGTGTCTCACCCTTTCTCAACCTCTCCTTTCATCTTTCTCAACATCTCCATCATCACGTGGTCTAACTTGTCCCAGGATAGTACAATGGCAACTGCTTAGACCCGTCTGTCAGAGACTCCAGATGGGAATGGTTTCCGCAGGGAACAAGTTGATACCTCTGAAATTTCAGACCCATCTCACTGGCCAGGGTGCACAGCAGCAATGCTTTCCAGCCCCAAGTGCATTAACTTCATTCCATGGCACAGGGACACTGGGCAGGCGACCCAGTTTGAAGGTTCTGATTGTACCATATTGTCCTCTGTGCCAGACATGAAAGGTTGCACTGAAGAAACTGGTTTTCTTCAGCTGGCCCAGCTGCATCTGGGCATAGGGCATTTGGTTTTCTACATTCTTCAGCTCATCATCCAGTTCTGGCTGTTGTTGTTTATGTTCTCTGTATCCCCTATGGTACTGAGCTTCCTCTGGATCCAGTCTTAGCCTCAGCTTGGGCATTCTCAAGCTTTCCTACCAGTCTATCTCATTTAGCTCTGTCTGTAGCTGTTCAGTCGTCCTCATTCATTTGCTCAGAGATCTTCAACAGCATTTGCAGCTGTGACACTCATTTTCAGTGACATTGAGCTGAGTGTCGAGCTGGTCTAAAAGAGGATCTGTGCAACCCTCACAGAGTGGTGATCTACATCTCTCTGGCCCGACCGGAGGTCAAAAAGGCCCCCAGTGCCCAGTCTCTGCCTAATGTTCTCCACGGTACCACCACCAGATGCCTCCCCAGTCAAAGCGAAGCTGTTGGCACCTACTGTAGACATCATTGTGGCTGGAAGGATGAATCTGAGAGACACCATCCTGGTGATGTCCAATAAATGACTCCTTTCCTGAGTTAGCCCCTTCCTCCAGGGTCTCTCCTGGTTTCACCTGGGCTGGGTCAAATAATGGAGCTGTGAGCTCCTGGATGGTGACGCGATCCAGTTTCAGGGCTGCAGTGCGGACTCCCAAAGCTGGCCTGCATGGTGCTGCTGGGCATCTTTAACCTCTCCATCCTTCAGGACTTGGAGCCACACCCTGGTCAGTCTACCACAGGAGCATCATGGTCTCAAGAACTGCTGCCATCCAGTCTTCAGTGACTTCCCCATCCACCAAACGACAGTAACTCACTTTTACTGAGCATTTATTATGCACCTGTTAGTGTTCTCAGTGCTTTACATGTATTGACCGATTCACTTAACCAACGTTCACCAGTACCTCAGTACCTTAGGACCCAGATGCTGGGCAGGGGACTGGACACAGCTGTGACTACCGCAGTCACAGACCTTGTCCCCATGGAGACTGGGATCTGGTGGGTAAGACAACCCTGAGAATGCCCATGTGGGGTATACATGTTCTTACAGACATGGACAAGGAGCTTCAGACAGGATTCTGCACACTAAAAGAACTCTCCCTGCCCTAAGCTCCCTTCACCTGTGCACCTCCTCCCAATATACTTGAAAGAGCTGCCTGCCTCCTCTTCCTTCCCTCCTCTCATCTCAATGGACTCGGACCTACTTTTACTCCCTTGCTGCACTGCAACAACTTGATTCAAGGTCACAGTGATCTCCATCTTTCCAAAGCCCCTGCTGCAGACCCTGCCTTCCTGTCTCAATCCTTTTTATACAAGCTTCTCTGATGCCACCTTAATCCACCATCATCCCAGCCAGTCCCCCTCCATCCCCCTTGCCAAGAGTTAGATGTGGGAGCACCTCGCGGCTCTGGCTTGGGCCCCTTCCCTTTTCTGTCTCACCCTATTTCCGTGTGACCTCACCCATGATTTTGAACACCTCTGTCTCCAGCCCTGACTTCCTCTCTGAGCTCCGAACTTAACTATCCAACTGTCTCCTCCACATAACGGGCGTCTCCATATGGCAAAGCAGAATTTTCATTTTACACTCCCACAAGGAACGTGTTCTACCACGTCTTTACACTCCACAGAAGGGACAATAAATTTGCTCCGTCCAAAAGCCAGTGAATTGTTCTTTTTTTTTCCCAGTGAGACCAAATATAACAGTCTTTATTTATTTATTTATTTATTTATTTATTTATTTATTTATTTATTTATTTATTTTTAAAGAAGAGAGAACCTGACTAGCTTAATTGGGAGAGCATGCAACTCTTGATCTTGGAGTCATAAGTTCAAGCCCCATGTTGGGTGTAGAGATTACTCAAAAACAAAACCTTTAAAAAATAACAGGAAGAAAAAGAAAGAAAGAAAGAAAGAAAGAAAGAAAGAAAGAAAGAAAGAAAGAAAGAAAGAAAGAAAGAAAGAAAGAAAGAAAGAAAGAAAAAGAAGGAAGGAAGAGAGAGAAGGAAGAAGGGGACGGGGGGAAGGGAGGAAAGGAGGGCCCACCTCACAGCTAAATGCAATCTTTCTCCCCTGACCCCTAGCAGTGAGATATCCCCCCCCCATCCCCACCCAGGGCTCCTGTGGTCTTCCCCTAGGAACCTGTGGTGCCTTGCTCACATGAATGGCTCCTGACCCCCACACACAACCACTTCTGCCTCCCAGTCTACGTGGCACCAGCCTCATCAATTTGTCCCCTGGCAGACACAGCCTTCTTTGATCCCCATAGGCACTCCTCTCCACTCCCCAAACGACCTGTCCCCCATCAGAGGAAGGCCCTCTCCCCACGGTCATGGTAGACCACATTGCGGGGATGGTGGGAGATAGCTGAGCCGAGCTGGGCAGGCTGAGACTCAAAGCCCCCATCTGGCTGCAATGACAGATCCTGGCTGAAATCTACACCAGGCAGAGGGCCAAGGTAAGGAGGCATTGCTGGCTCAGGTGGAAGACGGTGTTTCCAAAACAATTTGGGATGCAAGGAGGATGATAAACACTGGGCCTGGTGAAATGCCTCTCCTGGGCTCAAGCCCCACCCACAAGGTCCACAAGGCTGACCATGGCCAAGGACACTGATGGCCCAGGCACTGTCACAGAGAAGTGAGCCAGCTGTCACACAGGTGCCTGGGACAGGCTGGTAAACGCAGGCAAGTAAGGTGGGGTAACCAGTGGGCAGGGCAGGTGTGTGTGACATGCAGGTCCACCTGCACAGCAGACATGGAGAGGGTGTGCACTGGTGTGGGACAACGGGAATGACAGGGGAGTGGTTGGGCACAGACAGGTCAGGATATGACAGGCACACTGACACCACTACTGGGCACTTCCCTGCCAAGTACCAGATGTTTTAGGGTCACCGTCCCTCTGGCCCGGGGGGGGGGCGGGGTGGAGGGGCCTGAGGTCCTTGGAGAAGGAGAGCCTCCAAGGCTCTCCTTTGTAGGACAGGAAAAGGTCAACCTGTGACACACACACCCAGGCTCAGGGAGGGGACCCCGGCAGTGTTCTCCGGGCCAGAGAAAAAAGAAAGGGAGAAGGCACCTTGCCACTCCAGTTGTGTCCTTCTTGGGTTCTCCAGGTTCCCCAGGACCCAGACACACCCTGGGCTCTCCAGGTGTGTAGACATCCACCTGATGTCTACTGCCTCAGAATGGTCCTGCCAGCCCAGGAGACGCGGCCACGCAGAACTCCTCCCAGGATGGCTCTGCAGGGGCCTCCCCACCTCTACCAGGCATTACGGCCCCTCCCTTCTGAGCCCCCCACCCAGGCCCGCTCCAAGCAGTCACCCAGTCCCCAGAGCACGCACCCCTCTCCCAGCCAGGGGCCTACCACACCCACTCGGGGGGCACAGAGACCCGATGCCCACACACAACACACAGGGCCAGCTCCTCCAGAGCGGCACTGGGTGGAAGGTCACCAGCAAACCTGTGTGCCTCCCCCAATCCCAGACCTGTCCTCAGATCCCAACCCACAGCCCTCCTGGAGCCCCCGCAGACTGAGACTACTCCCATCCCCCACAACTGCTGCAGCCCTCGCCCCTCCCAGGGAGCATCTGCTACCTGGAAGCAAGATGGCGATTAAGGTGGGAGAAGCCGGTGGTGAGCATAGCCCCACCCATCCCTGCATCACCCCGTTACCGCCACAGGCTGGCCCACTGTCCCCAAGTCATTCCTTGGGCCATGTTGCTCTCCGGAGTTCTGCTTTTGTGAGTTTCCATGCCCAACCCCTCCCAGGTCCCATAAACACTGCCCCAACTGCCCACCCCTTCCAGACCCTCCAGAGCAAGCCCACAGAAGTCACTCAAGTTCACCTGCAGCTCAGCATGCTCTCATCTTTGTTTCCTGACCAGGGGTTAGAAGTACTGACTGGGAGGAGTCAGCACCATCCCCTTCCTCCTAGGACCATGAAAGCACCCCATGCCCATGACCCACTCCCAGAACCTTCCAAGGGCCCACCTTCCAGACCCTCTCTCTCTTCTCTCTCTCTCTCTCTCTCTCTCTCTCTCTCTCTCTCTCTCACACACACACACACACACACACACACACACACACACACAGCAGTGGACCTGGTACTCAAAGGCATGGGTACTGAACCGAGGCCCTAGCACAAAGGCACAGATGGGAATGAGCTACCTGGGACACACCTGCACACATGTTATGTGCACTGTGTATAGTATTTGTGTAAACCCTATTCTTGGACATTTATCTCCCACCTGTGGCTCCTTCATTGGGCAACTAAGGCGGAACTTGGGACTTGCAAACCAATGGGGTTGTGGGGTCCTGAGTTGAGACCCTAAAGGCCAGGGCAGGGTCTGGCTTGGGCACTGTGGAGACATAAGTGAACAATGCAGACAGATCCTAGCCTAGAGAGTTCACCAATCTAGGGAGGAGACAAACCTGAATACGATACATAAAAGTACAGCTGTGATCAAAGGCATAGTTAGTGTCACTAGGTGCCAATATCAGGGGAGATATCCTAGCGGCAGGTGCGTTTGGCCCCCAGGGTTGGAGGGTCATGGGCAATCTACCGGGCTCAAAGTCTGGCTCTCACACTGCTTCTTCAGTCTCAACAACCATCAGATCAGTGTAACTCCTGAAAATGGACTGGAAGATGCTGCTTTTGGAAAATGAGCTGGCAGAGCAGGGCCCCCAAATTCTATGTGTTCAGTGAAGTGTAATAACTGGAAGCCTGATGTATTCCTGTGGCTGAGATCTGAAGGATTTAACAAGGAAGTAAAGCACTGAGCAGGGAGTGGATCCAGGCAAAGGAAGTGCATGCGCAAAGGCCCTGTGGTAAGAGGGATAGTGGCGGTCACCAGTCCTGACAGAGGCAATACAGAGCCCTGAAGCCCAAAGAAAAAGGGCAAAGTGTGGCCAGAGATGAGGCCACTGCCCCCCAGGGTCATGCGACAAAGTACGACACATGAACTCGAAGTGAGGCTCCACACTGTGATGACTCAATCCAGCTGAATAAGGGAAGTATGGTAACCAGGCTGGAGCAGGTGTGGAAGGCAATGGTGACCTCCCTGGCTGGAAGCTCAGGAGCCACCTCCACAGCACAAAGGAAGAGAAAAGATAAGAGCTGAGTTTGCAAAAAGGAGAAACCAAGGGCAAAGCAGCTTTGACATCAGAAGCAATAAAGAGGGCAATGAGAAGAAAGCTTTGTAAAACTGGCTAGAAAGCAATGCAGCCCAGCTCAAGAGGAAGAGAAAGCCAGAAACAGCCTCTCATTCCTGAAATGCCATCTCTCTTGTCCCGTTGGGATCACCTCCTCCAAGAAGCCACCCTTACCCTGTTGAAGTCCCCTTCTCAGAAAACACACACTTCCCCCATCTCAGACAACTTCTGTATTTAAATAAACACTTAGTTAACAAACACTAAACTTCCCATGTACTTGCTTCCTCAGCCCACCAGGGGGCCTCCCAGCTCCAGGCCTCAGCCCAGCTGGTCCCTAATGGCAGCCACTTCCTCTCCTATGAATCCCAAGAGGCAATCCGGGCAACCTTCTGGTTCCTACACAGTTTCCCCTGCTGATGATCCTACAAGCAAAAAGACCCACATCTAAGAGGAGGGAAGGCAGGGCAAGAACAGTTGCCAAGAGGAAGTGGTTCAGGCACAAATGGACTTAAATCGGAATATTCCATTGATAGGGCGCCTGGGTGGCTCGGCTGGATAAGAGTCAAACTCTTGATTTCAGCTCATGTCATGATCTCACCGTTCGTGGGATCAAAGCCCCGCATCAGGCTGTGTGGGAACAGGCCAGAGCCTGCTTGGGATTCTCACTCTCCCTCTCTCTTCCTCTACCCCGCTCACACTCTCTCTCTCAAAATAAATAAACATTAAAAAATATTCCATTGATGGCTTATCATGATTAGGGATCTCTTGCCGCAGAAACCACCCACAGTTGCAAATCCAACATAAGCCATCACTGAGAAGTCCTAGCTTCCCAATGCTAGCGTGTCAGAAAGAAAATTAATCTACATTCCCCAAACCACATTAGGTCACTGTTCTTCAAACGCTGACACAACAAAACCCCACATTATTCCAAAGTCTGAAAAGCAAACGCATATTTTGAAATTTTAGAGGGATTTACACAAAAATAGTGAAAACTACAACGTTTTTCCCACCTGGAAACTAGCTAATGATCTCCAAATTGGACATCTGTTTTTTGTAGTTTTTCTAAGAAATAACAACCGTGGGCCAAGTTTTTAGAAGAAAACTATATTCTTTTAAAGAAAATGAAAATATTCTCAAAGGAAAAACTTAATTTAAGTCAAATCATACGCTTTTGTCGTGGAGCCCGATACAGAATGCTTTCCTGCAACAGGTGTTCTCCCTGCCACGGGGACAGGGCGCCCTCTCGTGGTCTCTCTCGACCGAGCCCTGTGGCTGGAAATTTTGCGTGAGAAGGTTCTTTTCCCAAGGCTGAAGGATGGCGAGGGGAGGGGGGCCGAGGGGGAAGCGGACCCCAAGCCAGGAGGGAGGGATGGGGAGACCCGGGCGGGACTGTGGCTGAAAACACCCTTCAGAATCCCGGTGGCCAAAGGCAGGGCTCCTTCGAGGGCCCCACTCCACAAAGGTGTCATTCGTCTCCCCCCTCCTGTGACCCCGCCCAAAAAGGACACCCTTCCCACCCACCAAAGGCGCTTATGAGACACACAAACACGCGTGCCCTCCGTCAACCGCCACCCGCCAGACCACCCCTGCCCCGAGGAGCAATCTCAGGCGGGGCCCCTTGTGAACAAGGAAACACTCCCGTCCCCAGGCCAGTGCGAGGAGGAGGAAGAAGGCGGCCCGCGCCCCTGCTCGCGAAGGCGGCGGCGTCCTCAGCTGGTGCCCCACGGCGGTCTGGGAGCCCGCCCGGGGCCGCGGGGCGCAGCAGCCCCGGGAACGCAAGGCCGGCGTCGGGGGAGCGAGGGGGTAGGGGCTGGAAGGAAGGGAGCGGCCGGAGGAGGCACAGACGGTGAATAAATAGAAGCAGCTACGCCGCGGGGCCGGCCCCTCGGACAGCAGCTTGGTGGCACGTGGGTGGGGGTGGGGCGGAAGCGCGGCAGCGGCGCCCCCCGTGGGACACAGAGCTCCGACGCCGACCGGGTCACCCGTCCCGCCCGGGGGCGCTCTCTGTCGCACACACGCACGCACGCGGGGCCGCAGCGTGGGCTCCTTTCCCGGCTCAGAGCTCCGTGACGTGCACCGCAGGTGAGGGGAGGGGCCCGGGCCTGAGGCGCCGCAGGTGGCAGCGGCGGCACAGCAGGTGGCCGTCCAGGGGGTAGCAGCGGCGTCCATCCTCCCCACTCAGCTGCAGCCCGCAGTCCTAGGGAAGAACACAGCCCCAACCCCAGAGTGAGCGGCGGGGGGGGGGGGGGGGGGGGGGGGGGGGGGGGGGGGGGGGGGGCGGATCTGCGGAGCCCTGTGCAACTTGCAAAGGGCTTTGACTTTGGCGGCGGGGGACAGACAACAGACAAGGCAGGCCAGTGATCTCTGAGAGAAGGGAAACTAGAGGTAAGCCGTACAACTGCCCAAGTTACTACCTGAAGGGATTGTCCAGGCTGCCCCAAGAGGGCCCAGGGGTCTTCTTGAATTGAGAATTTGGGGAGGCCAAGGCAATTAAGAAAGCTCAGAGTGGAGTATCAGGAAGGAGAAAGCCAAATGTGCCAATGACTCCCAAATTCCTACACCTGCAGCCAGAGTCTTTGAACTCCAGCATGTCTAGCTCTCGGGGGATCCTAATAGACACCTTCCAACCCCCAAACTGCCACGTTTAGTCATTGGCTGAATCCAGTCCCTTTTACTGCCTGACCTTCATGCAACTCAGTTTACCACCCCGAACCCAGGACCACAACCTCGCCTCCAACAACCTCCTCAGGGAACCCCAGCCACCCTCCCTCTTCCTCCATGCATTCTCTGATGGCAAAGAGCACCCTCTCTAAAATCCTCATGCCATCATGTCATCCTTTTGGATCATTCTCCACTGCCCTCAGAATAAGCCCATACTCTGGGGCGCCTGGGTGGCGCAGTCGGTTAAGCGTCCGACTTCAGCCAAGTCACGATCTCGCGGTCCGGGAGTTCGAGCCCCGCATCGGGCTCTGGGCTGATGGCTCAGAGCCTGGAGCCTGCTTCCGATTCTGTGTCTCCCTCTCTCTCTGCCCCTCCCCCGTTCATGCTCTCTCTCTCTCTGTCCCAAAAATAAAAATAAAAGTTGAAAAAAAAATTTTTTTTTAAATAAAAAAAAAAAAAGAATAAGCCCATACTCTTCAGCTCATATGTCCCCAGCTTATGTCCCCAGCTCCTGCCAACTTCTCCAGTGACACAAAACAACACATTCACCCTCATACCTAAGCACATTCTGCTTCCACTGCCTGGAAGTGCCTTTCTTACTGTCTTTCTTACTGACTGTCCTTGGCTAACTCAGTCATTTTTCAGATCTTAGCTTGGGTGTCAGCTCCTCCAGAAAGCCTCCCCTGATTCTCCAAGGCCTCCTATGCGCTCTGACAAGCCCTATAGGCTCCAGCCCTGCCTGAGTACTCATCGCTGCCATAAGCGTAGGGACTCTTTATTTTATTCTCTGTACATCCCCAGCAGCCCACATGCTGTAAATCCTCAGTAAATATTTGACTGAATGAGAAACGGGCTGAGAACATATCTTGGGGAGGGCTCTCTAGGGAGGACAGGGAGAATGGGGACATAAACAAGGAGGTGGGTCCACAGAAGACCTAGAGAAAAGGAGATCCATGTGGAGGGGGACCGCACTAGCCACCAGCCCTCCAGGAGGGCCCAGGCTCACCTCACAGTGGTAACACTCCACATGATAGTCTCTGTCCATGGACACCACACGGATGGTTGTCTCACAGCCCTGGAGGAAGAGATGGGGTTTTGCACACAATTGTGTGTAGCACACACACCTACACAACACGGTCTTGTCATGGCAGGTGTGCATTCACGCCCACGTGAGCACTGGCTTCAGTGCTTCTGCGGCCAGAATGGCATCAGCAGGTGCACAGGAATGGACACCCTCCTGCAGCTGCACCCAACCGCACACACACATGTCTATGAGAGCCGTCACACAGGTGTCAAATGTGTGTATACGTGTTCTCTTCAGTTCTTTGCAGTCAGGAACGACCAGAGCCAGTCCAGCCTCCCCAGGCACGGTAGCTTGGGGCAGAACCGACATGCGTGGGAGACCCCATGCCAAGAGAGGTGCACCACCCGATGGTGTCTCCTGCATAGACTGCATCCTCCTTTTGTGTGCTCCTCCCACCACCTCAACCTGCAGAGCTAACAGACCCAGGGGGCGATCCTTACATCCGTGGGCAAAGGAGCTGAGGGCCACCGTTTCTAACTCATGCAGGGACACGTGCACCCTGCGTGCATGGGCACAACACAACCCTCGGCCCTGAGGGATATGGGGCGGGAGCATCCGCATCCCTCCCACAGGGGCCTAAGACCTGGGGCCAACCTGGGGCAGAGGCCAGGCTGGGCCAGACACCTGATCATCTCCAGGTGAGTGGTTCCTACCTGTGCAGGGAGGATAGGACGGGCACAGGAGGCACATTTCGGTGCAAAAACCCTGGAGGAATAAAGAAAAACAGAAGTGACCAGCTGCCAGAGGCCAAGGGCCCAAAGGCAGACCCACCCACAGTAGCCCCATGACATGGCCCAAGCGTCAGAACCCCTTTCCTTGTGTGGACACACTGGTGTGGGAGCAGCCTCTGCGGTGCCTTCTTGGCCTTTTAACTGGTTCCCAATTCACTTCCACCCCATCACCTCCTCCAGAACGGCTTCCGTTTCTCCCTACCCTCTCCCTCACACTTCCTGTGAGTTCCCTGCCCCCTAACATCCAGGTTTGGGCCACCCCTAGCTGAGATCCCTGCAAAGCCTGGCTCCACACGGAGTACCAGGGATCCATGCGGGGCACCAACCCCATGCAAGGCTGTAGCACAAGACCAGAACTCTGAGGGCTGGGCCTAGAGCCACAGCTGGGGAGAATGGACTGGCCTCTCACATGGATACCAGACAGGCAGGGAAGGGACTCTGCAGAGACTCCCAAGCCACCACCCCAGGCAGAAGAGGCCAAACCTGGCCCTGGGAGCAAAGGGATAGATGCTGGGTGGGCCAGCCAGGAGATCCCCCACCACTAGGAGGAGGGGCGCATGCAGGTAAAGGCGGGGAGGGGAGAGAGATGGCTGGTGGCTGAATCACCCAAGAGAGGGTTCAAGGCAGAGAGCCATGCTTTGCCCCAGCCGCTGAGCACACAAGGGGAGGCTGGAAGTAAAAAGGCCAAGAATGGAGAACACAGACAGGCAGGCTGGAAAAATGCTTTCTGGGTAGGCAGGAGAAACAGCGGGAGTCACACCCGCCCCAACAGTGCTGGCCACTCACGTGTGATAGTCTCTGACGCAGTAGATGTTGTTCTCCACATCCACAGTGAAGGGCACCCCGTCCAGGCACTCGTTACACACTGAGCACCGGAAGCAGCCTGGGTGATAGGACTTCCCGAGGGCCTGCAGGATCTGGGGGTGGGAGGCACTGAAGGGTCAGTGCAGACGGAAGGCTCAGCACAGCCCCCAGAAGAGGCTCTGGCTCTGAGCCCTCGGCAGGTCTGCAACAGGTGAAAGGGTGGGTCCTAAGACCACCCATGTCAGAGGGGTTCCAGGAGGCTGGGGGAGGTTCTCACCATCTCCATGATGAGGTGTCCACACACACTACACTTGTCGGCTGTTTGCTGGAACCCAGAGTACTGAGAGGAGACAAAGGATCCAGGATGTCATGTGACAGAGGGGCACTCCCTGCCCAGCCAGCACCTGCCTCCTGGGCCCAGGTCTCCATGTGCAGCAGGAGAGTCCCCTCCCCTCCCCTCCCCTGGCACCCGCCAGGGCCCGGCTCTGACTCACCAGGAAGTCCTCCTGGCAGTACACTTTCTCACCCACGTTGTAGAACGCCTTCCCTCGAAGTCGTCTCCCTGCAAGGATGAGTATCGAGAAGGGGGTCCTTGGGCCGCTGGAACCCGGGGATGGGACCCCTGCTTCCATGTCTCAGGACTCTCCTCCAACAGACGAGAAGCAGATTATGGGCAAATATTAACATTTCCCTTTCATATTAGGCTACTACTGTTATAATGATAAATCTTTTTAAAAGATTAAACAGCAGTGCCTGGGTCGCTCAGTCAGTTAAGTGTCTGACTTCGACTCAGGTCATGATCTCACGGTTTGTGAGTTCAAGCCCCACATCAGGTTCTGTACTAATAGCTCAGACCATGGAGCCTGCTTCAGATTCTGTGGCTCCCTCTCTCTGCCCCTCCCCTGCTCACGCTCTGTCTCTCTCTCTCAAGAATAAACATTAAAAAAAAATTCTTTTTTAAAAGATTAAACACACTGACAGGTTGTGTTAAGAGGTTGTCATTTTAGGGGTGCCTGGGTGGCTTGGTCAGTTAAGCGTCCAACTTCGGCTCAGGTCATGATCTCACGGTCCGTGAGTTCGAGCCCCGCGTCGGGCTCTGTGCTGACTGCTCAGAGCCTGGAGCCTGTTTCAGATTCTGTGGCTCCCTCTCTCTGCCCCTCCCCTGCTCACGCTCTGTCTCTCTCAAGAATAAATAAACATAAAAAAAAAAATTCCTTTTTAAAAGATTAAACACACTGACAGGTTGTGTTAAGAGGTTGTCATTTTAAAATACATTCACATCAGGGGTGCCTGGGTGGCTTATTCGGTTAAGTATCCGACTTTGGCTCAGGTCATGATCTCATGGTCGGTGAGTTCAAGCCCTGCCTCGGGCTCTGTGCTGACAGCCAGAGCCTGGAGCCTGCTTCGGATTCTGTGTCTCCCACTCTCTGCCCCTCCCCTATTCTTGCTCTGTCTCTCTGTCTCTCAAAAGTAAATAAACATTACAGAAATGAAATGAAATGAAATGAAATGAAATGAAATGAAATGAAATGAAATGAAATGAAATGAAATGAAATAAAATAAAGTAAAATAAAATACGTTTGCTTCAGGGGGACTCAGAGCAGACATTCCAGAATGAACTGTCATCATCCATGAACATAAGAAGTACAACTCTCACCAGGTAACAAAGCCCCGGTGAAAGACGTGTCCTTGTCAAAACAAGAGCCTCAGCAGACCCGGCACAGCTGTTAGAGGCATCCCGTCAGGAGAAAGCCCACAGTGCCTAACCAGGAACAGGAGGAAGCATCCTTCCCGTGATAAAGGGCCCCCGTGAGAAACCCTCAGCTAACATCAGACATAATGGTGAAATAGTGGATGCTTTTCCCCTTAGGGTTCAGCATTGGACTAGAAGCCCTAGGTCGTACAATGAGATGGGTGAAAAAAAATAAAAGCTTGGAGAGGAAAAAGGAGAACTATCTTTAATCAGGATGTGTAGAAGATCATAAGCAATCTACCAAAACAAACAAACAAACAAGCAAACCCTACTAGAAGTAATAAATGAGTTTAGCAAGGTTGTAGGACAGGTGGTCAGAATATGAAGATCAAATATATTTTTATATTCTGGTAACAAATGATTGGAAAATGAACATACAGTTTTTAAAACAGCATTTATAATAGCATCCAAAAAAAAAAAAAAAAACCCTGTAAAATACTAAGAGGTAAACTTTACAAGAGATGAGTCTGCCCCTCGCTCTGCCAAACCAAACTTTGCTGAGAGAAATTTCAGAAGACCCACATGAATAGAGTGATAAACCATTGCTGGAAGATAGCTCTCCATTGGGTCTCTCACATTTCTGCACATCTTACAGAGGAATGGCAGCTTTCATTGTGAATTACCATCCCAAGGACATTTGTGGACCAAACCACTTACAAACCAGACATTGTGGGGCGTCTGGGTGGCTCAGTTGGGTAAGCATCCAACTTCGGCTCAGGTCATTATCTCATGGTTTGTGGGTTCAAGCCCCATATTGGGCTCTCTGCTGTCAATGCAGAGCCCACTTCAGATCCTCTGTCTCCCTCTCTCTCTGACCCTCCCTCTCGCTCTCTCTCTCTCCCTCTCTCAAAAATAAACATTAAAAAAAAAAAAAAAACACAGATAGCTATCTCCCTCCGAAGTAGAAAGCAGGCTTGTTTGGTGTCCAATATAATACAGATGCTGTGTTCCTCAGAAACAAGGGTCAGAGAGCTTTGCTGCAGCCCATTATAAAACATCAGGGTTCCCTAAACTCAGGGTTCTCTAGCCATGACACAGTCCCAGACCCACTGCATGTGCGGCATCCACCTGGGTCACTGTGCGTCACCCCCGTGGGACTCGTGCAGAATGATTCAAACGTGAAGCTCATCCTGCCTGCCATGCTCTGAGTCCCTGCCCCCAGGAGGCTCATGTCTTCAGTCAGCATTGGTGACACAGTGGCAGATAAACTTACCAGCTTGCAAGTAGGGAAAAAAAACCTCAGTCCTTGACAATCAACTTCAAACTTCAAATATTCTGATATCAGTTCTCCTCAAATTGATCTATATATTCAATGCCACACAATTAAAATCCCAGCATTCTTATTTCTTTTGTGGAAACTGACATTCCAATTCTATTTTGGTTTTCTTCTTTCAAACCCTTGTGCTGAGGGCTGACTTCCAGTTCTAAAATTCATATAAAAATACAAAGAACCTAGAATAGCCAAATAATCTTGCAAAAGATCAACAATGCTGGAAGACTTACCCTACCTATCTTAAAACTTAAAGTAATCAATACAGTGTAATATGGGAATAAGGAAAGACAAAAAGATCAGTAAAACAGAAGAGACTGCAAAAATAGACCCATAGATATTTCAATAAACAAACAAATGGGAAAGCAAAGTCTTTTTCAGCACAAGGTGCTGGAACAACTGGAGGAAAAAAATCAAATATGGAAAAAAAATGAAACTCCATTCCTTGCCTTATACCATACACAAAAATATAATACAAAGTGGGTTATCTACCTCAACATAGAAATGAGAAACTTAAGGGGCACCTGGCTGGCTCAGTCAGAAGAGCATGTAACTCTTGACCTCAGGTTGTGATTTTGAGCTCCACACTGGATGTAGAGATTACTTAAAAGTAAAATATCTAAAAGATTAAAAAAAAAAAAAACGAGAGAAAGAGAGAGAGAGCGAGACTTAAAGCTTCTAGAAGAAAACATAGGAGACTATCTTCATCACTTAAAAGAGGACCAAAAATTTTTAGGTTACAAAAACAAGAACCATAAAACAAAAAAAAAAATTACATATTAAATTTCATCAAAATTTAAAATTTATCAAAAAAGTATATCACTAGGGCCCAGAAGAGCATGCAACTCTTAATCTCAGAGTCATGAGTTCAAGCCCCACATTAGATGTAGAGATTACTAAAAGAAATAAATAATGAACTTAATTAAAAATATTATTCATACCGGGGCACATGGGTGGCTCAGTTGGTTAGGCGTCCGACTTGGGCTTAGGTCATGGGTTCATGGGTTCGAGCTCCATGACGGGTTCTGTGGTGACAGCTCAGAGCCTAGAGCCTGCTTCTGATTCTGTGTCTCCCTCTCTCTCTGCCCCTCCCCTGCTCACACTCTCTCTGTCTCTCTGTCTCTCAAAAATAAATAAATGTAAAAAAAAAAAATTTTTTAATATTATTCATACTAAGAGAAAGTATTCACAAAACATGCATCCTGAAAAGAACTTGTACTCAGAATATACATATCCTCACAACTAAATAATTTCAGACAAGTAACTCTCAATTCAAAAGCTGAACAAAAGACCTGAACAGACTTCATAAAAGAAGATAAAAATGGTCAAGAAGCAGACAAAAAGATGCTTAACCTTATTAGTCATCAGGGAAATGCAAATTAAAATCACGAGATACCACTTCACACCCATTAGAATGGTTAAAATTAAAAAGACTAAAATATCAATTGTTGGCAAACATGTAGCAGAACCCAACTCTCTAACATTTCTAGTGGGAGGATAAAATAGCACAACCCTTTGGAAAACAGTTTGGCAGTCTCGTATGAAGTTAAACATACACTTAGCCTATGACCCAGAAATTCCACTCCTTGGAATTTACCCGAGAGAGAGACAGAGAGAGAAATGAAAACATTTGTCCACAAATGACCCGTACGAGAACGTTCACAGCACAATCTATTATCTGTCAATAGTTGCACAGATCAACAAACTGTGGCATATTCATACAATAAAATCTTACTCAGCGATAAAAAGGAGTGTGCTACTAATATACAGCTTAAAAAAAAAGAGACATGCTTAACGACAACAACAAATCAGTCACAAAATAGTATACATTTGACTTCATGTATATGAAGTTCTAGAAGAGACAAAACTAATCTATGGTGGTAGAAATCAGAACACTGGGGGTGCCTGGGTGGCTCAGTGGGTTAAGCGTCCAACTTCATCTCAGGTCATAGTCTTGTGGCCCATGAGTTCAAGCCCTGCATCAGGCTCTGTGCTGACAGTTCAGAGCCTGGAGCCTCCTTCAGATTCTGTGTCTCCCTCTCTCTCTGCCCCTCCCCTGCTTGCACTCTGACTCTCTCAAAAATAAACATTAAAAAAAATTTTTTTAGGGGCTCCTGGGTGGCGCAGTCGGTTGAGCGTCCAACTTCAGCCAGGTCACGATCTCACGGTCCGTGAGTTCGAGCCCCGCGTCAGGCTCTGGGCTGATGGCTCGGAGCCTGGAGCCTGTTTCCGAGTCTGTGTCTCCCTCTCTCTCTGCCCCTCCCCCGTTCATGCTCTGTCTCTCTCTGTCCCAAAAATAAAAACGTTGAAAAAAAAATTTATAAAAAAAAAATTTTTTTTTAATAAATAAATAGAATATTCCCTGGGGAAATGCACCTTCAACACAGACATCAACAAATTCCCACAGACTGACTTTAAAAATTATACGGTTTTTATATCAAAAATTATAAAACCATGTGAAGAAACAAGGTATCATGACCAAGAGTGAGGAGAAACAATAAACAATTGAAGTGGGACTTCAAAGACATCAGATTTGGGTACAATTAGACACAATACAGAATACAAACATGTAATACACTTACAAAATAGAAACAGATGTCCAAAACATGAGATTACAAAGACTTCTTGGACATTAAAAGCAATAACTGAAAACAAATTTAAAAAGGTAAACTGGACTTTACTGTGACTTTCTTTTCATCAGAAGACATCATTAACAAAGTAATGAAGCAAGAATAGGCTAGGAAAAGAATTTATAACACATATATCCAACACACAGCATGTATCCAAGGTGCACAGAGAACTCGCACAAAGCAATTTAAAAAAAGTCAAACCACCCAACCTACAAATGGGCAAAAGACTTCAACAGGCATTTTTACAAACAAAGGCATTCAAACGGCCAACAGAGGGGCGCCTGGGTGGCTCAGTCGGTTAAGCGTCCGACTTCAGCTCAGGTCACGATCTCGCGGTCCGTGAGTTCGAGCCCCGCGTCGGGCTCTGGGCTGATGGCTCAGAGCCTGGAGACTGTTTCCGATTCTGTGTCTCCCTCTCTCTCTGCCCCTCCCCCATTCATGCTCTTTCTCTCTCTGTCTCAAAAATAAATAAACTTTAAAAAAAAAAAAAGGCCAACAGAGACATAAAAAGGTGTATGAGTTTTCACTACTCATCCAAGAAATTCAAATTAAAATCTCATTAATAGGGTGGCTCAGTCAGCTAAGCCTTGACTAACCTTCCCACTCTTTCAGTGGGAAGTCAGTTAAGCCTTCCCAGTCTTGATTTCAGCTCAGGTCACAATCTCACCCATTGTGGGACTGAACCCTGGCTCGGGCTCTGTGCTGGCAGCACGAACCTGATGGGGATTCTCTCTCTGCCCCTCCCCTGCTGCAACACGTGTGTTTTCTCTTTCTGTCAAAAGAAATAAACTTAAAAAAATAAAATAAAAAATAAATAAAATCTCATTAATATACCATGCCACCCCCACTAGAATGAAGACAGACAATGCTGATAGGAAGGAGGAAAAACTGAAATTCTAATACACTGCCAACAGGATAATAAATTGCTTCTACTATGGGAAACTACTTAGCAGCATATATTGAAGCCACACAGATGCTACTCTAGGACCCAGAAATTCCACTGTTAGAAAAATAAATACAAATGTCCATCAATGGGCACAGACGCAATACTCATAAAAGGTTTATTTATAATCCCCAAATTATGGAAACAGCTCAAAAGTCATGTGCCGATGACTGGGAAGGGGCATCAGGGACTCTTACGGGGTGATGGAAATATTCTACCCTTTGATCTGGAGGGTGATTACATGGGCACGTAGACATGTACAAATGTATCAAGCTGGAATACACTCAAGATTAGTGTGTTTTACACTCTTCGTGTATTTTCAATCTTGATAAAAATGATCAAAAATGTTGAGGCAGATTTGAGAAAAGAAACAAAAAGAACTTCTAGAAATAAAAAAAAAAAATTCAATCACTGAAATAAAAAACTCAATGAAAGAGTTCAATAGGAGATTAAACACAGTTGAAGAAAAAAATGAATGGTCTGGATTTTAGCTTTCAGGAGACAGATCTGAGGAAATTAAACAGAATGAGAGACAGAGAAGTGCATAATATGAGGGAGAGGTTAAGAGACACAACAGAATGAGAAAACCTAATATTTCTAATTTGAATTCTAGAAGTAAATAATAGAGAGAATGGGAGAGAAGCAATTGAATCAAAGCTGATTTTATTGAATCAAAGCTGATTTTATTGAAAATAAAACAGCTGAGATTTTCCCCAAGTTTGAAGTCAAAATGAACCCCAAGCAGGACAAATAAAAGAAAACCAAGAGCCACACACATCAGAGTCAAACTACAGAAGAATACTTTAAAGTATTTGTCCTTTTTTCTAATTGATATGTGAAAGTATTTTAAATATTCTGGAAAATAATCCTTAGAACTTATGCATGTGGCAGTATATGGGTTTTTTTTTTTTAATGTTTATTTATTTTTGAGACAGAGAGAGACAGAGCATGAACAGGGAAGGGTCAGAGAGAGAGGGAGGGAGGGAGACACAGAATCTGAAGCAGGCTCCAGGCTCTGAGCTGTCAGCACAGAACCCAACATGGGGCTTGAACTCACACACCATGAGATCATGACCCTGGCTGAAGTCAGACACTTAACCGACTGAGTCACCCAGGTGTCCCAGTATGTGGTCTGTTTTATCAAATGCTTCATGGGGTCTTTTAATGAACCAGGGGTGGGTTTTTTTTTTTTTTAATGTTTATTTTTTAGAGAGAGAGTGCATGAGCAGGGGAGAGGCAGAGAGAATCCCAAGCAGGCTCCCCACTGTCAGCATGGAGCTTAATGTGGGGCTTGAACTCACAAACCGTGAGATCATGACCTGAGCTGAAATCAAGAGTCAGACGCTTAACCGACTGAACCACCCAGGCACCCTAAAAATAAAATCTTTTTTTTAATGTTTATTTATTTTTGAAAGAAACAGACAGAGAAGGACAGAGCATGAGCGCCGGAGGGGCAGAGAGAGAGGGAGACACAGAATCCAAAGCAAGGTCCAGGCTCTGAGCTGTCAGCACAGAGCCTGACGCAGGGCTCAAACTCACAAACTACGAGATCGTGACCTGAACCCCAGTCGAACACTTAATCGACGGAGCACCCAGGCGCCCTGTAAAAATAAAATCTTTAAAAAAAAAAAATGCTGAGTGAAAATTGCTTCAAATTTGGAAATCTATTCACAAACTCTGAAGTAAGTGTGAGGGTAGAATCAAGACATTTTGGACACAGCAGAATTCAGAACACTGACCTCCCAAATGCCCTTTCTTAGACAACGACAGCAAAATCTTGTGGACATTGTTCCACACCTTTGATTCCTCTCTTCTCCTCCAAGATGCGCTCAGTATTCAGCCTTACCTCAGACAGCCTGCTGCATTCAAGGGAGACCTGAATCCATTCCCATTATCCACAGGCGGGCTCGATTAGTACAAACAGAACTCCTCTTCCCGTATTATGGCATTGGTTCAGAGACTCAGGCAAGTCAGTCAATCAACCACAGCATTCCCAACAACCAAATAAACTGGTCCAGGAATGGATGTGTGAGATGCTCTGGCCAATGACATACAAGGAGATATATGCCAGGTGCTTTCTGGAAAAGAAGTTTCCAAAAACATAACCAGAAGAGATGCCCCCTCTTCCTCCAGACTAGTGGTGTGCCAATGGAAGTCTCAAGCTGCCTCAGACATTTCACCACCATAAGAGAAGGTGCCCTAAGGAAGACACCAAACCCAAGGGAAACCCAGCCCGGCTATGCATAGGGCCTGAGACACTAGATCAATCTCAGCCTGAAGCCAGCCCAATCTCTGGGCTCCCAGTTCACTGAGCCAAAAAATATTCTTAGAGGTTAAGCCTCCTCAGCAGTTTCTCTGTTATCTGCAGCTAAAAGCTGCCAGGAAATAGTGGATTCAATGCAGGGAGTACACATGGGAAGGCACAGAATGAAAACTCCACAAGGGTCCCAGAGGGCAATGAACTCAGAGTAAAGAGAGGTGAGAACCTCCCAATAGAAACTCTGCAGGATGCCTGATATAATGGAGCCTCTGGGGAGGCGGGAAGTGAAGCTATACAAAGTAAGCCAATACAAGGTGGGGGGAGGGGTGGGGGGGGCTAAAAAAAAAAAAAAAGAAAAAAATGCAGGAAAAGTAAAAGACTATAGGACCAAAAGGGGGTGTAATCACAGTATAATTCCTCGCTCTGCAGTGGATTTTTAAATAGTCAAGGAAACATAAACCTGGTTTACTGACTTAACCACAGTTTACGATTAAAGTACACTGAGAAAACAGGAGAGAAGAGAAAAAGGCGGTGGCAGAACCTGTTCCTCAGCTGTCACAGCAAAAGCGTCAGTCAGTCTAAAAGTGCTACATCAAGAAACAGCACGGTATGCTTGTTACAGATACGGAGGTGTCTTCTAGAAGAAATTGCCAAAAAATACCAAGTGGCTGCCTCTGGGGAATGGGACCAGGAGTAGAAAGATGAGTGGTTTTTTACTCTTGCAAAAAGAGCTTGTCAGCACTGTCTGACTTAACACAGTGCATGTATTACACTTCCACAGGATAAAACATTGACATGTTTAGTATAAATTAATGAAAGATATTTGCTTACGGGCAAAGCCTCAAGGGATAGTAGTAGAATCAAGAGAGCAGATGTATTAGGTTGGTTAGATAATGGTTACTTTTTTCTTTTCGTAACTTTGTCTAGGTTAAATTACAACATTTATAGCTTATGCTGTATGTAAACTTGGGAGAAAAACTAAATTGCAGGGAAAAGACCAGCCCCACACCCAGGCAGGCAGAAAGCACAGCACTAGCTCCATGCGCCCCACGCAGGCAGCCAGGAGACATCAGTGCCCTGCACAGGACGGAGGCCCCAAAGCTGGGTGAGGGGCCTCCTTTCCCCGTGGCCACCAAAGGCCCTGGTTCCACACCTCCCTCCCCAGGGCCCAGGACATCTTCCCAGGGGCGTGGACCTCCCAAACAGGCCAGGCCTAGGAGGAAAGGCACTACAATTCAGCCTCCTCCACGCTCCAGCCTGGGCCAGAGCTGGGCGGTCCATCAGCTTGGGACTTGGGTGCAAGGACATGGTGCAAGAGGGCCGGGGAAAAGGATACCTACCACAGGAGTCGCACGTGAAGCAATCTGTGTGATACAGGCTCCCCATTGCCTGGCATGCCTGCCTTGCCCCGTAGATGCCAAGCCCACACTTGATGCAAATACCTATGGGAGAGACGCAGGAGAGAGCCCAGGTTAGCACCATGACTGTCCTAATGCTGCCTAACCCTCAGCGAATAAACTTCCTGAGCCTTCATTTACCAATGGCTGACCTGGCGACAATAATGGTATCTGGGGGTTTGTTGATGTTGTTTCAGGATTCAGAGGAGGCAGAGCACCGGGCACAGAGTCAGGGCTAACTGATGCCGTCCTTGCCATCAAAATATTAATGACACGTGGGGGCACCTGGGTGGCTCAGTCAGTTGAGGGTCCAACTCTTGATTCTGGCTCAGGCCATGATCTCACAGTTCACGGGTTCAAGCCCCGCATCAGTCTCTACGCTCACAGTGCGGACCCTGCTTGAGATTCTGTCTCCCTCTCTCTCTGCCCCTCCCCCCGCTTGCTCTCTATCTCTCTGAAAATAAATAAAAAGAAACTCAAAAAAATATTAATGACATGTTTATTTTTTTAAATATTTTTTTTTCAACATTTATTTACTTTTGGGACAGAGAGAGACAGAGCATGAACAGGGGAGGGGCAGAGAGAGAGGGAGGCACAGAATCTGAAGCGGGCTCCAGGCTCCGAGCCATCAGCCCAGAGCCTGACACGGGGCTCGAACTCACGGACTGCGAGATCGTGACCTGGCTGAAGTCGGACGCTTAACCGACTGCGCCACCCAGGCGCCCCTATGACATGTTTATATTAGAAAGTCATTCTGGGTCCCTTCACCGGTGACCTGCTCTTGGACTGAGGGAAAATCCTTTCTGCGGTCTGTGAACCAGAAAGAATAAAGACCACACAGGCATACCCACCCCAGCCATGCTTTCCTCATCTGTGTCCTAAGATGAATTGATTCTCTTGTTTGATCAGCACAGCGGCCTTGCTGGCCTGCCACATGCCCCACAGCGTAGCTGCTGGAGACTCGGCAACACGCCGAGGAAGGCACGCTCAAGGAGCCTCTGTTCCAGTGGAGGGAGACAGACAACAGGTAAATGAATAATATCTCTGGTGGAAACAAGTGTGTGAGTTTTAAATTAGGGTGGTGAAGAAGGCCCCAGTGACCAGGTGATATCTGAGCAAAGGTCTAGAGGAAAGAAGGGGGGAAGTTGCCATGCAGGCATCTGGGATTACTGGTAGAATTGGGGATCACCCCTAGCAGCACAGGGTGGGGTGCCCGGCAGGCAGGGGAGGGGTAGTAAGGAAAAGGGTGACCAGCAACGCCAGGGGGAAGCCTGGCACTAGTCCCGGGGATTCCCTGGCCAGCCCTCCTGAAGACCCAGAACATGGGCGGCCAGCCCAGACATCAGAAGCCCCCCTCACAGTTACCCGGGATCTCCTGTACCCCACAGGGCATGAAGACAGGCTCCACTGGCCCTTGAGACCCTAAATCTTCTGGATGCTCCGGGACATGCTCCCTCACCCTCTCCCTCTCGCTTTCTACCATCTCTCTCTCTCTCTCTCTCTCTCTCTCTCTCTCTCTCTCTCTCTCCTTAAATTTAACCACGGTTGAGCCTCTTCCCCATCAGTACCACGTCAAGAAAGAAAGTCAAGTCAAGAAAGAAAACTCAGTCCACATTCAGCCATCTCCTAACTGTGCACACCTCCAGACCTCCCATCCCGAACCTGCTAGCCGTGGGACCAGCTCCTCCTCTTTCGTGTCCAGGCTATGACCCACACCTAGATTTCTGGCTCTTCTCCCTTCCCAGCTTTGTTGGGTACTCCCTGCTCAGTCCTGGCCCTCCCATGCCTGGGTTTTTTTTCCCCAGGGGAGGGAGGGCCAGCTCAGACGCCCTCAAAACCAGGTAGGAAAGTAAAGGTGGCTGGTGGGGACCCAGAATGGAGAATGGAGAACAGCAATTATTCCATACTGAAATTAATTACTAACTCAAACGTTTTGAAGATGCGGAAGGCCAACATGCCTGCAAGTCTCCACACGTGGCTGTCCCATGGCTCCCTGGGCAGTCCGGCCTGCTGCAATGGCTCAGCCTGAGGAGGGCTCCTGGCGATCTGCCCCAGTCCACACCTCTCTCCTGAGTCACTGAGCCAGCTCCCAGATGGCCTCAGACCACCACAGGTCTAGAACAGAGCTCTGGATTTCCTGCAAAACTGCTCTTGCCTCAGCGTCCCTGCTGAGGAAACGGCACCTGTGCGTAGCTCGGTTTCAGGGAGCATCCAGGTCCACCCTCCTTGTCTCCTCCAACTGTGAATCTCAGCAACTCTGTTCCCTAATTTTGACTTCATTCCCTCCCCTCACTCCCACTGGCCTGATTCAAAGTCATCAAGTCTCATCCTAAAGTCCGTTTCAAGAGTGTCCTCAAGGCATCCCCGCCTGGCCCCCAATAATTCATCCCACAATCTGCAGCTAGACTTCCCTTTGGCAAGTAAAAATGACCTACCCCCTCACCCTTACTCTTGTCCATCAAGTCTGAAAACCTGACCTCACCTTCTTAAGTTACCACAATCCACAGTGAAGAGTAAAAGTCAGTTTTCCACGGGAAGCAGGACAGGAGGTGGGGCAAGAGGAGAGGCTATGACCTTGTATGATGATTAGCTTTTGGTTCCGTTTGCTTTTTTTTCTAAATACGTGCTTTCGTCTCTTTAATAAAAAGACACTGACGAAGGAGATGGAGTACCCACGAAATTCAGGGAGCACAGCATTTCGAAGAGAGGGGACTCCACCTGTGGGATGGAACAGTGAGACCAGGCCACCGAGGCCTGGCAAGCACCTGCGCCGGGCCGCCACCAGGGTCTAGCAAGAGCTGGCTCAGTCCCGTGAGGGGAGACAGATGGCTGAGGGGAGATAGGAGGTGGGCAAGCAAAGGCGATGCCAACCAGACACTGGGATGGGAAGAGGTGGGCATGCCACTGAGACTTTGTGACCAAGCAGGTGTGGCTTTGCTTTTTCCTTGCCATTTTTTTTTTTATGAAAGACCTTTTCATTAAAGACATATTTATAACCAAAGAAAAAGGTCCAGTGGAAAGAGAAAAGCTGAAGATTGGAGGAGGTGGGGGTTGGAGGTGGGATGACCCTGATCCTCAGATCTAGACGTGGATCTGATAATAACAGGCAGCCTGCAACGGCTGACCTCAGTTTTCTCAGCAAAATAGAAAGCAAGCTCAGAGACCAAAGGGAACAGAAAGATTGTTGAGGGAATAAAAGAGGGAACTGACCAAGGCTTAGGGAGACGGGTGGCACCCAGGAGATCACAGAGGTTCAAGACCATCAACGCCTATTGGTATAGCAGCAAAAAAGGGGGGCAGCAGTCCTGGCTCAGAGTCAGAGTTCTGCAGGGCAGAGGTGATTCAAGGAATCAGAGGTCCTGAGACCAAGAGGCAGTCAGAACCGAAGCGAAACAAAAACAGGGTGTGACCTTGGGAGGAGGTGGCTCAAGAGAAGGCAGGGAGGCCACCAAAGTTCAAGAGGTTCTGGAAGTCTGAGGCTATTGGCTGGCTCCCAGCAGCGGAACTTGGTGAGGAGAGATGGGAAAGTTCTAAAGCCATCAATGAATGGAGAGAGGGACCCGGAGGTCAGCAAGTGCCAGGGCCAAGGAGAAGGGGTGGCCCAGAGAGGAAGACCCACTCTGAGGATGTGGTATAGCAGACATCACTTGAGCTCATGCTACCTGTAGACTTCCCTTTGCAAAACTGTGTATTATTCAAGTTGAATTGTATGAAATTGCCACTTCTACAGCTCCGAAAGGTCAAATATCAGCACTAAGTTATCAGCAGTTCAAGCAAATAGTTGCCCATAGTTTTAAAAATTAGGAAAAAGTTACCCAGATCTGGCTTCTCTTGGGAAAAAAGGTGTACCATTGCTCACCTCCCACTCCTGGGTGGATTCAATGGGCCCTTTCGAAAGGATGACCACCAGCTTATGCGGTCTTGTGCGGTCAGCCCTTCACTCTCTCCCTGCCTGCTTGGGTCTGGCCACCTCAGCTTCGCACACAGATACGTGAGTAACCTCAGAGGCTCACAGACACCACCCCGACGTGGGCCCTGTGGTGCACGGGGACAGGAGACAGGCAGTCTCCCCCAGAGAGAGCACTGGAGGCGTTCTCTTCAGAAGCCCACCCCAGCTTCGGCTCCCGGTACCTGCCGGGCTCGAGAGGCCAACAGTTTCCTAAGTCACCTCCATGCTCCCAGGCCATCTGACAGCAGCCACAACACCTACAAACCACAAATGCTCACCCCCCATGCTCCCAGATGAGCTCAAAACTCTTCTGCGTGTCCCTCCTAAAGGCAGACCCACCCTGTGGCCCACATAACCCCTGGGCGCAGAGTCGAACAGTCCACATCCTCACATGCCTCCTTTGGCCCACATTCTTCCTTCTGCCTGGAATGCCCCCATCTAGCCTGTCACATACAGCCTCCTCCTCTCTCAAGATCCAGTTCAGGGCGGTCCTGAGCTGCTAGCTGGAATGAATGCATGAAAAGATACAAACCCCAGGACAGCCCAGTCCTGCCCAGCAAGATAACCACCCCCACCCTCACCCCCTCAGAGCCAGGTGCGTCTGCCTTCCTGCTTATCAGTAATGGAGGCAGGGAAGCCCCCTCCCCAGGCCCCCTCTCAGAACCTCCAGCCTCAGTAAGAGGCCTCCGAATTATCCAAAGGACTAGGGATCAGGAGGCCAAAGGCAGACTGGGAAATGGAGGCCGTAAGAGACTGGTGGGCTTTGAAATGCTGTGAAGCAGGATTCCCTTTGGAAACAGCCCGCATACACCACACAGCCCAGGGTGTGGTGTGGTGGGCCTCAGGGTGGGCGTCCCCTCCCTCACACACTCTGCCCCCTTGCCACTGCCATTACCAAAGCTGCAGGTCAGGCGGGGCCGGTGGTACCCGGCCCACCGCACCTCTCTGCTCCTGTCCACTCCCCACACTCCTGGGGGGAACGGGGGCACCAGTCCCTACAGTGCTGGGGTTGCCCGGCTGATCACGGAGCACAGTGCAGGAGGAGCAGAGGCACGTGCCAAGGGTTAAGAAGAAATGACCCGAAAATGGCTTATTGTGCCTATTGGCATGACTTTTTCTTAAAGGTAAGGCAGTGAGTGCATCAACTCACTTTGCCGGAACCCCTTCTTAGGCCAGAGACCTACAGTCGAAGTCGCGGCTGTAAATAAACCTCGGACCCTGCGGTTCGCACTCACACACCCTCTGCCCAGCCCCACGGAGACTCGCTTTTCTCACCCCGGCCCACCCCGCGCTCTCCCCCGGCCGAGCCACGGCCAAGCTCGCTCACCGAAGTAGTCCCGCGCCGTGCGCGCCTCCAGCGCCCGCTCCAGCTCGCGGGTTAGCGCCTCCAGCCGTCGCTCCGCCGCGCTCGGGCCGCCCTCCCGGCCCGCGGGCAGCTGCAGCGAAGGCAGGGGGAAGGGGGCCGGCCCCGCAGGCTCCGGGGAGCGAGCCGGCGCCGGGCCGGCGCCGGGCAGGAGCAGGTCGGCGTAGGCGCCGGCCGAGCCGCGGGAGCCGAGACTGGACACGCTGGAGCGGGCGCTGCCCACCGACGGCGGCCCGGGGCAGGGGCGCGGGTCCGAGCGGCCGGAGCGCGGGCTGCCGTGGCGCTGGTCGTAGCCCAGGCTGATGCCGCTGGAGCGGGCGCTGCCACTGCCGCCGCCGCCGCCGCCGTCGGAGCCCGCCAGGCTGGCCCGCGGGCTGCCCGCAGGCTGCGCGCTGAGCTCGGGGGCCGCCGCGCGCCGCGGGCCTCGCTCCCCACGGCTCAGTCCGTCCGCCCCGGCCTCGGGGCCGCCGCCGCCGCCCTTCCCTCTGCGGCCCAGCGCCTGCGCCGCCTCGTCTCCCGGCGCGGGCCGCGCGCCCCGCCGACCCCGGCCTGGAGAGTCGCCGCCCGGCTCCAGCTCCCGCAGGGCCAGCCCGGCCAGGAGCAGGGCCGCCTCGTCCGCGGCCGCCCGGGAGCGCTGCATGGCCCGGCCCGCCGGCCCTGGCGCGTCACCTCCGCCTCCGCTTCCCGCCGCGGCTCCGGCCGCGCCGCCGCATCGTCCGCCCCAAGCCCGGAGCCCGCCCCGGGACCCCTGGGCGCCGGGCGGGGCGGGGCCGGCGCCGGGCCGGGGTCGTTCCGCCGGCCACGCGCGGTCCGGGGGCCGCGGCGCTCCGCTGAGTGGCGCGCGCGGCGGAGGAATGCGCGCTCGGAGGCGCCGGGCCGCGCCCCCTCCTCCCGGCCGCCGCGCGGGGGGCGGAGGGACTCCTTTGTGGGGGCAGGAATGCGAGGAAGGAGACGGCGCTGCGGCCTCTGGAATGTGGGGGGAGTGGCGGCGGCGGCGGCGGCTGCGGCGCGGCGGTGGCCGCGCTTCGCCGAGAGCTCGGAGGGGCGCGGAGGCTGGGCCTGGACGCCGGGGCGTGCAGCTGGGAGCTGGCCTCGGCTGTGGCGCCGCGGTGCGCCCGGGGCCGTCGGGCCTCTGGAAAGGTCCCACATTCCCGCGGGCTGAGCTGGAGGCGGCTCCCCCAGTCCCGGCCGGAATAAGAAATACGAGCAGTTGACAAACGGTTCCCACATCCTCCCATCTCACTAACCAGCGCCGCCACACTTTCAGGCGCTGGGCCGGACTAGTTCAGCCCAGGGCCGAAGCGCTGCGCCTGCCCCAGGACCCAGGAGAACACTGCGTCGCGTGCAGATGCGCCCCCAGGACCTCGAGTGACCCCTCGACCCCCACCCAGCCGGTCCCGGAGCCAGCCAACCGGCTGCGCATCGGTTTCAGGAGCCGCCGACTACTTAGTGGGGAAGGGGCCGAGTGCTGGGAGCCAGGGTTGGCTGGGGACAGGTCGCAGGCCCCCAAGGCCAGGCCAGGCCCGAAGCAGGCCTCACTCAGGCTAATCCAGTTGGCTAGTGAGCCCCAGATGTGGCCACCGCAGGCAGTCACGAAGAGCTGTGAGGACACTCCCTTTTTCCAGCACCTGCCTTCAGGGGCCCCGGATGAGGCACCAAGGAGGCTCCTGGAATCACCTGCGCTGCCACAGGTACTGGGAAGGAGTGGGGCCTCAGGGACCACGTTGGGAGGGAGGAGCAGTGAACGAGAGCTAACTAGTGCTTTGTCTCCCCAAAGCACAAGCTACCGAGTTCTTGTCCTTGTATATTTCAAACAGCTTGTAGAGAAGAAAAGCAAACCATCATCTGTCAAGACCCGGTGGATTGAGGAAAACGGAAAACGACCTTGAGTGGAAGACTTTTCACTTTTGCAGGCACTCCCTGCTCAGAGGATTTCAGGAAGGTGCCCACAGTGTCGCTGGGCGCAGGGAGCCTGAATGGGGAATTGTGTCGGTGCAGACTGACCAGGGTGTCCGGCCTCAACATTGATGAGGAGCGCCATTCTCCTCAGTTGGCGTTTGAGCAGTGGCTTACCCAGCAGTTCTTCCCCAGCACCTCTCAGATCTTGCAAAACTCCAACCCACCCGGCCACCCACCGCCAGCCAAGCTCACGGTGTTGAGGGCAGGTACACGTGGATGCAAGTGTTTGGGGGAGCAAATATCTGGAGGATATCATTGCATGAAAAATGATCTCCACTCTGAGAAAAGCAAATTAAATCAGCAATGAAGTATCACATTTCACTGACCGCACTACTATTTAAAAATGGACGTGGTGAAACTTGCATATATTTTACTGGTATGAGTGTCAGTTGGCACATCCTGTCAGGAAGAGCAATTTGGTGGTATTAATGGTGTCATACACAAACAAAAATACTCTATGCAGTAATGTTCCAAGAAATGTTTTTTAAAAATTTTTTAATGTTTATTTATTTTTCAGAAAGCACAAGTAGGGGAGGGGCAGAGAGAGGCAGACAGGATCCAAAGCCTGCTTTGCACTGACAGCCGCAAGCCTGATGTGGGCTCGAACTCACAAACCACGAGATCATGAGATCATGACCTGAGCCAAAGTCGCTCAACTTGGGGCACCTGGATGGCTCAGTCAGTTAGGCATCCGACTTTGGCTCAGGTCATGATCTCCCAGTTTGTGGGTTCAAGCCCTGGAGCCTGCTTCAGATTCTGTCTCTCTCTCTCTCTCTTTGCCCCTACCCTTGCTTGTGCTCTCTTTCAAAAATAAATAAACCTTAAACAAAAACAACAAAAAGATCCTCCTCCTGTCTCTCCTTGTAATCTGGCTTCCATCAGATCCCCTTATCTGTCTGTAGTGTCTGGACCCCAATTATAGACACAAGTCAGGTTTTTTTTCCCACGGTCTTGGGACACATTCAGATGCCAATCAAGTGTGGCTGTCTAACTTGGGTTCTGAGGGAAGAGGGACGGCACACAGCCAAACTCCACATGGAGGAGTTGCTGGGATCCACTCTTCTTTCCCTCCTCCAGGTTGCAGCAGTCTTTACCCTTATGAAATAGTACTTCCTAGGGAGAGCAGCAGGAAATCTTTCACTTGAAGCCCAATTGTACCTCTCCCAGCTCAGCTCCTAGGGGCTAGTCTCCCCACGCACAGCACGAGACCCAAGGTGTGTGTTCTCTACTGGGAGGGCATGTACTGGGAGCTGTCCCCAAAGGGATTTTTCCATCCCCTCCTTTGAGGCCCAGCTTTTTCTATCAGATTGAGTCCACCAATTTCCCCTGGTCCTGGTATCCCCCCTTTGGCCTCTTCAGAGGCACAGAAGAGTCAAAGCCATGGACAGGCTTGGTTCCCCAATCTAAGAATTAGGGTTAGGATGTGAGAATTGCCCCTTCCTTCCTTCCTTCATCAGGGAGCAGTTGGTCCTTCCTTGGAAGGACCTTCCCTTTCTTGTCCTGAAACCTTATCCTGCACCCAGGAAAGGGCATTTATACACAAACTTTGTGTGTGGCAAACAAACACCCCAGCAGGTCTGCAGTTCCATGGGGCAGGGCGTGGGGAGCATTTGATAATGTTGATTCCAACAGCTTTTGGTATCACATTTTTGAGCTTGAGTTTGGTGTTCATGACTCAGTGCTGCTGGAAGCAGATGCTGGGACCAATTGGGAACCTGGACGACACAGAAGATGTGGGTCCTCAGATCCCCATCCTACCGCCTATTGCTACCTTGGGTTTCTCTAAGAAGTTGAGTTTCTGTGAATAGTCCTTAGTGTCTTACTGCTTTCAAAGGTTTCTACACAGGCTGTCAAGGTTTCCTCAGTGTGGCATGGCACAGAGTAGGGATGCAATACATGTTTATAGAATGAATGACACTGTACACAATGCCTACATTTTTCTGAGATTGACCTGAGAAAGTGAATTGTTGGTGGCTTTTTTTTTTTTTTTCTGACAGCGTGCGCAGGCAAGCAGGGGCAGAAAGGAAGAAAGCGAGCATCCCAAGCAGGCTCACGAGGACCCCCACTTTGGCCTTGAACCCACAAACCACGAGATCATGATCTGAGCCAAAATCAACAGTCAGATGCTCAACTGACTGAGCCACCCAGGCACCCGTTTTTTAAAATAAGCTCTACACCCAATATTGGGCTTGAACTCACCACCCTGAGATTGAGTAGCGTACTCTACTGACTGAGCCAGCCAGGCAATCCCGTTGGTGGATTTCTAAAGTAAAAGCCTGAGGACCCTGGAGCATTTGTACATTCTAGTAAAATTTTTCTGAGCCTTTGCCTATGTAAGTCATCACTTGTTGCAAGATTAAAAATGTTTAAAGCTGAGTCAGAGACAATTAGCAAAACTCCCCAAAATGTTGTTTTATCAGAATAACATAGTATCTTCAGAATATAATCAAACTGCACAGCATCATCATAATCCTGTAGTTCAACTTGATTTTTTTTAGTGAGAGCAGTTCAAAAATTTCTCAAAACTCTTGGCTGGAATTTATTTTAAATTAGTTGCAGGGGACAAAAAAAAAAACTTCCCTCTGTGTGCAGAATGCAAATAATGTATTCCCAGTATGAAAGCGTCTATAAAAATACTTCTCTAAATATATCCTCCTGGAAATGGTCAAAATGGAGATGCTGGGAGGCCTTTACCACCTCCCCAAGACACAATGACTAGAAATATCTGCCATCATCCTTTCTTCCCTGCTTTGACTTTCTAAGTTTCGATTTTCTATAGATTACAAAAGGCTAGTAGGAAGCTTAAATTTGCCCATGTTCCTTGGCCACAGAGCAAGTCCTCTCCAGATGCCTTCAGACGCCTGCTACCGATGGGCAATTTTCAGGAACAGGAACACCTATTATGAACCAAATGTTTTCTACAACTTCTAAGCGAACCACTAATCTACTGGGAGCAACTTGGCTATCTTGATTCTACGGAGACTCAAATGAAAGAGAATTCTTCCTAAGTCACAGCCTAGCAACAAGGACCCAGAGGACTTCATAAATGTTGGACCCAGGAATCACTGCAACACTTTCTCATGCCAACTTAGATTTTTAATAACTTTATTGCCTTTTTGATTTAAATCATAGAATATATTCATTACAAAACTTGAAAGTCACATAGGCTCAAAAGGAAAATACAGACTATATATATATATATATATATATCCACCTTTATTATGAAAGTTTTCAGAGAAAAGTTGGATAGTACAATGAACAATGTATACAGGCTCCACCTAGATTCAATAAATGTTAATTTTATCTTTATTATACATTTTGCTGAGCCATTTAAAAGTTGTTATGAAGCTTCATTTTATTCCTAATATTCCAAGAATAAGGACAGTAGCCTCCATAAGTACATTATTATACCTAAGAAAATAATTCCATTATCACTTTATTCCATTTCCAATTGTCACAAGAATTGTTAAAGTCATTTATTTTGCACTTGAGTTCCAGAATGTCCCACATTCTGTAGTTGTCACCTAATGTTGTTTGGTTTGTTCCTCTACCCCCTCTATTTCCTGTCAGCTGGAAGTCAGGTCTAGATGGTGGATTAAGTTCAGGTTAACATGGGTTTTTTTGCCTACGTTCTGTTGTATTCTTCATATCATCTCATTACGAAGCACACATCAAGTTGTCCCATTATTGTTACTAGGTCTGAAGACAGGTTTATAGCGGTGACAGATCAGTCCGTTATCAAAGGTTGATTTTTTTCGTTTTGCAAATTATTTTTATAGCAACATTTGAGCACTGTGTAAAGATTCTGTTCAACAGCCTTTTGCAAAAGGTTTTGGCATCCATTGATGTCCGCCTGATTGGTTATTTCATGAAGGGGTCAGGCTATTCTATATTAAAACACTGAATCCTCTCATACATGCCAAGTATGCAGATTGATCTTTGAGACAACAGGCTACATAGGTAAACTTGAGTCACCAGACCGTTCCCATTAAGGCTGGAAGATGGTTTGTCAGACTATTTCAGGATAGAGCTGCTGGGGAAAGACCCTTGACGAGCTCTGCGTCCGGCTCCCCAACTGAGAAGACAAACTCACATGGGAAAACCATGAACACAAGGCCAAATCTAGAGTGTCTCCATGCTCCAGGTATGTGGAGGCAGCTTGGATCTGCTTAGTCTACTTGGGCAATACCTCTGTGTTGGACCTGCCTTGCTGACCCTGATTTTATTGAAACAGGTAGAAAAGGGACAGACCCTGCTGGAAAAGGTAGTAACAGAGTTGTAGAGACAAAATGCACTGGTCTCCCAAAACACAAGCGTATCTCTACAGATCAAACTGGTACTCATTGCCATGTACATTAAAATGGAAAAGAACGTACATATACAAAATGCTGAAAACACATGGACAGTTGAGTCTAAAGGGGCACTGTGAGGTTTTAGGAATGGAATTTCCAAACTGACCATGATCACCAGTGACCAACCAGTTAACTGAAACATTTCCGAGAGGTGGTATTCCAGAATATTTCATTATTGTCTGTTACATAGTTTTGTCATTTTGAGATTTTCTTTTTCCTGGAGGAAAATGGAACATCTTCTAAAAATCTAAAGGTAAAGTGAACCTCACAGACTCCTATAGTTGTAGGTGGGGATTCAGCTTGCTCACTGCTGTACTGAAGGCTGGAAGTCAGTCCATCTTGTGGGCATCAAGCAGCATGCTCCTGAGGGCTGAGTCTTGTTCAACATGATTTTCTGAAGGCTTTGATTACATTCTGAATTTACAAATGATATAAAACAAGGAGTAAGAATTAATAAGCTAGATGGCAGAGTAAGAATTACACAAAGGGGAACAAAACAATGAGCTATCAACTTGAGATTTGAATTGACTGTGGTCAAAACCACCAAGGCCAAGGTACAGAATGGGGGAAAACAGCTTCAGGGGTTTCTATTATCTGAAAATTCAAGGCACATCTGTGTGAAGAGAGAAGAACCCTAAGGGCCAGGGTACTCTAAGGTCCTGGGCAGAGACATAGGTGCTGATCCATCTAGTGCTGGTCTGGCCACATCTGTATGCTGGAGTTGGGCTCTAAATGGTACACTCAAGAAGGGACTTTGATGAATTGGGGGTTGGAGGGGCAGCCCAGGGAAGACTGCAGAATGAAGACTCTCCCCTGCTCTGGAATCTCAAAGCCAAGGTTCTATGTTACTGGGGCTAGGCAAAGACCACTTAAATGAATTCTCAACAAAAGGCCAGTTGTTTACAATCCAAACTTAAAAAGCAACATTGCCATTAAAAATTTTATTTTAGAAAGTACTCATCTATGGCAAACCGTGGAGGTCATTTTTAACCTTCACATCCATTATGAGTTAGTTTTTTAGAAGGGAAGAATTTTGCATGCCTGCAGTAGTATATAAACCCAATAAGGCAGCAGAAACGTGAACTCTGCAGGCTCGTATAACAAGTATGCAGATGCCATTTATTTGGTCCATAAGTACAGTGTAGTCTTATTTGAGTTCTACAAAACACCAAATATAAATAACCTGAAACTGTAACAATACACAAAAATTGGCTTCTTACACAGACATACCAGGCAGTACAAGCTGAAAACTTGAGTAAATTAACATTGTTTTACATTAATATACATAGTGCCAGTTAACATTTAAAAACAAGTTTCGATGCATAGCACGTGATACTTCTTTGAATCTGTTTCAGTCAGTTAAGAGTATGAAAATGGTTAGATCTAGGCTAAAAATAATTCTTCTTCTAACCAAAAATAAAGGCATAATATTTATAACCAGGTATCAACTTTACTAAACCACAATATTTTAAAACTGTTAAATGATACCTAAGGGTATTTACATTAAAAAGGCAACATGCATTGTGGTGTTTTATCTCATGACTGGTTATGCACACACTTTGTTCAAAGGGCTTTAAAACTATAATCCTACTTTCAATACAGCATACTGCAATGTTTCTAATTGTTCTAGCAAAATGAATGCTTTCAAAGGGAGCAGAATCATCTTCAGGTCAACGGTGTCATTTTTTCCCCTTTGGAACAAAGGACATAACAAATAACCTGGTTCTGCCCAGATGACCTACTGCAGTTAAGAGGGTTCTGTTTAGAGGCATTTCTGTTCAATCTAATGCTATGACATCGTCAAGCTCTTCTGTCTGTTCTGTGCGTGACCTCTTTGCACTGATATTCTCTTTCTCATCTAATTTCCTCTTGCGACTTCTCTCTTCTTCACTGATGTCAGCATTATTTGAAGGACCTTCTTCATCTGAATCAACTATGAGCACATCATCTTGCTCTTGTGCTTATTTCAAAAAAAAAGGAAAAAATGGTTACAAGTGTGGGCGTTACTAGTGATTCACTAACATTTTATGAAAGTGAAAAGTTAGCATTTCCAATATACATCAAACTTAAGAATAGCTACCCTTAGGGAACCTCCACTTTATACATTATACATTTCTGTACTGTTTTAATGTTTTCTGTAATGAGCACCTATTTTTGTTTTCTAATCTAAACAAAAAAACTGTAACAAGCATTATGTAACTCAAATTATTATAGCTCCTTGTTTCTATTTCTCCAACAAAAAAGGGGAGGGTGCATATCCTAATACTGGTAGCGGTGGTAATAATAATAATAAAACAACAACAACAACATATACATAGCACTTACAAGGTGCCAGGAACTGTTCTGAGCACTTTGCATATAACAACTCATTTAATCATCACAACAACCCTATAAAGAAGACAATAATATTATCCGTTTTCTAGAAAAGGAAACTGAGGTACAGAGACTGACTTGCCCAAGGCTACACAACAGCAGAAGTCGAGGCCAGGATTCAAACCCACACAGTGGGCTCTATAGTGCATGCTCTTAACCTTACACTACAGTTGGTTTTGTGTACCACCCCCCCATCCCACCCCTGCCAAACCAAAGGCAGAGTACCTGCCTATCTTACTCATGGCTAAAGCCTCCCAAACCCCATGGTAATGGATCAATCAATGCATATTTCAAATTATGATTTTTTAAAAATGACCATAGTCCCTTCCTCATAGGAGAATGACAGACTTTTCCATTTCTGGAGGGGAAAAAAGGTCATGAACCCATGGCTCACAGGTGGGCCATGCTCTAGTTAAGTCTCAAAGTTCATCTTTAAAATTCTGAGAGGACAGGAGAACCAAGAACAACCATATTCCAAAGAACACCAAAAACTTGGGGTTAAAAAAAAGTTAACTTTAGTTTCCTGACTGAAAAATGAAGAGAGGAGGGTTGCGGGATGTGAGCAGGTAGTAAACATCCAAATCCGAGCACAGTAAATTACCAAGCACTAGCACTGAAAACTCAGGGTAACAGAGTCCCTGATGCACTTTACCAAAGTCATACCGGTTCTCAGGAAACTGCGAAATTCTAAAATTCTATACTTACTGAGCATCTGTTCACTCAACAGAGATGCATTGATTTGCTTCCCCTATTTAGAGGGAAACAAGCATACAAAATCCAAAACTACTACTAAGAATGAACTGTCTTCACACACTAGTAAACTCACCAACACTTCTAGTTTTAAAAGCCCACTAACAAAAAATAATAGTTCCTATTTTCCATAAGAATTAAAACAACCAATGCCAAACCAATCTACACCTTTAACAATCCTACAGATTTCTATTTTACGGTAAAATTCGTAAAATACTCATAGTTTGTTTCTATATAATGTCTTGCTTGGTGGGTTAATTAACAAAATGCTGGCTGGCTAGGGCCATGACTCACCAGTGGACGTGGAAGGCTGAGCTCCATCGTCACTGCCATTGGTTATGCTTTTGGCAGCATCTTCAGCCTGTTTGGGCCCCACTTTTTCTGGGGCATCACCAACAACTTCAAATTCAACATCCTTCCCTAGGTCCTCACTGTAAAATAATCAGACACTATAAAACTGGACCCCATGACAAAGGCACATCAGAGAGACACTGTTCCTCAAAGCTCTAAGTGCATTTACTATGTACACACCAAATATACAGATGCTGATTTTCAAAGAGCTAAAATTAAAAATAACACTGCACACAACAAATTTCTGTTGTTAATTCAAAACTCTACTTCAAGTGTTCAATACCATTGCCCCTTCAAATCAGGGAAAAGGTTTTTTAAAAATGTTACATAACTTCCACTTCTAGAGCAGAAAACGGAGTCTAAAACTTTGTGGCCCAATGTTGTTCTTAAGGCATTATTTCTTTAGCTACCAGGTGAAGAGTCTATACACTCAACCCTGATCTTGACCAAAGTAATTTGGCGTTTAAGGAACAGGGTTACATGGACTCTGGGTCTCCCCACCATCTTTACTGGCAGTACCCTGATTTTGTAACACATTTGCAAAAACATGTATGAAAGTTTAATGCATGAAAGTCAAACAAAAGACTTACATGTTATGTTATAAGGGGGGAGGGTTCTGTTCCCAAGGAGCTAAAAAATATGATAAAAAAAAAACAACCCTAATTATGCCTCCTCTTTAGACACCATCTGATATTTCCATTTTACTGTAGATCTACTTTCATTGTTTTTTCTTGTGAACTTGAACACGAGCACACCACGGACATCCAACGGTGTCTAATTGAGACTAGGGATCACACCCTAGCAAAAATTCTCTTTGACTCAATTGTCTAACTTTGTGAAACTTATACTCCTTACTAATAACTCACATTCAGTCTTCCCTGTCATTTTATGCTTTTTATAAACCAAGTATATAAAATGTGATATTCTCCAAACAACTACACAAACTGTATGTTTGCAAAGAGATGGCAATACTGGCAAAACAATCAGATGCAGGCAGCAACCCTCCATGTTTGTAAGATAATGCTCAAAGTCCTAAGTTGGTGTGCAATTAGGTGTGTCAATGGGCATGCACAAAAGTGCACTTTATTTGACAGGTAAACATACCAAAATGGAAGACTATCTGTATTTTAACTGTGTTATATACATGCAAATACTCTGTAATGCAAGCACTTTGAAGTTTTTTTATAAAATAGGCAGAACATTAAAAAAAAAGTGATTCAAACATCTATAATTCTTTTCATTATCTCATTATTAAGATCACAAGTTAAATTTGTGTTTTATGAGGGAAATATTTCTTCCTTTCTTCTAATGAATCTTTAAAATGGTTGAAATTTTTATTTTAGTTCAACTATCAAAATGAACTCATCTCTGATTATAACTATTCAAATGCTTGGATTTCTACCTTTTCTAGGTCTTTCTGATCAGACACCACGGATGATAGTTACCCTTAAACATTTTTTGCCTATTCCTTTTATTTCAGAATTCCCCAAATTCCTCTGTAGGTCAAGCCTCAAAGGAACTGAGTAGCCAACTCAAGCAAATATACCATGTGGTTTCAAGTGAACAGCAGGGCTTAAGGGTAAGAAAACATCTTTTTCTTCACTCTTTAAATATTCAAATAATTTCTTACACTTAAAATATTAATAGTTCCCACCTATGAAGGATGTTGATCAATAAAGTATAGTCCTGAAGGAAATCGTCTGCTTGAAGCCGGCTCCCATTTCTAATTCCAAATTCTGACAGCTTTTTATGATTGTTAGCTAAGAAATTGGAAAGAAATTTAGATACTAAAGTTATATTTCCACAGAGCAGTCACATTAGCTTTAAAAAGGTTAATCCCCCCTCTATAAGCTCAATTGTCATCCCCTCAAATTCGTATGTTGAAGCCCTAACCCTAGGCACCTCAGAATGTGAGAGAGTGGTTTTTTTTAAAAAGGTGATGAAGATATAATGAGGCTGTCAGGCTGGGCATAATCCAACATTTTTCTCAGAAATCAAGGAGAGAGACCTCAAGAGAAAGCAAACCTGTGGATAATTTGATCTTTCGACCTGGAGCCTCCAGAATTATGAGAAAATAAATTTCTGTCACTTAAGTCACTCTGTCTGCATATTTTGGAATGGTGGCCCTACAATATTAGACACTTAGAAATTCAGCCCTGAATGAAAGCTCAACTATTAAAACTGTTGCAAAAAAACCCAAACGGTGAGAAATTGACACTCTCCCATTCAAACCAAATTAATCTGGAATCCTGAAGGAGTCGAAGACGACTTTTAGAGTTGTTCAACATATATTCTACTTACAAAGAGATTATCTACAACAACTTCACTTTTCAGCAAATTTTACAGTAAGATGAGAAAACTGTTGATTTGAATGGATCTTTCCGTTTTTCAACACAAATTTTCAACATTTCTCAATGACAAGTCAGTGGGGACTCCCAAAAATAATCACTCTATAGTTTTAGTTTCCACATGTCATTTCTGCTTCATGCAGCAAAGTACCTAACACAGCACCCCCTAACACTCAATAAACCTGATACATGGATTAAAATACTCCCATGAAGAACAATTCCTCCAACCCAACTTTTTAGGTCACCACCTCCTCCTACCTACTGTTGGGTCTTTCTGCCTTAATTATCCTTTCTCCCCTGAATGTTCAGATGCTCCTCTCTCTTAACCTACACAAGCACTCAAGTATCATTTACAAAACTGCTTCCTCACTTTGCTCCCAATTTATACCCTCTCCTCACAACAGAGTGCACTTTATTGAATATTTGCTCCATGAGGGACACGCTATATAGAACCTGTTGACCTATACAGTGCCTGGCACATGCTAAGTAAACTGTATTTTAAATTCTAGTTATCGTTAAATGTATGTAATTTTCTATATAATCTAATAATCTTTTTCTTTGTTGGTTATTATTTAGTTGCTTGTAAGGAAAATGCTTAGAAAGGATCCCCTCCTTGAAACTCAGAAACTAATGATGGTTTCTTTTTCCCAACGTTTATTTATTTTTGGGACAGAGAGAGACAGAGCATGAACGGGGGAGGGGCAGAGAGAGAGGGAGACACAGAATCTGAAACAGGCTCCAGGCTCTGAGGATGGTTTCTTTTTTTGGAGAGTAAGTGGGGGAGAGAAGGAGAGAAGGAGAGAAGGAGAGAAGAGCGGGGGGAGAGGGAGAGAGAGAAAGAGAGAGAGAGAGAGAGAGAGAGAGAGAGAGAGAGAGGGGGGGGGGGGGGGGGGGGGGGGGGGGGGGGGGGGGGGGGGGGGGGGAGAGGGGGAGGGGGAGGGGGAGGGGGCAGAGGGGGAGAGAGAAATCTTTTTTTTTTTTTAATGTTTTTATTTTTGAGAGAAAGAGAGAGAGAGCTCAAGCAGGGGAGGGGCACAGAGGAAGGGGGATAGAGGATCCCAAGTGGGCTGTGTGCTGACAGCAGTGAACCCAATGTGGGGCTCCAACTCGCAAACAGGATCATGACCTGAGCCAAAGTTGGACACCTGAGAGACAGAGAGACAGAGAGGGAGAGAATCTTAAGCAGGCTTCATGCACAGTGTAGAGCCCAAGGCAAAGCTTGATCCCACAACCCTGGGATCATGACCTGAGCTGAAATCAAGAGTCATGTGCCCAACTGACTGAGCCACCCAGGCGCCCCACTACTGACAGTTTCTAATTCTTTTAGGTTTTTTTTTTTTTTTTAAAGTAAATTCTATATCCAACGTGGGGCTCCAACTCATGACCCCAAGACCAAGATATGCAACACTGACTGAGCCAGCAGGGCGCCCCTACAGATTTCTTATTTTAACTTTTTAATCTATCTGGAATGCCTTTAGAGAATGGTAGCTCCTACCCAGACTTCCATCCTCAAGCCCTTTTACATATTCCCTACTTAACTACAAACTCTTCAGATCCAACATGTTAGAAAGAAAAGTAGTCTACTATGCATCTATCCTGGTCAATTAACATCATCTCCAAAGCCAGAGTCCTGGCGACAGTCCTGTACAAGCCCAACAATGACACTTTTCTTCACCTGGCCAACCCATAAACTCTGACTGCAAATCTCAACTCTGTCATCTGCTTATGCCTCAGTAAACAACCCTCACTACCTTCAGTTTTTTCTCCCTAACTGGCCCCCTGCTTCTTCTTTCACATGCTTAACTCCGCCTCTGCAGACTATGCTAGAAGGTAAATACATTAATACATTCCCTGCTTATAAATCCTGGTGGGAGGAGGTCACTGGGGGAGGACTACAAATACATGTCACATGTATGCCACACGAAGCCCTCCAGCTGTGCCACCACCACCAACCCCACAGCACCCTACTTTCCAGTGAAACAAATACCTGGACGTTCTGAAAGCCTTTTACGTTGTTTCACAAGCTCATGCATTTTATAGCAGCTGCTGATTCTGCCCAAATGTAGACATTCCCTTCTCTGCCAGGGGGCCTTTACTTCTTTAAGAACTGGCCCAGGAGTCCTTTCTCCTGTGACCCTTCCCCTTCACAAGGCTTCCGACCTTGTATGCTCTCTTCCTACAGTTGTTTCTTAGATTGTAGTAAATCCACTTGTTGACCATCTTTCCTCTCCTTCCAGGCTTTAAAGTACTTCAAGACAGGGACCACTGCCTTATTCATTCTCGAATTATAAACACAGGACTATACCTGTAACACAGGGCCCTAAATGTATTTGAATAAATCCCACCCTTAGTACTCAGTAGCACATGTATGCTGCTACATGTGCTACTGAGAAGGACCAGTTTTAAGCCACTGAGATTCTTGACCAGTTTCCATTTTTAAAGCCCAAGCATTTGAAAGAGCTGGCCAGAACCAAGGGAGAATGTATCGTCATGGACAAACTTTCTATGTGCATATGAAGACAGCTAGCTAAAATGGGGCTTAAACATTCAACTGGATTCTTAAAACAGACTACTACCTAGCCAAAACAGGGTCTTGAATTACTCATGACCTAATATCTCAAGCAATTTCTTGACTAGAAACTACAGCCAAGAGGAATCCTGACACTAAGTTTTAATTTAAAGGCTTGACATTTGAATAATCCTATCAGGATCTGACAAAGTGTCCTGAATAAATGACCAATGAACAAATGTGTGAATAAATACATCTTATTTTGGGAAAACAGTGCCCAAAGTAATGGTACCATGACAAAATTGGGGATGTGGAGAAATCAACTAAAATGGCAGCGCAAAGAGATGAGCTGCCAAAGTGACTGAAGAGGTGTGGGAACATCTAAGTACACGAAGATTGACTAGCACAGTCTGAAGGGAGCACAACCATAACCAATTCTAAGAAAGCTTAAACTGAACCAAATGCATTGTACTTTATACAACAAACGCATTAACAAAAGGGATGACAACCTGCCTGAACTTTTGAAAAGGAAAGCCTAGAAAGCCTGGAGAGCCAAAGGTGGGCAATGATTTTCAGTACTACTTTCTGCTCTATGGCAGGCTATCAAGGCTTCTCTGCTCTTTGACAAAACACCTAATAGCCTTGGGGTGCCTAGGTGGCTCCGTCAGTTAAGTGTCTGACTCCTGATTTCCACTCAGGTCACGATCTCACGGTTGTGATCGAGCCCTGTGTGGGCTCTGAGCTGGGCGTGGAGCCTGCTCAAGATTCTCTCTTGCCCTCTCCCTATGTACCTCCCATCCCATCCCCATGTGCACTCTCTCTCAAAACAAACAAAACCCCTTAATAGCCTTAAATTACCCTAACGGCCAAGGCAATGTTCCCATTACTAATTTAGCTTCAAGGATCCAGGCAAGGATAGTCCTTGTTAGTGGACTAGACCATTATGGTCACTGTAAACATAACTGTGCATTGGGTTCTTGAGAAACAGTCCCTGAGACACCCTGACAATATGGAAGTCCCCACACCTGGAACTGTGGTGATCCCAGCAAGACAGTGCCACCTAGGGAGTGCACTTTCGTGACCAAACATTGCCCCTTTCAGCTGTGATACCGAGCAATATGCACAATGAACAGACTCACGTTACTTCTTCATGTATACAGTTTCTACCCAAATGAGGAGAGTGAATAAATGCAACGTGTAATACCTTCTGTCTCTCCCTCTTCTGAAGATATTAGGATTGTTCCTTTCCCATCTTCAATTTGGACATCTGGTGCTACCATAGCAAATTTTTCTTTCACGATCTAGAAGACAAAAAAATTTAACATATTAATATATGTAGTTAAAGACCATAAAAAAAGAAAAAGAAAAAACAGACATTTTCCCCCCATACTTTCCCGTTCCATTGGAAATGGAAAGGGGGCAAGTTGTTCTTTAGGACACCCAGGACATGCAGAAAGCACTGGAAATTCACCCAATTACTCCATGCCCATGCTGTCCACCTTGTACTCCCATGTTTGACCACTGAGAACATTCAGATAAAACTTCCTCCAAATGGGAGATTGCAAACTCCTGATTGGCTCTTGGTATTCCCTACAGATTAGATACTGAGCTAGACATTTAACACATTTCATCTTAGTCTCTAAGCCAATCCTGTAGTGGAAGATGTTCTATAGATGGAAAATTTATAAGACGGATTCTTGGATTAGTCTTCCTCTTCCCAAGTGCCATCTCTCTTTAAATTTCAAGATGGATAGGGGCGCCTGGGTGGCTCAGTCGGTTAATCGTCCAACTTCAGCTCAGGTCATGACCTCGCAGTTTGTGGGTTTGAGCCCTGCGTGGGGCTCTGTGCTGACAGCTCAGAGTCTGGAGCCTGCTTTGGATTCTGTGTCTCCCTCTCTCTCTGCCCCCCTGCCACTCATGCTCTGTCTCTCTCTCTCTCTCTCTCAAAAATAAATAAACACACAAAAAAAATTTTTTTTTAAATAATAAATTTCAAGATGGATAAAGAGTGGTAACAATCTGTGAAATACTAGCTGCTTTTAGAAATGACAGGGGAAGGGCGCCTGGGTGGCTCAGTTAATGTCCAACTCCTGATTTCATCTCAGGTCATGATCTCACTGTTCACTGACAGTGTGGAGTCTGCTTGGAATTCTCTCTCTCCCTCCCCAACTCGCTCATGCTCTCTCAAAAGAAATAAATAAACATTTTTTAAAAATAACAGGGGAATTCTCTAAAGGTCATATTACCCTAAAAATAGTAGACTTGCCTTTAAGCTCAAGAATGAGTACATACCAACTATAATTATTTCCTAAGGAACCGGGTGGGGCAATCAGCCTCTGCTGGCCAGTATACCAAATCCTGCTGCTTCTCCATCAAAACGTAAGCTCAAATCAATCTGCCCTGTGTAATCAATTCTGGGAGAAAGGCTATTCCCTCTCAAGCAGCCTGGGCCGCAAAGGTCTATGCCCCCTATGTTGGGTAAATATGAAACATGATGATGAACGTTATCAGAAAGCAATCTGAAGTGATCCCCAAAGTAGGAAGTAGCATCCATTGAGGCCATTTTGGAAATCTTCCCAAACACAGAGAAACTAACCTAACCAATTTAGGAGGAACCTAAGGACCAGACCACACACTAAACTTCCATTTCCCTCACTCCACAGCGCCACTGGTATATCCAGATGCACAAATGCTGCATTTCCTAAGACGCCAACTTAACACACCAAAATCAGGACCCTTACTAGACCATTTAAGGATACCGTCTGTCAGAAAACACAATTCACACACTATCTGCTAACAGTGTCTCTTGCTTGCCAAGAAACTGTGTCACCTCTGTACAACCTGTGGTGCATATTCCATCCAAATTCATCTATTCCTTTCTGGGATGTGAGGCACATATTCTGGAACCACAGACCAAAAACGTAGTAGGAACCCAGACAGTAAAGCAACCTAGAATATCAGAGCAATGCACTTTAGCAGTCAAAGCCTTTCACAGTAATTATGTGGTTTAGTTTGTTATCATGTTAAACTATACCGCAAAAGGGAGCCTACGTTTTCTTTTTTTTTTAGGAAAGGAAAACGAACCTTGTGGAAGATTACCAGCCTGTACACTTACCTTATCCTGTAATGTGAGAACAGTCACTTTGTGTACATTCAGCCGAACAGTCACCTCTGGCTTGCTGGCACATACGTAACAGTTAGGGTTAGGAGGATCCAGTGCACAAGGCACAAGAAGCTTCTTTCTTGGGTTTGGTTGTTTGTTCAAAAAAATCTTTGAAGAAAAAATACAGGCAGAAACCAGAAATCTTATGCTTTTATATACCTTATATACCATATAATTTGAAGCCTACGGTCTTCTTTACTGCACGGTCAATAAAAAATGACTTAAATAGGGGCACTTGGGTGGCTTCCTTAAGCATCTGACTCTTGATCTCGGCTCAGGTCACAATCTCATGGTTTCTGAGTTCGAGCTCCGCATTGAGCTCTGCACTGACAGGAGAGTGCTTGGGACTGATTCATTCATTCTCATTCTCCCTCCCCCCCCCCCCCCCCCCCCCCCGCATGCTCTCTCTCAAATAAACTTTAAAAATGACTTAAATCTTCCCTTCTAGATGGCAGAAAACATAAAGAAAATCATAGCCTTTTTAAGAGACTGATTTTCTTTCAACTTTCTTTAACAGTTAGTGACCATGTGAAAGGCTGTGTTTACTGAAAAGAAATCTTGAAGACTCTATAAACTATTCTGCAAACTAACTTAGTGAATTAAGGGCCTAGCTGTATTCATCTCTGATATCATTAAATCAATTTTGGGGTATCTTCCTAGTGGTTATTCTTATCAATTTTAAGCCAACCTCCCAATAATAAATACCAATATGCTAATTTCTCCGAATAATGGTAACACTTTCACAGATGCATGGAACCAATGTGCTGTTTTTCTTTTCAAGTTGTCTTTGACGACTACAACATTAATGTTTATATAAAGAAGAGAAAAAGTGATGTACTTCAGGCAATATTAGCACCTATTTATGATTTCCCAAGCATACAAACAAAAAATAAAAGCCAATGAAAAATTTAAAAATTGCAATGGATAAAAAACTTGCACTGAAATTTAAAAAGGTCCCAACTAAGGGACGCCTAGGTGTCTCAGTTGGTTAAACATCTGACTCTTGACCTCAGCTCATGATCTCCTGGTTCCTGGAATCCAGTTCTGCTTGGGCTCTGTGCTGACAGTGTGGAGCCTACTTGAGATGCTCTCTCCCCTTCCCCTGCTCATGCACACAAGCACGCTCTCTTTCTCTATCTTAAAAAAACAAAAAAAGGTCCCAAACTTAACGTCATTATTACTTTACTACAAAGTTCAGCAAACACTAGCAAGATCAATACAAACAAAGGTCAAAAGAACACTAGAAGTAAATACACAAATTTCTCACTTTGTGATGACCATGTTAAGTGTGGCCACCTGCTAAGACGAGTTTTAAAGTGGAACCTCAGATTCCCCAAGCTTAAAGTAAATCCTGGGGTGCCCAGCTGGCTCAGAAGAATATGCGACTCATGGGGTGCCTGGGTGGCTCAGTCAGTTAAGTGTCTAACTTTGGCTCAGGTCATGATCTCATGGTTTGAGTTCGAGCCCCATGTTGGGCTGTGCTGACAGCTCAGAGCCTGGAGCCTGCCTCGGATTCTGTGTCTCCCCCTCTCTCTGCCCCTCCCATGCTCATGCCCTCTTATCTCTCAATAATAAATGTTAAAAAAAAAAAAAATTAAAAAAAAAAAAAGCATGTGACTCTTGATCTTGGGGTTGTGAGTTCAAGCCCCATGATGGGTGTAGAGATTACTTTTTTAAAAAAAAGAAGAAAAACCAAATCCTGTGAGAGGCAATCAAGTGCTGGGAGGAGGGCTCCTGTAGCAACAGTATTGCTAGAAGTTAGTCATTGTATTGGCAAGGTCAGAGGCAGGGTTCAATGGGGAAAACAGATTTGTTTGATCTAAGCTTCACTAGGAAGATAACTATATGAAGGGAAGTCGACAGTAACGGAAGCAACTGCTAACCCTGTTGATGCCCAGGCTAATACTATTAATTCGCCTTAAAATTCACTTATAAATGTGAACCAAAAAATCCAGACATAAACATCATTAACCCAAGAGGGAAAAAGCTGAGTAAAAAGAAATGAGAAGGATGTTATAGGAACGAGTAGATATTTTAAATAAATTCAACAATTAATATTGTTTGTGAGCTCAAAGGGATGCATACTGTAGCCACAGGACAAACTCAGGCCGCTAGAAGGTAGAAATCAAAAATGAAGTTCTTAGGGGCACCTGGGTGGCTCAGTCGGTTATGCATCTGACTCTGGCTCAGGTCATGATCTCACAGTTTGTGGGTTTGAGCCCTGTGTCGGACTCTGTGCTGACAGCTGGAAGCCTGGAGCCTGCTTCAGACTCTGTGTCTCCCTCTCTCTCTCTGCCCCTCCCCCACTTGTGCTCGGTCTCTCAAAAATAAATAAAATGTAAAAAAAAAAAAAATCTAGTTCTTAGAAATTAAAATTTTGACAGTTAAGAAAAAGAATTAAACCAAATCAAGGTAGCAGACTGGCAATGATTCTACACCCATTCACCCCGAAACTACATGGAAACAATAAAAAATATTTTAAGAGTAAATCAATGATAGCACTGAAAAGTATGAGTACCACTGCAGAGTAGGTAGTTTTTTAGAAATTCCTAAAAACTGGGACATCCAACTTGATTTCGGCTAAGTTCATGATCTCGCAGTCTTTGAGTTCGAGCCCCACATCTGGCTCCACACAAACAGCACGGAGTCTGAGATTCTCTTTCCCTCTCTTTCTGCCCATCCCCTGCTTGCACTCTCTCTCCCCCAAAATAAACATTAAAAAATATATATGCATACATGTATTTCAAAATTCCTAAAAATAAATTGGTCTTTTCATGTCAACATTATAGTAAAAAGGAAAACATAAATGAGCAAAAATCTGCGCTAGAAGTATTTTCAGGAAGTTTTTTAAATTGCTAAGCCGTTAAGAATGCAAATCATCTTCAGGCAAACTCAAAGTGAAAGCAGGAATCCAAAGAGAATGTCCAAGTGGCTTTGGTTTTAAAAGATAAATCTAGGAGCGCCTGGGTAGCTCAGTCGGTTGAGTGTCCCACTCGGTTGAGTGTCCGACTTCGGCTCAGGTCATGATCTTGCTGTCCTTGAGTTTGAGCCCCGCGTCGGGTTCTGTGCTGACAGCTCAGAGCCTAGAGCCTGCTTCAGATTCTGTGTCTCCCCCTCTCTCTGCCCCTCCCCCACTCATGCTTTGTGTCTCTCTCTGCAAAAATATATAAACTTTAAAAAAAAGAAAAAATTAAAAGATAAATCTAGTCCATCCCTCGTGCATGTAGAACTCTCTAACAGAAACTCCCATAAAGCAAGGACCTGGAAGAGGAGGCAAGTGAAGAAGAGGAGGAAAATATCTTTCCCACAAAAACAGCAAGACAGATGATTGCGACCTCGGTGCTTAGGGGAGCAGGGAAATATCTTCCTTCATGTTTCATTACAGTAGGACAGGGCTCATGCAGACTTGCAACTTGGATTAGAGGAGCTGAAAAACTAAAGCCCAAAATTTAAAAGTAGTACTGGATTGGTAGGATGCCAGGCACCCAGATATAAACAAACACAAATCCTCTTTGAAGTACACCTTCAATAAGTCCTTAAGAATTGTCAGACAGTTTTAACTAAGTTGATTAAAAAAAAAAACAAAAAACCCCACAAATCATATACCACACAGGCCAAAAAAATATGATATCTAGCAGAAAGGACAGTACATACATCCGTAAAAACTTTAGACATTATCAAAGAACATAAAATAGGTTTAAAACAGAAAAGGAGATTGAAAAACATGAAGAAAACAAAAACATGAATGAAGGAGAGAACTAGAAAATGACAAAACAAAATTGAAAAACCATACAGAACTCTTAAAATTGAAAAAACTTTATAAGGAACCATACAATGAGTCTAAGAATTCAGTAAAACTCTGGAAACTGTTAGAAGCAAACTAGCTTATAAAATAAGAGAAGCAACTATATTTTCCTTTTTACGGTAACTTCCAGGAAGCTTAAAAATGAGCTCATAAGGTTACTACTGGAACAATGTTTTTTCCACTGCTTTAATCAATTTTATTGTTTTAATTTTTTAGGTGCTCTGTTTAATGTGCTTTTTAGAGTTACTTTTTTTCCCCTAAAATATAGACTACTATTAAAAAGAGGGCGGACTTGGGGCGCCTGGGTGGCTCAGTCGGTTAAGTGTCCGACTTCGGCTCAGGTCACGATCTCATGGTCCGTGAGTTCGAGCCCCGCGTCGGGCTCTGTGCTGACAGCTCAGAGCCTGGAGCCTGCTTCAGATTCTGTGTGTCCCCCTCTCTCTCTGCTCCTCCCCTGTTCATGCTGTCTCTGTTTCAAAAATAAATAAATATTTAAAAAAAAAAAAAAAAAAGAGGGTGGACAGGGGTGCCTGGCTGGCTAAGTTGGTAGAGTATGAGACTTTGGATCTCGGAGTTGGGAGGTCAAGCCCCACATTGGATGCAGAGATTACTTGTGAAAGATACAAAGAAAGAGAGAAAGAAAGAGAGAAAGAAAGAGAGAAAGAAAGAAAGGAAGGAAAGGAAGGAAGGAAGGAAGCAAGGAAGGAAGCAAGGAAGGAAGAAAGAAAGAAAAAGAAATACTCACTGTTCTACACTGGTCTATTTTTCCTGATAAAATCTTCAATCCTTCCAACACTATTAACCCAGCAATCACTGCATTAGTAGTAGCGATAGCAGGAATAATGTTCCCTGCCATTGCTGAAAAACAAAGATGAGTATGTTTAACTGTTAGAAAAGAATAACTTAGAATTTTAAGTGATACAATTGAACTACAAAACAACTTACATTTTATATCAAATCTGCTCTTCATATTCATACTGAAAATATGCATCCTGAGGTTTGCAGCAGAGGTGACAAAATCCATTGCAGATGGATCATCCTGCCAATAATTGAAACAATTTAACAAGCCTTCCCACAGATTTACTAATTTAGTTAGTATCACCTTCAAAATAGTACTCTCACATGTGTGTAACAACCATCGTCAACTAGAACAAGAGATGGCCTTGCAGGAGAGGCCAGTCCCATAAAGCCTTATAGTAGCATGGAGAATGGATGAATTGGGGGCAGGGTCTCATTATCAACTCCTTGGATCCAGGGATGTAGCCTGACATGACTGCCAAGGGAAGCCTGGGTAGCTCAGTGGGCTAAGAGTCCAAGTCTTGATTTTGGCTCAGGTCATGATCTCCCAGTTCACAGGATCATCAATAGTAGGCTCACAATTAGTGCAGAGCCTGCTTGGGATTCTCTGTCCCTACGACTGCTCACTGGCTCTCTTTCTCTCTCAATAAAATAAACATTTAAAAAGAAAAGAATGCCAAAGGGCGCCTGGGTGGCTCAGTCGGTTAAGCGTCCAACTTCAGCTCAGGTCATTACCTCACAGTTCGTGAGTTCGAGCCCTGCATGGGGCTCTGTACTGACAGCTCAGAGCCTGGAGCCTGCTTTGGATTCTGAGTCTCCCTGTCTCTCTGCCCCTCCTCCACCCATGCGTTTGCGCTCTCTCTCTCTCTCTCTCAAAAATAAATAAATGTGAAAGAAAGAAAGAGAAAGAAAGAAAGAAAGAAAGAAAGAAAGAAAGAAAGAGAGAAAGAGAAAGAAAGAGAAAGAAGAAAAGAAAAGAAAAGAAAAGAAAAGAAAAGAAAAGAAAAGAAAAGAAAAGAAAAGAAAAGAAAAGAAAAGAAAAGAAAAGAAAAAAGAAAAGAAAAGAAAAGAATGCCAAGACCCACCAGGCCTCTAGGAACTCAGTCCCACTTAAACGAGTGAAGTGGAGACTAAGTGCATAGAGCAGAACACCAATTCCACTCACTGACGATGGCAACACTTTCCCAGGTGCATCAGTCAGTAATGGAAGTTGTCTGACAATACAGACTCCAGGCAAAGAGATAAAGGTTTTTTATAGAAAACAATTTCACTAAAAACTCAAACATCTGGACTACACCTTTTGGTTTTCCCTCTCCAAATTCCCTTCATAAAATACCAGTCTCCTGTATTTGCTGTTTCTTTTCACATATGGCAATACAACAAAAGTTTCCCTTTGACAGTTTATCTTCTTTCTGAGATTATATCTTGGTCTCTTAAGATTTCAGCAAAGTTTTCTGCTTCACTGAGAACATACTACCCTAGCCTATAATTCAAAAGCACTAAAATGGAGAAGAGAAAGCACTGAGACAAAGCACTGAGAGGATGTGAGTTCTCTACACACTCACTGGCTGGCTGGCTAACCTCAGGCAAATGAAATTCCTTAACTATTAGGGAATATTATAGAAATATTTCAGAAGGTTGTAATGAGGATTAAGTGTGAATATTCAACAGTACCCAACACAGTGTACAGCTACTTCCCTAGGCAATTGGTTCATCATACCCATTAGATGTAGATTTTCTTCAACTTTTTTTTTTTTTTTTTTAATTTATTTTTGGGACAGAGAGAGACAGAGCATGAACGGGGGAGGGGCAGAGAGAGAGGGAGACACAGAATCGGAAACGGGCTCCAGGCTCTGAGCCATCAGCCCAGAGCCTGATGCGGGGCTCGAACTCACAGACCGGGAGATCGTGACCTGGCTGAAGTCGGACGCTTAACCGACTGCGCCACCCAGGCGCCCCTAGATGTAGATTTTAATCAGAGGGTAACAACTACCAGTTTCATGGTTTCATTATCTAGCCCTGTGTACAGATGAAAACTACCCAAATCACTCTAACAGTAATAATGCAAATATATATTTAATAATCTTTATATGACATAAACCCAAAAGAATGTTTTCAAGAATCCCAAAAACATAAACTTACTAGCTTCAGTTTACATGTCTAATTCAACCAAAGTTTCAAACTTTGCACAGAATTATCAGCTTAGTAAAACTGACCAAACTTTTCCCCTTACTTTACAACTCAGGGCAAATCTCTACCATCATAGAAACGTATTACCATTATCACAGATAAATCACTGGTAGACATAGAAAACACTGATTAACAATTAAAATAAATTCATCAAATTTCAAAATATGACATCTAACCACAAACTGCTATTAAATATTATTTTAACTTGTAAGAATCTGTATTTAGAGGTCTCAGACCTTTAACTATTTCAACAGAAAGGCTATTTTATTACTTTCAAGGTTAAATTAGGCCCATGAGCTATTGTCTCCAAAAGAATTTTATGACTTCTATTAACATATCTGCATTTACAAAAGAAATTTTTTTAAGCCGGTGAAACATTTTACTCCAGTCAATTCACATTATTTCTCCAGTCAACATAATTATAAACCACAAACCCATTATCAGAATCAAGTTTTATGATATTACTTGAATTCACGTACAGAAAATTCATAGTTCAGTGTAGTAATTAGAGATGAAATCATCCAATCAATATCAGTATTATGTTCTCAAATTCTGGTGGGATAAATGATATCCAAAAATTTACTAGTTTCTGGTTACAGTTCAAGAACTAAAATAAGCACGTGATACAGAATTGCCACGTATTTTCAAAACTAACCTTGTCCCATATGAGCTCAGCTCCATCCCCCTTTTCTGCTAAATTAACTCTCAAAGTCTCAATGCTCTTTGAAAACAGACGTGCATAGCTCTTTACATCTAGAACCTGCTGGTCTTTCAGACCTAACTGGGGTTCATTTTGTTGATCTGATGCATTGGTTTCTTCTCCTAAGGGAAAAAAATATTAGAAATTTCACTATTAAACATCATGTGTTTGTTTTATTTAACAATTTAATTAATGCCTGACCAATGAGAAAATCAATATGATACAAATTCCATTAAAATAATTATCAGGATGCTACAAAGATTTGTACAAAAAACAAAGTGCTAATACGGAAATGGGAAAGCTGCAAGATGGTCTCAGAACTTCATTGGGGAATTCAAAGATATGTCTAGCACACAGCACTCAGTAAGTGGAAGCTATCAGAACCATATTTGAATTTAGTCTGTAAAGTCAAATATTCGTTACTGTGGAGAACTGCTTAAAACTGACACGCCAAATCTCCTGGGACTCTCTAAGTTTGTGTGCTGACCACTGCTGTATAATATAATTCAGGTAAGACAAGATACAATGTGTGGAAGAGGCGGTAGAATAAGGAAGTAGCCACTACTACAATAGTTTTTTTTCACATTTAAAATTACAAATGCATTAGGGGTGCCTGGGTGGCTCAATCGGTTAAGCTTTCGACTTCAGCTCAGGTCATGATCTCACAGTCTGTAAGTTCGAGCCCTGCGTCGGGCTCTGTGCTGACAGCTCAGAGCCCGGAGCCTGCTTCAGATTCTGTGTCTCCCTCTCTCTCTGCCTCTCCCCTGTTCATGCTCTGTTTCTCTGTCTCAAAAATAAACAAACATTAAAAAATTTTTTTTTGTAAATTACAAATACACTAAATCTTTAAGAGATACACAAAGGTACAAAGATGTATGCGCATGTATACTTAGCACAACACTTTATTTCAGGGAAAATACAAAACAAAAGTTAACCAAGGGGCACTAGTTAAATAATACTGACTGGAAAGAGCAAGTACGAATATATGAATAGTATGATTCAACTTACGTAAAGTATGTACAAAAGTCCTCTTTGTTTCTGTGCACTGGGCTGAACTACAAAGACATTCCCTAAATGTTAATAATGGCTATTTCCCTAGGTGATAAGATTTCCAGTGATCTCCCTTCATCATATGTTTCTAAACTGTTAGAAGAATTTCTTACAATGAAATTCAAGGTATTTAAAGATTTCAGGTAAGAGAATTACCAATTTCGGTATCCCAGAGACTAAAATGTATTTCTTTTTTAAGTTTATTTATTTAAGTAATCTCTCCACCTAACATGGGGCTTACACTCACAGTCCTGAGAGGTCAAGAGCCACATGCTCTTCCGACTGAGCCAGATAGGCGCCTCATAAAAGTCTTTACCTTGACTTTGTACTTCAGCCCAGTCCAACGGAACTGGAGGTTTCCTTTTCCGCCACAGTTTGTCCATTGTCAACAGATACCGGATATCATCTTTAAAAAGCTTAAAAATAAAACAAAATAAAATAAAATCTCATAAGTCCTACAGCCCCTAAGCTGATAAAATATAGCAATATCATTGTTGATTACAAATATTACACCATAGAATATTCTGATTCAAGGTCATGCTCTATACTAACAGATCAACAATTTCCAAAAGATAAAAAAAACCCACAAAACTTAAACCTTGTATAGAAAGAAATTTTTACACAGAACCTCGCTTTTGAAATAGTGAAAGCAGAAATTCTGAGGAAAACAGAGAAAGGGAACTCTGAACACTGCTCACTGCACCTGTCACCTCCCCTAGGCACACCTAAAGCCCCAAAGATCAATCAGAAGCAAAATCACACCAATCAAGGAGCTAAATAAACATGCACCAGCTCCACAAGAATTGAATAAAATCATTGAGCCTAGAGATACCAGTTAGTAATACCTCCAAGTTCATGGGTATACAGCAATAAAGCATAAACATTTTAAAAGTAAAGTACTCAAAACCAGCTCTTAACCACCTATATGTAACATCTTGGAAACGTGGTCTGCTCCCACCCTCAAAGTTAAAAAATAAAACAATTACTATTTCAACCCGCCCCGGAAGCTCAAAAACAAAACAATTACTTTTTCAAAAAAAACGTAATAAACATTACTGAGAGATATCAACATGAATGGCACTATCCTGTAGAATTTCAGATGATTTTAGTATTTTTACTTTTTCCTCAGTTGCATTTCCTATTGTCAGTTGATTTAGTCAATACACTTATTGTGTCAGCTATTAATTTAAAATTGGCTTAATAAAAATATTCAGAACTACTTCTATCAAAATGTTCAATTCTATCAATATTTATTAAACATCCTTAAACCTTTAGAAAAGCAGCCAAATATACAAATAGAATACAATTTAGAGCAAAAATCACATAGCTTTGAGTACTAGCAGGAACTTTGTTCTAGAAGAATCAATAAAGAGTTCAAGGAGATGGTAACATCTGAAATGGGTGCACACATAAGGAAATGAGAAGCACTTTATTATTTGGGTAACAAATGTGATTAGAGACATTTTGTAGAGGACCTTAAGCACTTGGCTGGAAAGCCTCCCAGGCAATGGAGAATTAGTGTGGTTTTCCAGGAACAAGCTCTATCCATGCCCTTTATCCAATTATTAAATACTGGGAAGCCCTCAGAGTTCTGTACTAAACCATCTTCATGCTCTTTTCTCTTTCTATAGGCCTATGAATCCCAGTCTAAACCTCTCTGCTTGCCTTTAGAATCACCTGTCCTTTCTCTAATATTCCAAAGGAATCTCAAAATTGATTCTATCACCTTCTCCTTTCCTCTAACCCCTACACAACACACCTGCTTCCCACCTTACCTATCTCAGAGAATGGCACCCTGTTCAGTAGGAACCCAGTTATCATTCCTGATTCTTCACTGTTCCTCACCTTAAACATCCTAAGTCCTATTCAATCTACTTTTCCTCCACGCTACACTGGGAATACAGATGGGCTGTACTTCAGATCTAGCATTGCACAATCCCAGAAGGCACCTTCCCATATAGACTATAATAGGAATTATCAGGACCTAAAGGGCACAGCATACCCACTGTATTCTCATAGTAATCCTATAGACTACCTTTTAATGGATTCCCATTGCCTTGGTATAACATCCTTGTCATGACCTAGGAAGTCCTGCCTGATCTAGCCTCAGCCTATGTTTCCAGCCCTCTTCCCACTTTCCCCTTTAATGGGCACTGTTTCAGTTTTTCAACCTGAGTCTTTCTTTGTATACGTAGCATTCTTATCCCCCCGCCCCATTCTTTAAAGTCTTGGGTTGAAATATCACTTCCTCTGGAAAGCCTCTTTTGAACCTGCATACTAGGTCTAACAACGTTAAATAATATGTACGTTAAGTCTACTTGGTATCAAAGGGTTCCAATCCATCTGAACTTACTATCACAACATTCTGAATATATTACTTGCTATATGTTTAACTTTCCCTTTGAACTATGAATTACCTAGAAAGAGTTGGCGCCCTATTTTCTCTCTTGTTCACCACTATATCTTCTGTCAGAGTGGTGACTGGCACACAGCAGATGCTTAGTTACCTACTAAACAGACTGGAGATATACTTCAGATTATGTTGGCATTCAACTGTTGCTCAAACTGGAAGGGAAATAGGTATACAGACACCAGTTTGGAAAATATTGTCACCATCTATAATAAAGTACATTTTAAGCACTATCAAAATCAAAATCCATTTTCCAAAGAAAAGGCTGTAATGAGGAAATAAATGAAATAGGTTTAAGAGTCAACCAGGAGCACCTGGGTGACTCAGTCAGTTAAGTGTCCGACTCTTGGTTTCAGCTCAGATCATGATCTCACAGAAAATGAGAAACACATTTGGTGGAATGAACAGCAGGATGGAAGAAGCAGAGGAACAAATCAGTGACCTAAAAGACAGGTCACTGTCTTTTAGAAAAAAGAACTATACAAAATGAAAACAGACCTAGGGTACTGGGTGACTCCATGAAACATAATTAACATTCTATCCTATGAGTCCCAGAAGAGGAGAGAAAAAGGGAGCAAAAAATGTATCTGAAGAAACAAGTTCCCTAATCTAGGAAAGGAAACATATTCAGATCCAGGGAGGACACAGAACTCCCACCAAAATCAACAAAAGTAGATCCACACCAAAACATACTATAATTAAATCAGCAAAATACAGTGATAAAGAAAAATTGTAAGACTAAGGCACAAGGAGAAGGAAAAGTAGAAGAATTAACCTTTACTCCAAGAGATACCTTTCAAACAGCAGAGGGGAAAAGAATTTGCATGAAGTGGGACATTCTCTTAACAGGTACATTTTGTCCAATGGTTTCAAACCTGTTAATATATCCTTAAGGTCATCTGCTCAGTGTGGATGTTAAGCATGTATCAGGCACTTTTAAGAAAAGCTGAGAAATCTTCAAGTATCTATTATGATAAACTTGCTGGGGAGTGAAGACAAAAGAAGTGAAAAGACTTTTAAAAACACAGACATGAAGACCTACCTGGGCTACAATTAGATAGAGCCAATTAAAAGTCTTCTAGATTTCTCCAGAAATATTCAGCAGGCAAGTAATATATACTAATGAAGAGGGATTCAGCCAAGAACAAGGATTAGGAATTCAAGAGCAATTCAGTACATGTCAATCAAATTCCCAAGAGATTTGAGCAGGAAAAGGATATAAGACAAGAAACAGCAGGAATCAAAGGTCAGTTATAAGGAAAACTAAAAAGTTCAGTGAAAGTGAGGGAAGGAAAGACGACCAAGAGTGTATAAGTGAGCCACCAATTTTAATTCCTATGGAGATACCGATTTAACATGAGAGCTAAAAATGTAAAACCTGATTATCCTGATGACACCAATCAACTTATTAAGACGTCATTAGGCATAAAAAGCATATTTCAATTTCATGTACTATTTTAAAACAGAGTAAGTCTATCCATAATTATAAAGAAAGCAAATCGAACCTTGGTAAAAAGTTTAACTGGATCATATCCTGTTGATTTAGCCCATTCCTTAGTGGAAATACGTTTAATGTCACCATCTTCATTAGATGCTCTGGCTCTGGCTTCAGCTTCCATTGGTTCCCCTACAAAACAAACACTATTTCATTTTCAGCTGTAAATGTAAAACTAAGCTCTCATCTACCTTTGGGGAAAAAAGCCATTCACGGAAGTCACTTGCACATGACGCAATCTAAGTTCAAAGAGAAAGGACAACAATATGCTCATCAGCATCTTTTCCTACCTCAGTTTTTGAAGGCCACATATAGAAGAGTTCAAAGTATGGACTTGTAATCAGATTGAAAACACCTCTCAGCTCTATTTACTACCTTCATGAAATTTCTCTGCACCTTGTCTTCACTAGTAAAACAGGACTACTCACTTTTTAAAACAGTCTTTTAAAGATGAAATAATATGGGGTGCCTAAGTGACTCAGTTAAGCATCTGGCTCTTGATTTCAGCTCAGGTCATGATCTCTCGGTGGGTTCCATCCCTGTGTCGGGCTCTGCGTTGACAGGAGGGGTGCCTGTGTGGGATTCTCTCTTCCTTTGTCTCTTAAACACATAATATACTATCTAACACATTACAGCAATTATTTTTTTCTCCTCTTATGCTATCAATATTAAGCTAGTAAAAGAAAGGTAGTGCTCACTAAATAAGAGAATACATCCCAACCTACTTACAGGAAGCTTCAGGGTCAGCTCTGTCAGGGGATACTTCTTGATCAGCATCTTCTTCCCCAAACAACTGGCTACAAAAAGAGCAGGAAATATTTATGTACAATAAAATATTATGAACAAATCTTTACTTTGCTTACTTCCCCCAAAACAAATAATTTAGAATATTCCAAATCTTTATACTCCATAAACTTAAAAGCATTAAAGTAACCTGTTTAGATAGCTTGCATCCTCATTTCAACCATAACACAAGGAAGGCTAAATTTTAGTAGACCTATATGCATTCCTATCATCTTGGCACTGCAAATTCCTACGTTAAAATCACTGAGCAAGAGACAGATGAGCAGGGGCACCTAGGTGGCTGGGTGGCTAACTGTCCAACCCGATTTTGGCTCAGGTCATGATCTCACAGTTCATGTGTTCAAGCCCTACATCAGGCTCTGCGCTGACAGTGTGGAGCCTGCTTGGGATTCTGTCTCCCTCTCTCTCTCTCTGCCCCTCCCCGACTCGTGCTCTCTCTCTCGCTCTCAAAATTAAATAAATAAACAGAGAGATCCAGGTGAGCAGCTTTTACATTCCAATTTGGATAACATTCTAAGGCCAGAATAATATTTGTGAAGTACACGTGCAGTTAGCTATGCAAAAAACCCTGTTACACACCTGCCACGTGCTGGGTGATCTAGGAATCAGCAGGAATAAGCAAGGAGACATTTTTTTCATGGTAGTATATATCTTTACTACTAACAGTCCTTAAGAAACAGTAATACATTAGCAGAAATTCTTTTTTGTTAATTCAGTTACCCTATAAACTATTTAATAACATTTACAGGAATATAATGTTCCAACCTTTCCTCAAGTACTTGACTTATAAGAAAGGTATCTTTTTATTTTTTTTTTTATTTTTTTTTTTAGAAAGGTATCTTTTTAAAGGAATCCTTTAAATAATTAAAAAAAAAAAAAAAAAGCAGTCATCTCAAAGTTCCTGATACACTTTACAAGAAAATGTCCACTTGTTCTCAAAGTCACTGTACCAATTTCCACCCCCACAATGGCATGTAAGAGTTCCTATCAATTTGCTTCTCTAAATTTAATGTTTTGCCAAACTACTTAGTGTAAAATGGTATCTTATTGTGATTTTATTCTTAATTTTCCAAGTTAGTCATAAAGGTGAACATATCTTCATTTGCTTATTTCCTATTTGGGTTTCCCTCGAAAAGTTCCCGTTCATATTATCTTGTCAGGTTGTCTTTTTCTTACTCATTACAGGAATATATTATACATCATAATTTTTAGTTGATTTTATGTTGCAAATATTTTCTCATATGTAATGTCTTTTCATAAGACATTTGATGAATTTGAATCAATCAATGTTTTCTTTTGTGGCTGGCACTTTTTGTGTCTTAAGAAATCGTTCCTGAACTCTAAGGATAAAGATTTCCCCCTATATTAGAAAGATTTAGTTTTTCCTTTCACATCTAAATACCTTATCCATCTGGACTTAATTTTCATATATTATTTGAAATAGGGAATATAATATTTTCCACATTGATAATGAATTGTCTTTTACTTAATCCCTTCTTTCATCTGGGATCTCCTATGCAACCTTGGTCATGAATTCTGCATTGTCCCAATGGTCTATTTTTCTATCTCTGCACCAGCAACACACTATAACTTCCTTTTAGTTTTTATTAAACCTTGACATCTATTAAAACAAGTCACCTCAACTTACTTCAGGAATGTTTGTTTAGGCCTTACTCTTGACATAAATTTTACAATCAGCTGAATGAATTCTAATAAAAACTCTGATGAGATTTTAACTGGAATTGAATTTGAATCTATAGATCGATCAACTTGGAGATCAAGGACACATTCTCTCCTTTTATTTTATACTTCCTTTTATGTGCCAGTACTCACTAATCTTCCACACTGGGTCGTACAAATCTTAAGATTTATTCTCAGGTATTTCATGTTTTCTGATGCTTCACATTTAATTATCTTTAATATTTAATTATATGCTTTTATAGTGAGTTATCTACTTTTATATTTTCTAACTGTACGATACTGCATATAGACATGCCATCTTTTAGTTGGCCATGTTGCTAAACTGTCATTATTTCTAATAATTTGTCTATAGATTCTTTGAAGCTTTTCACTATACAGTATGTAAACTATACCGTATGTAAACAACAGTTTCTTCTTTTCCCAATTCTTAATCCTCTATTTTCTTTTTGTTTTATTATGCTGGCTAGGAACTTCATTACAACACCAAATAAAAGCAGCAGTAATGGCATCCTTATGCCATCTCAGATTACAAAGGAGATGCTTTATAACTTTTATCATTAAAAATAATGCTTGTATGGGGCGCCTCGGTGGCTCAGTAGGGTAAGCATCCGACTTCAGCTCAGGTCATGGTTCATGGGATCGAGCCCTGTACTGGGCTCTGTGCTGACAGCTCAGAGCCTGAAGCCTGCTTCGGATTGTTTCTCCCTCTCTCTCTCTCTCTCTCTCAAAACTAAATAAACATTTAAAAAGTTAAAAAAAGAAATAATGCTTGTATTAAGCATATGAATGATAAATAATGGAGGTTTCTGACTGGTGAAAGTGGGAGTGCACAGATAAGCAAGGGGAGGAAGCTAGAATGATCCACGTAGTAACGGACTAGAGTTTAGGGAGACACTAGTATGAATTCATGTTTACCTTAATATAGATAGATGGTTAGAAACAGAAATGTTTGTAAATTTGTGTGTATACATACAGATTAGTATAAAAAGACTTTTTTGCTCTGTTGGCTAAAAGGGCTTAAAAGAAACGACACGTAATAGCATGGCGGACATTCAGATCTGAGTTTCTAATGCCATTTTTTAATAAAAGGAAACCAGGGCTCCTTGGAGAAAGGCCTGATACAATGGCAGGAAATAGACATGATGAGCCTGGGGCATCTTCTAGTACCAGAAAGCAAGGAATTGCTCCCCAAACTCCACCACACATTGATGGCATATGTCTAAGAGCACAGTCAACAGAAAGAGCTCCCAATGGCCAAAGCCAGAACAATCTGAGCAACAAAATACCCTACTGGATTATAACCCAAAGTATAAAATATATTCAATGAGTCCACATCGATGTAAATGATTGAATAAATCAATAAACGGGTGAGAAGAGACAAACCCTCCAGGCAGAAGAACTCTAAATAACTTACATAGATACTCTGCCCTCAAGGAAGCAGAAAACAGCTCCCATTCTTTAGGTGTGGGCTGCACAGAGTGACTTCCTTCCAAAGTGCATGGCACAATATAGAAAGTGGGGGTGAAAGGGGCGCCTGGGTGGTTCAGTCGTTTAAGTGTCTGACTTAGGCTCAGGTCATGGTCTCATGGCCCGTGAGTTCTAGCCCTGCGTCGGGCTCTGTGTTGACAGCTCAGAGCCTGGATCCTGCTTTGGATTCTGTGTTTCCCTCTCTCTCTCTGCCCCTCCCCTGCTCGCACCCTCTCTCTCCTTCAAAAATAAACATTAAAAAAGTGAGAAACTTTACAGTGGAGAAACCGGACAAACACTACCTTAGCTAAGTGATCAAGGCCAACATTAACAGTCATCAATCTTGTCAATAACATATTCTTCACATGATGTGATGAAAATGGCAATTTAACTACCTCTGTGATTTCCCTCTCAACAGCTCAAAATGATAGTATCATCATGAAAAAAAAAAAAAAAATTCAATAGTGGGGTATCCTACAAAATACCTGACCAGTACCCTCCAGACCAGTCTTCCAGACTCCTCCTAATTTCTTTGGAGGTCACAGACAACAAGGAAAGCCTGAGAAACTGTCACAGTCAAAGGAGGCCTAAAGAGACATGACAGACATCTAATGGTAATGTGGTATCCTGGAACAGAAAAGGGACACTAGGTAAAAACAAAGGGCTCTCTAAATAAACTATGGACTTCAGTTAATAAAGATACCAGTAGTGGTTCCATAATTGTTACATATGTATCATAAGATGCTAACAGAGGAAATTGGGTGTGAGAACTCTGTTCTATCTTCTCAATTTTCCTGTAAATCTGAAACTGTTCTAAAAAGTCTGTTAAAAAGAAAAAAAGTCTGCTAAATGAAGCTTACATTTTTTGTGAAATTTCATCATTATACCATTATATGCATACTCTTCTGAGTGCATATACATTATACCGTAATCAAAGAAAATCAAACAAACTCTGTTTTAACTAGGCTCCATGCCCCATGTGGGGCTTGAACTCACAACCTTGAGATTAAAAGTCACATTGCATGCTCCACCAGCAAGGCTCCCCGAAAACCAGCGTTTGCTGTAGGTTTGTAAAAGGCATCTTTTACCAGGTTGATAAAGTTTTCTTCATATTTTATTAAGAATTTTTGTCATGAGGGGCACCTGGCTGGCTCAGTTGGTGGAGTGTGCGACTCTTGATCGTGGGGTTGTAAAATTCCCACGTTGGGTATAGAGAATACTTAAAATAAAGGATTAAAAATAAAATCTTAAAAAAAAAAACCCACAATTTTTGTCATGAAAGGGTATTTCCTGAATTTTGTCAAATGTTTTTTCTGCATCTATGAAGGCTATCCAGTTTCTCTTTATTTTCTTAATGAAGTGAATGATGTGTATTAAATTGTGGCTTGTATTCTTAGAATAAATACAACCTTGTCGTGGTATACTTTTTGTTTTACACAATTCTAGATTTGTATGCAAAGATTTTGTATAGGATTTTTGCATCTATGTTTATGGATGAGAATGTCCTGAAATTTTCCTTTTATTCCATTATGGCCTTAACTGGTTTTGTTATCAAAGACATGAGAGTCCCATAATAAAAACTAAGAAGTACTGCATTTTTAAAAAATGTCTCTGGGACAGTTTACCTTACTAGAATGATATATTACTTGTAAATTCAGTGGAAATCACCTGTAAATTCATAAAGGTTTGTTGCATTACTAAGAATTAAAACGACTGATTAAACTCCCCTAAGACATAGTACAGTTCAGGCTTTCTATTTCTTAATTTTGGGGTTTTTTTTTAAAGTTTTTTAAAATGAATTTATCCAGATCATTAAAATTTTCAGTATACTGGCATGGTATTTTTATTATCATCCTTTTGTTCTTTACTATCATTTAAATCTATGCTGAGATTACATTCTCCATTTAGTTATTCATCTTTCCTGTCCTTTTCATGATGAACTCGATAAAGTATTTTTTCCCTCTTATCTCAATTATATCCTTCCTGCTAATTTCTTTGGAGTTTATCCTGTCTTTCTAAGTTGCATCCTTAGCACATTAACGTTCATCTTTCTTCAAGTATGTAAGCCTAGAACTTTTCTTCCAGCTACCATATTTGATGCATCCAACTTTCACATGTATTACTTTCGTTATCACTAAAAAGTATTTTTAATTTCCATTAGTTTTTAACCAATGAATTAAAAACAGGCATGCAGGGGCGCCTGGGTGGCGCAGTCGGTTAAGCGTCCGACTTCAGCCAGGTCACGATCTTGCGGTCCGGGAGTTCGAGCCCCGCGTCGGGCTCTGGGCTGATGGCTTGGAGCCTGGAGCCTGTTTCCGATTCTGTGTCTCCCTCTCTCTCTGCCCCTCCCCCGTTCATGCTCTGTCTCTCTCTGTCCGAAAAATAAATAAATGTTTAAAAAAATAAAAAATAAAAAATAAAAAAATAAAAAAATAAAAACAGGCATGCAATGTTGACTGAATTTAATCTACCGAATATCTCCACCATATTTAAAAGAATATTCATCTAGGGGTGCCTGGGTGGATCAGTCAGTTAAGCGTCTGCCTCTTGATTTCAGCTCCGGTCACGACCTCACAGTTCATGAGTTTGAGCCCCCATATTGGACTCTATGCTACAGCACAGAGCCTGCTTAGGATTCTCTCCTTCCCTCTCTCTCTTCTTCTCTCCAGCTCGTGCTCTCTCTCTCAAAATAAATAAATAAACTCTTCAAAATAAATAAGTAAATAAAAGAATATTCATCGTAATCTCTCCAAGAGATTTAAATAAAAACAGCCCCATTTCCTATCATCAGTACTGAAAATACACCCAGAAATATATATACTCTTACTTGAACAAATACTTTGCCCAAACGATGCAATGAATAGGTTCTGAAGGTGTGTTACGAATTGTACAGCCAGGAAAAGTTCTCTGTGTAGGTTTGGGATGACACTCATAACACTCAGTTACACCCTGCAAAATCAGGATATGAGAAGAACATTTATCCCATGATGGTGGTTTTCCAACACTATCGAGTAATATCATCATAAACATTCATTCATCTACATTCCAACTGTATTTTGTACTGTCAAGGAAATTTTAAAATATTAGTGACTCCAAAATTCTTACTTTACAGATGAGGAACTATAACAAATATGAACTGAATCCATCACAGTCACAGCTAAGTCTAAGCCAGGATTTCTTTGACTCCTGGACCAGTGAACACCACTTACAACAACCCAAAGGAAATTACTGTACCTGAATATCAAACACAAGAAGTTTACCTTAATCACATTAAACAAAAGAAAAATTACTAGATAGACAAACAACAGCTTTCTAACCAATTATCTGTCAAAGGTGTGGACCTCCATTATTTAAATATTACCCATTATATTTGTGTTACTTGTAATTTCCTAAAAACTAAGCAAATTAAAAGTAATTATTAATTTCAAGAACTACCTAGATACACAGAAAATTCCTGGCTATTACCAAACCAATACTCTTCATTTTGTTGATTTAGGCTTACATTTTTTTTTTTTTCCATTTTATTTTTTAAATTTTAGTTAGTTAACATACAGTGCAATACTGGTTTCAGGAAGAATTCAGTTAAGCTTACATTTTAACTTGCACCATAAGGAATCCTTGGAAGTCTATGGTACATAAGACAATTTTCCAAAACCATCAGATGAATATTCCTCAATTGAGCAATTCTCAACCTCAGTCTTAATACATACTAATATCTTAAGATCATGTTAATAAGCAATGTCTTTACAATAATGGTTAAAGAACCAAAACTTCAGGGGAGCCTGGGTGGCTCAGTCTAACTTCAGCTCAGGTCATGACCTCATAGTTCCTGACTTGGAGCCCCACATCAGGCTTTCTGCTGTCAACACAGAGCCCACTCAGATCCTCTCTCTCTGTCCCTTCCCCACTGGCTCATGCATGCACTTTCTCTCTCTCAACAAGAAACCTAAAAAAGAACCCCAACTGGCAAACAGTGTTTTAACATAAATGGCAGCAGATCCAGGGTTTTCTCCATAATACCATTTCTGGTGTCCTTTGAATAAGCTTTCTTGGGGGCAGCCATTCCTTAAATCACAGTAGAAAACAAGAGAACTACTGCTTTGACCTATGAATAGATCCTGAAGGAATCCACTGATTTAACTAAAATTTAACACACACTGACATTTACAACAGTCTTTGTAGAATGATACTAAATAAGCTTCCAAGAGTAGTATTTATCAGCTGAAACAAATGAAGCAGAGCCACAATTTTCAACATGGGTAAACTGCCAAATGGACAAAAATAGCAAATTTTAAGTCAAGTGTAATTCCTTTTGGTTTCAAAACCTGCAAAATGATTCTTCAAATGTATCTATGTTTAATTTCCTTGAAAGAACTAGAAAACAAAAACAAACAAAAAACAACAACAAACCACAATGCTGCATTTTATAAACTGGGTTTGAGTGCACAGGTATTCATTTACTCTATTATTCTCTAGTTTTATCTAAACATTTGAAATATTTCACAAAGACACCAAAATTTTTCAAAGTACTCTTCAGATCTATGAACCTAGACTTTAGATAAAAAATAACTTTGCAGAAGGCAGTTTCATCATATATCAACTACAGCATGACATGTAGCCTCAGCTACAAAGAATTTTAAAAGGCAATTATGTTTACCAGTCTAATAATTTTAATATACAAGCTACAGAAACAAAGTAGCACAGAGTTAAAAAATATATCTGCTTATAATACTCTTTATTACTTGATACAGTATCTAGTTTTATCAGAGTACAAAAATCCCTACATCTTGGGTACTAACCAGCCCATATCATGTAAACCCAAAGTTTACTTCTTCCCTCCATAAGATCACAAATATTTGGGAAGTAAAAAAAATTTATTTTACCTTTTTGATGGTAGTTACTTGCCCAAGATAACCAGCAGTTCCACTCTCAATAAGAGGAACATCAGCTGCCAGGCACATCCTATTAACATGGTTGCGAGCAGCTAGAAGAAAAACACTAGTTAGCAGGAGTTGATGGGGGGAAAAATCAGTTACCTTTAATTAGGATGACATTTACCCAAACTAGTTTTTTTAATTTTTATATGCAATTTTCTTATAGCTATGACCAGGGTAATACAACTGTTACATAAGAGACATTCGCTAGCAAAATTCCAAATACAAGGAATTTATATGACAAATTTACTCCAAGAAAAAGCACCCTTACTATACTTTTTAAATTCCAAAGTGTCACCTTTCTATTCTATAGCTGTGCCTCCTCTATTAATCTTGGCTAAAATATTGTCTCAATGAATTCTGAGTCCTTAACTTACTATTATTCTAATAAAATTATCAGGTAACACATGGCAATGAATGGAGAATGTGGAATATCAACTTGGAACTATAAAGGCAGTTTAAGGCAAGGGGAGTGAAGAGGAGTCTAGTAAGTCATCCTGACCCTTTCTCTGCTTTGTGTTTTTTCTTTGGTATTTCTGGCTCAAAATTGTTACAAACCACTCCACAGGTGTTGTTTTACATGTGGAACAATGACTGGCTATACAATACTTGATTATAAGAAACATCACCCCCTACTGTGAAAAGCTTCAATGGTTCAAAATGTGTACATCTAAATAGAATCTAGGCTGATATTTTATGGCACCAGCCACATCTAAAATAATTCAAGATCCATGGCATCTATGCTAACTTTGACAACCTGTTGCCACATTCTCAAAACCATGGTTTTAGGGCCCTGATTGCACTTTAGAATCACGTAGGAAATTGAAAAATTATGATATTCAGAGTCTGATTTAATTGGTCTTGGTGGGATGTAGGCATTGATATTCATCTCCATATAAATGAAGGAAGTCACACTGTGCTTCAGTGATGGAATACTCTGAAACAAGCACACACCCACATACCAAATGTACTCACCCTCTTTAGCGTTTTAACAACTTCTATCTTCACACCTTTTGGTAGAATAGCAGAGTATATGATAGCTAAATTCCTGCCTGTTCTAGTTAAAATTACAACCAACTGGTAAACTTTAAACCTAACCTTACTTCTCTCTGGATTCGAACTACTGAGGAAATATTTAAAATACTAAAAAGTATAAACAGCCTTGTTATAGGGGAAGGAAAATACTTAGAAATTAAATGTATTAAAAATAATCTCACCTCTGTTATCCAAAGCATTCATAACCAATATAAACTGTCGAAAAAATTCCACATTATAGTCAGGGCTACAAAACAAAATAAAACAAATGTCACCAAAACAACTGGCCTTACACATGATCTTCACGGCATAATACAGGGTCCTAAAAAGCGTATTAAAGTAATGGTGCAAAAATAACTGATATTAGGGAGGGGTCTCTATTATACATTTGATTTTTTCCAAATACCATAAGCAGATTTTAACGAAATTACTTCCCACTAATCCCTGTGAGTGACTAGACACCCTTTCTGGCCAGCTACCCAGGGCTCAAGAGCAGGATCTCAAACTGGCAGAAAGATGGCATGGCTTCACAGGTCCCATAGGCCCTCTCTGGGCAGCCTGGGAACACACAAAGAACACATTCCCAGGATATGCCTGGCCTCTGGCTTCACCTCACATGGTCAGGATCAGGCAGGGTTCAGGCCTCTAGGGTTCCCACTTTTAGCAGCACTGGGAAAGCAATACGGGTAAGAGGGTTATAGGGCTAGGCAAAGGCTTGCAGAGCAAACAACCAGAGAATAAAAAAGGTGGAGACACATATTTCCGGAGAAAGTGTAAGACTTTCTCTAATTCCAGACCTCAAATGAGAAGTTATTACTTTTAATACCATTTACTTGTAAGCCAGACAACAGCTATACATAAAGGATAATTTAGATCCAGGATTCCTTTGCCCCAACACTTCCATAGTTATATATTCATGGAGAGCAGAGAATACTTATGTACTGTGAAAACTATGACCCTTTCACAATTCCTAGTGTTATATTATAGAAGTCATAGTCAAAATAAATATTTTGGGAAGCAACCTTTGAAACTGAAGAAGACCACAGATGAAATCAATCAGAATGAGAGCAATATACTTAGAAAAGTCTGGATCATTATGTAAGGATTTTTCATAGTTTATTATATCTTTATTTAAAACAAAAATAAAGGCCCTTTATAAGTTTCTCATTAAAAAGTAACTCATTTAAAAAACTCTCATTAGAAAGTAACTCGTTTAAAAAACTCTCATTTAAAAAGTAACTCATTTAAAGTATTAAAATATCTTACCTCTTATCTAACTCCCTGAAATCATATAAACTTAAAAAACACAACTTATTATGTGAGTACAAGCTACCACATTTTAATTTTTCTAGAAAAATTTTTTTACAAAATTATTATTTAAATTTCAGTTAGTTAACATTCAGCGTTATACTAGCTATTTAGTGACTCAACACTTACATACAATACCAGGCGCTCATCATAAGTGCCCTCCTTAATACCCTTCATCTATTTAACCCACCCCCACTCCACCCCCTGCACCTTCCCTCTGATAACCATCAGTTTGTTCTTTATAGTTAAGATAAAAAAAAAAAAAAAACCATTCTTAAAAAGCAGAATGACCTCAAGCTCATGTAGCTAATAAAAATACCATATACTTTGAAAGTTTAACTCACAACAAACTCAATTCTGCAACATAATAATTAGAACATACTTCATGATGCTGTCATGGTAGGCTATGATATTAGCTTTCGGGTAAAACTGCAGTACACTTTCTTTAGCAACCTAGAAAAACAAACAACACTCAATTACTAACTTGATTGCTACAACATTTCTCTCTGCATTTCAAATTTATTTATGGCAAACAATACTGTTATTTCACCTACTTACATAATATCTTATATTAAATATAAACATATAAATTTAATCTTATATTATAAACTAAAGGAATATAAAAATGTGACAAAATTTCACTAACGTTAAGCTATACACATTTTAATAAAAATAACAGGAGAGCCGGCCCTTTCCCATATATACATCTACATGAATGGTAAACTTCAGCAAAAATATAAAATGCAGTAACTAGGTGTTAACCCATTCATTCATTCAACAAGTATTTAGTATCTCCTATTTACCAGGATCTGTATGAAGCATTTGGTAAGCCAAAGGGACACTAATCAATGTAGATAAACAAAATTACAAACAATGATAAATGATACACAGAAAAAGTAGAAGTTGTGGGATGCCTGGCTGGCTCTGTTGCAAGGAAGAACATGCAACTCTTGATCTCGGGTTGTGAGTGCAAGCCCCACGTTAGATGTAGCAATTACTTAAATATATTCAAAGAATCTTTAAAAAAAAAACAAAAAAAAGAGTAGAAGTTGTGAGAGGAAGGTCTTAGTCTAAGAGGTTTATTCAGAGCATATCACTAGAGAAGGAAGCCAAAATTTGAAAACTGAAAAGGAGATAAGAGTGGGAGTTTGCCAAAAGCGTTGGGAGAAAAAGCAAAGTAAAAAGATGTTTTAAGACCTTGAGTCAAGATGGAACATTCAAGGAACTAAAGAAAGGTCAAGGTGGCTAGAACCTCAGGGAGGTTGTCTTTTTGTAAAAGGGACAAGAGCATGGGCTGTAGGTTCTCTAGCCCTCAAATACAGGAGCAGCCAATCTGCAGGAACACAGAACAAAGCTCATCCTAAGCAAACAATCAGAAATTTAAATATGAAGGGGACACCGTTTACACGATTGGGGACAGCATAGCCTTAGAGGATCAAAACGGGAGGATGTACTCTTAGGTGGCGCCCCCTATATTCTCCCTCCCACTGAAGAGTCCCAGTTAATCTGATACCATAAAGAGAAGATCCATCAAAGTGCAAAAATATAAATGAACAGAAATGGTATAAGAAAAGCAAAGTTACCTGGGCCTTTGATCTTCCAACATGTTTCTTTTGAAACAAAAACTGCCTGTTGAGGTTGCTGACGTCGATAGTATCCAGATCAATCTACAAGTGCATAAACTCCAGATAAATCATAAATTTTCTGGTGTGTGTGAGCAATATCACTATCCTCAGCACCCATAACCCAAAACTTTTGCTACTTGCTACATTAGCAGAGGAAATGCTTTCCCCAGTAATACCAAAATTGTTAAACTGATAAAAATACTTTAACACATATGAAAAAAAAATCAAGATTTAATTTCAGAGATAACTTTCTCAAAAATATTTTAGAAAGGATGCATTTTTTTGTTTAACCATCTTGGCAAATGTTTGGAAATTCCTTAGATGGCATAAAATCATAATGGGTTTATTAAAATAAATATAATTCATTTCTTTAATTACTCTTTCAAATCAAATAAATCAGATTTAACTGTGACCCGTCTTTCTTAAATGACACTTAGCAGATTTACTGCGTTTTTGTCACTTTAGTTCAAAAGTCTTACCCCACACACAACTCCATTTATAATTCTCACCTAAGGGCTATGAAAGGAAACACTACACAAGGCTGAAAAAAGTGTCACATTTTAACTTTTATCTAATTGCTGCTTAAAAATAAACACAAGAGGGGCGCCTGGGTGGCTCAGTCGGTTGGGTGTCTGACTTTGGCTCAGGTCATGATCTCACAGTTCCTGAGTTCAGTCCCACATCCAGCCCCCACATCAAGCTGGCTGTTGTCAGCAGGGAGCAGGCTCTGGATCCTCTGACCCCTTCTCCCTTGGTCCCTCCCGCTCTTGTTCTCTGTCTCTCAAAAACAATAAATAAATAAACAAACAAACAAACAAATAAAGGAAATAAGAATGACTAAAGACTTTCTATAAATTTATATTAAGAGTCATCAAACATTCTAATTGTGAAACATCTTAACAGCTTTGGTTATAATTTCTGAAAATCATCATATATAACCGTCTAAACATTTTCTATTTGTACTTTCTAAATTTATTATGAAAATTAAATCAAATAGGGGCACCTGGGTGGCTCAGTTAAGTGCCCACTGCCCACTTCGCCTCACTCAGGTCATGATCTCATGGTTTGTAAGTTCAAGCCCCAAGTCCAGCTCTGCGCTGACCACTCAAGAGCCTGGAGCCCGCTTTGGATTCTGTCTCTCCCTCTCTCTCTGCTCCTCTCCCGCTCACACTCTCTCTCTCCCTCTCAAAAATAATAAACATTAAATTTTTTGATTAAATTAAATAGAAAAGGATCAGCATCTATTGTTCAGGTGCCCAATTCACTGTCTTGTCTATTACAAGACAGTTCCTTTAATCTTTTTTAATGTTTATTTATTTTTGGGAGAAAGAGAGCGCGTGAGTGCGGGGGGGGGGGGGGGGGGGGGGGGGCAGACAGAGAAGGAGAGAGAATAGGAAGCAGGCTCCAGGCTCCCAGGGCTCAGCACAGAGAGACCCACCCGGGGCTCAAACCCACGGAGTTGGGAAATCATGACCTGAGCCCAAGTCACATGCCCAACAGAGTGAGCCACCCAGGCGCCCCACAAAACGGTTCTTTTAAACATGCAGCAATAGGTACCAGCTGAAGCACGATCATATTTGGATTTGTGGCACAGAACTGGATGGGAAGAATAACTTTGTAACAGCCAAAGGAAAGATGTGTAAATTCTTCCCCCGCCCCTCATTTCATGGTTCAGTCTGCCATATTTACTTTTTTTCCATTCCGTGTTTCCACTACACTTTAAGACACTTTAAACGGACATCCAAGCTCCACGTAACATCGCCAATCTCTAAAAAGTTTACATTAATAAAAATAATTTAAAATTACAGCCAAAAATAAAAATAAAATTACAGCCACTGTACATCAATGCAAAAGTTAAAATCCTAGTATCTTCAGTGATACAAGCTAACATATCTATGAAGATAACAATGACAGTCACACAGACTGCACCCAGAACAGAGGGGTGAGAGCCCCAAAGGAGTCCTGCCACTTGCTTCCTGATTCAAGGTAATTTACTAAAACCCTTCTAGATCTCACTTTTCGTCTCATCTGTTTAAAATAAAAAAAGTGGGGGGGGGGGATGAAAACTGCGTCTGCAACCTTACGGCGGTAGCGCAGATTAGATGCGTTAATGCAAATTACCCGCTCAGAACATCGCCGGTCTCGGGACAAGCGCTCAGTATGTATTGGCTCCTATTACTGCCACCCTCTGCTCTGGACCAGTATTTGAGTTAAGGGAGACCTCCCAACTGAGCAGTCACAACCTCCACGAGAGACTGAAACAATCACCTCCTGCCTCCTCTTAAAGCTGAGGAACTGCCCTGAAGCGAAAAGACACGAGACCTCCTCCACAGCCTAGAGCCGCCACAAATTCGCGCTGCCAAGGAGGCAGGGGCGGCCGCACCGCCAGACGCCAGGAAGACCCCGGCCCGCGGCCTCGGTGGCGTCCCGAGCCGGCCAGGCGTGCAGCGAGGCCCGCTCCGGCCCCGCCGAGCAGCGCCCTCTCTGCAGGCAGCCACGACCCCGGGGTTTCCAGGCCTGCTGCCGCCCCGCCCCCTCCAACTCTGGTCCCGACCTCCGGAGCCCGAGCCCCCGGCCCCGGCAACACGGCCCGCCATTCAGCCCGCGCGCACTCCTGGCCCTCACCAGGTCGATGTGGGAGAAGCCAGTGAGCACGAGGTTCTTGAGAAGCTCGCAGCCGATGCCGCCCGCTCCCACCACCAGCACCCGGCCCCCGGCCACGGCCTCGGCCAGCTCCCGGGGCAGTCCCCGCGACAGTGCCATGGCGGGACGACCACGAGCCGCGGCGGAGGCGGAGGCGCGAGAAATGAGCCGCGGCCGGAAGCAGGTGGGGGAAGGGCGACCCAGCTTCCGTTCATGCGCAGTGCGGCCGTCATTTGGCGCCGAGCGGGCGACGCCCGGGATCTGTGGAGCGCACCGCGTAGGTCAGGGCTCGGCTTTGCGCCAGGAGGTCTCTCTCTCTCTCTCGCACCTGCAGTGATGCTCCAGCCGGGTCGTGTTTTCACAGACGCGCGCGGAACCGCTATCCGGCTTAAGAAACCTACGGGCCACCTTTTGGCCTGGGGTTTGAATTCCCAGCCAAGGCTTACTTACAGGTTAAAAAATAGATGCCCCTGTATGTAAGGAGCTCTTACAAATTAACAAGAAAGCAAGTGTCCTTTAAACAGCAAATACAGGTCAAGAATGTGAACAGGCACTCACAAAGAAGATGAACAGTATGATCAATAAACGTATTAAAATTTAATCAAAGAAATGCAAAGCGGTGTTTAGATCATTTTCACCTATTAATCCGGAAAAAGAAAAAGTGTAACTCTCTATTGCCAAGGAATAGGAAAACAAGCACTCCCGTTACTATAGTTATGGATTGTAAAGCAAAGCTTTTCTAGAGGGTGTTAAAATAAACTGAGGTGTATTGAAAATTTTGTTGGGGCACCCACTTGGCTCACTTGGTTAAGGCTACGACTCCTGGCTTAGGTCATGATCTCCTGGTGGTGGGATACAGCCCCGTAGGCAAGTCTGCGCTGAGCCTGGAGCCTGCTTGGGACACCGTCTCTCCGTCTCCGTCTCTCTCTCTCTCTCAAACTCTCTCAAAATAAATAATCATTTTTTTCTTTTTTCTTAAAGTTTATTATTTTTTTAATGTTTATTCAATTTTGAGACAGAGAGAGAGAGAGAAAGACAAGAGCACTAGTGGAGGGAGGTGAGGGCACGGAGAGAGAGGGAGACATAGAATCCCAAGCAGGCTCCAGGCTCTGAGCTGTCAGCACAGAGCCCAACACAGGGCTGGAATCCACAGACCTTGAGATTGTGACCTGAGCCGAAGTCAAATGCTTAACTGACTGAGCCACCCAGGCCCTCCCTGCCCCCTAAAGTTTATTTATTTTCAGAGAGAGTGTGTGGGGGACAGGGGGAGGGCAGAGAGAGTGAATCCCAAGCTGACTGTGTGGAGCCTGTTGGGGGGCCCAGCTCGAACTCACGAACCATGAGATCATGACCTGAGCTGAAATCAAGAGTCCCGATGTTTAACCGACTGAGCCACCCAGACGCCCCAGTAAATAAACATTAAAAAAAATTTTTGTTGACGAGCAAAATTTGATTTGAATTGGGCAGCATTCTACCTGGCAGATAGAAAGGAACTCTGAGGAACTGTACAAAATGAAAGATTTTGATGGCTATAAGGGAGAAGGAGCAAGGAAGTTCTACAAAAGTGGGTTGGTTATTGGAAGGTTACCTTTCCTTTAGGTGATCTATCAGACATATTACCTAACTAATGTTGATCAGGCAATTCCTGATTGACTGGTTTAAGATTTCATTTCTAGGAGAGCCAGAACTATAATTAAGTCTCTGCTTGGTGACATGAGGTTTAGTGTAAGCAACTCCATTTTGGGCTTATTGCCCCCCCCCTTTTTTTTTTTTAAGCAAGGGTAATTTGGAAATATGATTTAAAAATCCTCACAATGTGGGGCGCCTGGGTGGCTCAGTCGGTTAAGCGGCCGACTTCAGCTCAGGTCGTGATCTCGCGGTCAGTGAGTTCGAGCCCCGCGTCAGGCTCTGTGCTGACAGCTCAGAGCCTGGAGCCTGTTTCAGATTCTGTGTCTCCCTCTCTCTGACCCTCCCCCGTTCATGCTCTGTCTCTCCCTGTCTCAAAAATAAATAAAATGTTAAAAACAAAAATTAAAAAAAATCCTCACAATGTTAAATAAAAAAGATACGAAGTCATGTATGAATAAATTTTGTAAACACAAAAATATATTTAAAAAACAGGAAGAAAACCACAGTTAATATTTTTATGTATCTGTGTTTCATGGAATTGTGTGTAATTTTAATTTCTTCTTTAAACCTTTCTGTATTTCCCAAATGCTCATGTTCCTTAAAGAAAATGTTAATTCTAAAATCAGAAAAAAATTATTATCCCAACCACTAAAAAGAAAGGATAATTATGTAATGTGGTAGAGGTGCTGGTAAAAAAGACACAACAGGCCCAAAATGTAGTCACTTGTGCTAAGGAGCAAGCTAGCAACCAAGAGTTAATACCTACCCTAATTGCAGTTTCAGCCTTCCCCAGGAGTGGAATTTTAAACCAATCAGTCTGTAATTTCCTAGTGAACACTAGTGATACAATCTGACCCTGGTAAGGTAAGGTAACTTTGCCTGAAATAATCTATTTTGTAAGTTCCTGTCCCACAGTCCTTCTGCCTATAAAAACCTTCCATCTTGAACAATTCAGAACTCCTTTCCACTTGCTAGATAGATGGGATGCTGTCAGACTCATGAATCTTTGAATAAAGCCAGTTGGATCTTCAAATTCACTCGACTGAATTTTGTTTTTCAACATGCTAAATATTGCTACAAGAGCAATCATATTACAATATATAAATGTATGAAGTTAACACATTGCACACTTTATAAAAATAAATGTTGTAAATGTTTATTTTTGAGAGAGCATGAGTGAGGAGGGGAAGAGGAGGGGGGATGGAAGATCTGAAGCGGGCTCTGTGCTGACAGCAGACAGCCTGATGTGGGGCTCAAACCTATGAACTGGGAGATCATGACCCAAGCCGAAGTCGGAGGCCTAACCAATAGAACAGCCCAGGCACCCCACGCATCGCACACTTTAAATTTACGCAATGTTATATGTCAAATATATTCAGTAAAAAATAATCATTAGAAGAGAAAGGATAAAGATAGAAAACATAGGAAAATGCTTTTGACTTCTGTGGTCTTTCTCATAAACTGTTGGTTCACCAACCACACACCAAGCTGGTCTATGAGGAATACTCGGGCTGCTGCCCTGATGCAAGAGTGCAGGAAGTGTCAGAGTGCTCAACCAGAGTGGGGAGCACAATGGACTGCTGATGTTCCTTTCCAACACAGGGCTGGCTTATAGAAAGACCCCATCCTCGCAGTTAGACCTACAGGAGGCCCTCCCCAGGATGCTGATCTTACATCTCCCTCTAGACATTCAGGGAATGGGAATCACCTTCCTTGGCTTCTCTCCTGCCTCCCTTGTCTTCCCTTGGCCGGCCTGAGCTGAGTACCTTAATTCTGAGGGCCTTTGCTTTTCTTTGTGGATTTGTGTGAGTGTAAGTATAAAGTGTAAAATGCTTGCTCACCTTAAAAAATTCAAATTAGGACACAAGTGCAGGAAATGAAAGTCCCAACCATACCCACTCCTACTCCCCAGGACCTTTGATGGCCTTTGTCCTTCTATTTATTTTCTTAATGTTTATTTATTTTTGATAGAGAGACCATGTGCCAATGGGGGAGAGGCTGAGAGAGAGGGAGACAAAGAATCCGAAGCAGGCTCCAGGCTCCGAGCTGTCAGCACAGAGCCGGATGCAGGGCTCAAACTCACGAACTGCGAGATCATGACCTAAGCTGAAGTCGGATGCTTAACCAACTGAGCTACCCAGGTGCCCCCTTCCTTTTTTTTTTTTTTAAAGTCATCTCTCGATCTTGAACTCATGACCCCGAGATCAAGACTCCAACTGAGCCAGACACACACTCCAGGCCTTTGTCTTAATTGATCTATGTCTCCTTCACTTATTTGTTCTTATTTATTTAACTCATCTCTTCACCCAATGTGGGGCTCAAATTCATGACCTCAAGAGTCATGTGGTCTGTCTGAGCCAGCCAGGTGCCCCTGCAGTTTTACATTTAAATGGGTTCACAATGGGGTGCCTGGGTGAGGCACCTGGGTGGTTAAGCTTCTGACTTCACCTCAGGTCATGATCTCATGAGTTTGAGCCCCGTGTCAGGCTCTGGGCTGACAGCTCAGAGCCTGGAGCCTGCTTCGGATTCTGCGTCTCCCTCTCTCCGCCCCTCCCCCGCTTGTGCTTGGTCTCTCTCCCTCAAAATTAAACGTTAAAGAAATAAATAAATGGGTTCACACTGGACTTATTTTCTCTTGTTTCTCTAACAATATATAACAACCCTACCCTTTTCCGCTCTGCTTTGCCTGATAACTTCCCGTAACTACTTCCATGCACCCCACGTCTTTCGTCTTCAGCTGAAGATTATATTTGAGGTAATGGCTTGGGCCATTTCGGGGAGTTATTCAGTTTTGCTGAGTATCTTCCGTCTATATAGGAGGTACATATACTTCTGTTTTTCTCCTGTCAATCTGAGTTTTCTTACAGGGGCCTCAGCCATCTACCTAGAAGGGCAAAGAGAAAATTATTTTTCCTCCCCTATGTACCTCACTGACCAGCAAGTTGTTTGTATACAGTCAGCCACTTTCCCTCAGGGGCCCCGGGAGGCAGGATCAGGTGGTGTCCTCAGCGGTCACACACTGCCCAGGAGGACCTTACCTCAAGAGAATCTGGACCTAATATATTGTTTACCAGAGTAGCAAATCAAATTGTTTATACCAGTTTCCTCATCTACGTAGGCAAATAGCAAGTCTGCACATAGCTGGGGGGAGTGTTTTCATACTGCTGCCAAAGGGTAGCAGAATGGAAGGGTTGATAACATAAAAACTGAAAGGAGAAAGGGGAAATTGGAACAGTGGACACCAGGAAGGAGGGACCATGTCCAGAATCGAGAGAAAGGGCCCCCGTGCTGTGATGCTGCAGGGGCAGAAGGTAGGCATGGGTGAGGCTGGGGATGGTCGGGTGGGAGAAAGAGGGGCAGGTCTCAATAGCTAGTGTCACAGGGTGGGAATCTCAGGAAGCTGGAGCAGATCAAGAGGCTTGATCTGTCAGCATGCAGGGATGGCAGCCGAGTGGGCTGAAGTGCGGTGGCAGCACTTAAGAGGCTGACCAGGGCTCCTGGCTCCCCAGCTGGTCGTGCAGGAACACTCGCCCTCTGGGCTGGAGGGGAGCCACATTCTGTGTGTAAAATGCCCAGACAAGCCACTGACCCTGGAAGGGTAGACCAGCCCATAGCCAAGAGGTTCTAAATCTCGCTTCTGCCCCAGTACAGGTGCCATAAAGCAAAAAGGACAGCACTTAAAACACAGAGTTGATAGTTTGTGAGTCAAAATGAAGTAAAAATACACAAATCTGGAGATTAAAATTTGTTTTAATTTATATAAATAAAAGGAAATTCTCTACTTAAATAACAGTTCATCTGGGTCTTCTTGTATAATACAAAGTTCTTCCATGGGAGTCTGACAATTTTCAGGCCAGCAACTCTTCTCACATGTATAAATTAGAATTGTTCCAAATTCCACAGAAAGACCTGAAAAATATAACATATTCCAGCAAAGAGACAGTGTCAGGAGATACACTCAATATTTGAAGGTTTGATTAGTAGACGGAGCCCAGACTCTGGAGCAAGACTACATGGGTTCAAATCCCAGCTCTACCACTGAGCAAGTGATTTCACCTCTCCATAATAATGACTGTATTTATCATGAGAAGATTGTTTTGAGGAGGATTATATAAACTAATACACGTTAGATACTTAGAACAGAGCCTGACACGTCTTAAGTGATCACCATAAAACAAAGAGGTTAAGTAACTAAAGATAACTGAAGGAGAAAGATGATGCAATATTAGCACACCTGGTGTTGCTACAGGAGTGATTTTACCCAATAAGCCGAAAAAATAATTAGGTAAATCAAAAGCAGCGCTCACTAGCTTTCACTCACAACACACTCATCCTCTTCCACAAAGCAAGTGACTGCTGATGACAAAAAGCAGATTTATCAGGAAAATATACTTTAAAGTCTTTAGTACAACTGTCTAGGATATTGGACACTGAAAACCATTTAAAAATATGTCATGTGGCGTCTGGCTGGCTCAGTTGTGTGAGTTTATTTTTCTTAAAAAAATTTTTTTTAATGTTTTTATTTTATTTTTGAGAAAGAGACAGAGTGTGAGCGGGGGAGGGGCAGATAGGGAGACAGAGGATCCAAAGCAGGCTCTGAGCCTTCAGCAGAGAGCCTGATGTGGGGCTAGAACCCACAAACTGCAAGGTCATTACTTGAGCCAAAGTTGGACGCTTAGCTGACTGAGCCACCCAGGTGCCCCTCTTTTTTTTTCTTAAAAAAATTTTTTTTTTAGTTTATTCATTTTGAGAGAAAAGAGAGCTCATGAGTAGGGGAGGGGCAGAGAGAGAGGGAGAGGGAATTCCAAACAGGCTCCACACCATCAGTACAGAGCCCAACCTGGGGCTCAAACTCATATCTTGAGATCGTGACCAGAGCCGAGATCAAGAGCCAGATGCTTAACCAACTGAGCCACCCAGGCTCCCCTCAGTTGTGTGACTCTTGATCTCAGGTTTATGAGTTTGTGCATGTTGGATGTAGAGATTACTAAAAACAAACAAACAAACAAACAACACACACACAAACAAAAAAAATTTAAGATAAACAAACAAATAAAAATATATTATATTAATAGGACACACTACCTCCAAGAAAGGATTCAGGCCAAAAAAAAAAAAAAAAAATTCCAAAGAGTTTACAAAACTTTATCAATGGACAATGCCATGAAGAATAACATCAAGAAAATACAACTGAAAAGAACTCCCACTGATGGCAGAACAGGAAAACAGGAGTCAAGAGAAGTTGGGCAATTGGTTTGGAGGAGCAAAAGAAAAACACTTTGAAAGGAAAATGCAGGCAGGGATGATGGAAAGAAAAGCATCAAAGACTGAACTAACAAGGCCAAAATAAAACGAGTTAGAAGAAATGACCTGGTGAATGTGAGATAATTTCCAACCAGAATGTGCAACATGCAGTCTGCAGAAGGCATGAGAAGGTTAGAGTCTGAGAACCAGTAGCCACCAGGGTAGGAAAGAAGGAGGGGCAGGGAATCAGAGGCAACAGAATACCAAATAGCAGAGTTATGTACAGGAGGCCTGAGCCCAGAGACCTGCCACAGTAGAAGGGCAACGGAGGGGTAGGAGAAAAAGGAAACAGATATGGGGGTCAAAATAGCCCCATTACGTATCTAATGAAAAACATCAGAAGCCACAAGGAACAGAAAAAAGGTGAAACGTAATTACAGGTAGAAAGCAAAGGCTTGAGAGAATCTCAATGAATGCAAAGGGAAAGAAAAAGGATGTGAACACAGGAGAGGAGAAAGGTGACCAATGCAACTGGTCAACGCAAAGGCCCCACGCTAGGTGCAGAGATTAAAGAAATAAAAAAATCTAGGGGTGCCTGGGTGGCTCAGTCAATTGAGTGTCTGACTTTAGCTCAGGTCGTGATCTCATAGTCTGTGAGTTCGAGCTCCACATTGGGCTCCCTGATGTCAGTGAAGAACCCGCTTCAGATCCTCTGTCCCCTCCTGTTTCTGCCTCTCCTTTGCTCATGCTCGCTCTCTCTCAAAAAAAAATTAAATTTAATTAAAAAAAAAGGAAATTAAAAAATCTTTAAAAAATTACTAATATACTTGGGGGTGGAGCAGGGCACAAATGTCCTTGTTATAGTAAAGAGCCAAACACATACTACCTAAAACTGACAGACGGAATGAATGTAATTCTCTTAACTTCAGAAGGATCTTTTAGAAACTAGGTGAAAGAACCTATTGCCTACAGTGAAAGAACCCAACTGCCTCACATACACTTACTTTTTCTTATGTTAAATTTGCATACATTTATTCCAGTATTTTTAATTAGTATGTACTGAACTTTCCTATCTTTAAATTTTTTCTAACCATCTAACTATCTAAACTTTCTACCTACATTTATGTCAAGGATGAGGACTAGAATGATGTTGATTAGTGTTAGTAATGGTGATTTCCAAGGTTCACCACACATTTACAGAAAACCTTCAACATAACATTCAGGGGTCAGAAAAACTGCAGGAGGGGTGCCTGGCTGGCTCAGTCAGTAGAGCGTGCAACTCTTGATCTTGGGGTTGTAGGTTTGAGTCCCACGTTGGATGCAGAGATTATTTAAAAGTAATATCTTAAAAAAAAAAAATGGCAGGAAATAGTCAACAAGTAAAAACTTTAAAAACAGACCACTTCTTAAAGATATAAAAGAAGAGAGAGAGAGAGAGAGAGAGAGAGAGAGAGAGTGAGTGGGCAAGGGGCAGAGAGAGAGGGAGACACAGAATCTGAAACAGGCTCCAGGCTCTGAGCTGTCACCACAGAGCCCGACGCGGGGCTCGAACTCACGAACTGTGAGATCGTGACCTGAGCCAAAGTCGGGCGCTTAACCGACTGAGCCACCCAGGCGCCCCTGGGCTTTCTTTTTAAAAAGGAAGTACATGGCAAAGATTTCCCGAATATGAAACCAAAAGCACAGGCAACAGAAGTAAAAACAAACACATTGGACTATATCAAAAACTTATGTGCATCAAAGGACACAACAGTGAAAAGGCAACCTACAAAATGAAAGAAAATATTTGCAAATCATACCAGATAAAGGGTTAATACCCAGAATATAAAAAGGACTCCTACAACTCAACAATAAAAAGTCAAATAATCTGACTACAAAATGAAGACTAAGACTTGAGGAGACATTTCTCCCAAAATGATATGTCAATGGCTAACAAGCCATTTATATGAAAGGATGCTCAACACCATTAACCATTAGGGGATATGCAGGGCATCTGGGTGGCTCAGTCAGTTAAGCGTCTCTCTCTCTTTTTTCTTTTTTTTAATGTTTATTTATTTTTGAGAGAGAGAGGGAGACAGAGTGTGAGTGGGGGAGGAGTGGGGGAAGGAGAGGGAGACACAGAATCTGAAGCAGGCTCCAGGCTCTGAGCTGACAGCACAGAGTCCAAGACCTGAGCTGAAGTGGGACTCTTTACTGAGTGAGCCACCCAGGCGCCCCCAAGCATCTGACTCTTGATCTCAGTTCAGGTCATGATCCCACGGTTCATGGGATCGAGCCCCACATCTGGCTCTGCGCCGACAACGTGGAGCCTTCTTCCTTCTTGTTATTCTCTCTCTCCCTCTCTCTGCCACTCCCCTTCATGCATGCACTCTCTCTCAAAATAAATAAATAAATAAACATTTAAAAAAATTCATTAGGGGAAATGCAAATGTAATCCCAATAAATACGTCACATCCATTAGGACGGATACTATAAAAACAAACAACACCCCTCCCCCCCCAAAAAACCCCAGAAAACAAGTGTTGGTGAGGATGTGGAGAAAATGGAATTCTTGTGCACTGCTGATTGGCAATATAACATGGTGAAGCCACTATGGAAAATATTATAGTGGTTCCTCAAAGAATTAAAAATAGAATTACCATATGATCCAGCAATTCTGCATCTGGTATATATATCCAAAAGAACTGAAAGCAGGATCTTGAAAAGATATCTGTACACCCATGTTCATAGTAGCAATATTCACAATAGCCAAGTAGAAGCAACTCAAGTGTTCAACAAACGAACTGATGAACCACATGTGGAATATCCACATGACAGAATATTGTTTGCCTTTAAAAAGAAAGGACTTCTGACACAGGGTACACCATGGATGAACCTCAAGGGCATTATGCTAAGTATAATAAGGCAATGTCAGAGGACAAATACTATGATTCCACTTATATGACGTATCTAAAGTAGTCAAATTCATAGAAACAGAATGGTGGTTGCCAGAGGTTGAGGAGAGGCAGAATTGGGGAGTTGTTAACGGTTACAGTTCCAGTTTTGCAGGAGGAAAAAGCTCTGGAGATTGGTTGCACAATATCGTGAATAAACTTAACATTACTAAATTGCACATTTAGAATGGTTAAGATACTAAATTTTATGTTATATATTTTTTACCGCAACTAAAAAGATGAATAAAGTACAAAGTTGAAGAAAACTCTTGGGAAGCAAAACAAAAATCAGACAACAAAAGTGAACAGAATCTAAATAGGAAAACAAACATTTCACTAACAGAAGTTCCTGTAAAGGCACAACAAGAAAAATAGAATATCTTCAAGGAAATTGAAGGACATGAGTTTCTGAACTGAAAACACCTACCAGCTACTCAGAATATACACAATTTCAGAATAACAAGGATAAAGTAAAGATTCCAAAAGTGACCTGGGGGCACCTGGGTGGCTCAGTTAGTTAAGCGTCCAACTTCAGCTCAGGTCACGATCTCATGGTCCGTGAGTTCGAGCCCTGCATCGGGCTCTGCACGGTAAGTGCTTGGGATTCTCTCTCTCTCTCTCTCTCTCTCTCTCTCTCTCTCCCCAATCCCCCCCACCCCACCCCCACACACACTTGGGCCTGCTCTCTCTCCTCTGTCTCAAAATAAATGAATAAACTTAAAAAAAAAAAAAAGTGACCTGAAATAAGAGGACTAAAGGCCAGCATGGGACTGTTTTCCATAAGTAGGCTGCTAAAAGAATGAGGTAATATCATGGCACCTCATATTGGGTGTAGAGAGTACTTAAAAATAAAATAAAATAAAGGTAATTAAATCTTTAAAATTCTGAAAAAAATTACTAATGGCTTAGAATTCCATACCTGACTTTATTATGTGCATAAAGACAGAATAAATGTATCTTAAGACCGATGGGGTACTTTAAATACCTATTTCCCACAATCCCTCTTCAGGAAACTACTGGAGAAAATGCTGTATCAAAACTGAAAGGATAAACCGAGAAAGAGGCAGATCAGAGTTCCAGGAAAACAGGGGACCCACTTGGAAGAGGGGCAAAGCGATACCAAAATAAAGGCAGAAGGTGACCCAGAATGACAGCAACACTAGAGGTGCGGAAGGCCTAGAGTTCAGACTAGCTCAGGAGAACAAGGCACATGGGACAGATCTTCAGGGAAATAAACATGGAGCCGGGTTGTCTGGAGTTGGACTTGTGAGGAAAATAATACTGAGAACCTCCAGGAGGGTGTGAGAAGAACTGGCCATAAGAATGAAACAGGTATTGGGGCGTCTGGCTGGTTTAGTCCATTAAGCCTCCAACTTCGGCTCACATGATGATCTCGTGGTTCATGCATTCAGGCCCCAGGTTGGGCTCTGTGCTGGCACCTTGGAGACTGGAGCCTGCTTCGAATTCTTTGTCTCCCTGTCTCTCTGCCCTCCCCTGTTTACTCTGTCTCTCTCTCAAAAATAAATAAACATTAAAAACAATGTTTTTTAAGACTGAAACAGGTATTATTAAGTCCAAGAACATGTGATCACAATACACTGCTTTGCTAACTACAAACAGCCTAAATACAAAATTACAAACATTGACCAGGAGTATGGGAGAAAGCAATAGGGTGAGGAAGAATGGGAGGGGGCTGTAAGAGATCCCAGATCCCCCGTGCCAATTCAGAAATTCAATTGATAATGTCTAAAAGAGATAAATGTAAAAAGCAGTACCTTTTATTTAGAAGTACAAAAATAAATTCTAGAAGAACAGCCCGGAGTGCTGCCAGTGTCTCCCTTGAGTGCAACTAGATGGCAGAGGGGGTGAGAGTGGGGCTGTAGTGGTTTGTTAGAAGCCTTTCAGGATTATGCAACTTTAGACATTGTGAACATTGTGAAATTTCATTCAATAAATAGGGAAGACACCGGTATCTCATAACAGTATTCATTGTCAGCAACATAAAAATCTATCTTCAGTATTTGTGTACTATATGTGTTCAAAGCACACTGCCTATTTAGCAGACAAAAGAATACAACAAAATATACATAATTTCTTTTCTTGTGTCAAATGAATTTTTAAAAGTTCATATCTTTTTTTTTTTTTTTTTTTGAAGTAAACTCTACCCGCAATGTGGCCCTCAAATTCACAACCCTGATATCAACAGCTGCATGCTCTACTGACAAGCCGGCCAGGCTCCCTTAAAAAGTTCATACCCTTTATTTAAAAAAAAATTTTTTTAAGTTTATTTCTTTTGAGAGAGAATGAGTGCATGCATGCATGTATGCAAGCAGGAGAGAGGCAAAGAGAGACGGAGAGAATTAGCAGGTTCCGCACTGTCACCACAGAGCCCTACGTGGAGCTCGATCTCACAAACTGTGAGATCATAACGTGACAAAATCAAGAGTCAGACGCTCGATGGACTGAGCCTCCCAGGCACTCCAAGTTCATATCCTTTGATAAAAAGATGTGACTTCTAAGATTCAATACTGAAGAAATACTTAAAATTATAGAAATGCCTTTACAGAAAGGGCATTGATTAAATTATTATTTATAGTAAAGAAAAAGAAAGAAACAGTTGAAATCTCTTAATGTGTACAGAAACAAGAAGAGAAAAAATATGTATCGCCAGCAATTATCTCCAGGTAACTGGATTTCTGAAGTATTATACTTACAGTTTAAAAAATAAATTAATACAAGCAAAAGAGAAACATCAACAAAATGAAGACAACCTACAGAATAGGAAAAAATATGTGCAAATCATATATTTGATAAAGGGTTAATATCCAAAATATATGGAGAACTAATACATTTTTTCCTAAACAACGAATACTCTTTTATTTAAGTTGGCTTAATTACTTCCATTAAACCTAATTGTTATAATTATTGTTTCGCAATAATTGTTTTTTCCATTGTCTTTACAAGAATCACCAAAGGTATTTTTAAATTTTTTTAATGTTATTTATTTATCAAAAAAAAATTTTTTTTAACATTTCCTCATTTTTCTGAGAGACAGCACAAGCGGGGGTGGGGCAGAGAGAGAGAGGGACACACAGAATCTTAGGCAGGCTCCAGGCCCTGAGCTGTCACCACAGAGTCCGACACTGGGCTCGAACTCCCGACCAGTGAGATCATGACCTGAGCTGAAGCTGGACGCTTGCTTAACTGATTGAGCCACTCAGGCGCCCAGTGTTTATTCATTTTTGAGAGAGACACAGAGTGTGAGTGGGGGAGGGGCAGAGAGAGGGAGACATGGAATCTGAAGCAGACTCCAGGCTCCAAGCTGTCAGCAGAGCTCGACACGGACCTCTAACTCTCATACTTCGAGATCATGACCTGAGCCAAAGCCGGACGCTTAACAGACGGAGCCACCCAGGGTGCCCCATCACCAAAGGTATTATGAGCTTGTACAGGTGCTCAAATGGTGTTTTTCTTCATAGAAATATAATTCACATGCCGTAAAATTTACCATTTTAAAGTGTACAATTCAGTGTTTTTTAGTTTCTTCACAGAGTTATGGAAACATCTTCACAACCTAATTCCAGAACATTTTCATCTCTGCAAAAGGACACCCATGCCCATACCCATTAGCAGTCACTCCTCATTCTTTCTTGGCGCCCCTCACCCAGCCCCTGGAAACCATGAATCTAGTTTCTGTTTCAATGGGTTTACCTATTTTGGGCATTTCATATGAACAGAATCATACAATTTGTAGCCTTTTGTGACAGGCTTCTTTTCACTTAGCACGATGTTTTCAAGGTATAATCATGTGTAGCCATGTATAATGTAGTACTTCATTTCTTCTTCTGATAGAATAATATTCTATGAAGGTATATTTTGTCTATGTATTAATTAGTTAATGGGACATCTGAGTTATTTCTGCTTTTCGGCTATTATATGAATAATGCTTATATGAGCATTCACATACAGGTTTTGTGTAGACATAGGTTTTCAATTCTCTTAGGTATATACCTAGGAGTGGAATTGCTAGGTCACACAATGGCATTTTTAACAACATTACCAAAACTTTTTCATCATTTTATACCAGATGCTGCCAAAGATGCCAAGACAGAAACACTCTCTTACATGGCTAACAACAACATAAACTGGTACAGACCCATTAAGCAGCAATTTGTTAACATGACATAGATAACGCTTATAAAAAGAATTAAAAAGATTCTTAAAAAGAATTAATAAGATTTTCTTATTAAAAAGAATGCATAAAATTGGAATATACAAGAACTTTATCAATCTGATAAAAAGCATTTACAAAAACCCTCCAGTTAACAGGTAACTACTTACTGATTAAAAAATAACTGCTTTACTCCTATGATCACAAATATTACAAAAAGAGGTGCCTGGGTGGCTCAGTCAGTTAAGCATTGGACTCTTGATTTCAGCTCAGGTCATGATCTCATCATCATGGGGCTGAGCCCAGCATTGGGGTCCTCGCTGGGCATGGAGCCTGCTTAAGATTCTCCTTCTCCCTCTGCGCTTCCTTTGCACACATGTAGCTCTCCCTATCTCAAAATAAATAAACAAACGTTTAAAAAAAAAAAAAAAGGAGGGGTGACTGGGTGGCTCAGTCAGTTAAGTGTCTGACTCTTGGTTTTGGTTCGGGTCATGATCTCAGGTTTCATGAATTCAAGCCCCACATAGGGCTCTCCACTGACAGCATAGAGCCTGCTTAGAATTCTCTCTCTCTCTTTCTGTCCCTCCTGTGTGCGCGCTCAATCTCTCTCTCAAGATAAATAAACTTAAAAAAATAATAATACAATGCTATGAAAATAATTTTTTTTATTGTAAACTCTATACCCAACGTGGGGCTTAAACTCACAACCCCAAGATCAAGAGTCCAATGCTCTACCAACCTAGCCAGCCAGATGGCCCCACTATGAAAATCATTTTAAGGATAGAATATGGCTTGGCCTCTGACTCTTGATTTCGGTTGGCTCAGATCATGATCTCACAGTTTGTGAGATCAAGCTCCACATTGGGCTGTGTGCTGAAAGCATGGAGTCTGCTTGGGATTCTCTCTCTCCGTCTTTATCTGTCCCTCCCCCACTTGCGCACTGTCTCTCTCTCAAAATAAATACACATTAAAATAAAATAATTCCAAGTTAGTGCAATAAACCCACAAGCTCAAATTAACAAAGGGCTATTACCTAAATTAGTGCTTCTGAGCATGCTGACCAGTGCTGGCATAAGCTGAAACTCAAATATCCTTCGGACTCCACAGTAGCTGCAGGCTGGGGGCTCAGTGATTTCTGATGTAGGGCAGGTCAAAAAAAAGTGGTTCGCCACTCCAAGAGTACCTAGGGCAAGGGAACAAAGAACGCTGAATGAGGACCACATACAAGTCACATTCCAGTATTGAAGGCCATGCTCTGCAAACTTTGTTTCCTTCTTGAAGAGTACCAGGAGCAAAACCAGACAGCAAAGAAAATCCAAAGGCCCCAAAACAGTAGCAAGTCTGTAAAGCACAGCAAGATACCTGAAGTCTTATCAATGCTTGATTCAAAGTCTAGGCAAAGACACTAAAACCAATGTGGAACTGAATCTAACTAAAATTGCAACACAGTCCAGACTCCACTCCAAGGCAGATTAAAGGGATTTAGACCTCCACTACCAGCCTTACAGAAGAAGGGGCACGCCCTGCTAAGGAGCAGATATTTACTTCAGTATCTGATCTTCTTCAACATACTATCTCCGCTAAACCATAAAAAGAAAAGATACTAAATTTGTAAAGCAGCAGAAAAATTTAACCCATAAAGAAAGTCAATACAAGAATACCCACAGGGGCGCCTGGGTGGGTTAGTCAGTTAAGCGTCCAACTTTGGTTCAGGTCATGATCTCACGGTTTGTGAGTTCGAGCCCCGCATCAGGCTCTGTGCTGACAGTTCAGAGCCTGGAGCCTGCTTTGGATTGTGTGTTTCCTGCTCCCTCTGCCCTCCCCCCACCCCCCCCCCCCCCCCGTTCATGCTGTCTCTCTCTAAAATAAATAAACATTAAAAAAAAAAAAAAAAGAATAACCACAGATGAGATGATGGAACTGTCCGAAAAAGACTTTAAAATATCAATATGAGGAGTGGGATAAAACAAATAATAAAATATCAATCATAAACATGTAAAAGAATCTAGTAGAAAAGGTAGACACGCATAAACAGATAAGGAAATTAGCACAGAAATAAAAACTAAAGAGACTGAAAGAGCAATACTAGAAATGAAAAATGCTGTATCAGAATAAAGAACTTCATTCAATAAAAGTTTACAGCAGGCAGGAAACAACAACAAAAAAATCTGTGAATGTGAGGAAAACAGAAACATCCAAAATGAAACAAAAAGTAAAAAAAAATAAATAAATAAAAATGAAACAGGGCCTTTAAAAACAATGGAACAATTTTATTTTATTTTTAAAAATTTTTTTAACATTTATTTATTTTTGAGACAGAGAGAAACAGAGAATGAACAGGGGAGGGGCAGAGAGAGAGACACACACAGAATCTGAAACAGGCTCCAGGCTCTGAGCTGTCAGCACAGAGCCCGACACGGGGCTCGAACTCACGGACCGTGAGATCATGACCTGAGCTGAAGTCGGACGCTTAACCAACCAAGCCACCCAGGCGCCCCTGGAACAATTTTAAATTGTCTAAACATACAAGTAACTGGAGTCCTTAGAAAAAGCAAATAGGAGAGAAGAAATATTTGCAGAGATAACGGCCAAAATTTTTTCCAAAATTCATGAAAAGACATCAACACAAAAATCCAAAAAGCTCAGTAAATCCCAAGCAAGATAAATTAAAACACATAGTCACTGAAGTACATAATAGTTTTAATTATATAAATACAACAAAAAGAACAACAAGAATTACAGCTAATTTCTGGGGCTCCTGGGTGGCTCAGCTGGTTGAGCGTCCGACTTCGGCTTAGGTCATGATCTCGCAGTTCGTGAATGCGAGCCCTGCGTTGGGCTCTGTGCTGACAGCTCAGAGCCTGGAGCCTGCTTCGGATTCTGTGTCTCCCTCTCTCTCTCTGCCCCTTCCCCGCTCATGCTCTGTCTCTCTCTGTCTCTTAAAAATGAATACATGTTAAAAAAATAAAAAATAAATAAAAAAAGAATTACAGCTAATTTCTAATAGAAACACTAAAGGCAACAAGACACTGGAACAAAATCTTTCCAGTGTTGAATGGAAAACAACTAAAAAATAAGTTTACATCCAATAAAAATGTCTATTAAAAGAAATATTAATAAATACATTCTTAGACAAAACCTGAGTGGCTGTTTCCAACAAACATGAACTTAAAAAAAAAAAAAAAAAATTAAAAGTCCTTCCGGCATAGGGGTAATACCAGATGGAAGCCTAGCAGGAAGGAATGTAGAACACCAAAAGGGTAAATGGGAAGATAAACATAAAAGACTTTCTGATCATTAATTTTAATATTAAAGATTTTTTTTCCAAGTAATCTTTACACCCAATGTGGCGCTCGAACTCACAACCCTGAGATCAAGAGTCACATGCTCCAATGACTAAGCCAGCCCAATTGTTATTTTTAATTTTATTATATAATATATAATCTACGTGCATTATATAACATATATATGTTATAAACTATCCACATAAACTATCGATTATTTCAAGCAAAAATAGAAATGTATTACGGGATATAAAGCATATATAGAAGTGAATACACGAAAACAAGATCACAAAGGGCAGGGAAAGCTAAATGGGAATCTGTGATATGGTTCATAAAATAGCAAACTACTGGGTGAAGGTAGACTGCAGTAAGTCAGAAATGCACATTATAATCACTATAGCAAACACTTTTCGTGGCAACAGAAAGGGCATAAAACCATAAACTAAAAATACTCAATTCACTGAAGAGAAGGTTAAACAAAAGGGGAAAGAGGGACAAAAAATAAAGAGGCAAAAGGGGCATCTGGGTGGCTCAGTCGGTTAAGCATCCGACTTCGGCTCAGGTCATAGTCTCACAGTTCATGAGTTCGAGCCCCGCGTCAGGCTCTGTGCTGACAGCTTGGAGCCTGGAGCCTGCTTCCAATTCTGTGCCTCCATCCCTCTCTCTGCCCCTCCCCAGCTCATGCTCGCACTCTGTCAAAAATAAATAAACTTAAAAAATAAATAAAATAAAATAAAATAAAATAGGAAAAAGCCAATACTAGAATGATAAAATTAACCCACTACTACCAATGATTACATTAAATGGACTTAAGACTCTGTAAAAGGCAAACAGTCTGGATAAAATAAAGGCAAGACCCATACATAAGCTGTTTAAGAAGCATACTTTAGGTACCACCTCACACTGTCAGAATGGCAATTATCCAAAAGACCAGAAATAACAAGAGTTGGCCAGGGATGTAGAGCAAAGGGAACCCTCCTGCACCGTTGGTGGGAATGTAAACTGGTGCATACACTGTGGAAAACAGTATGGAGTTTGCCAAAGAATTAAAAACAGAACTACCATATGATCCAGCTATCCCGTTTCTGGGTATTTATTTGAAGGAGACAAAAAACACTAACTCAAAAAGATATTTACCCTCATGTTCACTCCAGCATTACTTATAATACCCAAGACATGTAAGTAACTGAAGTGTCCATTGACAGATAAATGGACAAAGAAATTGTGGTGTGTATGTATATATGTATGTGTGTGTGTACACACACACACACACACACACACACACACACACGTATGTATGTATGTATATACACATACAACCCACAAAAGAATACTCAGCCATAAAGGAGAATGAAATCTTGCCATTTGCAGCAACATGGATTGGTCTCGAGGACATAATGCTAAATGAAATAAGTCAAACAGAGAATGAAATACTGAATGATATCGCTTATACGCAGGCCCTAAAAAACAACAAAAAAACAAACCAAACTCATACAGAGAAGAAACTGGTGGTTTCCAGAGACAAGGGGTCAGGAGTGAGAGAAACAGGTGAACTGGTTTTTTTTCTAAGTTTATTTATATATTTTTAAATGTTTTTAAATATTTATTTTTGAGAAACAGTGCGTGAGCGGGAGAAAAACAGAGACAGACAGACACCCACACCCACACCCACACCCACACCCACACCCACAGAATCCGAAGTAGGTTCCAGGCTCTGAGTTGTCAGCACAGAGCCTGACATGGCACTCGAACCCAGGAACTTTGAGCCAAAGTAAGATATTTAATTGACTGAGCCTCCTAGGCCCCCCATATAGTTACACTTTAACATTTCTCTCTCCCTAACTGATTAAGAAGACAAAAGTGATCCATAATAGAAACTGGTGTTGCAACAACTGTATATAAAAAAGAACTTTGACCCTCATACATTATATATAAAAATTAACTCAAAATGGATCACAAACCTAAAAGTAAGAACTAAAACTGAAAACTTCTATAAAAAAACACAGGAGGGGCGCCTGGGTGGCTCAGTCAGTTAAGCAGCCGACTTCAGCTCAGGTCATGATCTCGCAGTCCATGAGTTCAAGCCCCGCGTTGGGCCCTGTGCTGACAGCTCAGCGGAGCCTGGAGCTTGCTTCGGATTCTGTGTCTCCCTCTCTTTCTGTCCCTCCCCCGCTCATGCTCTGTCTCTCTCACTCTCAAAAATGAATAAATGTTAAAAAAAAAAAATTAAAAAAAAACACACATAGGAAATGGGCACCTGGGTGGCTCAGCTGGCTGAGCATCCAACTCTTGGTTTTGGTTCAGGTCATAATCTCACAGCTTCATGGGTTCGAGCCCCACATTGGGCTCTGGGTTGGCAGTGCAGAGCCTGCTTGAGATTCTCTCTCTCCCCCTCTCTTTCTGTCCCTCCCCCACTTGTGTTGTCTCTGTCTCTCTCAAAATGAATAAATAAACTTAAGAAAAAAAGGGGGGGGGTGTGCCTGGGTGGCTCAGTCGGTTAAGCATCCGATTTTGGCTCAGGTCATAATCTCACAGTTTGTGAGTTCAAACCCCACATCGGGCTCTGTGCTGACAGCTCAGAGTCTGGAGCCTACTTTGGATTCTGTGTCTCCTGCTCTGCTTCTCCCCTGCTCACGTGCTGTCTCTCTCTCTCTCTCTCTCTCTCAAGAATAAACATTAAAAAAAAAAAAAGAACTTAAAAAAAAAAAGAAAACACAGGAAATCAAACATAACAAATCCTGTTACCTTTGGGTAGGCAGAAATCTTCTTAGGAAATAAAAATATGAACCACCAAAACAATAAAACTGTTAAGTTGGACTTGATCAAAATTTAAAACTTCTCTTCAAAAGACCCTATTAGTAAGTGAAAGGCGGAAGCACCTGGGTGGTTCAGTTGGTTAAGCATCCAACTTCGGCTCAGGTCATGATCTCACGGTTTGTGGTTCGAGCCCCGCACTGGGCTCTGTGCTGACAGTTCAGAGCCTGGAGCCTGCTTAGGATTCTGTGTCCCCCTCTCTCTCTGTTCCTCCCTCACTCATGCTCTGTCTCTATCTCTCAAAAACAAATAAATGTTAAAAAAAAATTTTTTAATAAAAAATGAAAGGCAAGCCAAAGATTATCAAGATATAAATCATACTGACAAGGACACATTCTGTACTCCAAGAAAAATCAAGACCCTTGGACTCCAGATACGAGCCTCCCAAACCCCCTTCTCCAGAACGGCATCAACATTCATCCAATTTCACAATCGGGAACCTCAAAACCACTTTTGTTGCCTTCCAATTTTTTCCTCTCACATCCAGAGGTCACTAAGACCTGCCACTATAGAAATATCTCTCAAATTTATCCTCTCCTTCCCATATCCTCTGTTTTGATCCAAACTCTTTTACCACCTCTCACCTGGATTCTTCTCTCATCTCAGAGTGATCATCACTCTGCTGGCAACTACTGGCCACAGGATAAAGTACAAATTCTTTAGTAAAACACGGAGTGAAAATATACAATCTGAGCATCTAATCCGTGGCACTGCTAGGTACCAAGCATGAGGAGCACCCAGGCTGGCAAGAAACACAACAGGGGTGTGTGCCCTGAGGATGTCAAGGTGTGGGACTATAAGAGCAAAAGGGAACGGACGGTCTTTAAGTCAAGCTTCTCTCAATTCAGACACCGTCGTGTCCAGCTCACTGAATTGCCACTGCCCCACTGCTATGCATCTGGGCTGTGACTCATAGCATACTGGACCTATAATCCCTCCAGCAGGGTTTAGGGCTCAAGTCTGTCCCTCTTGCACAATGCCTTTCCAAGGCAGAAGCCTCTGATCCCTCCTCTGTGTTTCCTGCATACTTGTTCACAGCTCTGTTGGGCACACATCATAGCGTATAGTGTTGTCGCCTCCGTGACCAGCACCGAGGACAGTGATTACGGTCCTCCTCCACCTCAGCACACGGTAACAGCCCTTCAAGTAGCAGGGATCACTGTGGGCCATGAGTCTCACTGGTAAGAGATCCCTCCCAGGGGCTGGTCTCCAGGCTGGGAGTCACTGCCGCTGTTGAGGTGCCATATGATCAAAAATATTTGTTCGACCTGAAAATTCTGTTGAAGGTATCATAATTTGGGCACGTTTTCATGAGGGCACATATGCTATGAGATTTCTAGCTGTCATACCTAATTAAGAAAAAGAAGATAAATTGGATTTTCATCAATAAAATGAGGATGCAAGAATTAAGAGCAAAGTCTGACTTTGTGCTAAGTAGTAAAAACTATAATCACACAATACATATCAAGAACATTTACATTTCAAACTTTTGATCCTGAATTTCACTTCTAGAACTAGACTTTCGGGAAATGACATTCTAAGATTTTTGAAGGGCGTGTGTAACAGCACTAAAACTGTGCAAAAGTGAGGGGCTCCTGGGTGGGTCAGTCAGTTAAGTGTCTGACTCTTGGTTTCGGCTCAGGTCGTGATTTCACGGTTCATGGGTTTGAGCAGGTTTGAGCCCCTCTAAGGCTCTGAGCTACAGCGTCAAGCCTACTTGGGATTCTCTGTCTCCTCTCTCTGCCCCTCTTGTGCACATGCCCACACGCACTCGCTCTCTCTCTCTCTCTCTCTCTCAAACATAAACATTAAAAAAAAAAAAACCCTGTGCAAAATTGAAACAAATTAGATGGGAACAATTAGACATCCAAAGATATATCCGGAGGCAATGTCAAAATCAAACAAACCAAGAAAATTAATCATAATAAAGGCCTGATCTCCCTAATACATGAAGAGTTCCTAAAAATCAAATGGACCAAGAACTTATGGAAAAATGGACAAAAGATATGGATAGGAATGATTCAAAAACAGAGAAAGATGCTCCTAATAAGAAACAAGCAAAATGAATTATACCCCGATGTGCGTTTTCACTTGAATTGGCAGAAATACAAAAGCATGAAGCTCACACTACAGGTGAGGCTATGGGAAAACAGGCACTTACAGGTTGCCAGTAGGAATTGAAGTCCTAGGAGGGTCACTCTGGTACTATTAATCAAAATTACACCTCTGTACAGCCTTTTGCTTAACTATGCCACTTCAGGGAACGTAACCCCAGATATACCTGCATACGTGCAAAATGACATTAGGTGCAAACCTATTCACTAGTATAATGTATGAGAGCAAAAGTCTGGAAACAACATTAAATGTCCATAAATCAGGAAAACAGACAAGTGAAAAAAAACAATCAAAGCTCTGTGGGGCACCTGGCTGGCTCAGTTTGCAGAACATGCAACTCTTATTCTTGGGGTTGTGAGTTCAAGCCCTATATTGGATACAGAGATTACTTAAAAACAAAATCTTCAAAAAAACAAAAAAATCAAAGTTCTCAATGTACTAAAAGGATATTCCTAGATTCTGTGTACTTAAAAAAAAAATTATACTGTATGATCCAAATTACGTGTGCTTTTTTAAAGTTTATTTATTTATTTTGAGAGAGAGAGAGAGAGAGAGAGAGAACGAGTGGGCGAGTGGCATAGGGGCAGGAGAGGGAGAGAGAATTCCAAGTAGGCTTGAATTCACAAACCATGAGTGAGAGCATGACTTGAGCCAAGATCAAGAGTTGGATGCTGCGGGTGCCTGGGTAGCTCGGTTGAGCATCCGAAATCAGCTCAGGTCATGATCTCACAGCTTGTGAGTTCAAGCCCACATCAGGCTTGTTGTTGTCAGCACAGAGCCCGCTTCAGATCTTCTATTGCCCCCCCCCCCCGCCCCCGTCTCTCCTCTGCTCGTGCTCTCTTACTCTCAAAAGTAAAACATTAAAAAAAAAAAAAAAAAAAAAAGAGCTGGACATTTACCTGACTAAAGCATCCAAGCACTCCTGCGCTTATTTGTTTAATTTTTAAGTAATCTCTATACCCAACATGGGGCTTGAACCTATAACCTCGAGATCAAGAGTCACATGCTCTTCTGACTGAGGCAGCCAGGTGCCCCCTGAATATGTTTTTAAAAACATACAATTCCAGGCTACCTGGGTGGCTCAGTCGGCTAAGTGTCTGACTCTTGATTTCCACTCAGGTCATGATCTCATGGTTCATGAGATCAAGTTCCCACGTCGAGCTCTGAACTGACAGTACACAGCCTGCTTGGGATTCTCTCTCTCTCCCTCTTTTTCTCACTGTGTCTCTGCCCCTCCCTGTGCACGTGCACACTTACTCTATCTCTCAAAATAAATAAATAAACTTTTAAAAAATAAATAAAATAAAACACATAATTCCTACCTACGTGCATGCATCCAAATGCATAAAAAAATAAGTGAACATAATATATTAAAATCTTAGTCTCTTGGGGCATCTGGGTGGTGCAGTTGGTTAAGCATCTAACTCTTGATCTCGGCTCAGGTCGTGATCCTCACAGTTTGTGAGTTCAAGCCCAGCATTGGGCTCTGCAATGATATTGCAGAGACTGCTTGGGATTATGTCTCTACTTCTCTCTAACCCTCCCCGGCTTGCGCTATTTCTCAAAATAAACTTAAAAAAATAAAATAAAATAGAACAAATGAAAAAATCTTAGCCTCTTGGTTTGGAGAATATTACAGATTCTGGTTTTCTCATGATATTTCCCAGTATTTTCCAAACTAACATGTATTACTCTTAAAATCAAGAAAAACAATAAAAGAAAATGTGCCTTTACCTCAAAATCTGCTCCTGACAAGCAGCAATTCTCTTCATGAATTTGTAAAATATCTTATCTCCACTTTTAATTGTGGTCTTCTCATATTTTTCATCACCATCACCAGGAAGACTAAGAAAAGCAGAAAATGCTTTTGAGCGTCTATATCCAGATAATTACAATATTTAGAAGAGTAAACAAGTTAATCCACACAACTTAAAAAATAATAAATTTGGGGTGCCTGGGTGGCGCAGTCGGTTAAGCGTCCGACTTCAGCCAGGTCACGATCTCGCGGTCCGGGAGTTCGAGCCCTGCGTCAGGCTCTGGACTGATGGCTCAGAGCCTGGAGCCCGATTCTGTGTCTCCCTCTCTCTCTGCCCCTCCCCCGTTCATGCTCTGTCTCTCTCTGTCCCAAAAATAAATAAACGTTGAAAAAAAAAATTAAAAAAAATAATAATAAATTTAATACCTTATAATATGTAAAATAATCCCCTGCTCTGCTCCCTAGTTATTTTTTCCCAAGCTCTGCTCCCTAGTCATTTTCAATTCTGGGATGATTATCTACAATTTTAAAAGTCCTATGCCCACTGACTCTCTACATTTCTTTGTCCATTATAGATTATTTTCAGACACCAACGGGTCTGCAAGCACTCCAACATTATTCCGAAAAGCTTACAAAGGAAACAGCTCTGGTAAAAAACAAACAAACAAACGAACAAACAAACAGACACAGGTTATCTTTCCAAATATCCTATTATAATAGCAAAAATGACCATGCTTCTTTCTTTAGAGGGCTTTGGTTTATAAAGCCTTTCAAGACCTCCTCTCTCATGTGACTCCTAAAACCCTCTGGTGAGACAGACAACAGAGATACCAACACGACTCTCATTTTATTGATGAGCCGAGGCTCTGGCAGGGTCTCTGAAGTCCTAGGCCAGTTCCTGAGCCACAGCCAAGAGTTAAAAAACAAATGGCATTTTTCTAAGTTACCTGTCTGAGCTATACATTTAAAAACAGAAAAAAAAAAAAAAAGAGACAGTAAACACATGCTCTTCTGGAGAAACTGGCAACCCTAACTTCTTTGTTCCTTTTCTTGAGGGTACTTATGAACAGAGCAAAGTGTTTTCAAGCTAACTCAGGGTTGGCTGGTAAGATCCCCCGTCGGTCTTCCTTTCTCATCAAGAGGAGTGAAGCAGAAAGGTGCTACACACACAAGTTCTGCCTGAAAAAGTTTCCCCAACTACCAGAATAAAACCAAAGGGCACCTACTGCGGCAGCTTCCCGGTCAAGTCACCTGTCACCCTCAGCAGCACACATTCTCACCTTTGGGAAAGCAACTGTTCCATATCCATTCCTTCTTTCTGTTGATAATCCCTCAGAAGGCTATGAGCGTGGTCTAGACTGACAAAGTCCCTGTAGTCATCCTCATCTACAACACACATGTAGTAGGGCAGGAACTGGGGCGCCAGGGAAGGCAGGGCCATCTCTTCCCCGGGAGAAACAGGAGGAGCAGCGCCCAGGACAGTATCCTGCAGGTGGAGATCTCGCAGCTGGGCAGTACAGTCTGTGTCTTTGGCGCTGTGGGGATCATTTCCAAAATCCAAGGTACGCTGTGGTGGTGGCACCTCCTCACTGTCACTTCCCCAGTCATCTGCACCTTCACACCAATCCTCAGCTGCAAGGCTGTTTTCCTGTTTCCGGAAAAATATCCAGTGAATCAAGTCCAGTGAATCAAGATCACTTGGGTGATCTCACCTATTCCCTTGGCTTGAGCCACAAATCCCTTCACCTTCCTGAGGGAGCCTTCGCACCACTATCTTCCTCTCTTGCACACTCTGATTCAACTTTCTGGACCCCATTCACCCAAAGCATGTTGGAGGTGACAAAAAATTGTCTTCCCTTTTCAGGGGCAGTGTGGCAGATGCAGTATGGTGGTTTTTTCAACCACCTATTCCAAACTCTTTCAGTCGTGCTTCATGTACTGCAGAAGTTGGCAGGAAAGAACTACATTTCCCAGACTCCTTAGCGGTTAGAGTTCCAATATAATCAGGGCTCCCTTAATCAGGTCCACTAGGGAGACACAAACTTGAAACAGAATGAAGTGGAGAGAGAGGCCATGAAGCAAAAGTCTGTAGATAGATATAAAGCAAGGATCTGGAGGCAAAAGATCTGACAAGGGCAGCTTCCAGTTCACCAGACATCTCAGCTTTCTGACTGTGGATGCAGAAGGTGGTCTAGCAGCTCCTGAACAAGGCCATTCTCAGATGTGGTTCTGAAGGTCATTCCTGGAGTCGCCCCCTCCAGCCTAACCAATGTGAGTAAAAACCCAATTCTTTCAACTTTAACAGTTCAGTGCTTTTTTATTACCTGCAACTGAACCCTGACAAATATAGGCAGACACCAGATCTTCATCTTTTCGTTCCTGATATTGCTGGTACCATGCCTGGCACATGTTAAGAACTCAGTGTATATATAAGGTGACATCCAGGCAAAGGAAGCTGAATCTTTGTTCTGCAGCTACCAACTTGCCCTACTTTTTGATTTCAATAAATTCAGATTTCTTATTAAATGTTTTTTATACACATGTACACACATGACACTAAGCATATGTACTATAAAACGCACACATATGTGTTACGTATAACCGCGTACACATCCATACTTTTTTCCAAACAGAAACATCAGGGAATTATGTGCCTCAAGGCCTTCAGTGTATATTAAAAGGAACAACACAAATCTTAAGATAGCATTTCATGGTTCAGAAAAGTGCAAAAACCACTCCAACATACTTCGAAGACCACTGCTTAAAGTTTGTCTTAAACGACATTCTGGAAAATACCCTCAAATTACAGCAAATCATAATGCGCTGGTCACAACCGGTTTACCTGTGCGTCCTGCGCCTCTTTCTCTCGAGTCTGCAGGCACTGGGAGCGGAACACCTTCCAGCTTCAGGGTAAAAATAAATGGCAGTGAGGGTGCAACGCAGAGCACCAGGCAGCGGTTGTCGCTATCCCGTGTGGCTGGGGCGGACCCCAGCTCCCACCCACCCTGCTGAACTTCCCCGCCTACCTGCGCGCTCCGCCCATGCTGCACCTGGGGCGGGGACAAGCGAATACGTACAGTAGCCGATGAAACGGGGAGCCTTCCAAGGGGCAGTACACCTGTACGACCAGGGCAAGAGGCTGCCTGCAACGTTCACACACTGGCCTCGGCGCTGCTACGGAGGGCAAGGCGTCCTGAGGACAGGTAAGGCGCTCAGACCCGGGCTCTGCCCAGGGACCTCACCCCGTAGCCCTCACCAGCACCCGCCGACCCCAGCTCCGGGGCCCCACCTCACCGGAAGGCCGCCCAGCTTGCTAGCGGTCCAGGCGCCCGACCCCGTGGGGCGGCCACGCACTGCAGTGTCTCGAAGCCCGAGCAGCACTGGCTTCCGAACGGCCGCCATGACGACGAGGCGCCCACGTGGAAAGGCGAACTACGGCAGCCGAGCCGGTGCTCCTCTCCGCGCATGCGTTTCGCTACAACCGCGAGACGGCCCCGCCCCCTTGAGATCCTTCAGTGGATGGCAGGCGACTGCTGCTGTTGTGGGCTAAGAATCCAGGAGCCTCAGATAGTCTGTGCCTCCGAATGCACTGAGGTAGGAAGTACTCACGATCTGCTTTAAAATAGTCTTGCCAAAAAATTTTACCTGAAGTGGAATTATAGTATTATCGTTAAGATACACACAAAAAGTCTTTAATTTTTACAGGTACATCAAAATGCTTATAGAGGAAATTATGGAGCAGTCCATGAGTTAATAAATGTTTACATTTGGTGTCAGGCACATAGAGATCTATTATACTATTTTTATATATTTGGAATTTTCTGTAATCGTTTTTTCAAATGCCCGTGGTATAACAACCTAGGTAATTTCAAAAACATCATGCTAAGTGAAAGAAGCCAGACACAAAAGGCCACATTCTGGAAAAGGTGAACTTCGAGGAAAGAAATCAGATCGATTGTTACCAGGGTTTGGGTTCACGGGGTAGCGATTGACCAGAAAGGGGTACCAGGAACCTTCTGAGGTGATGAAAATGCTGTATATTGGGGCACTGGGTGTGTCAGTCGGTTAAGTGTCTGACTTTGGCTCAGGTCATGATCTCACGGGTTCGTGAGTTCAAGTCCCTCATTGGGCTCCACATTGACAGTGCAGAGCCTGCTTGGGATCCTGCCCCTCTCCCATTTGCACATGCTCTCTCTCTAAATAAATAAATAAAACTTAAAAAAAAAAAAAAAAGAAAAACACTGTGTATCTCAACTCTGGTGGTTGCATCACTATGTATTTGTCAAAACTGCACTCCAAAAGGTGAATTTTACTGTATGTAAACTATACCTCAATAAACCTGACCTTTTAAAAACACATGTTGCAAAAGCACTATTCAGTCGTCATACAGTAGCGTGAAAAGGAAGTGTAGATGGGGCGCCTGGGTGGCTCATTTGGTTAAGTGTTCGACTCTTGGTTTAGGCTCGGGGTGAGATTGAGCTCTGCATTGGGCTCTGCACTGACAGTGTGGGGCCTGCTCTGGATTCTCTCTCTCCCTCTTTCTCTGCCCCTCCCCTGCTCGTGATCTCTCTCTCTCTCTCTCTCAAAATAAATAAACTTAAAAAAAGAAGAAGAAAAGAAAGTGTAGGTTTTCAATGATTGACACCTTCAAAGCAGTATATAATTGCCTCATGTTTGCTTCCAGCCTCATCACAGGAGACCTGGACACAAAACCAGCTTGTTACTGGTTCATCACTGCCAATCTGATAGCTTTAAAAGGCATTGTGAAGTCTGACCTTGGTGTTCACTTGTCTAGCCAAATAGGCTGGATGACTTGGCAGATACTTGTTATTTTAGCTAGGTTTCTCAAGAGATATATTTTAATTATTGAAAAAAGAACCTACAAAATTGGTATTCTTGCTAACACAGCAAGAGATCTTCCAACAGTTACTGAGCTTTCTCCAATATCAGTCATCTGTTTCTTTTTTTTTTTTTTAACGTTTATTTATTTTTGAGACAGAGAGAGCATGAACAGGGGAGGGTCAGAGAGAGGGAGACACAGAATCTGAAACAGGCTCCGGGTTCTGAGCTGTCAGCACAGAGCCCGACGCGGGGCTCGAACTCCCGGACCGCGAGATCATGACCTGAGCCGAAGTCGGCCGCTTAACCGACTGAGCCACCCAGGCGCCCCCAGTCATCTGTTTCTATAACACTACCTACTACAATCTCTTGATCAAAGTGTGATCGCAGCATGAAAGCTACTTAAGATGAATCTTCAAGATGTTAATCGCTGCCACATTCTGGAATTCCAGAGGCAACTTAACACCAAATTTGATAGAAACATTTTTGTGGGGTCCTTGGAACGGTACAACAAAAAGGTGCTTGCATGTGTGAGATCTGAAGGATTCCACTTAATTAATGATTTTACAGTTTGGACTTCCCTGTCAGATTCACACACTTCATTGTTATGATACAGGTTTTTTTGTGAATGTATGTATGTATGTAATCTCTACCCCCAACGTGGGGCTCGCACTGATAACCCCAAGATCAAGATCACATGCTCTGCTGACAGACAGTGAGGCGGGGCCCCCAGTTTGTATTTACTTGAGCAAGTACAAAATGAAAATGTTGAAAGCTGCTTGAATCTCACATTGAAGAGCTGTTTATGGTGGTTAATTTTATGCATCAATTTAGTTGGGCTAAGAGATGCCCAGATAGCTGGTGAAACATTAATTCTGGGATTGTCTGTGAGGGTTAGAGAATAGCATTTCAATCAGTAGTTGGAGTAAAGAAGATCTGCTCTAACCTGTGTGGATAGGCATCACCACCGAGGCTGAGGGCCCTGAGAGAACAAAAAGGGAGAGGAAGGGAGAATTCTCTTTCTTGAGCTGAGACATCCATCTTCTCCTGCCCTCAGACAGCAGATTGAAACATACCTGGCTCGTTCTTCCTGGGTCTCCAGCTTGTAGATTGCATATTGTGGGACTTCTCAGCCTCCAGAATCACAGGAGGGATTTGGAGCCAATTCCCATGATAAATCTCCTTACATATATCTATAGCCTATTGGTTCTGTTTTTCTGGAAAACCCTAAATAATACACTGTTGAAGAACTCACAACAAGTGGAAGCTACAAGTGATAGTGCTGGTGATGGGGGGAGAGAATAAGACAGGGCCAAGGGACGTGTGGCCAACGGACATGTGCTGGCTCCTCCTGCATAGGACAAGACGTGAGACTTGGCCTCTGGCCTAGAGGAGCAGTGCTCCTACTCCTAAGAGACCTTTCATGTGAAGCCAAGTGAGCCTGAGGAACTCTACCACCTAGAATTTTTCTCTCTACAGACTTTTTTGTGCTTGCTCCTTTGTAATAGAGAAAGTGCTTCTGATGAGAAAAGGCATTCACGATCAAAAAACTGCTAGAACTGATACCTGAATTCAATAAAGTCACAGGATATAAAATCAACGTACAGAAATCAGTTGCATTTCTATACACCAATAATAAAGCAGCAGAAAGAGAAATCAAGGAATTGGTCGATCCCATTTACAATTGCATTTACAATTTACAAAATACAAACTGCCATTTACAATTGCATCAAAACCCATAAAATACCTAGGAATAAACCTAACCAAATAGGTAAAAGATCTGTATGGTGAAAACTATAGAAAGTTTGCGAAAGAAACTGAAGAAGATACAACGAAATGGAAAAACATTCCCTGCTTGTGGACTGGAAGAATAAATACTGGTTTGTTTCTTAAATACTGGTTTGTTTATTTATTTTGAGAGAGAAAGAGATAGTGCGAGTGGGGCAGGGGTAGAGAGAAAAGCAGAAAGAAAGGATCTCAGGAACCATGATATCATGACTTGAGTCAAAATCAAGAGTCGGACGCTTAACCGACTGAGCCACTCAGGCACCCCAGGAAGAATAAATATTGTTAAAAACTCTATACTACCCAAAGCAATCTACACTTTCAATGCAATCCCTATCAAAATAACACCAAAATTCTTCACAGAGCTAGAAAAAAACAATTCTAAACCACAAAAGACCCAAAATAGCCACAGTAATGTTGAAAAAGAAAACCACAGCTGGAGGCATCACAATTCCCGACTTCAAACTGTATTACATAAAGCTGTAATCATCAAGACAGTATGGCATTGGCACAAAAACAGACACAAAGATCAACAGAATAGAATAGAGAACCCAGAAATGGACCCACAAATTTATGGCCAACTCATCTTCGACAAAGCAGGAAAGAATATCCACTGGAAAAAAGACAGTCTTTTCAGCAAATGGTGTTGGGAAAACTGGACAGTGACATGCAGAAGAATAAACCTGGACCACTTTCTTACACCATACACAAAAAATAAACTCAAAATGTTTGAAAGACCTAAATGTAAGATAGGAAGCCATCAAAATCCTAGAGGAGAAAACAGGCCACAGCATCGTCTTACTAGACAGGTCTCTGGAGGCAAGGGAAACAAAAGCAAACATGAACTCTTGGGACCTCATCAAGATCAAAAGCTTCTGCACAGTGAAGGAAAGAATAAAATTAAAAGGTAACAGATGGAATGGGAGAAGATATTTGCAAATGACATATTAGATAAAAGATTAGTATCCAGAATGTATAAAGGATGTATCAAACTCAACACCCAAGAATTGTTGAGTTTGATACATCCAGTGGAGAAACAGACAAAAGATTGAACAGATACTTTTCCAAAGACATCCACATAACTAGCAGACACATGAAAAGATGCTCAACATCACTCATCATCAGGGAAATACAAATCAAAACCACAGCAAGATATCACCTCACACCTGTCACAATGGCTAAAATGAACAACTCAGGCAACAGATGTTGGTGGAAGATGTGAAGGGGAACCCTTTTGCACTGTTGGTGGGAAGGCAAACTGGTGCAGCCATTCTGTAGAACAGTATGGAGGTTCCTCAAAAAAGTAAAAATAGAGTTACTTTACAACCCAGCAATGGTACTACTATATCCACAGGATATAAAAATGCTGATTTGAAGGGGCACATGCACCCCAATGCTTATAGCAGCACTATCGACAATAGCCAAATTATAGAAAGAGCCCAAATGTCCATCAACTGATGAATGGATAAAGATGTGGTGTATATGGGGCGCCTGGGTGGCTCAGTCGGTTAAGCGGCCGACTTCGGCTCAGGTCATGATCTCACGGTCCGTGAGTTTGAGCCCCGCGTCGGGCTCTGTGCTGACAGCTCAGAGCCTGGAGCCTGTTTCAGATTCTGTGTCTCCCTCTCTCTGACCCTCCCCCATTCATGCTCTGTCTCTCTCTGTCTCAAAAATAAATAAACGTTAAAAAAATAAAAATAATAAAAAAAAAGATGTGGTGTATATATACAATGGAATATTACATGGCGATCAAAAAGAATGAAATCTTGCCATTTGCAACAACGTGGATGAACTAGAGTTATTATGCTAAGCAGAATAAGTCAGAGAAAAACATGTGATTTTACTGGTGGAATTTAAGAAACAAAACAGATGAACATAAGAGAAGGAAAAATAGGAAAAACAGAGAGGGAGGCAAACCATAAGAGACTCGTACTGAGAACAAACTGAGGGCTGCCAGAGGGGAGGTGGGTAGGGGGATGGGCTAAATGGCTGATGGGCATTAAGGAGACACTTGTTGGGATGAGCACTGGGTGTTATATGTAAGTGATGGATCACTAAATTCTATTCCTGAAACCACCTTACACTCTATGTTAACTAACTTGGATTTAAATTAAAAAAATAAATAAACAGGGGCGCCTGGGTGGCGCAGTCGGTTGAGCGTCCGGCTTCAGCCAGGTCACGATCTTGCGGTCCGTGAGTTCGAGCCCCGCGTCAGGCTCTGGGCTGATGGCTCAGAGCCTGGAACCTGTTTCCGATTCTATGTCTCCCTCTCTCTGCCCCTCCCCCATTCATGCTCTGTCTCTCTCTGTCCCAAAAATAAATAAACGTTGAAAAAAAATTAAAAAAAAAAAAATAAAAATAAATAAATAAATAAATAAATAAGGCCTTCACTTATCAGCTAGATTAAGAAAGAAGGTGGGTTAGGAGGGGCCTCAACAGAGCCAGACCATCAAAGACCATTTTTAGAGGAGTGGGCATTTGCTTTTGGAAAGAAAAACAAAACAAAACAGAACTACACCACCACTAGAAAGAGAAGTGCTGACAACTTCCAAGCAGTATTTTAAGCAGATAGTTACATCTGTATGGTCACATTCCGTAATTAGGGTATGCCTCCCTTTGAACCTTCATGGGTGCCATTTGTCTTCCTACAGGAGCTTTCCCTGTCTTGAGGAAGTCATGTGACCAACCCAGAGTACAACTCAGAAAGGGGCAACCCAGGAGAGAATGGGGTGAAGGCAGCTGTGATGACGGGGCTTTTGTGAAAGGGGCAGCAGTGTCCCTGTCTAGACCCTGTATGATGATCAAGTGTAGACCCTGAAAGCTCAGCCTCCAGCCTGCCGATCAATTCTGCTTGTTGACTCTTTATCTATCAATCTATCAATCAATCTTAATGCTTTTATTTATTTTTGCGACAGAGACAGAACATGAGCAGGGGAGGGGCAGAGAGGGAGACAGAATCCTAAGCAGGCTCTAGGCACTGAGCTGTAAGCACAGAGCCTGATGCAGGGCTGGAACTCACGGAGTGTGAGATCATGACCTGAGCTGAAGTCAGACGCTTGACTGAGTCACCCAGGCGCCCCTGCTCATTGACTCTTAAAGTAAAATTCTCTTTCTGCCTAAGGGGCCAAAAATATTATTTAATATCTTGAATAGAAGGTAAGTATCTTGAACAGAAGATAAAAGGGTAGTTTGCTCAAAATCCTTTTTTCAGTGCCTGTCTTCTGAAAGAAAACTTCCTGAGCATCTGGCCAGAAGATGATCATTACCCTTGATCTGGCTAGGTATTCACCCATAACAGACATAATCTAATGCAGCTTTTAGAACTAAGTATCCAGTGAACAGAAGCATGCAATTCCTCCAAAATCACTGAGGTGAGGAGCAGATAAAAGAAAAGGACTTGCTTACAGTGGCTAAGCTGCCCTTGTGACTTTGTGCCCCATGTCTCCTCCACTCTCTTCTCAAGGGACCATCCTCCATTCTGGACCTGCTCACCACTTACAAGTCAAGCCTCAGTCGAGGCACATCACTCCTCCTGGTTGCCCTAACTCCTGTGTAGAGCACCACTTCCAGAGACAAGAAAAGGCTAAGCCTACAACCTCCTTTGTGGCATCTTTATTTTTCTGATACATGAACAAGGTGAACACGGTCAGAAAAATCAGCTGCACTGAAACACTTCAGCCAGTCGTAAAACAGGGCACACAGACACGGAGGGGTGATGATAGCAATCCCAGACCAGCTTCCCCCAAAGGGCTTGTACTCCAAGCCTACAGCCAGAAGGTGCTCTGGGAAGGACTGTGCAGTACATCTCTGGTGAAGAGGGACAAAGAAGGACCAGTCACAATAGGGACTGCAGCCAGGCATGAGTTTATTGGCTTCTGGCCTCACGCTCCTGCTTGATGAAGTTGATTAGCCCATTGGTGGAAGCGTCGTGAGAAGTCACTGGGCTACTGCCGTCAAGCTCAGGCTCGATTTTCTTGGCCAGCTGCTTTCCCAGCTCCACCCTGGCAGGGCAATAAGAATAAGAGGAAGGTTCCAGCATCACCAGTGAAATCCGTAAGCCTGCCCACAGGTATTCTCCACCCTCCCCTTGAGGAGCAGCAACTCACCCCCACTGGTCAAAGCTGTTGATGTCCCAGATGATGCCCTGAACGAAGATCTTGTGCTCGTACATGGCTACAGAGGTGGCAGATGGGGCACATTAGGGCTCTACCAGCTTCATCCAACCTACCCCAGGCCAGGACCTTCCCCGCTCACTCACCAATCAAGGCTCCCAGAATGAATGGTGTGAGCTTGGTGAACACAATAGAGTTGGTTGGGCGATTTCCTTCAAAGACCTTCAGAAAACACCCAGGAATGTCCCCTGGTTAGTTGTGATCCCCAAATAACTTAAGAGGGGATGTACACCCTGTCCCAGAGGTCGGGATGTGCAGATCTGTAAGGACAGCCCCTCCTACTGTGTAGGACAAGGCAGGCACGCTGTGAATCTTTGCCCTGGCCTCACAACTTTTATCCTTCCGACTCCAGGATGCCACCCACTTCAGAAGTCCTGACCTTGTGTGGCAACAGCTTCTCAAAGTCCTCTGGACTCTTTCCTGCGGCCTGCAGCTCCTTCCGGGCCTCCTCTGTCGACTTCCCCTTCATCAGGGCCTCAGTCTGGGCCAAAAAGTTGGCCATGAGGATCTGACAAGAGAGACACCCAGTTCTGCCAAGAAGTACTGTCTGAGCTTCAGGCAGAGGGGCAAGACTTCCTGGCAGTTCTCAGCTGGGGTAGTCCCAGCCTCGGTCAGGTTGCCAGCCCCCAACGTAGAGCTCAATGGAAGTGAGAGGGGACGGCAGGTCACATCTGATGACAGGGTAAAGTAGGTAATGACAATAACTACCCTTTCAGGAACACGCCTGACTTGCCGAGGACCCTGCTAAGAACTTGAGCAATAGCCATCTTGTAAGATTCTGAGGGGCAAAAGCATCCCCTCTCTTTCCTAGTTGAGCCTGTCTCCCCAAGTCAACAGTGCTGAATCACAGAGGTAGAGAGAGGAAGAATCAGAATTCAAAGCCAGGTCTCTGACTCCAAAGCCTGTGCTCACAGTTACCCATACTACTCTGCACACCCAACATAAGGTGCACTCAATCCTCTTCAAAGCCAGTGTCAGGTCAGGTTAGGTACTGGATGGTTTTCCCATTTGCTGCTGTGGTAAGTAAGATCTTTGCCCCCGCCCCTGCTGTCGCACCTATGTAGGTTACAGGACATGGCAAAAGGGATCTTACAGATGGAATGAAGGTAACAGACGCTGAGATAGGGATAGGTGGGCCCAATGTAATCACATGGGCCCCAAAAAGTAGAAGACCAAGGCAAATAAGTTGGTCAGAGAGAATCAACAGAGGAGGCAGGACAGAATCAAAGCTGGAGAGGGACTCCACCTACCACTACTGGTTCTGAGACAGTGCCACAGGCCAAGGTGGCTTCTTGGAGCTGAGAATGATCCGCTAGCTGCCATCAAGGAAACTGGACCTTGGCCCACCCTGAGCAAAGACCCAGTAGAGCCTGCTGGACTTCAGATCCATTGAAACCAATATAAAAACCGGGTGTTGTTTTAAGCCATTACGATTGTGTAATTTGTTATGGCAGGAACAGAAAACTAGTATAACCGCCAACCAATGCATCAGCTCTTTAATAGTTTGGGTGTAATGTGAGCCTGACAAAGTGTGAGGAGAGGCTGGATGGGGCTCTTACCTTGTGATGCAAACCCTTCCTTATTGGGTGCTGGGTCTGGACTGGGATGAGGAAGTCACAAGGTATCATCTTGGTGCCTGTAAGAGGGCACAGCGGTCACCCAAGCTCCTACCCTAGCCCATGGGGACCACCCACATGGCCGATAGGAGAGTGTTGACCTCAGGGAGAAGTCTCTGCCAGGGGGCCCTCCCCCTCCCGAGCAGCACCCCTGCCCAAGCCAGATGGGCCCTACCTTGGTGGATAAGCTGGTAGAAGGCATGCTGGCCATTGGTCCCTGGCTCCCCCCACACAATGGGGCCCGTCTGGTGGTCCACACGAGTGCCGGACTTGGTGATGTACTTCCCATTGGACTCCATGTCACCCTGGAATAGGGACAGAAACCCAGCCCTTTATCTGCAAGTCTACTTTTCTTCATGCATGCCCAAATCCTGCCTGAGATGCACCAAGTATACCTGCCCTGCCCTGTGGGTTATCATCAGGCATGTTCCTTTCATCGCCCCTCGAGGACACAGGCTCGTGGCTTTCTGGCTTAGAGCACTGCAGGAAGGTAAAGGTGGGGATGGAGGTCTAAGGAGGACCTCCCTATGAGCAGAAACCAGTCACAGTATATTTAATTGATGTATTTCTTTTTAAATTATTTATTAAAAAACATTTTTCTTAATATATATTTGTTTTTGAGAGAGAGCACGCAAGCTGGGGGGGGGGGGGGCAGAAAGAGAGGGAGATACAGGATCCGAAGCAGGCACCAGGCTCTGAGCCCAACGCAGAGCTCGAACCCATGGACCACAAGATCATGACCTGAGCTGAAATCGGACGCTTAACCAACTGAGCCACCCAAGTGCCTCTCAAGTTTATTCATTTAGGTGATCTCTACACCCAGTGTGGGGCTCGAGCTCATGACCCTGAAATCAAGAGTTGCGTACTCTTCCAACCAAGCCAGTCAGGTGCCCCTCTTTAACTGTTGCCTTAGGGAAAGGCTGGCTGAGGTCCAGGGTGTACAGCCTTTGAGGTCTGTCACCTCAACTAGATGCTGGACTGTGGGGAGCCCTGAAAAGAGGCCCCCTGAAAGAGAATCTGGACCAGGAGAGATGCTGTTTGGTCCCTGGGGGCCCTGGAGATTTGAGGGGGTGCAGAAGGCTGTGAGTAGCCCAAAGAGGCACCACAGATTGGGTGTGAGTTGCTTTTCTAGAGGGACAAAAGCAGTGCAAGCCATAGAGGTCCTGGCCGATGGCCCCCACCCTATCGCAGGCACACAGTGATGGCCAAGGAAGAAATGACCGAGCTGAGACCCATGCCCTAGCCAAGCCAGGGTCTGACTGGCCACCATGATAACCAGTCATGCCCCTCTATGGTCGTCAAACTTGGTTAACACTCAGATCAAACAGACCCTGGTAACAAAGAGTCACCCTGAGACTGGGAACAGAGGTGGGCCTTGGCTATACCCAAGGGCAGTGGGGGAGAAAAGCCCCCGGAGGGGCAAAAACCTGGGCTCATGGGCCTCCCAGTGCCCCCACAGGCTGACCCAAGACCTGGCCTGGCAGCTGGTACCTGCTGGAAGTAGGCGGCAAAGCGGTGCAGGTACTGGTCATAGGGTAGCATGGCCTGCGTCTCACACCCAAAGCAGTTGATGTACCAGATGCCCAGCAGAGCCAGCAGGACGGGGGCGTTCTTCTCCAGGGGTGTCGTATGGAAGTGCTGGTCCTGAAACAAGAGCAGAGTCAGTGAGAGCCGAGCAGCTGCCCAGGAGGAGAGGGAGCTGGAGCAACTACATGTCTCTGGCAGAGAACACGAGCCTCAGCACTTACCATCCAGTGAGCCCCTGAGAGCAGCTGCTCGAAGTTGTCAAATCCTGCGACACAAAAGCAGCGTCAACAGAAATGGTCATGCCCGGTGCCATTCTGGCAGTGGACACAGCTTCTTCTGGACCCAAGGAAAGGCTGAGGTGCAGCCAGAAGAAAAAGGACCTGGGAAGACTTGGGCCTACAGAAAGTCTTTGTAATCAGAGTCTGCCCTCAGGGCAAAGGCAGATCTAACTTCATCCACCATGGGAAATGGCAGGAGGGCAGTTGTGATGGGACAGAGATCAAGGCCAACCTGCAAACCCAAGAGAAAAGAGGCCTGCCGTCCTGACCCGAAAGAAATGTTCCAGCCAAGGGGAGAGGGGCCAGCATCCTCTGTGGGTCAGGAAGGTGTTCAGGGACATGAGACCCCCACTCCTGACCTCAGACTACAATATCATCTCCCGAGACTAAAACAAACACTCACCCACGTGCAGTGCAATGGAGAGTCCAATGGCTGACCACAGCGAGTAGCGTCCTCCTACCCACTAGGAGAGACAGGAAAAGGTGCTGAACAAGGGTTGGCGCACCCCGCCCCCCCTCCCTCCTGCCACAAAACTTGCCCCCTGAAAGCAAGGCTCTTCCACAGGTGCAGCATGGAGGGCCAGGCCCAACCCACCTCTGGGAAGCAAGACAGCAGGCCAGGCGCTGGCAACTCTTTGTGCTGACCAACAGGACAGACTACGCGTGGGACTGATCAGAGCCACAAGACCCAACCGGAGACCTTACCATGGCTGGCCCTGTCTCCTCAGACACACAGAGAGACCCGGCGCACCTCGTACCTGCGCCAGGCCCGGCCTTCTCCTCCGATAGACCCAGCGCCTCATACCTGCACCGGGCCTGGCCTCCTCCTCCTCCGACAGACCCGGCGGCTCATACCTGGTACCAGGCCCCATCTCCTCAGACACCCACAGACCAGCATCTCATATCTTGCCGGGTCTAGCCCCTCAGACACTGACAGAGCCAGTGCTTCATACCTGTGCCCGAGCCTCTTCGAATACCGACAGACCCAGCACTTCATACCTATGTCACGCCCGGCCGCCTCAGGCACCGACAGACCCAGAGCTCATACCCGTGTTTGGTCCTGTCTCGTGAGACGCTGACAGACCCAATGCCTCACACCTGTGCCAGGCCTATTCAAATACCGACAGACCCAGCCCTTCATACCTGTGCCAGGCTCTACCTCCTCACACTCTGACAGACCCAGCACCTCATACCTGTGCCAGGTCCTGCTTCCTCAGACACTGACCGACCATACCTGTATCCAGCCTCTCTGAACAGTGACAGACCCAACATCTTGTACCTGTGGCGAGCCCACCTACCTGGGCACTAACAGGTCAGAATCTCATACCAGTACCCGGCTTGGCCTCCTTCGGCAGTGACAGACCCAGCGCCTCCTACCTGTGCCAGGCCCTGCATCCTCAGACGAACAGACCCGATGCCTCCTACCTGTGCCCAAGCACACTTCCTTGAACAAAGAAAGATCCAACGCTACCTGGCCTTGGCCCTGCCTCCTCAGATACTAATATGCCTGGGCTTGGCCTTGCCCCTTCTGATACTGACAGACCCAGTGCCTCATATCCAAGCCTAGGGCTGCCTCCTGGGACAGTGACAGGCCCAGAGCTCATACCTGATCGTAGTCTCAGCCCCAAGACATACACAGGCCTACCATTCACACTTGCAGATTCCACTCTGTATCTTCCTGACACATTCACATCTTTTTAACAGCTATTTATAGAGCACCTACCACATAGCTAGCACAGGCAACAGAAGCAGCCCATGGGGGCGGGGGGTCCCCAGATGTGTAAATGAAATAATCGTGCCAATAAATGTGAAATGAGATATAAGTGCTTGGGAGAAAGGAAATACACCAGTGAAACCAATTATGAAAGGAACCTGAGGAGTGCTTGAGCTTGGATCTAAGGAATGAGCAGGCATTACCCAGGAAAGCACTGAGTGAGGAGAAGCATTCCAGCAGCCAGCACAGCATAGGCAAAGGTCCTGTGGCTAGAGCAGCCTTTCTCAATAGTGAGAGAGTTAAGCCCCACAGAAAATACTTTCAGTGACTTCACTTCTTAACTGTCCCAAGGATGGTCCAAGGCTAGTACTCTCCTAGAAGCAAAGAAGAGATGCTGATTCATTACATCCCCTGGATGCTTTGGGGCATTAGGGCTTAATTCTCTATCGGAGGCCCATTGAGACAGGCTGGGCAAGAGAAGCACAGCACATTCTAGATGGAAGAAGCAGCGGAGCTGGAGGGTAGAAGCTGAGAGGCAACGCTGGAGAATGAAGCAGGGAATGCCAGGGGTCATCAGGGACGTGACAGTACTGTGGATGAGGGTGCAAAGGACTGATTCAGGAACTTCAATCAAATAGGGTGAATTGAGAGAATGAGAGAATCAAGTGCAGCCCAGAGGTTTTTGGCCTGGGTAATGAGATGAACAGGGAGGCCCTTCACCTGGAAACAGTCCAGGTTTGGGGAAACCTTACCTGACAGACACCGTCCCAGGGGCCAAACCATGCATGACATGGGCTCTCAGATCTCACCGAACAGACTCAGTTCTAGAAAGCAGACTGCCAAGCTGCTGATTTTGGCTGAGCCAGGTCATCAGACCTCACTTTTGGGAGCCAGGCAATGCCAGTGTCTGACTTGAGCCTCTAAGACCTCCACCTACAGGACACAGTCTCTAGAACTCATGTTCGCTGCAGCGGCTCTTGCAGATCACACCTTATAGCTCGTCAGTCAGCATTCTATGCCTCTCCCACAACAAACCTCACTTTATCTAACTAGTTATAATTCTATTATTTCCCTCACCTGAGTAACTCAGACCCCAGTGCTATAGATCACACCCTGGACTGGCTAGAGATCCTCATGCCTCTGCAACACCATGAGCTCTGCCTATCATGCCTGACCGGGGTACTGAGAACAGGAAGCTGCCCTGGCCAAGGCATTCCATCTGTCCTACCTGATCCTAAGGGTCCCCAGGCAGACCCAGGTACACATACCTACGATGACTCTGGCTTTCCCTTGAGGGCAGCCCATGCTACCCAAGCCATGCCTGATCCTACCACTGAGGACCCCACCTGCACCTGACCCATATTCTCAGGCCTCACCAGCCACATCAGTTATGCATTCCTGGGCTAGAGCTTGCCTTCTCATTTCACCTAACAAGCCCAGGGATGCCAACTCATACCTGAATCTAGGTGACAAGAACCCACCTAAGATCACACTTATATACCTCTGCCCACATGACTCTGGATCCACGGACTCACGACACTGCATGGATGCAGTGGCTTCGCCTGTGAGGTTAGCTCTGCCTACCTGTGTCCCGCTCCAGTACCTCATACTACAGGGTCACACACCTGTCTGAGACTGGCTCCAGAAAGCTCAGCGGGTGTACCCAGCTCCATGTATCTGTGCCTGACCCCCCACATCTCAGATGACAGACTCGGGCGTACTTCCCTGAGCCCAACTCAGACTCCTCACACTTTCCTGAGAGACTCAGCTCTGTCTAAACAGGCCTGACCTCAACTCCCAGGCCCAACTTGAGAAACCCAGCTCCATATCCCTTGTCTGACATGGATCTCAGCATCTTGCAGATCCGACATTAGCAGCCACTGCTTGACCGGGCAACAACCGCTCACTGAGGAGCCTCAGACCTCATCAGACACAAGTATCTCTGTGTATACCAGTGCTCTAGAGAACCCCCCCCCCCCCCGCCTTGAGATGTGGCTCTCCCTCCCTGTGACTAACCCATGCTCTCCAAGCCTCCCTTCTAACTCTAAAACCTGGGCCAGCACACCTAAGCCAGAGCCACGTTCCAAGGACTTTACCAACAAGACTCAGGTGTAGATCTCTGGCTCCAAAGTCCATGCTTGAGAGAGCCACATCTACCTACTCTCGTCTAACTTAGGGCTTACAGACTTCCCTTGAACCCCACAGTGTCTGTCTACCTAAAGACCCCAATGCTGTGGGACTCGCCTGTGGCCACTCCACCCACCCAGGCTTAACCTTCTTCAGGCCCCACCACAAAAATCCAAGGGTACATGCCTTTGCCTGAATCCAACACCTGAAAGTCAACTCTACCTCCCTCCTCAGACCACACCTGACAGGCCAGCTCCACCTACCTTTGCTTGATCTTGGGTCCTGAGACCACACCTGGCAGGGAAGATCTGCCTACTTTACGTGCCTGTGGCTCTTACACTGCAGTTGGTGGGCCAGCTCTACCTACCTTCTATGACCCTGGCTCCTTATACTGTACCTAGCAGGCCAATTCTGCCTACCTGTGCTTGACCTTTAGCTCCTCAGACCATATCTGGTGGGCCACTTCTACCTACCTGTGCATGACTCTGGTCTTTAGATCACACCTGGAGGGCGATTTCTACCTACCTGTGCTTGACTCTGGGTCCTCAGACCACACCTGGCAGACCAGATCTGCCTACCTTACATGCCCCTGAGTCCATACATAGACCATACCTGGCTGGCCACTTCTACCTACCTGTCTCTGACCCCAGCTCCTCTAACCTGCCAGGCCAGCTCTGCCTACCTGTGCTTAACCTTGGCTCCTCAGACTGCACCTGGTGGTTGTTCTACGTACCTATGCTTGACCCGGGCTCCTCAAACCTGACCTGGCAAGCCAGATCTGCCTACCTGTGTTTGACCCCAGTTCTTCAGACTTAACCTGACAGGCTAGTTCAACCTACTAGTGCCTGACCTTGACACCTTAGACCATACCTGGTGGGCCAGTTCTACCTACCTGTGCTTAATTAACACTGGCTCCTCAGACCTCACCTGGCAAACCAGATCTGCCTTCCTGTGTTTGACCCCAGTTCTTCAGACTTGACCTGAGAGGCCAGTTCTACCTACCTGTGCTTGACCCTGAATCCTTAAGACCAATGGCTAGTTCCACCTACCTGTACTTTACCCCAGATCCTCAGATCTCACCTGGTGGACCAATTCTACCTACCCATGCTTGACTTTGGCTCCTCAGACCACAAATGATAGTGCAATTCTACCTACCTATACTTGACCCTGGTTCCACAGACGTGACCCGCAAGCCAAATCCGCCTACCTGTGCTTGACCTCAGTTCCTCAGACTTCACCTGATATGCCAATTCTACCTACCTGTCCTTGACCCTGGCTCCTCAGACCATACCTGGTGGGCCAATTCTACCTACCTATGCTTGACTTTGGCTCCTCAGACCACTACACTGTCGTGTAGTTCTACCTACCTATATTTGACCCTGGTTCCTCAGACCTCACCTGGCAAACCAAATCTGCCTACCTGTACTTGACTCCAGTGCCTCAAACTTTACCTGATAGACCAGTCCTACCTACCTATGCTTAACCTGGGCTCCTCAGATCGTATCCTGGTTCCTCGGACCTCACCTGCTGGACCAGCTCTGCCTACCTGTGTTTGACCTTGGCTCCTCCAACAACCCTTGGTGGGCCAGTTCTACCTACCTATGCTTGACTTTGGCTCCTCAGACCAAAAATGACAGTGCAGTTCTACCTACCTATACTTGACCCTGATTCCACAGACCTGACCTGGCAAGCCAAATCTACCTACCTGTGGTTGACCTCAGTTCCTCAGACCTCACCTGATACGCCAGTTCTACCTACCTGTCCTTGACCCTGGCTCCTCAGACCATACCCGGCGGGCCAATTCTACCTACCTATGTTTGACTTTGGCTTCTCAGATCATACCCTGGTTCCTCAGACCTCACCTGCTGGGCCAGCTCTGCCTACCTGTGTTTGATCTTGGCTCCTCCAACAACCCTTGGTGGACCAGTTCTACCTACCTGTGCTTGACCTTGGCTCCTCAGACCATACCTGGTAGGCCAGTTCTACCTATCTGTGCATGACCCTGGTTCCTCAGATCTCATCCGATAGGCCAATTCTACCTACCTTTGCTTGATCTTGGCTCCTCAGATCATACCTGGTGGTCTAGTTTTACTTACCTGTGCTTGACCTTGGCTCCTCAGACCATAACTGGCAAGCCAATTCTACCTACCTATGCTTAACCCTGGTTCCTCAGACTTCACCTGATAAGCCAGTTCTACCTACCTTTGCTTGACCCTGGCTCCTCAGACCATACCTGGTGGGTCAGTTCTACCCATCTATGCTTGGCCCTGGTTCCTCAGACCTTACCTGGCAAGTCAGGCCTGCCTACCTGTGCTTGACCTCAGTTCCTCAGACTTCACCTGATAGGCCAGTTCTACCTACCTTTGCTTGACCCTGGCTCCTCAGACCATACCTGGTGGGTCAGTTCTACCCATCTATGCTTGGCCCTGGTTCCTCAGACCTTACCTGGCAAGTTAGGCCTGCCTACCTGTGCTTGACCTCAGTTCCTCAGACTTCACCTGATAGGCCAGTTCTACCTACCTATGCTTGACCTTGGCTCCTCAGATCGTACCTGGCAGTGTTACCTGTGCTTAACCCCGGTTCCTCAGACTGTACCAGGTAAGCTAGTTCTACCTACCTACCTGTGCTTGACCCTGGCTCCTCAGACCTCACCTAGCAATGCAGATCTGCCTACCTGTGCTTGACCTCAGTTCCTCAGACTTCACCTCATAGGCCAGTTCTGCCTACCTGTGCTTGACTCCAGTTCCTGAGGCTGCTTGATATACCAGTTCTACCTACCTGTGTTTGACCCTGCTTCTTCAGACCTCACCTGGCAAGCCAGATCTGCCTACCTGTGCTTGACCTAGGCTCCTCAGACCATACCTGGTGGACCAGTTCTACCCACCTATGGTTGATCCTGGTTCCTCAGACCTCACATGCCAGGCAAGCTCTGCCTACCTGTGCTTGATCTTGGCTCCTCCAACCACCCTTTGTGGACCAGTTTACCTACCTGTGCTTGACTTTGGCTCCTCAGATCATACCCGGCAGGCCAATTCTACCTACCTGTGCTTGACCCTGGCTCCTGAGACCTCACCTGGCAAGCCATATCTGCCTACCTGTGCTTGACTCCAGTTCCTCAGACTTCACCTGATAGGCCAGTCCTACCTACCTTTGCTTGACTTTGGCTTCTCAGATCATACCTGGCGGTTTTACTTACCTGTGCTTGACTCTGACTCCTCAGACCATACCTGGTGGACCTATGGTTGACCCTGGTTCCTCACACCTCACCTGCCGGACCAGCTCTTCCTACCTGTGTTTCTCATTGGTTCCTCAGACTTCACCTTGGTGAGCCTGTTCTACCTACCTGGGCTTGACCCTGGCTTCTCAGACCATACTTGGTGGGCCAGTTTTGCCTACCTGTGCTTGACCCCTGGGTCCTCAGACCTCACCTGGTGGGCTGGATCTGCCTACCAGTGCTGGACCCTGGCTCTTCAGACCACACCTGGCAGTGCAATTCTACCTACCTGTGCTTGCTTCTGAGACTGTACCTAGTGGGCTAGCTCCGCCTACCTATACCTCATCTCCGTTGCTCACATCTCACCTAAGACATTCGGTTCTTCCCAGGGCTGGACTGTGACTTATTAGAACTCACTGGACAGATTGAGTGTTGTGAACCTGCCCTAATCTTGGCTCCACAGACCTTACCTGATAAACCCTGCTGTACTCACCTGTGCTGAACTATACTGACAGTCCCAAGGATACAAACCTGTGCCATTTACAGACTCCGTAGACCCTTCCTGAGAAACTCAATTCCATATACCTGTACCTGGCCACAACTCGTCAATCTTGCAAAATAATTCTACAAGATAGGCAGAGATGCAGTTCTATCTGCTGATCTTGACCTTACCTAGGAGATCCAGATCTAGTCACTCGTACCCAATCCTGGTTCCTAAGATCTCACCTGAGAGACTGAGCCCTGTCCTCCTGACTTCACTTCATATCCTCAGAGATCATCTAAGAGATACAGTTCTTTCTACATAAGCCTAACACCAGCTCCTTAGGCCTCGCCTGACAGATCTCGTCTACCAACGTATGCCTAAACTCAATGGTGAGACAGAGTTGAATGAACCTAACCATGGCTTTTCAGCTCAATCTACCTCTGCTTGCCTTTGGTTTCATAGATGTTACCTGAAAAACTCAGCTCTACCCACCTGTGCTTGACCCCAGCTCCTCAGATTCAGAATACTAACCAGAGCCTGACCTCAGCATTCAGACCTTACTTGGTAGAAACCCAAAGTACAAACCTGTATCTCACCTCAACTCTTCAAGCCCCACCTGACACAGACCTGTTCTACATACCTGAGCCAGACCCAGAATTCATGGATGCAGTTCCCCTTCCCCTTCCTTTTGCCTGACTCCAGCTTTTCAGTCTTTTGCCAGGGGACCCAGGACCACCTCTAGGATCACCGAGTTGTGCACGACCAGAACTGCTGGATATCACCTGAGGACATAGCTCTGACCTGGACCTGACCATGGATTTCTAGTCCTCACTTGTCAGACTTTGCTCTCTCTGCCCTTTTCCAACTCCAGTGTCCTTACCTGAGCAACCCGCTTCTACCTATATGTGCCAAATCTTGGCTCCTCAGGCCTCCCTAAGAAACCTGCCTAGTTATACACACCTTGTCTGACTCTAGCTCCTGAGACCTCAGACAGATGTGGCTCTACACACCGCCCCTGGCCGACTCCACTGTACAAACTTAATCCGAACAGTATTTCTCTCAGACGGGACAAATTCCTGGCTGCTTTCCTGGGCCTGAGGGAGGACTGGTGAGAGCCCCTTGGGCCTCAGACCTCTCACCCTATAGACGTGGGTCTCTAGACCTTTGTCTGCCACGAGCCTCTCAAACTATACCTTACCAACACAGCTCCTGTATCTGTTTCACACGCCCCAACTCCCCAGTCCTCACCTTTTATAACTTGCTCTATTCCTAACTTTACCTCTCTGGGCCCCTCAAACCCCACCCCAGCCAGAACCCAGTGCCAGAACCTTGGCTGGTTGTGGATCCGCAAAGGCCTCTGCAACCTCTGAGCTCTGCTTATCACACCTGGTCAGGATGCCGAGAGCCAGGTGGCTGATGTGGCTCAGGGGGCTTATGTGTATTTGCCTAATTCTGAGTTTTAATCACCTCATTTGAGTGAGCACACACCCATGGCCTGATGCTCACTTTGCAGAACCAGTCAAGAGAGACCCCGATGTATATGACTGTCCTATGCCAGGGACTTCACTTCATAGATCCAGGTTAAAGTACCTGTACATGACTTTGGTTTCTCAGACCTCACTTGATAGAACCATCTGTAAATACTGGTGTCTTTTTCCAGAATTCATAGACCTCATCAGTACCTTTACCTGTCCTTGCTCCTCCTCAGAACTCACCTGTACCTGTCCTGGCTCCTCTTCAGACCCCACCAGTCAAAGTTAGCTCTCCAATGTATGCGGACTGTGGCTGAGCCGCCGAGCCCTGAGAAACCCCACTATTTACCATCGTACCTCTGCCTGATCCCGACACGAGGCTACCCCATGACTGACCCTAAATGACCAGGCTCACCACTTATATGTCCCCCTGCCAGACTGGACTCTTCTGATCTTACCTCTAAGCCAGTACAAAATCCCCTATGTCTGTCCTGACCCTCTGTCTCACCTGAGAGATACTAGGCTCCAGAAATTTCCCCTGTCCCTGGCTCCTCAGGTGACACCTCTTGATTCAAAATGATATACATCCTTAGTGACCAAGGCAGGTCCCTCCTGCAGCCACTGTGTATGTGGTATGCATGGCCTGGCCCAGGAGGCCTTCATTGTGCCCACCTCGGTCACTCAGGCCACACTGCCCAGCCCCAGCCCCATGCCTTACCCCAGGCCTTACCTGGAGACCTGCGCCTCTCCCTAAGCCACACCCCCCTTCATCTCTGCACGCTGGACTGTTACGGCCAGTGAAAACCCACAGAGGGGTGACTGGCAGGCCACTCGTTCCTGACCACCTCCTGTTCAGGCTCCAGATCCCGGGAAAGAGGTAGAAGGCGCCTCCCCTACTTTATCAGACATGCAACATGTTAGAAGCTGCACAGCCTCTCTCGACCGGGGTTCCTCATCTGAGCCACAGGATGCAGAAAATGATCTGAGTGACTCTTCTCAATTCTTCCAAGGATGGTACATAATTAGTCCCATTCTAGAAAGAAGTTAACTCATTACACACAACAGATGCCTTAGGGCCTTAGAGCTTCATTTTCTCCCAGACTCCGAGGCCTTCAGAGCTTTCAAAGGAGATCACATCTGTGGATGCGGCCACCGAGCAAACAGCTCCCAGTCTAAAGGCCTGCAAACAGCCCCAGTGGGAAAACTCCCACTGGATGACACCCTCTTTGGTGTGCCTGCTACGGTCACGTGTTAGAACAGCACCTGCTGCATTCACAGCACCCACACTGCACCCTGCACCCCAAGCCTCCCCTGCATTCCACAGCCAGAGCCTTTCTCCCACCAGGGCCACGCTCAGGCAAGCCGCAAGGATAGGTCCCGCTCACTGTTTGGCACCAGCTGTGGCCATAGCTGAGATGAGTCCCTGACCACCTGCTGCTAGGGCTGCTCAGGCGAGGTTTGTTCTGCAGGCTGCCTGACAAGGCTCCGTGCAGGCCCCAGGCCTGGCACCTCCTCTCTGCCATCTGCCGGCTATTTCCACCCCTCTGGAGCAGGCCTGCCCAGTCACACCTCCTGCCTCACCCTGTCCCTTGGCCTTTACAGATTGCAGCTGCAGTTCAGGAAAAGGTCAACACTGAGAATAACTCACAACCTCAAGTTTAGTGAAGTGGGTAAGGGTGACTCCAGTTACCCCACGGTGGGGGCCGCTGGCAGGCACCCAGGGGAATGTTATCTTGGCCTTGCAAGCTCAGCCCGCCCTCAGTGGAAGTGGAGCCCTCATCCTGACTGGGCTGCTCCTGCCCCATAAGCCTCTCTGAGGGCCTCTCGGCCATTTCCCAAAGCTAGGCATGCAGCAGGTGCTCAATAAATGTTGACCTGACCTCATAGGCCCCTCATGTGTGTCTCAGTGGTCACGCCTGGCAAAGGACACATAATTCACCCAGCACAAGGAAGTGTCTTTACTTACATCCCAGAACTCGAACATGTTTTGAGGGTCAATCCCAAACTCCTTCACTTTAGTCTAAAAGGGGCAAAGGGAGAGAAGGAAGGAAGCCTACATTAGCTGGATGAGACCAGGAGCTCCTGGGTGCCAGGCGTCATGCCATTCAAGCTGCGGGCAGATGGGGCAGGGCTGGAGTAGCCGGTCAATGCCGGGCAGGAACCAGCAGATTTCACCCCTAGAACTGGACACAAGGCCGGCTCATACCCAGAAACAGCTGCAGCCTGGTGTCCATGAAGCCCTCCTGTGGCGGGAGGCCACACACCCAGTGCGGGGACCTGGCCCACACACTACCCTGCAACACCCACCTCCTGGACCTGTTGAGGTGCAGACACCAACCCATCCAGGACATACGGGAAACTGAGCCCAGGGCGGGAACCCGAGAGGGGCAGGGGCCACCTCCCAGGCCAGGTGTCACACAGCCAGGACACCTGTCCAGCCCCTTCCAGTATCTGAGACGGTGACCCTTCCCTAGAAAGCCTTTAGGAGATGGCCAACCCTGTTCCTCAGGTGCTTGGTCCCCTGTGCACAGAGGGTCAGCAACCCTAGTCAGATAGGAGGAGATGACTCTACCAACCAGTCTCAACTCTGCCGGCAGAAGGCAGACAGTGGTGCTCTGGTCAGCCAGCGTTAAGAGGTGCTCCTGCCTCCCCCTCTGGGTAGGGCAGCCCTGGAGGCAGGGGTGCGAGTCAGATATGAGGGGCAGAGGAGGTGGGGGGAACGGTTAGGAAAACCTGTGTGCTTCCAGCTCTGACATAGCCTAGTACAAAGCCCACCAGACAGCAAGTGCCCACGAGGTTTGTTACTCCTGGCACACAGCCCCACCCCCCCCACCTCGCACAGCCCCAGGCCAGGCAGACTGTAAGAACTGGCAGGCAGGAGACCGGTTCCCAGCTTCACTGACTCATGCAGTCACTGGGCAAAAATCCTTCACTGGGGCTTAATGTTCTTATATAAGAAATGAGATGCACCCTCCACCCCTACCCTGCACATCCCATGTGGGGACAGGCCAGGGGCAGGGTGGCAGAGGCCAAAGGAGATGATGTGTGTGGAGCGTTCTGGATTTCAGCCAGGCGTTGGAGGTAGACAGGGTCAACGGGATCCCTCTTTGGAGCTGCACAGATGTGACGGCAGGACGCAGAAGGGGTGCTGTGCCGCTCACCTCCGTCACAGGCAACTGACCCCTTCTATCCCATCAGCCCAGCCAAGATCCCCAGACGTGCGAATCACATCTCAGCTTGAGTTTTCTAATAGGCTATGACCTTGACACCTTGACGTGGCCTGGGCCCTCCCAGGGAGGAAGTCTGGGAGCCCACACGGGCACTTACCGTGTTGGTAGACAGGGCGACAAAGTGCTTCGCGACTGCAGAAGGCTACAAGAGACAGAGCCAGGTTACACCGAACTGAGTCCAGAGGCCGCCCAAGGGTAGTGAGCCTCCCACCCCTGGAGAAACTGAGGTCCTGGGTGGGACTCACTGCTCCCAGTCCTGGGCTCTAAGGCTGTTGGAGGAGCCCCACGTCAAGGTCAAGAGGAGAGAGGAGTTAGAGGCCCAGTCTACCTCGCAGGCACACAAGGCTGAGGGTCCCTCCCCTCTAAACAAATGAGTGTGGCCAGGGGTAGAGAAGGCCCTACAAGGCCAAGGGACCTTAAAGTGCCATCAGCTAGTCAGACCAGGTTCTGACACACTTGATATGTCTGGGACTGGGAAACGTCTTAACCAGAAAAGGTGGGCACCAAGAGAGGCTGCCTCCTGCTGCCAACGTCAGGAGAAATAGGGCCCCATGTAGCATTAGGCTTGGCCACTCAGGTGGACAGGCAGGCCCACCCAGTCCTTCCCAGCCCACACAATGCCCACCATCCACCCCGGCACTCACATCCTTGGCAGACAGGAGAAACCACTCCTTCGCTGTCTCCGCATTCGTAATGGTCTCCTGGGTGGTAAAGGTCTACAGCCAGAAAGTACAGCAGTCAGCCCCCAGCTCAGGGTCGCTGTGACCCAGACCCAGGGTTCAGTGGCAGAGGCCATGTGGGTGCCCAGTTATCACAAGAAGCAGTGACAGTCACTCCAACCTCTGCCCAACTGTCCACAAAGTCACAATGAGTGGTTCTCTCTGGGGCAGAGGCCTGGAAGTATTACCATGATCCTGTGACTCCAGGACTTCCCAACCAGATTGAGAAGAATCCTAGTGAAAGCCACATACACAGCGCCCATCCCACCCACACGCACCACTCCTCCACCACAGGTCAAAGGCCAAAGCATCTTCCAGGAACGGGGCAGTGGCCATGCTGGGGGCTCCTTTGGCCCAGGCTAGGCTGTGATCTCAGAATCCAGATGGAATTCTTCATATTTTATGTGCACCGATGGGAGTAAACAGGGCATAAATGGCCACAAACAAAACCCAAGCTGGGCACAGATCCCACAGAACAAGCAGATATGAAAGTTCTGGGGCGCCTGGGTGCCTCAGGGGGTTAAGCGTCCAACTTTGGCTCAGGTCATGATCTCACAGTTTGTGAGTTCGATCCCCGCATCGGGCTCTGTGCTGGCAGGGCAGAGCCTGGAGCCTGCTTTGAGTTCTGTGTCTCCCACCCTCTCTCTCAAAAACAAACAAACAAAAAGCAAGCAAACAAGACGAAGGTTCTAACTGACCAGTTCGGGTTTCCATCAGGTAAACCGCATTTACCGCCTGACAAGAACAGTCTGAGCACAGCTTGCCAGACCTGATCCACGAAGCACGATGTGCTCAGGAGGATCTACCCACCCCGCCCCACCCCCACCAACCACACACAGGGCTGGGGAGCCAGGCTGGGTCCAAGGCCCGTACCTTGGAGGCAATGATGAACAGGGAGGACTCGGGGTTCAGGGTGGCCAGAGTTTTGGCAATGTGGGTCCCATCGATGTTGGAGACAAACCAGACCCGGGGATCTCCTGAAGAATACGGCTTAAGGGCTTCAGTCACCATGAGGGGTCCCTGTGGGGAGATGCAGCATCAGAAAACAAGGCTCAGGGCCTACAGAAGTGGGGAAAGCCAGGTCTCACCCTGGAAAAACCAAGACTCTGGGTGGGACCCCTCACCCCATCCCAAAGGAGTCCTCCTTACCAGGTCAGAGCCACCGATGCCGATGTTGATGACGTCTGTGATGGGCTTGCCTGAGTACCCCTTCCAGTCACCGCTTCGGACACGCTGGTGCAGAGTGGGAGGTGTGTTCAGCCCAAACGTCCAAGTATAAAGTGCTGCTCAAAAGGATCCTTACATCTCAAGCCCAACGTCCAGACCCTCACAGGGTCCTACTGAGACCACACTGGCAAATCCCTGCCATACTCACCCCCCCAGCTAGACCCTATTTCATCATTAACAAAGTAGGGGACACCCCCACCTCAGTAACATTGTCAGAATTTGCCAAACGGGGGTGAACTCTCAGCAGAATCTAATGTATGAGAGACTGAGGGACGTGAAATGCCAACTACTGGGGCTGGTGCCAGGGACAGGACCATCAGACATGCAGCCAAGCTCCACACGGACCCCACCGATTCCTGTCTCCTGGTGTTTACAACACTGCATACCACCCCCAAGCTGAATAAGGGACCTGTGCACCCATCAGGTACATTAACCCATTAGTCGTGTTAAAGGAACCACCTAGCTTCTTGGGTTTAGAAATTCCCAGCTTCTCTAGGCAACAGGGGCTAAAATTAAGAGATGGCTCTTTGGCAAAGATCAAATCTAGGGCACAGTGAGAAGGTGAAGCAGAGAGTGTGGCTATAAAATGCTTTGTTTAGATCTCAGAAGGAGCTAAAGTGGTAACACAGAAAACATTTTGGTCAAATATCCGGCTTCTGAGGAAACTCACTCTCAAAAACAATGATAGAAAAGGCCTTGTCTTGAAGATATTTGTAGGTATGGTTTTTGCCTGATGGAGTGAACCCCCCCTCAGTAAGCTTCATAGGAGACCCACAAAGACAACTGAATTGTCAGAAACACTACCAGCTTGGACTGAAAGGGACAGAGATAGTACAAAAGGAAAAGAGGGCTTTAGATACCCATGTTTTTTTTTTTTTTCCAACATTTATTTTTGAGAGAGAGAGAGCGAGCAAGCAGGGGAGGGGCAGAGAGAGAGGGAGACACAGAATCCAAAGCAGGCTCCAGGCTCTGACCGGTCAGTGCAGCGCCTGACGGTACGGCTCAAATTCACAGACCACAAGATCATGACCTGAGCCGATATTGGAAGCTTAACCAACTGAGCCACTCAGGCATCCCTAGATACCCACGTTTCTATGGGCAGTAAGCAGGCCGAAAAACCTATGTAGCTGCAAACACAAACTACCTTTCAGGTAAAAAGAATGAATGAGGGCAAGGCCAAAATCCTTGAGAAATGATTCCTAGACCTTGAGTCCTAACCAAGCCAACCTCGAGTCTATGTCCTGCTGGATTTCAAAATGGTTTGGACCAATGACTCCTGTGTGCCTCCCATCTCCCCTCTCTTTGAACAGGAATTCTCCTATATCAACTATCCTACACCTACCTCACCGTTGTGGGTTGGGTGTGTGTGGTGCAAATAAATTGTTTCTTTAATTCACATGTCTTCACATCAAAAGGAAGTATATCTGAGTTGCATTAAAGGAAATGCAGATACTGCTCGACCTCTACCTCATTCTGATGATGAGGTTCTGGACTTCCAGCTGATCTTGTAATGGGATACAGCCTTAGGAGAAAGTGAGTAGGGTGTTCTCCATGTGGAAGGAACATAATTACTGGGAGCCAGAAGGCAGACTGTGTAGCCAACTCCCAAGATCGCTCCCAGTGGTCCTCACCTCCTTCTGGTGTTCACGTCCTTGTGCTGTCCCCTCCTCCTTTGATCAGAACTGACCTATACAACTAACACAGTCGTACAGGAATGAAAGATGTAATTTCACGTGCTAGCTCAAGGTACTAAAAGACCCTGAGGCACTCTGTCTTGCTTTCCCTTGGATCACTCATTTGGGGAAATCAGCTGCCTTGTCATGAGGACACTGCTGTACGGAGGTCCGCAAGGTGAGGAACTGAAGCCTCCCCAAAGCCAGCATTAATAGCGAGTGAGTCCTCTTGGATGCAGATCCTGCAGGCTCCATCAAGCCTTCAGATGAGCGCTAACCTTGGCCAGTATCTTGACTACAACCTTATGAGACCAGAACCAGCCAGCACAGCCGCTGCAAATCCCGATCCACAGAAACGTCAATCGCTGTCTTCAGCTGCTAAGTTTTGGAGCAATTTATTATACACCAATAGAAAACTACTATATACATCTTTCCCCAAACCAGTAAGACTCAGCAACCTTTTTCTTTTTTAAAATAATAAGGCAAGGGGCGCCTGGGTGGCGCAGTCGGTTAAGCGTCCGACTTCAGCCAGGTCACGATCTCGCGGTCCGTGAGTTCGAGCCCCGCGTCGGGCTCTGGGCTGATGGCTCAGAGCCTAGAGCCTGTTTCCGATTCTGTGTCTCCCTCTCTCTCTGCCCCTCCCCCGTTCATGCTCTGTCTCTCTCTGTCCGAAAAATAAATAAACGTTGAAAAAAAAAATTTAAAAAATGAAATAATAAGGCAACCAATTTTCATGGGAAGTTTTCCATCAATAAAAAAATAAAGTTCTTCAGCTTCTCAAACCTCCCTCTCACCATTAAAGTTTTGTTACAATAAAGCATCCCAGGGGAGAAAACTTGTGTCTTTAATATGACTACGCACAGCCTTTCTTCCACCAGATGGGGTTTTACAACACATGCCAGTTTTGCAATTTCCATTTCCAACTTCATTGCACATCCTCAACAGCAGGGCAGGTCAAGGTAACCATAGCTCCCTAATATCTAATGGTGCCCGGGACTACAATATATAAACATATACTGATTTTACTAATTAGTTCGTTGATAAAATGGGCTCAGGCTGTTTGTGTTTTTTAATCTTTTTTTCATTTTTAAAGATTTTATTTTTAAGTAGTCTCTATGGCCAATGTGGGGCTCAAACTCACGACCCCAAGATCAAGAATCACACGCTCCACCGACTGAGCCAGCCAGGTGCCCTGAGCCCAGGTTGTTTGTGACTTTTGACACTATAATCAGGATCATGGCGAGCATCCTCAACCCGACCTTGGCAAACTTCTAACCTCGGCACAGCTATGGGGAGTGTTCCTCACCGTAGAATTGCTGCCACTCAGTAGCTTTTTTTGAACTATAAATACCCCATCAGTCTGAGTCAGGTATCCCACAGCCAGCTCTAAAGGAGTGCTTTCCTGGAAATAGCTTCCCGGTCGGCCAGCGCCACACTCTCCACGCCGCAGGCCTGAGCACACACGCGCTCATCCGAAAGAGCACCAGCTTCTGACACGTGTCAGCTCCACCACTCACCCCTGATGGCTGGAAAGGCCCTTCCCTACACCCAAAGCCCATCATAAGTACCGACCACACTATTAAGGAACACTGTGGAATCCAGAGTCTCATCAGGATGCCAACCCTTCCTCACCCCACAAAGTTCTACTCATTTGGCCAGGCCACCAGGACTGATGGCCAGATCACTGCTGCTGTCTGAGGTCTGAAATGGCTGGTAGCCAAAGCAAACAGACTTGGGCCAGTCACAGGTGGGGGTCTCTGCTCCCAGGGACAAGCTGACCAGAGCCCAGATTATCACTCTCAGAGCACACACAGCCCATACATGCTATGTGCACATGTGCATGCGCGCGCGCGCGCGCACACACACACACACACACACGTACATCACCCCTGTACCCCAGGCTTGAGGATGTCCTCTAACCCTTGCAGAATCGACCCTGGAACAGACACTAAGGCAACAGTGGTTGATGTGGGGAAATCTCTAGCTGATCTCTGAAGCAACATCTACACCCACCCACCACAGGAAAAGGAGGCACCGTTATGTGGACAGAGGGACACGTCTTACTTATTTACAAGTACAAATAAGCTGCAAAAAGTAGTTAAAAATGAACCCATGTGTGTGTATACATGTGTACATACATGTTTCAAAGAAGAGAAAGATGTACGTATACACATAGCACACGCATAGGAAGCTTTCAGAAGATTTCACAGAAACTGCTATAAATGCTGCCTCTGGAGAGCAAGCTGGGGGCACGGTCAAGGAAATGTTAAAACACTGAATTTATCATGGCACCTGGGTGGCTCAGCTGGTTGAGCATCCGACTTTGGCTCAGGTCATGATCTCACAGTTCATGAGTTCAAGCCCCGCATCGGGCTCTGAGCTGACAGCTCAGAGCCTGGAGCCTGCTTTGGATTCTGTGTCTCCCTCTCTCTCTGCCCCTCCCCCACGTGCATGTACTCTCTCTCAAAAATAAGCATGAAAAAAATAAAGTTAAATTAAAAAACCATTCAATTTATCTAGTTCTAGATTAAAAAATAAGAGCATGTTGCTAAAGAGATTAGAAAAAGCAAGTCTCTCTTCTACCTGCTCTACCTCCTCTCCTCTACCATCCCATCCCTTAGGGGCCTCAGTTTTCTTTTCGGATCTTTATTCTGGCCAGACTGTCACCATGAGCCCACAGGTGATTACAGTTCAGCAAAGAGGTTGCTCTGTGGCTGCCAGTGGTAGGTCCATCACAACAAGGGTAGAGCCCCCAGGCCAGCGAGCACACAGACCGCCTCCATGCGATGAGGCCTTGAGTTCTCTCTAAGCAGAATGGAGGGGCGGCCCATCAAGGTCCCCAGATTCTCAAACACATGCACACCCACGGCCAAGGGCAAGTCCAGCGCAGGAGCTGCTTACCTGGCAGAAAGACTTCATCTTCTCCAGGACCCTGTTGACCTCTGGCATCACATCCTTACCATCCACCAGAATGGGGGTGTTTGACCGGTTCCGCAAGGCCACATGCAGCACTGCCCGATCCTGGGGATGCAGTCAGCGTGTGAAGACCCCCACCCCCACCCCCAGCCCAGGGCAGCCACGCCCCCGGGGGGGCACGGTGCAGCCTGGGCGAGGAGTCAGCCCAGCCCTTTTTCCCCTGGACACGCACACGAGCCCTGAGGTGTGTTAGTACCACAGTCTTGTACTGAGAATCTACTGCGTGCTTCTGGGTGTAGAGGCTACCCCAGGACCTGGAGGAGGCAGGCGTGTGCTGCTCCCCTTTGGCTACAGTCACAGGGGGAAGGAGACCAGGAAAAGCCCAGGGGGCCTCTCGGTGTTCAGAGCATGAAAAGCCAAGGAAAGAGGAACAGAGTGAGCAAAGGCGGAGAATGGGAACACAGGTGAGAGACAAGCAATCAATGGGCTCAGAGGACCAGAGCTCGTTAACCTTGTCTCACCTCCTCCGTGAGAGTACATGGTATTTGCTGGCACCTTCTGAAAAGTACCCCCAGCCCCTTGGATGTGGAGCAAAGAAGGGACTCAAATGTCTCTCACCAAGCGGCCCCACCCCACCAACTGCCAGAACCCAAACCAAACCAAACTGTAGGCCCGTGACAGGTGCCAAGGAGCTGTCCTTGTCATGTGAGAGCAACAGTCCCATCAAGCTGAAGCCAGTAGAGGAGTCCTTGAAGGAAACAGCTCTATAGATCCCAGGTGGAAAGGAAAGAGACGGTCTCTGGACTCCAACCCAAGGGGAGGTTCACTAAGGTGGAAGACATCATGCCACTCTACCCTCACCCTGCCCAACCTCACTCCTGTCCGACATTCTATAAGATGCACTCCTCCAGGAAGCCCTCCTTGACTGCAGCTTCCCTCAGCCTAGCCCAGCAGTGAGACAAGTTGAGTTTGAAACTTTGCTATCTCTTATAACGTCTTGGATAAGCGACTTGCCCTCTGAGCCTCAGATTCCTCTTGTGTGAAGGAGGATAATAACACTGTGAGGATAAGACTCTTAGCACTCAGTGATTATTATGCCTCCAGGCTTCCACAGCAATTCAGGAACAGTGCCCCCAAGGCCTGGCTATATCTCTGCTTCCTACTGATGCCTACCACTGAGGAGGTTGATCTTCTGTCCTAAGATTTCTCTTTTCACTAATAAAACTCAGAGCAAAGATAGACCAGAGTTAAGTTCTCTGAGCATGCCTTGATAAGCCATCGCCCTGCAGGCTTCGGATGTGCTCTAAGCAGACGCCATTCCACCCTCACCAGGTCCAGACTGCCAGTCTTGGGGAAGATGCACCCCACGGCCCTGCAATCCACTCAAGGAAATAGACTTTCAGGCTCTTTGTTAAGCAAAAACATTGCTGAAGAGCAGAGGTGAAGACACCGTGCGGTGCTCTCAGATGAACTCCAAAGGGAAGGAAGAGGCCCTGGAGGGTATGTAGAGTCGGCCATCCCCAGGCCAGCTCACCTCGGTGAAGTTGATCTTCTCGCCACTGAACATGCGCTCCCGGGCAGCCTCCACACCCCTGGACTTGGCCTGGGAAGAGAAGATACTGAGGCCTGATCCACTCACACTGGCAACCAAGTGCCCAAGCCACCAAACTCTAGGCTTGATGCAGTCCCAGTGGGGCTGACAGACAGGTGCAGCCTGGTGCCCCCCACCCCACTGCCTGCGAAGGGTCTGCTCAGACACTGGCACCGAATCCCCTGGAACACTGCTTAGAATCGGGGCGGGGGAGGGCAGGAGCTCAGAGCCCTGTGTCGCACAGAGGCAGTGACTGAGGTCCGCTGAGGGAAGGAAATAAAATTGCTCGAGGCCCTGTAGGCTCCCAGGACCCCGGTTCGCTTGCCATACTGTGGGTCACAGGTCAAGCCCCCCACAGCAGAACATTACCAGGTCCACCAGCATCTGCATCACACTGTCGGTCACAAGGTTCTTTGAGTAATCCACCAGAATCCGCCCATGGTTGGTGTTCAGGGTCAAGCTGCAAAAAGATGGCAGAAGCCACTGACCACACCCCGTTTCTCAGGAGAGCCCATTCCCCCGACCAGAGCTGCATCCAGAAAAAAAACATTCTCCCTGAGCCACACCCCAAACAAGCCTCAGCTGCTCAGCACAGCGGTGCTGTCGCCTGTCTGCCCACCAGCACAGTGAATGGGGCCAGCCTTACACAATGGGGCTGCAGACCCTTCCTGAGGAGCCATTCCTCTGCTAAAACCGGGAAGACAACGGCTGGGTGCACTGCCCCTGCCTACCCCGTGGAGTGACCATTCCCTCCTAGAGCTTGCACTCTGCGACTCAACTTAATCGGGAAAGGACTCAGAAGGCAGGGCTGGTCATGGGGCTTCCAGTCTGGAGCCACAGACCTCCCCTTCCCAACACACCTGCACCAGTCACCGGAGCACCCCGAGATTCCTGCCCCCCCCCCAAGATTTCCTCCCAATGATTCCTTTCCATTTCCTGGTCATGCATAGGTCTGCACACCGAGCTTCCTTCGTAGAAATCATGCACCCACATCTCCACCTTTCTCCGCGGCTCCCCGCAAATCCCCCAGACCCGCCCACCCACATCGCAAACCTCGGGGGTCCCCGCCCGTTCTGGGCCAGGGGCGGGGGGTTCAGGGGACAGCCCTTTCCCGCCTGCTGCGTCAGCTAGGGCCCCAGGCCACAACTGCGGAAGGAGCCCCTTCTCAAATGGCAGGCATTAGAGGTGGGGGGCGGGGACAGAAGGTGGAGAGAGAGATGCCCCTGCGGAGGGAGAACGGCGGAGTGGCCTGCTTCTCATGACTAAGCAGTCCGGCTCCGAAACCTCCGCGAGCCCCCAGGAACCTGCTTCAAGGAGGCTTCAAGGACAAACTGGGGCCTGGACCTGGGCCCCGATCCGTGGCCGGGGTCGGCCGAGGACCCCCGGGGACGGCCGGCCCGACCGCCCCGGCCCCGGGGCCGCACACCTGACCCGATGCGCGGCGCCCTGTGCACCCGGATCCGGGTCCCGCACGCCCGCGCCCCGCCTGCGGCCCCGCGCGCGCACCTGAAGTGGTTAAAACGTTCCTTGTCCCCCTCGAAAAGGCGGCGCAAGTTGAGGTCAGAGCCGTGCTCGCGATACCATTGCTGCAGCTTCTGGAATTGCGGGTTCTGGGTGAGCGCGGCCATGGCGACAGCAGCGGGGAACTCGGACTGGGACGTGCTTGGAAGAGGAAGAGGGGGCGGGCGGCGCGCAGCTAGCGGAGGCTCGCTGCGCGCAACCCCCTTTATGGCGCAGGCGCAGTGCCCGCTCCGCTCCACCCCGCTCCCCGCCCCGCTCCGCTCCCCGGCTGTCAGTGCCCTCCGAGCGACCTTGGCAGTCGCCGCTGCTCTGGGCCTCAGCTTGCCTCTCCCTGCAACAAGGCAGTCCCTTGGTCTGCCAGCCTATGCTTGGAAGTGACTGGGGTAAAGAGGCCGAGCTCCCCATTCCCCCGCCTGCTTCCTTCGTCCATTCATTCAATACCTTTCCAGGTAGTGTTCCCACTTCCCACTACGCCCCAGGTAGTGTTCCAGGTGTTGTAGATACATAAGTAATAAATACATATATGGTGGGTCGTAGGCTGGTAAGTGCTACTTTGAAAAGGAAAGCTGGAAAGGGTGCTGGAAATTGGGGTTGCAATTTTGAATAGAATGGCCAAGGTTAATGACTAATGAGGTGACTTTTTGAGCAAAAGCCTGAATAAGGTGAGGAAGCCAGCCACTTTAGATGTCTGGGGGGAAAGTGCTCAGGCAAAGGGAAGAACAACTGGAAAATTCCCCAGCGAGCACGCTTAGGTGTTTCAGAAGCGGAAGGAGGCACTTGTGGCTGGCGTGGTGTGAATGAAAGAAAAAGAAGTTGAGTTCAGAGAGGGAAGGAAAGCAAGAAGACCACAGAACTTACAAGACCTTGTGAAAACTTTGGTTTTCTGAGAGCGACAGGAAGACATCGAAGGGATCTAAGCAGTGGAAAGACATCATTTGACATGTTTACAAATTACAGACCCACAAGGTAGCAGGAATGGAAATGAGGGTAACAGATTGGAGGCTACTGCAACAATACAGGCCAGGGATGAAGGTGACTTGGGTCAACGTGGTAGGAGTTGGGTATGGTGATCTAGACACACTGAAGAACTGAGAGATAGAAAATGAACAACCAAGGGTGACATCCACTTTTTAACCCAAGATCCTGGAAAAATGGAATTGTCATCGCATCTTGGGGAGATGAAAATTTGGGGGGGGGGGAAGATCACAAACCTTATTAGACATCTGAAGTGTAGGTGTTGCATTGGGTATTCATGACTGGAGTACCGGAAGAGAAGGTTCCAGCTGGAGGAAAAACTTGGGAGTCATTAGTGAATACATTGCATTTGAAGTCATGAGCCTAGGGGCGCCTGGGTGGCGCAGTCGGTTAAGCGTCCGACTTCAGCCAGGTCACGATCTCGCGGTCCGTGAGTTCGAGCCCCGCGTCGGGCTCTGGGCTGATGGCTCAGAGCCTGGAGCCTGTTTCCGATTCTGTGTCTCCCTCTCTCTCTGCCCCTCCCCCGTTCATGCTCTGTCTCTCTCTGTCCCAAAAATAAATAAACGTTGAAGTCATGAGCCTAGATGAGAGTCTGGATGAAACAGAGTAAATACAGCCAGAGAGGACAAGAGATCCAAAAACTGGGTACTCAAACTGAGCTTCTCCATTGCCTGGTCCCCCTAGAAAGGCCAACCATCCAGGAATATGTCCTGTCCTGATGCCCCCCCAGGCCTAGGTCTTCCTCTGGCCCACCTCCCAGCTCCATGCAGTCACTGTCACCTCTGACCTCTGCAAATGGCTTTTCCTTTCCTGCCCAGAAATATTTGGCATCGTAAAGGCTAAGGCTGAAGACTGAAGAAATGAGTGGTCAGCAGGACTTTACAGGGAACAGCTCTGTCCACATGCTCCTTGTTTACCCTCAGTTTCAGGTCAGCTGTCAACTCAGATTTAACTGAGCTCCCCATACTCAGCACAACCCTGACAATGCCGAACAGCCTCTGTCCTACTGGAGTCACTGAGAAATACTCCAGCCATGCAAGCCAGTTGTCTACACAGAACAGCACTCCTGCCCCCAAATCCTATGTTTTGTAATCTCATCCAAGGAAGGCCAGTCTCAGTAGCCATTGCCTTATCATCACTTGCCCTATGATTCTCCTGATGACTCTAGCCCAACAGTAGTCACTGACTCCTTTTTTCTAGTAGGCTCTCTTTGGTGACCACAGTGGATGTCTGTTGTCTTTATCCCAAACCACTACGTTCCATCCTCGTGTTTCTTCCTCTGCCTTCCTGATTGCATCAGAGATAAGCCAGCCGAACAAGTGCCGGCAAGAGAAATTCCGTGTTTGGTAGTGTTAAGCTGCCTTTCTGAAAGAGTAGACCTGAGGACCAGTCCCTGGTGTCAAGGAAAACAATGTTGAGCGTGAACCCCAGAGAGGTACAGGACCCAAGTGCCTGGGGCTAGGCCTCTTCTGTCTGCAGCTGGAACATAAATCAGTAATTTTTCTTAGCGTTGATGTTGTTTGGAGCTGAGCTGTCATTTACAACTCCCAACTCTTTCCAAAGGTTTTATGGGTGTTCACCTAAGCACTGCCACACTGTCTTCTCTAATGTCTCCCAGTCACTTGAAACCTACAGGTGCTACTCTGGTTACTGAAGAAGAGGCTGGAGGTAAATCCTGATGATTGCCTTTTTGAAGAACTCTTTTTTTTTTTTTTTAAGTTTATTTTATTTATTTTGAGACAGAGAACAGGGGAGGGGCAGAGAGACAGAGGGAGAGAAAGAATTCCAAGCAGGCTCCGCTCTGTCAGCGCAGAGCCCAATGCAAGGCTCGATTTCATGAACTGTGACATCATGATATGAGCAGAAATCAAGAGTCAGACACTTAATCTACCGAGCCACCCGGGTGCCCCTTGTCATGTCTTCTTTCACCTCCAGCAGTTTGGCCTCTGTGATTCCAGCAGGTTCAATGACTCCAGATTTCCCAATAATATTTTAAATTTAACATTGGGCTTTGAAAACCCAGTTACATGGATTTTCCATATTAGCAGAAAACTATATTGCTATCTGGAGGGCCATAAGGAAAGAAAACAAATAGGAGGGGACAAAGGAGATCATTATTACTTGACAGCCATTCGTCATCCAACTACTAACATGGTTAAACTTCTGCCAGTTTACTGTGTTTGGAGCTCTGCGCTAAATGTTCTCCCATATAATCCTCATAGCAGCCCTGTTAACAATCCTGTTGTCCTCCCCATTTAACAGACAGGTTGAGAAATCTGAAAATAGCCATTCTGTTGCTAAGTGGAAAATCAATCCAAGTTTGCCTGCCTTCTGAGCCCTTTTCTTTATCGAAATCCTGTCCTGTCTGCCACGTTCTGGCAATTCCCCATCATCACAGTTCTGTTTTAACATCAATTAAGCCTCTGTGATATATTTTTTTTAACGTTTTATTTATTTTTGAGACAGAGAGAGAGCATGAACAGGGGAGGGGCAGAGAGAGAGGGAGACACAGAATCAGAAGCAGGCTCCAGGCTCCGAGCCGTCAGCCCAGAGCCCGACGCGGGGCTCGAACTCACGCACCGCGAGATCGTGACCTGAGCTGAAGTCGGACGCTTAACTGACTGAGGCACCCAGACGCCCCAAGCCTCTGTGATATTAATTCTGATTGACAGGGTAGAGTTTTAGTGGAAATGGCCAAGAACGGCATCTCAAAGAGAAAGGACAGCAGCAAGGGAAAAAGCAGGGAGGTAGGAAAATTCAACCACCACATTACTATTGGTCTCTTTGGACCGAATCTAAGGATTTGTATATGGCAGCATGGAGAAACCCACCAGGAAAGGTGCAGTGTGTAGGAGGGTGATTAGTCCTTGGAGCGTGAGGTTAGCATCTCTGATCAAATCTTGGGAGACGGTTTGGGATTTGGGAATTTGGAAAAATTTCAAAGTAAGGTAATTTTACATTCTCACAAAAGTTAAGCCCTACTGTTTCCTACCACCATGACCACCACTGCTACCATATGTTGTGCCAACCCCTGTCTGCAACCACCCAGAGAGTATAGTGTTCAGATACCTGAGGATCCTGGCGACAGTGAAGCTTGGAGCGTTTGACTAAACCACAACAAAAAGAAAGTCTGGCTCAGGAAGTTCAAGTGATCCTGCTTGGCCCTGGGCATCTTCAAGGGCCCTCAGCAAGACAGACTGGTCCGGGACAGAGGATTTGACAGCGGAGGCAACTTAGGAAGTCAGGGACAGTCCTACCTCTGCAGAAGGATTTAATTTCAGAGCCTAGTGCAGCCTTGAAAAACCAGTTGGCTCCCATTGAGTATTTGTGAAACTAGCACAGCTCCAAATAAGAGCCCTGTTCTACAGATGGGGAAACTGAGGCACGGGCATTTATATATGTCAGGCCTTAAATCGGAGTAGCTGGGCAGGAGTCAGGCAGGAGTCAGGCAGGAGCAGGAAACATGGGAGCACCGGCATGTGTATGCCGGACGAAGTCCGGGGGAGGGAAAGGTGGGTGGGGCGCTAGTTCTGCGGCTGAGTTGAAGGAGCCCACAGGAAGGCGGGGCTATCCACGCGGAGGGATTTTTTCGAGCTGCCGCGAGAGCTGCGCCCATTGAGATGCTGAGTCATGGCGACTTGCCGAGGGATTGAGAATAGCGCCTCCAAAGAGCTCCGCGGAGCCCCTAGAGCTGGCCCACTCTCGGGAGAGGGCGGTGCGCACGATCTTTGGCGCAGGCAAGGCGGGTTCGGCGCAGGTTGGGGGCGCTGATACGCACGCATCTGCGTGTGGGCTCGCACGTCCGAGAGGCACGTGTGCGCATGTCCCCGCGCGGGGTTGGAAGCTAGGGTGCAGAGAAAACTAGCAAACGTCTCAGTCCGCACGTCTGGAATGGACGTGTGCGCGCATGTGCACAAAGGCTGAGTGGGGAGACATGCGCACGCGCACTCGCACTCGCACGCGAGCAAAAAACCCGTGAGTGGGCTCATCAGCGCCTCCAGCCGGCCAGGAGCTCGTCCTGCGTCTCGGTTTTTGCTTGCGGCGGTGTTTTGTCCTTTCGGGATGTCGTCCCCAGATTTTCCGTGTGACTCTATTGTTAGGTGCTTTAAAAAAATTCCGTACCGCACAGAGGCATATTTCCACGAGAATGGAAAACTCTATAGAGTTTGTAAAAAGCTGTATAATCCTACCCGCAGTTCCTAATGTCAGTCTCATCTCGCACTTCTGGTACAAACGCTGGTTATCATGTATTATTCTTTTAGTTTGATGTGAGAGCTAATTTTAAGTTATTTATTATTTTTATAAATATAATTATAATTATAAGTAATTATAAAGAACAATATATAAATAACATATATAAATTAAATAATTATAAATAAATACTAAATATAAAATTAGAAATTATAATTTATCTATGTTTACTTGGCATCAGAATTTGCTCAATGATTTGCGCGTCAATGCCTCTTTTGGTCTGGCTCCTCTGGAATTGCTTCTCGCCATTCTGCACCCTGGCCCTGTGGCCATGAACAAGACTTGTTCCTTGCTCTCATGAGGCCTCCCTTCTAGTGAGAGGGTCAAAGGCAAACATGGCTCCAGGGGAATGCTAAGTGCTATCATGAAAAACAACCCAGGTAGAGGTTGGGCTCTGGCCCAAGAGAACAGATGGAGGCAGAAGCAGGGAGCATTTGTGGGAGCAGCAGGCAAGTGGGCACTGGGGGAGGCAATGTTGAGGTAGCAGAGGTGTATGGGAAACCCTGAGGCCAGAGAGGGAGAGGCAGGAGTCAGGTGATGACCAGGTTGTTGGCAGCATATTTAAGAACATAATAGAATTCAAATATGCTTTGGGGGCACCTGGGTGGTTCAGTTAAACGTCAGACTCTTGGTTTCAGCTGGCGACGTGATCTCGAGGTTGGTGAGTTCAAGCCCCCATCGGGCTCCACACTGACAGTGCGGAGGCTGCTTGGGATATTCTCTCTCTCAAAAATAACCTTAAAAAGAATTCAAATGCCCTTGTAATGATAGGCTTATAGGACTTGCTGGAAGAGGAGAATAAAGGAAAGAGGAATCAAGAATGAATGTCTTCTAAGAGTTTTGCCAGAACAGCTGGGTAGATGGAGGGTGGCCTCTTAACAAGGAAGGGAAAGATGGGGTTGTCTCCCCTAAAAGACTATGAGTTTTCTCCTCCAAAGAGGACATACCGATGGCCAAGAGACACACGAAATGATGCTCAACATCCCTCGTTATCAGGGAAATGCAAGTCAAAACCACAATATCACCTCATACCTGTCTGAATGACTAAACTAAAAAACACAAAAAACAAACGTTGAAGAACATGTGGAGAAACAGGAACCTTTGTGCACTGTTAGCGGGAATGCAAACTGGTGCAACCAGTGTGAAAAACAGAATGGAGGTTCCTCAAAAAATTAAAAATAGAACTACCCTGTGAGTCAGTAATCACACTACTGGGTATTCACCCAAAGAATATGGAAACACTAATTCAAAGGGATACATGCACCCCTATGTTTACTGCAGCATTACTTAACAATAGGCAAATTATGGAAGCAATGTGTCAATAGATGAATGGATAAAGAAAATGTGCTATCTATATATATACACGTGGAGTCTTCTTCAGCTGTAAAGAATGAAATCTTGCCATCTGCAACAACATGGATGAAGCTAAGTATGGTGCTAAGTGAAATGAGCCAGTCTGAGGAAGACAAACACCATATGATTTCACTCATACGTGGAATTTAAGGGACAAAAACCAAAAACCAGACTCTTAACTATAGAGAACAGATGGTTACCAGAGGCGAGGTGGGTGGGGGGGGGGATGGGTGAAATAGGCGAAGGGGATTGAGTACACTCGATGTGCATGGAGTACAGAAGTGTTGAATCACTATATTGTACACCTGAAACAAACACTGTAGGTTAACTACACTGGAATTAAAATAATTTTACCAGTTTTCTCATTCTTTTTTTTAATGTTTATTTTTGAGTGAGACTGGAAAAAAGCATGAGCAGGGGAGAGGCAGAGAGTGAGAGACAGCGAATTTGAAGCAGGCTCTGTGCTGACACCAGAGAGTCTGATGTGGGGCTTGAACCCATGAGCCATGAGGTCAAGACCTGAGTTGAAGTCAGAGGCTTAACCGACTGAGCCACCCAGGTGCCCCGGAAATAAAGTAATTTTTAAAAAGATATTAAAAAATAAATACAAGACTGAGTTTTAAGAACAGAGACTGCATCTTCTTTGCAGCCCTGGGTTCTAGCAAGGGCCTTGCCCTTAGATGACTTTATTAAATTAAAAAAAAAACACAAGTTTTTTTTTTGAGAGACAGCACAAGTGGGGGAGGAGCAGAGAGAAAGGGGGACAGAGGATCTGAAGCAGGCTCCATGCTGACAGCAGCGAGCCCGATGCAGGGCTTGAATTCACAAACCACGAGATCATGACCTGAGCCCAAGTTGGAGGCTCAATCGACTGAGCCACCCAGACGCCCTAGCCTTGAAGTGACTTTAGATGTGGAAATGAACATGACACTCTTGAAACAGTCCTTTCTCCTCACTTATGCCCACCTCCCAAACTCAGGCTCAATATTAGCCACATCCAGGAGCCTGGCCCGGGAGGTTCCTCGACACATGTGGCTGGGAGGCAGCTAGTCGTGTTTTCCACATACACGGCTTTTGGGCATTTGAGGAGCTTGCCATTGGAAGGGTTTATTTCCTCAGTGTTTCCAGATCAGGAAGCAGTCACAACAGTGGCCACACGGTGTGCACAAAGGGCCATCCTCTCACAGTGTCACAATTGGCATGCTGTGTTTCAGCTACACTTTTTTAAAAATTATTTTTTTTAAAGTTTATTGACTTATTTTGAGAGTGTGAGAGAGAGAGAGAGGGAAAGAGAGAGAGCGGGACAAGGGAAGAGAGAGAGGATTCCAAGTAGGCTCTGCACTGTCAGTGCAGAGCCCCACATGGGGCTTGAACTCACCAGCTGTGAGATCACCACCTCAGCCAAAACCAGGAGTCGGATGCTTAACAGACTGAGCCACCCAGGCACCCCCCTACACTTTTTTTTTTTAACATTTATGTATTTTTGAGAGAGTACAAATGGAGGAGGGGTAGAGATGGGCCGACAGAGGATCCGAAGCAGTTTCCGCGCTCAGCTACACTCTTTGAGCTGGACGCCCTATTTTCCCAGGATCCCCCAGGTGGAAACGGAGGGTCACCAGCCTCACAAGGACCCTCTTGCTGTTCAGGCGTAACATCTGTTCAGCTTTCCACTCTCACCCATCCGGCACATAGCCTGGCCACAGAACTCTTCTGTCTCCACCACTGCTGTGAATTGAAACCAGTGAACAGCACTAAGTACTGGTGGTAAACAGAGCATGCTTGAATAAAATGCTAGCATTTTAATAGGTACTTCTGGTGTATTTCCTATCACACTCATGCAACATAGCTGTTACTAAGTAACCTTGTCCTGAGGTGCACTTAGAAGGCTCTGGGTCTTGGTCCCCATGCTCAGCTTCTGGGCAGAAAGAAGCCTTAGTATTTATACTGGTAGGTTATAGATTAATGCTTGTATCTTTTCCCGAGGCCACGAAAAAAAGCTTCAATCAAGTACTATCTTGCTGTAAATGAAAAGTTGAAATTCCCCTGTAACCCACCCTCCCTTTGTGGTTCCCACTGAACAAGCTTCCCATTGCTTAGCAGGAGGGCATCCTCCAATGAGACTAGTCCTTGTCCCTCCCTGTAAGGTATGATCTCCTTGCCAAATATGGGGTCCCTGGTGGAGCAAGGGGAGAGCTCATCCCTGGGTCTGCTCCTTGGAAAGGCTGGTTGGGCAGCTCACAGCGCCCCTGGCTCGTGGAATGGGGGTACTGGCGGACCACAACCCAAGGAGAGAACTTGCATCCCTCCAGGTGGCTCCTTCACCGTGACGCTGGCTCTGTCCTCACAGACGTCTATCCGGATCTCCTTTGGCCTTAGGGAAGCTGGCTGGAGACGTGCGGTAGTTGTCTGCTTCCTGCCCACCCACCCCAGCTCATCCCAACACTCCCAGGGTTCTTTCCTCTTGCGAGGTCTCAGAATCAGAGGACAAACTGATCTCAAAAGCAATGTGGGTGCAGCTTTTCAAAGTAATGAATCAGGCAGGGCTTCTCACATGTCTGCTGCAGTTCATTTTAAACAGAGATACAAGATATTATTAAATGTATATTTTTAATAAAGCCAATAGTTACTTTACTTATAGGAGCTTTAAAAGTAAGATACAAAATGTAGAGTTCCAGTTTGGAAGCATTGTAACTATTCACACGATGTCCTGCTGATGCCCGAGCAAGGCGGCCACGCCCGGCCATGCAAAGGACACACACACTCACACACGCACACACATGCGCTTTGGCGAGACCCCTCTGCCGAGCGCAGCACCTGGAATAACCAGTGTTCAGAGCAAGGTGGTGCTGAGAACACAGCACCTGCAAGGAGACCACACAAACAGTTTCACACAGTCTCACAGCCCACGGAGATGCAATTACGAAATGTCCTGCTTAGTCGAGCAAAACAGACTGGAAAGTGACAATTAGCGGTGTCGACGTCACCTGCACTGGGGCGTCAAGGGCTGACCTCTGTCCAGGGTGAGGTCCTTGGGGAGGCACTATTAAAACAAGAGTACTTCAGTATAATAGAACTTGAAATACAAGGGACTGGGGACACGTTACTGAAGGGAACAGAAAACTATCTTACGAGGGAAACAGCCACAAACAACTTCAACAGAGATTAGTGCACACACCGACGGCTAACACAGACAAGGGCCACGCGGGGTGGGCGCAAAGCACGTGCCTGGAAAAGTCTATGTACAAAATAGTTCTCTGTAAACGTGGTGAGGTGAATGTTCGGAACCCGCGGTGAAAGGATCAGAAGTACAGGCAGCAATGGCAACCCCCACAGCACAAAAGACGACACCCGAGCCCTGGGAGCAGCCTGGCAACACAGTGCTAAGAACTCAGATGGCTGGGCTCAGACACCCTAAGGGTCCTCTAGAATTGGTGTGTATACATACATATACGTATATCTTTTTTCTTTTTGGTATTTTTAAATATAAATTTACTTATATCCGTAGAAAAATGAGAACATAAATGTGTTATTACAATCTTCGCTGGAAAAGCTTATGTGGAGTTAGAAAGAATAAACCATTTATTAGTAGTTAACATATATATTAAAATGGTTTAATGATTTAAGAAAATATAAAAAAAATATTAATACTGTCAAACTTTCATACCAGAAAATATTATGGATTTTTCTCAATTAGACTTTTTCAAAGATGAAATATGAAAAATTTAAATAAGTTTTATATAAAGAACTTCTGTAACCTCAATTAATATACAGTGGGATATGTCTATTCTATATAGATATATTTATTATTATTTCTCAATTTAAGCACCATTCAATTCTTCTGGATCCATTCTGGCTGGAAAATATCCTTAAATCCACAGGATGTCATCTATTTAATGGCACATGTTAACTGAAAATGAGGTGGTTTTTTGTTTGTGTTTTTCTAAAGAAAAGACTTTAAATTAATTCCTGTCTACATCGTAATTGGTTTGTCTTGAGCCAGCTCACAAATGTTACTGCAATTTCAAGTGCAGGTGCGTCTGTGCAGCCTCTTGACCACACCCCCACGTTCCGAGACCGTGTCAAAGCCTCTGGCCATGTGTGGATCTGAGGGCAGCAGGTGCAGCCTGACTCTGCACACGGACAGCAGCCAGCTGGCTCATCTCCATGCACCATCAGGAATATGCCTCTGACATCAGTTTTACGATCCTGCTTTTGTAAATCCGGTAAAGACTGCACCCCTTGGGTGCTGCTGGGGTGGCGAGGGGCTGCCCACCCACAGAAAACCCAGGTGATTGCTTCCGATCACAAATATTCTATACTTTGCCCATTTTGTTTAAGCTTAAATAAAGATAGTGTTGAACAAACCTCCGGCCTCTATATTTGTTATCTTAAAATCTTCAATGCATTTGGGGCAGGAGATGTTTTAACTAAAAACCTATATGAAAAATAGCTATAAAATACAGTGACTGGTGTGGTCATCACTCAATGCGTTAAGAAGGGGGAGGGGAGGGTTTCAGAAGAATGGTCAGTTTTGCTCTCAGCCTTTAGGCCTGATGCCTTCCCAACACACACAGTGGGACTACAAACTAGAGAGCTGTGTTTCTCAAAGTGTGGCCTCTGGCCCACCTGCATCAGAATCACCGGAGGAGCTTATTAAGCTCGAAGATCCCCCAGCATCTCCCTGAGGGTCAGAAACCTGTCTCCAGCTGGCCCTCCAGGGGTCCGATGCCTCCAAAGTTTGAGAAGCCAGGCCTTGAAGGCTTGGAGCTGCCAACTACCCCCATCCCCAAGGAGCCCTGCCTGGGACAGGGGTGCACTGGTCCTCTGGGGGGGCTGGTGCCAGCTAGTCAGGGTGGGGATGCTGGCCCCAACAGCTCTGGGCGGGCAGGCCGGCCCTGGGTCAGTACTGGGGCAAGTAGGCCGGCCGGCGCTCAGCCTTCCCGGGGAAGGCCTTGAAGCCCTTGGGCGCTGCCTTGTGGGCTGGTGGGGGCGGAGGCTGCGGTGGGGTCTGCCCGTAGGTGAAGGAGGTGGCGCTGCGATCGCTGGTCGCGGCCCACACCGGGGACTGCAGCATCTGCATGGTGTCGTTCCACTGGCTGCCGGGGCCGGCGACTGCGTACAGAGGTGCGCTCGGGCTCGGCAGCGTGCTGGGCACCGGGGAAGGGTGTTGCCAGGGTGCTTTGGGTGGCCACGTTTTGGTTTTGTTATCCTGAGAGACAGAAGAGGGTTCTTAGGGGCATTTCTGGCAGTTCATCGTCTTTTCCCACCTCCCCAGGTCTCTGGTCCTGACGCACACCTAGGAGCCATGTGCGAGCCCCACACCTCCCCACGGCCCCGGGACAGCCTCGTCCAATCGAACCTGCAAGGACAGAAATGTTCTGTGTCTGCGCCGCTCAACACAGTAGCCACTACCACATATGGCTAGTGTCAGTCTGTGCCGCTCAACACAGTAGCCACTACCACATATGGCTAGTGTCACTAAGGAACCAAGGAATGTTGCAATTGAAATAGCCACGTGTGGCTGTTGCCTGTCACCGTGGATGGCACAGCCCCAGAGCTTCCTGTAAATCTGGCTCTGAGTCAGCTGAGGTAGTTAAGAACCTGTCATTGCTTTGAAGCCCTCTTAAAACTGAAGCTTTGCAACTTTGCTCATGGTCTGCACCCCAGAGAGCCAGCCCTCCTTGGCCAGAACAGGGCCCACGATACCTGGTTCACGTCCTCCACGGTGCTAAGAAGAGGTGGTGAGGGCAGCGTGCTGGTCTCCTGTTCTCCACTGCTGTGTTTCCTGAAAGAACCCGGAGCTCAGCACGGTGGGCCCCTGGTGTCCCACCCAGCTTGCTTCCCGGGGACACACTGGCCACCTGGCTCTGGTGGCTCTGGGCACTGGTTCTAGGTGGGGAGGCCTTGGTGGGTCGCCAGTGAACGGAGCACTCCCGGAAGCCGCCACAGGCTTGGGGAGGTGGGAGTGGCAGGCGTGAAGACGGGCACTGGCCATTCCCCTGGCTCTGGCTTTTGTGAATTTATTCAACAGATACTGAATGCTTCCCGTGCCCTGGGGAAGTAGGACTTAAAAGACTGTTGGTGTGAATCACAAACATGAAAAATTTCTGTTCTGACGCTGAACGACACAGGCAGGGCGGAGCAGGCTCGGGGCCCAGTAAATCAGTCTGCTCCTGCAGATGGACGGCAGTGTCTGCAGAGGCAGTGCTGCACATCGATGTCTCACTGCCCTCTCCAGTGTCCCTTGTCTAAAACAGACATCTTACACGCTACCCCTGGTCAGTTCCACTCCTCCTGCCTCCTCCTGCCTCGGTTCGCAGCACCCCCTTCATCCAGATGCTCTGGCCAAACAAAAACTTGCAGAGCATCCCTGATTCTTCTCTCTGACACATACCCCACTGCCAATTTCTCACCCTCATTTTGTTCAGTTTTCTGCTCGTCAGAAGCCTCCTTGACCCTTATATTTTTCTTCATAGCACCCAATCCATCCTGACATGTTTCTTTGTTTTAAAGCTTATTTACTTATTTTGAGAGAAAGAGAGTGAGCAGGGAATGGACAGAGAAAGAGGGAGAGAGAGAGAATCCCAAGCAGGCTCTACCCTGGCAGTGCCTGACTTCGGGCTCCAACTCATGAACCGTGACATCATGACCTGAGCTGAAACCAAAAGTCAGATGCTCAACTGACTGGGCCACCCAGATGCCCCTCTTTTCTTCTCTCTCTCTCTCTCTCTCTCTCTCTCTCTCTCTCTCTTTTTCTTTGAGTAAGCACCATGCCCCATGTGGGGCTTGAACTAATGACCCTGAGATCAAGAGTTGCATGTTCCACCGACTGAGCCAGCCACGTATCCCTACTTTTAAAACCTCTCAGACCTGAATATACTCCATTACTATTTTTTTCACCGAAGAAACAGGGTCAGAGAGGGCCAGGCCCTTGTCTGGAGTTGCAAAGCCTGACTAGAACCTGGTTGACCCGGTCCTGCTCCTCCCATAGAAAGGGCTGCCTCTCACACGACACAGTCCAGTATCAGCAGACCAGACCCTGTCTCCAGAACCCTCCCCTGCCTCACACTGGTATTTTTGGCTACCGCTTGCATTAGACTGTTCTGCCAGCAAAACCCAACCCAATGTCAAGTCACCTGGGCTACAAGCCTGCATGGTAGCCAGAGAGGACTCAGCAAGACAGTGGTGGCCAAGGCCCTCTGCCTTTCCCACACCAGGCTGACTGGGGACAACGCGGTTCCCGAGCTTTCCAGAGGAATAAGCTGTGGATCGCATTCTTGTGCCCTCTGTCCTTTGCACTTGAAAATCTCTTCATACCTTCTCTGCTTGACAGCAGCAACGAGGTCGGGCCCTGAAAACATGGAGAACAAGCTGTCTCCGTTGGCGGAGGACGTCTCATCACTTGAGCTGGCAGAGTCTGCCTGAGCACCTGACCAGCCGCTGTGTAGGCCGTCCCTGAAAGCCAAAGACAGAAGGTGGTCCCGGGGCTCCTGCGGCCGGCCTGGACACCAGCTGGACAGCCCCCAGGCCGGCCGCCCGCCTGCCCCAGCCCTGAAGGAACAGTCTTTATCCTGCATTCATCCAACAACCAGACAGTGGTCTCTCACCTCCCCTTCTAAAAACCTGAGCAGTTCTGAGCAGTCCCTTATTTCAAAAGTAACATGTGCTCATCGTTGCCCTGCATTCTTCTCAGAAGACTGTGCTCTGCATAGGAAATTCATTTGAGAGCAACAAGTTGAAATGGTCTTTGGCCGTCTAGACTTATGAACCAGGTGGCAGTAAGAGACGTGAAAAGTCAACGTCCGGTTGTCTTTAGGATGAAAATCCCCGTTGTCTCACCACACTGGCCTCTGGATCATACACCTTTGCTTCTTGGAGGCTACAAGGGCCACATTCCGTAAATCACATGGGTTCCACGGCCATGCCCATTTCAACATCAAGATCGTGGTAAACATGCAGTTACCTCATAAACACCATCAAATAAGTTCCTCGTTTAGGGCAGAAGAGCACGTGTTGAAAATTATCAATTTATACTGATGATGGTGTTTACAGAGACACATCATAACCCTAACCCTAACCCTCCTGAAGGGTTGACAAGATGTTACTCTCTCATCTGGGGCCTTGGAAATGAACTGCCTGGTAAGAGTGCACAAGGGTCCCACAGGGCTTACCCCAGTCCCAAACTCTGCCTCCCTGACACATGCAGCACTCACCCTTCTGTGAAGAACTCCGGGAAAGGCCAGGTCCGATGGGCATCATCCATGGGTGGCCAGTGGCCCCGGGGGTTGCCTGGGCGGCGACCGTGTTGAACTTGCCTTTTCTGCTGCATTGCCTGGCTCACTCCTGCCACATAGCGTGCAAACTCGGGGTCTGAACCCACTGTGTCAAGACAAAGGGACAAATAGGTTTTGGGGTCACACTGGCCTCTTGTTTCCTTCCCTGCCTCCTGAGGATGTGCTGGTCACACGCACAATGAAAAGTGCCAAGGCGCTGCCGGGCTTGTGGCCCAGAGCAGCAGGACTGCCCGGCAGCCCGCCATGGTGAGATGGGCTCTCAGCCACAGGTCTGAAGCTGGGGTGTGGTGTGTGCGTAGGGACTGTCAAGAAGGGTTATACCTAGGACAGAGGCAGGCTGACTCTGAACAAAAGACCGTGAACACAAAAGGATCCATGATTAAATGTTAAACACCAGTTACTTTAAAAATTCCCAGTGTCTGGTGCTACATACTTAAGAGCTTAGAACATCAGATGATGTCTTCGGCCAACTGATAACCTGATAGTTATCAGAGCATCATGGTCAGTCAGAGATATGTCATTCCCACGTGGCCCAACTCGAATCCAGGATTTTCCTGGATACTGGACGGCAGACCTACTCATTCAGTCTGAAGATAACAAGAGTGGTAATGGAGGAGTTAAAACTTCAGAATGTATTAAGAGGTGACTGGAAACATACCGGACAGAGCCAAGTAAGGATGGGCAGGAGACAAAACAGCATAAAAGGCATGACAGAAAGCGTCAGACAAGAAAATATGGCAGGGAAGTATCTACGGATCACAAACTGAATAGGTCTCAGCAGTGTGTACTTGTCAGCTTTAAGCTGGCGAAAGTACCAGGGCACGATCGCATTACTGGCCTGTCCTCAGGGCACTGCCACAGGACTGCTGCGTGAGACTGCCCTGTGTGCAATGCACAAAGATGCCCACACTGGGGTGGTAGTGCTGGGCCGAAACCAAGGCCCCCTTCTCAGTGAGTCAAACCATGCCACCAGGGGCCAGAGTGTCTGTGCAGGGCGGGGGGGGGGGGGGGGTGGGCACTCTGCTCTCCCAGGCCCTGCCCTAAAGGGTGCCTTCTGAAACTCATGTATCCAGAGGAGTGCCCTTCCTTAATTTGGAGAAAGGGCTATAGAGACCTTATGCTCTCAGGTGGGGTCTGCAGGAAGGTACATAAGGACCTGCAGGTCAGAAAGGAGGAGCCAGAAACAAAAGCCAGTCAAGTCCTTAGGCTAAAGACATAAAGGCTGCCCAGGCCTCAACAAAGATCAAAGATCTGGCAAAATTCTGCCAAACACCATTTATACTCTGGATTTAATTACATGACTATCAAAAGACGTACCGTTTAACAGCAGCTGAGAAACCGTGCTGCACCCACCCCGGTCAAGGGCAACCAGGTAGGCCTGCTCTCCCTGTGCCCCGTGGGCAGGGCTGCCCACATCTACCACCCAAGGACAGCAGGAACAAGCAAGCACGAGCAATGGTATGAGGAATTTTTAGAAGACATAAGAAAACATTTCTTTCCATTAATAGTTAATGCCAGGTTGTTTTAGCAGTGGATCTCCTCTTCCACTGGTTATTTCTATAAATATTTGCTGTAGTTATTTATAATACTTCACAGTATTCTCCTTGTGAATGAGACATATTTTCTATTCTGTATACCTTTTGCTAAATTCGAGAAGACATTAATGGATTTCTCTGTATTTATCTTCCATCCACCTGCCTTACCGACTTGCTTACTAATTTTAGAAGTTTTTTTATTGAGCTTTCTTTTTTTCTAATTCTACTGCCAGCAAAAAGATGGTTTTCTTTTTTTAAATTTATTTGTTTTTGAGAGAAAGAGAGAGCGTGAGGGAGGGAGGGGCAGAGAGGGGGAGGGGGCAGAGGATCTGTGCCGACAAGAGAGAGCCTGACATGGGGCCTGAACTCATGAACTTGAGATCATGACCTGAGCCAAGGTCGGAAGCTTAACCGACTGAGCCACCAGATGCCCCCAGAGATGTGCCTTTTAGTGTATCTTTTTCTTTTGCCGTGTTTGCTAGAAAGTCTGAGACAAAGTTATATGCTGTTGGTGGTAATAGCTGTCACCCTGTCTGGGTCATGATTTTAACTGGAATGATTTTGTTTCACTATATAGAGTACTACTTGCTACTGGCTTTTGGAAGTCTTTATATATATATATATATATATTCAAGAAATTTCTTTCTATTCATCTCTTGAGTTTTGTTTTTCTGTGCTTTTGTTTTTGTTTGTTTGTTTGTTTGAAGGAATTACGGGTGTCTTTTTCTAGAGTCTTTACAGCATCTCATTTAACTGGCTGACGCGATGGATTACTCTACGGTAGCAGAGTCCCTAACACTGAACCACTTTCCACCCCTGCAGTAAACCGGGTTTAGTAACAGACACTGTAGCAGACACTTCCGACACACTGCTAGGTTGTCTTGCCCCTACCCACATTCATGAAGAGATGACTGCAGTTTGCTTTTTTAACAATCTTTATAAAGTTTTTATGGTGAATCATGTTGGCTTCATAATTACCGTTCCAATCTCTTCCACTGATGGAGATCTAGGCAGGTCTTCCACTTCTGGGTACGATTTTGGTAAATGTGTATTTTATTAGGAAAGAAGTCATTTTCCACTCAGTTTTCAAATATGTTGTCATTGAGTCATATGTAGTAATGTCTTACACTTCTTTCAACCTCTCCTATTTCTGGAATGACAGCTCCTTTCTCTTTCTTAATCTTGTCTCTCTTTGCTCTTACTAAAGCTTACGATAAATTGGTTTGTCTATTTGCTTCAAGAGATTTCTTCTTTTAGATTTTATTTTACAATTTCGACACTACTTTTCTTTTAAATTTAATTAATTATGGCTTTTGGCCTTAATTAGTTCCTCCTCCTATTCTGTTTTTGTTTGTTGTGAAGTTATGTTTCTAATTTCCCAAGATAACTCTGGTGGTATTTTCAGTGTTCAGGCCAGAAGCCTTATTCTATGAGGCAGGAAGGTACTCCACTACCTCCCATAGGCCCAAGAGTCTAGGCAAAGAAGAGTCACAGAACAGGTTGTGTACTCACAAAGGACCAGCCACCTTGGCTCTCACGAATGGGAGGACCCAGACTGGAGCCTGCTTGAATTATGGGACTTGGAGCTACTCAAGTAACTTCTCTTAGCCTCAATCCCATTCTCCATATAGTGAGAGAAACCTCATTCTCACCACTGTTGCCTATCTTTGCTGGAGGTGCCCCATGATTACCAACCGACAGTGAGAAAGGGTCTTTAAAAGGAAATTAGGTCACTTCCCCCCACAAGTAAGGCTGTGTCAGGCGCTATGAAGTCCTCAGTGATTATATTTATCTGAAAACCCCAAGGGGCAGGGGTGGGTCACATACCTGCAGGATCAAAAGGCAGAATCTCCCCCAACATTCCAAAGACTCCATCACTTTGGTCACGGTTTGGCCAGGTGTTATTTCTAGGTCCCTGTGGCTTCTGCCCCAAAACCTCCGACATCACATTATCCATATAGCTGCTCACCAGACCCAAGCTGTACAAGTCAGAACTGAGATCAGATATACCAGGCCACTGGCCAAGAGGAGACAGACCTGCTCCAACAGGCTGTGCTGGCTGCTGGGATGAGCCATGTACCCATTTCCCAGGGGCCCGAGGCTGGGGTGGGGGTTGCTGAGGTCCAATGGGTTGGAGCAGGTGTTGGTAGTATTGGAGCTGGGGCTGTTGTTGCTTTGGGGACTGCTGCTGAGCTGCCAGGCCCGGCTGGGGTGTCAGAGGAGTGTGGGCCCCAGCCTGGGGCGGCCGTGGTGGAGGGGGCACCGGCAGTGGTGGCTGCTGTGGCTGCATGGCTCCTGCCTTCTGTTCAGTCACCATGGCTGTGGCAGCAGAATTACGCCTTGTCACCAATGGGGAGCCCTGATGTGATTGGCCCATGTTAAAGCCCGAGAGAAAATCTATCACCTCCTGCATTTCCTGATCAGTTGGTAAGTTCATACCCTTCTCATCCTTGCCATCGTCCCCTTGCAGGAAGTTGTCACGCCTCTCCATGAGAAAACCATTGGCCATTTGATTACCGGGATTCTGAGTGGACTGTGAGGGGTCTGCAGTCCTGGGGAAATTACCAATGTTCAAAATGCTTTGTAACCTTGAATCAATATTGCTGGGCATTTTGGCCTTCTCTTCTGAACACCCAGCTATGAAGATGTTTTTGGAAGGGGTATTTGGGATGGAATAATTTGTGCTGCTGCTGGAGCTGGTACACGAAGCTTTCTTGGTGAACCGGGATGTCAGTTTGGAGAACGTCTTCTGCAGACCACCTGAAGATTTGTTTCCATTCCCAGAAGGCAGGTCAGCCTGATTCCCAAAATCACAGATCTCCCTCTGAAGCTGGATCTGTATGCAGGGTAAAGCTTGCTCCCTATTTAAACAGAGATGTATTTAAAAAAAAAAAAAAAAGACAAATATACAGATTGGACAATGAAATGATCTCTACGCATTTAAGGACAAAAACAATCTCTCTAGTTGGTATCAGGTTCCCTTATTTTATAGATAAATAAATGAATACCCAAGGCTTTTAAGTGTATGTAACTTAAGTACTTACTATCCATATTTATGATAAAAAAAAAATCTACAGCGTCTAACATGAGGCTGTGAAAAGTACATTTAGATTCTGGCTGGAGGAGTTTGAGCGAAACCCTCTAACCATAGTACAGAGTGAAGCAAGGGTAGAGCGGGCATGCAAGTGGCAGAGGTCAGCTTTGTGCCTGGAGGACGAGGACGGGGGCTGGGCCAGCAGAGGGACGTGGACAAAGCCCCACAGCAGACAGGGTGGGCGAGCGGGACTCAGTGACACTGTGCAGCACTGCTGTCCTTGGAAGTGATTTACAGACAGTGCTAAGAACAGATGGTTGTTACTTCCAAGGTTTTCTGGGCACTTTTTCTAGTACTGAAAGCCCTAGAGTCAGAAAGGGTATGGAGTGGAGGCAGGCGACGCTGGTGGGAGCCCGGACAAGCCACCTCAGTCTCCTGGGCCTCATCGCTCGTGAGTTAAGAAAGGGGGTGCATGGCTAGATGTTTAAGATCCCTACCATTCTAATGTCCATAATTTCCAGAGACAATCTTGTGACTGTCAGCTGCTTTCAGATATAAAGTTGATATAGGACATCAGTAAGTTTTCTAAACATTTCTCTGCTCATAAGGTGTAAATGAGTTGGGTTAAAACCCTCTTGATGGGCTTACTCTCGAGTGATAAAACAAATGAAGGCAGACATGTGAAGTAACTGGAGGAGTCTGGGTAAAGGGCAGAGAGCAATTCTTGGTATCACTGCAACTCTTCTGTAAAATCTGAAATCATTCCGAAGTTAGGTTACCAAAAAATTCGCTTTCTCGCCTTACTGACTCACACGCTATCAGCGACGTGAGCACACACGAAGCTGTATGTGGTCATGCTGTCCCTAAGTGCGGGCCTGAATATAAAGCACTTGAGGTGACCGGCGGGGACACCGACCTCCCTGCCCTCCAGCGGTTGAGGTCCAGCACAGCCGTGTAGAGCACGTCCACCAGCCCCAGGGTCTTCTCCGGATCCAGGCTTCTCTGCAGCAGGGACATGGTCGCAGGGTCCTCTTTCAGGCACCTAGGCACGAACCGGGCTTGTCAGTCTGGGCTACACTTCCCTGAAAAAGTGTTTCAAGCAGGCCTCCTACAAAAGGCTGCCATTTTTTTTTTTTAATTTTTTTTAACGTTTATTTATTTTTGAGACAGAGAGAGACAGAGCATGAACAGGGGAGGGGCAGAGAGAGAGGGAGACACAGAATCTGAAACAGGCTCCAGGCTCTGAGCTGTCAGCACAGAGCCCGACGCAGGGCTCGAACTCACAGACTGTGAGATCATGACCTGAGCCGAAGTCGGACGCTTAACCGACCAAGCCACCCAGGCGCCCCAAAAGGCTGCCATTTTTACATGCTTCGGGCACCAAATAAAAATTGAGCAACTGAAGAGCACTTCGAGAATGACAAGGCGGACGCTGGAACCCACTGCCCTGCAAGAGGAGGGGGAGCTCTAGGATCTCCCTGGAGTCTGTTCAGGAGCAAGAGAAGGGTTGGCTGGAGGGGATACCTTCTGGGGGCCCTAAAGCCCTCTCGCTGCCCACACCGGCCCCGGTCCTGACTTTCTGCCCTACCCTGTGCAGATTCTGTGAGCCAACACAGTATCTGCTCCTTTCCAGAACATCCTTGCTCCCACTTTCTTGTTAGTGCTTCACACCTGCACCCGGGAAACTGCAGGTCCGTGGAGGTAAAACCCTCACCGTCTGCCACTCAGACTCGCTGCAAATTTCAGGTAAGCAACAAACAGCCTTCCCATAAATGAACGTTTTCCAAGATGACCACCTCAGCCCGCGTCCTCTCTCCTCAGACCCTGCCATCCCTGCCGCCATCATTCCTTCTTCCCCATCACGGCTCTCAAGTAACTGAGAAGACACACGAGATGAGGTCTGCTTCCTCTCCTCACCACCACGCACCAGCTCACCTGCCCGTGCTGCCTGCCCCTCCAGTCACGGCGGAACACAAGCCTTGCTCCGCCACAGACTGTCCCTCCAGCCGAGCGAGCACTGCATGCTCTGGACCCTCCTGCTTTCCCGAGGACCCTGCTCACCTAATCGCCCCCTTTGTCCCCATGACATTCCCTTTGGCCAACAAACCAGCCTCACTGACCAGTTTCTTTCTCTTCGCCCCACATTCCCCTCCAGACACTGTGAATTTCTCTCCTCCCCTTCTTAGCCAAACACACTGTCTTCTCCTCTTCCTTACCTCATATTCTCTCTTTTTTAAAGTTTATTTATTTATTTTGAGAGAGAGAGAGAGAGAGGCAGAAAGAGAGAGAGAATCCCAGGCAGGTTCCACAATGTCAGCACAGAGCCCGATGTGGGGCTTGATCTTGCAAACTGTGAGACCATGACCTGAGCCGAAATCAAGAATTTAGCCGACTGAGCCACTCAGGCACCCCTTACCTCCTATTCTCCCTTCCCCCCACAACCAATGGGCTTTCATCCCCGTAACTACACCAGAATAGCTTTTATCAAATAACTTCCTTCTTGCTAATGTCAAAGGTCAATTGCCTGTCTCCGCCTTACTCAATCTCTCAGCAACGTTTTGCAATGTTTCTTTCCTCCCGGAGCACTGTCTTCTGTAGCCCGATGACCCCCAAACTTGCTCAACTTTCTTCTCACCTGGCTGGCAGCTCCCTCCTGGTCTCCTCTGCCAACTCTTCCTGCTCCGCTTCCCCCACCTCCGCATGGTGGCGAGTCCCAAGTTTTGTCCTTTCTCCCTAGACTGCTGCATCCGGTCCTGCGGCTGTACAGACCACCCTACACTGAGGACTCAAATCTCCTTCATCAGCCGACCTCCTTCTCCCAAACCCCACTCTCCAGTATCTAACTGCACCCTTGACATCTCTCAGGTACATCTAACAGGCAGTCTGGCCAGCACAACGGATTCCTCTCCTCTCCACCAGAAACCACTCTGATTCCTACAGACTTCCTCCATAAGTAAACAACACAGGGACCTACCCCAAACCTACACATCATCTCTGGCTCCCTCACAGCCCATGCCAACCCACCAGCAATTCCCGACAGCTCTTCTTCCAAGACACATTCTGAATCCAAGCCCTTCTCACCACCCCTCTTATTACCGCTCTACTCCAAGAAACCTCCAGCAGTTGTGTCTCAGGACCAACCACCCAGCCGGCCTCCTTTCCTCTATCTATTCCTGTCCCTCCCAGGCCCACTCTCCCACGTAGCCAGAGTGAGCCTCCTATAGCACAAATCAGAACACATGACTTCCCTATTTAAAACCCTCCGGTGGTGGGGCGCCTGGGTGGCGCAGTCGGTTAAGCGTCCGACTTCAGCCAGGTCACGATCTCGCGGTCCGTGAGTTCGAGCCCTGTGTCGGGCTCTGGGCTGATGGCTCAGAGCCTGGAGCCTGTTTCCGATTCTGTGTCTCCCTCTCTCTCTGCCCCTCCCCCGTTCATGCTCTGTCTCTCTCTGTCCCAAAAATAAACAAACATTGAAAAAAAATAAAACCCTCCGGTGGCATTCCATCGTGATTGACATCAAATCTAAATGGCACCTCAGGGGTTGTTGTGACCTGGTCTCTCCTGCCTCTCTGGCCACATCTCTCTTCACTGTCACCTCCGCTCACCTTGTCCCAGCCACAAGGTCTTTGCTCGCTCCCTGCATATGTTGGATTTGCCCACGTCTCAGAACCTTTGCTTTTGCTGCCTCTGCCCAGACTGCTCTCCCCTGAGAGCTGCTTCCCACCATTCAGGCGCTCACTGCCCATTCAAGGTACCTCCTCAAAAGAGGCCTCTTCTGAGAGGCAGAACCGGGAAGATGTGGTATGTCTTCTCCTAAGCACTCTGGGAGTTAAATGGTGAAATCAACCCTTGCGAAGCCATCCTAAGGAGGCAGCAACACTCTCCAGCATGATTTAGGGCTTGAGAAGAAATATGTCTGTGAGGCTACGAGCTGGCCAGCTTCAGAAATACTGCAAAAGGCAAGCTCTGCCAGTGCCAACCAGACCCTGGCTCTGGGGAGAGAATGTTGGCCAGTGGACCTGGCCAGGGTTCATGTACCTGACTCTCTCAGCCTGAAACTGCTGATTATTAGGACCTACTCGCTCTGTGCTCCCAAGCCACTCCTGGCTGTGATTTGGCTGGTCACATATGTTTGCCCACTAGGAGAGCATCTGCTGCTGGTCATGCAGAAAGAAGTACTACACTTGCTGGTGAGAATAATTTCTCTTCCTGAAAATCAACAAATTGGCACTTTTATAGTATCCATCAGTCTCAAGAGTTGATCACTAATATCTCTTTAAGAGATGAAAGCCATTCTTTTGGTAAATCACACAGACTTGCTCAAAGCCATTCTACTCTGGATAAAAATCCAAGTCCCTCAGGGACCCTGTGCCTCTTCAAGACCACCTCACACATCTCCAGCCAGGCCAGGTCACCCCCCCCCCCCAGGCTTTTGCATTTGCTGTTCCTTCTACCTGGAAGAAACGCTCTCCCATCTGCTCTGTGCACGGCTGGTTCCTCTCAAATATCGCATCTTCAAAGAAGGACCACTCACAAGTGACCTTCTCATCCAAAAGAGCCTCCCTTCTCCCAGCTATTCCAGTTATTCTTCATCATACGACATCATTCTACTCTAATTCCCCTCATACACATGCCGCGGCTTGAACTGAACTCATAGGCTTGTTAGCTGCCCTTCACACTCCCTCTCATTAACAGGCCAACACTATTAGGGGCAGGGACCCTGTCTGTGTTGCTCATACTTAAATTCCAAGAGACAGTATCTCTGACACATAGTAGGTATTCAGTAAGTACTTGTTGAAAGAAAGAATGGATAGACACCTTAAATAGGACGATTAATACATCTAAAAAAGGTATTATGAAAGAAACCCTATCTGGCAGTGGGACACTCCATTTTATTAAAAGCAAAGCATATAATAAATTCTTGACTGGCTTTGCTAATAATTTTATTTTTTTGAAGGTGGAGTAAAGCAATCACTTCTGCTTGCATTCTTCTCAACAAGCACGTACTTTATACTTTGAAAGAAACAAAAACGTGCATTTTAAAAGACTTTGTATTTTTACCAAAAGCAACCAGCAGAGGGAGCCTCTCCAAGAAATTACAGTCTGTAAGGCCTTTACTGGAGGTGCAATGAATTACAAAGGAAATCAATCATACACGGAGAGTTCTGGAACCAGTGAACTGCAATTAGCCATTTTAGTACTAGTTGTACACCTTGGGGTGGGGAAAGATGTGAACTGGAAAACAAATTTAGGAACACAAAAATCTTATAGACAAGTGAGCTTTCAGTTTATTGTTTGATAGGAATGAAGATGTGTATATAAGTTAACAGTATGCCATCTCAATAATCAGATAAAAAATTGGAAGGGGGAGGTTTTGGGACATGAAGTGAACTGCCAACTGTGACTTGATTTATCAGCAAGTTCTAAAACTCTGGGCAGAGTCTACCACTGGGCCCTCTCATGTCTGGGAGCAATGGTTTAAATACAACTCGAATGCATTACCTGGCTCCCATTTTAGTCTCCCTGGGCACCAAGAGTGCCATCACGCCTGATCATGGCCATCTCTACCTACCTAAATGTCTCAGAAATTTTCTGTATGGTTACTCATTCATATCATAATCTTAATAACAAAAGTCGGCCAACACACGCTCATTTTTGCCATTAATAAAGTTATGATGCTGATCCTTTAGCTGAATTTCTCTGCACATCATCGGGATGAGCCGCCGGACCATGGAGCCGCTGGCGTCAGATGGCTTCTTTCAAGGCTTCTGACACACTGAGCCGCCCTCCAGAAAGGCTGTCTGATTTATTCACTTTCTGTGCCTGTTTTTGTGTGGTCTGGCTCAAACTTTTATTTTTTTATTTTAAAAATGTATTTATTATTCTAAAACAATTTTTCAACACCAGTGGGCAAAATGACATCATACTGTATCTTTCCTCTGCCTCTATTAGGTGAGGTTACACATTTTCTTCATCTATTGTTGATTACCTATTCATGCACCTGTCCATTGTCTTACCGATTTGTAGGAGTTTTAATAAACTAAGGAGAATACTTTATCATCAGTTCATAAATGTAATTAAATAATTAGAAACAAAAATGGCTCAGTCCACCCCCAGGTTGGGAATGGCATGAGCTCAAGATCATCAGGGTTGTTACTGGAACAGACAAAGGAGGAGAAGGAATTTTATGTTCTGTACTTAGTTTTAGAGAAACACTGGTGACTTAGGGAAAATGATGTACTCTGTTCAAAAGCTATGGACTCAGTAACAAAGAGAAGATAATATTGCTCATTATGATCCAGGAGTATATAACATTTTAGTTATACTACTTGTCAGACTATTTTTCAGATATTTTGGCTTCCTTATCATGGACTGACAACCATGACACACGATGTCAACACACCACCATTGCCCGTGTACCTGTGCAAGTAGCAAGACCTGACGCATCACCTAACACGGGGTTTGTCCAAAGCAAAGCAATGTTTTCAAAGACGTGCAAACTTCAATCATTAGGCTTGTGTTAATATAACAGTCACGTTACCATGTGGATGGGACTTGAACCACAATTCTGGAGCCCTCTAAACTGATTTGGGGGGCATAGGCTTCTTTATTTTCAATCTGTGCTGTGTCAACTACCACCTAAGAGAGAGTGAGAAAAACAACAATCAGCTTTTGGAGAGGAAAATGGATCGCAAATAAATCCAATACATGAGCCTACTAAAGCTGAGTGACTCTGGCAAGAACTATCCCCATGGCAAGGCAGTTATGCAGAGGCCAGTCAAGAGCCCCATGAAGACAAATGCAAGTAATAAAGATGACTGAAGACAGTAATACTTCAATAAACAGAAACCAAATTCTGAGTGCAAGATGTACTGAACTTTCCAAGCACTTTTAGTACTTTTTGCCAAACTATAAATATGTTAATTAGGAATTATTTTGTTTCCACTTAGTATTTTTTTTTTTTACTTTATGCACTTGAAAGAAATAAGACCGTCATTAAAAATTGAACCACAGCTTCAGAAAAGCCCATTTGTAATGAATGAGTACAAGCTAGAAGTGGATGAAGCTCTTTTTTTTACAAGATCATTTTATCCTCAACCATCAATAAAAACAGAAGTAGTTCAGAAATGTTAAGATGATTCTTCTCTCAATGATTTCTTCTTATTTGGAGGAGAGTCTTCAATATTACATAGGTGATATAGTAGCTAGGTAAGTTCGACAGTTTGACAAAATGACGACTATATTTTCAAATAACTAAAAGAATTTAAGAAAAAATCATAAAGCACTTCAAAAATAATCTGTTACAGGGCACCCGGCTGGCTTGTTCAGTAATCTGACTCTTGATCTCAGGTTGTGTGTGCGTGCCCCATGCGGAGTGTAGAGATTACTTTAAAAAAAAAAAAAATCTACATCTCTATATATATCTGTTATATTTCAAAGCCATGCAGAGTTGCTTATTATGATTCCGAACTCAGCCTCTAATGGAGCTGATTTCCACTGCTGTAAACAGATTTCCCACAGCTGGTCTGCAATGTCCTTTGGAAAAGACTTCCTGTCCAAGTAATAGCCATTGTTGGACCAGGCAGGTGTTTCCTCTCTCCTCCCATCTCCAGAACCACAACCTAAAGTTTCTTTGTCTGTCACACACAAAGGTGCCCTGGGAGCAAGGAGTAAGGAACTGGAAGAAGTTTCTGCTCTCTCAATAACCTGGGGCTTTTAATTTTTTTAAAAAATACGTTTTCCCAAAACAGACTGTATGTCTGTCTGCCTTATTTTACCCACTCCTTTCTAGAGAACTTATCCCCATGGCTTTTCTAGTTCCAGCTAACATGATCTTTCGGAATATGGATCAATTTCCTCAAGCCAGTGGGCTCCCACATACTTCAGCAGGGGGTCTCCAGCTTACTCCTTCTCTTCCCGTATTAAGGGCCGGATCCTAAAGGAAGCCTAACTACCCGCTGTGGACGGGCCCTCACCTGGCCCTACACAAGGCAGCACCACCCTGAGCTGGGCCACCTGAGGCCTCACCCACATGAAACGGAAGAACAGCATCCTCCCAACAGCTCCATTTATGAATAAAGTAGGAATTAAAGAAACAGTTTTTTAAATTTTCTTAATCTCTAATTAGCTTCTGTTAACCTCTGACTGAAATGCTGTTATCTTTTCCAAAAGTAGTCATTTAATCCTCGAAAGTGGGATCAAGGTTGTAAGGTTACATGAGTTCCAGGTGCCAAACAAAAAGCTAAGTGGTGACTTCAGAGATTGATCTCTGGATCCCACCTTTGACAAAAGTCACTCTTCTCTCCCAAGGTGAAAAGACTAAACTTATTTCTGAATTGATGTTGTTATTTCATTGTTAAGAAGGAGATAAACAGAGAGCTGGGATACAAAGTGACTGGATGGGGGGGGGGGAGCACTGCTTATACCACTGAGGTTTCTTGGAGGAGGCAGTGTTCGAGCTGACATCTGGAAGACGAAAAGATGTCACACATGCAGATTCAGAGGGGAGTCTTCTCAAGTAAGAAGAGCATCAATGGCAAAGGCCCGAGACAGGAAGAAGCTTGGCATGTTCGAGCATCAGAAAGATACCACTAGCATCAATGGCAAAGGCCCGAGACAGGAAGAAGCTTGGCATGTTCGAGCATCAGAAAGATACCACTGTCGTTCCAGAGTGGGCGAGCTGTGCAGAGAGGCCTCCCCATCAACCAGCACTCATGGAAGGTTTCTGCACAGGAAACCCGCAACATCACTTTGCAACTAGGTTCCCTGCAAATATGTATTATCAGTCTATACGAGAAAACAAAAAAGGCTTTTTAATGCTGCTGTTCCTCTACCTTCTCCACTTGCTGTAAATGCTGCAGTACTGAAGAACTTATAAGATTATTCAGTATTTCCACACTTGTGGCCCGCACCGCATCCTCCCGTGCGGGAAACACTCTCTGCTCTCTGCTCTCTCTCCGGGGCGTCCCACACGCTCACTCACCAGACCAGCCTGGCCGAACAGCAGCTGCACAGCAGTCTTGCAGGCGCCCCGCCACGTGGACGGGCACACCTGGTTCAGTACTTCGGTCACAGGAAGGTCGTCCCTGGGTGTAATTCCATTGTAGCAGCCCGCCTCCTTGATGAGCTGCAACATCGTATGCTACGGGTCGAGAAGATGAGAGTTCACCCCTCAAGATAAAGCTGTACAAGATTCTACAATGTGCTGAAATGAATTTACAAGTACACAATAGTCCTCTATTTTTCAATAGTGAAAAGATCACTGTTTCAGTCCCCCCACCCAAATCATGTCATTTTCATTTCTTAGGTAACTGTCATCAGATACCCTCAGAGAATACGGATACGCAGACATTAATACACACACGTGATTTCTATACTAGCAAAAAATATAGCATTACATTTGCTGACACAAATTGGCTGAGGAATTTTGAAATTCTGAATTCCTCTAAATAAGGAGACAAAATCATCTGGCAAAAATAAATACCAATGAAAACCTCAACTTTATTTTGGATGACCAAGTGGTCAGGTATGCAGACTCTGGAAACAGACTACATAGCCTCAAATTCCAGTCTACTACTTTGTAGCTGTGTGACCTTGGGCCTCAGTTCCTCTGTCAAATGGAGAAAAGAGCAGTGTCCGTCTCCTGGGTGAGCATTAAACGAGACGATGCATGTGGAGCCCTTGGCATGATGCCTGGCTCACGTGACGCTCCCAAACTGGTCATAATTACTGCGGTATCATGATAAAATTTCCTATCTAATTCACAAAAGTCCCCTAAAACATTAATCATAGATAGTATTTTATAGGGTACTTTCGAAACACTTTATGTTAAACATTTGAACAAAATTAGGAATAAAACCTGGCAAATGTCTGTTAAAATAAGTCATCATAGTCTGCTTTTAGACACCAGTTTACTAATGCCTCCTGCCTTGACTTCAGTTTTGTTTTTGAATCTATACCAGCCCTTAGGTTTCCCTTAAGAACGGTTTCCAAGTTCACACCCGGTATTGGAACCCCATGGAAAGCTACCGTCTTAAGTTTCAGGTTGTCGGCGGCAGATTCGTTGAAGGAGACGCCCTTCAGGAAGTGTGATCCTATCTGCACAGGGACGGTGGGAAGCTCACACTGCATGGGCTGCGGGGGGGTCTGCCTCCGCCCTGTCTGCTGCGCCTCGGCCTCGCTACAGCAGCCCTGCAAAAGGTTTGGAGAGGAGAGGGGAGGTGACCCACGGCAATTCTGCCAAGACAGCCGGTTCACTTGGTATGGCGACACTGCCATTCCACGGCTCCCAAGAGCTTCCAGAAAGAGAAGCATACCTGTAAACTGGCTTCAATTGCCTTTGGATTCAGGTGGAAACCAGCTTTCATTGCATATTCACAGTGGCCTAAGCTTTCCAGAGCTATTTTATATGCCTGCAAAAAAATTGTAAGAATCAAGATTACATGGCAGATCGTAGAATGACAAAGTCCAGGGACAACAGGAATTTAAAATTTCTGTAGTGACTGAATGACTTCAGGCCAACTACCACCCTACTATTCCTTCCAACTGGTTCAACCTCACAACTTGAATGCCCTCCCTTGTTTCTATCTGTCCTCAGATAACAAACAACACTTACTTGCAAAGCGCTGTCAATTTTCAAGTTCAGTTCCTTGAGCTGGTGCTCGGGAATGGCCGCACTCTGAGAACAGAAGAGTTGCTGCACCTCAATGCCCGCCAGGCGGCTGTCACAGCCTCTTTCCCTCAGTCTCGATGTCGCCTGCAACAGTAACAGCGACGGGAAGGCACAAGAGAATGTAACAGACTTAGCTATGTTTAAAAAATAAGAAACTAAGAAAAAAAACAACGGAGTTAAACCCAGATGCTATCTGAGCATTAGATATATACCGAACATTCTGGATTGTCTGTATTACCAAGTGAGCAACGAGAAATCAGGGAAGATTAAACCAAGCATCTTGAAGAGAAAGCAAACCTGACACAGAACTACTTTATTTAAGAAACCCTGGGGAGGGTGGGGTGCGCCTAGGTGGCTCAGTTGGTTAAGTGTCTGACTCTTGATCTTGGCTCTCGGCTCAGGTCTTGATCTCAGCGTCATGAGTTGAAGCCCCACGTTGGGCTCCATGCTGCATGTGAAGCTACTTAGGAAAATAAAAAAAAGAAACCCTGGAAAAAAGACTTACCTACCTGTTATTAATTTTTCCTATATGTAAAACTTTCACATTTTAAAAATGTATTTTTTTTTGAGAGAGAGAGAAAGAGAGCATGCACACAGGTGGGGGAGGGGGCAGAGAGAGAAGAGAGAGAGAATCCCAAGCACGCTCCGTGCGGTCAGTGCAGGGCTCATGAACCGTGAGATCGTGACCTGAACTGAAATCAATATTTGGATACTTAACTGACTGAGCCACCCAGGCACCCCTGTAAGACCTTTACATTTTTAATTTCTCTTTTAAAGACAGCCAAACTAACATATTGGCACTTGGAGTTTCCAGAATCATCATATTGAACATATAAGGTTAGGTGTTCCTGTACACCAAAGTAAAAGGCCACACCAACATAGAACAGGGAAAAAACGTACCCTGGAGTGTTAAAGGAAAAATAAGACTTTTGAAATCTGCACAAAAAAATTTAAATACTTATTGTTTGGTCATTAAATATGTTCATGAACAAGACAGAGAAACAAGAAAAAAAAACTAATCAATGTCTTATTGTGATGAAACGTTAAGTTACTTATACATATGGGTCAGGACTGGAGAATACAGAAAAAATGTATTTAATTTCTTAAATGGGAGAAGGAATTCAGGATGAACTGCCTTCCAATTTTTCAATGTCTATTTCTGTTGCAGTCACATTTGTGCAACAAATAACATTTTTTAACAGCTAATTTTTGTTCTTCTGCTGTAGGAGTTACAATGTTTACCAAAACTGCAGAAAGGTAATTAGCAGAAACAATGCTATAAAGTTCCAAAGCTTCACAAATTACACATGTATGACTACATTCCATCCAGTCCCTGAACCCTAACTAGTCTTACCGTTTAAAACTATTTGACTCTCTAAGATTCTTTCACTGAAATATTTGGCCCAGAAGGTCTTGTGGTGCATATCTATGGCTAGGCAATGGAGCGCAAAGCCTGGTGCCTACCATCTTAGGGCTGACAGCCTCATGGGCCAAACAAAACATTTAAACCATTTAAAATGGAGAAAAACACACCAAGGAAAACAGGGAGAACTATCATAGGGAGGAGCACCCTAAACACTCAGAAATCAGCATTTAGGTTATGAGTTTGAGGTGGAGGAGGAAGTCAGCAGAAGTGTGGGATGGGTGAGCAGACATGTCAGCAAAGAAACTAGAACCCAGTGAGCAAGGGAGACAGCGACCGCAGATGAACCAGACTGTGTGGGACTAGGCAGGTCATGGTGAAGGGTCGGTACTTCACCCTAAGGAAGTAGCAACATCATCAAACTTTAAATGGAGGGAGATGAAGGGTGGCAAGACAGGGAGGGGAGAAGGGAATCTAGCCACTGCAGGTGTCTGGGGAGAGTAGGGACATCCTGAACTAGGGCAGTGAAAGGGACACATGTGGGGTAATGCTTTGGGGTGGAACCTACAGGGCTTATGGACTGGATGTAGATGTGATGGAAAGACAGGAGGATAAATCTTCAGTTTCATGCATGAATGACCCAGTGTGGAATGGCAGCACTTGCTAGTATGGGGAAGATTTGGGCAAGACCAGGGGTGTGGGGAAAAGCTAAGCCTGAGCCACCTAGATACCTGAGGTAAGCAGCAGCTGAATACAGGGGCCTGAAGCCCACAGAATTGGACTGGTCGCACATATGTGAGGGCCTCCAGCACACAGGCAGTTCTTAATGTCCCAAAGCTATATGGAGACCCTACAGGGAGGGCACTCAGAAATGAGCACTGTGAAACGGACATAAGTTGTGTGTATAAGTTGTGTTGAAGAGAAAAAGCTAGCAGAGTAGATGGAGAGGATGGCCCAAGAGATTAATGCCTGCTTCAGGGACGCCACAGGAAGAGAGGGTCTCTAAGGGCCCGTATTGCTGTGAGCTGCTGAATGGAGTCAAACGGTTCCCTGGATTTGGCCACACAGAAGGCACCAGTGACCTTGATGAGAGAATGCCTGTTCTTTTTTTTTTTTTTTAATGTTTATTTATTTATATTGAGAGAGAGTGAGAGCTTGAATGTGAGCAGAGAGAAAGAGAGAATCTCAAGCAGGCTCTGCACTCTCAGCACAGAGCCTGATGCAGGGCTCAACCCCATGAACCGTGAGATCACAACCTGAGCTGAAATCAAGAGTTGGACGCTCAACCAACTGAGCCACCCAGGTGCCCCTGAGAATGCTCGTTCTTCTTGCGTAGGAGGGGAAGCCAGATTTCAGCGAGCTGAATGATGCTTTTTATATAAAGTTTCATATTGTGCAAGATACACCTTATACTACTTATGGATACATGTATACAGAGTAAAAAATATAATATGTGCAGGACTCACAAACTCCAAATTCAAAAGAGGTTATCTCTACAAAGGAAGAGATGTGAGTAAGGCAGTAAAAAGGTACAAAGGAAATCAGCTGCATTTGTAAATAATATTTTTTCTGTTAAAAATAAAAAGCATGAAAGGGACGCCTGGCTGACTCAGTCTGTACAGCACATGACTCTTGATCTTGGAGTTGTGAGTTCAAGCCGTACGCTGGGCATGAAGCCTACTTAAAAATAAATAAGTGAGCATATAAATAAATAAACAAATGGTATGAAGCAACTGACAAGAAGTTAAGATTCACTCGACAAAGCTAAAAGGCAGACAGGGTATGTGCGACATTTCCTATATGCTTGAAATCTTTCATGATAATCTTTTTTAGAATGACTCAAAGGTACGGTAGACAATACTTCCAAGAAGTTGGCTGTGAGAAGAGCAGAGAAACAGGGCAGAACAGCGAGGATTTCTGTGTATGCGGGTTTACGTAGTGGGTGGGAGGGCATGCTGAAGAGGAGGGAGAGAAAACACAGGGCCTCACCACAGAGGCCTTGAGGGTGGGGGAAGGTGGGGACAGGGCGGACCCCGGACAGGAGGGGTCCTGTAATGAAGGGAAGGAAGAGACGAGGGTCTGAATGGGGGAAGCAGTGTGGTTTTGGGGTGAAGAAAAGGGACTGCTGCCAGGTGGATTCTAGTTCCTCGGTACAGTGTAGGGCAGGGTCACCGGCTGGTGGCTAAGTGAGTGAGAAAGCACAAGGGCCTGTGCAGACTGCAGAGGGTGAAGAATAAGGTGAAGGTGAGGAGATCAAGGGACTGCTGGAGTCCTCACGAGCGCTGGGTTCTCAGCATGATGATGTCAACAGGAGACGACTGTGAGCCCGGTATTAAGGGTATGAATATGAGCTGCATGATCAGGAGGCTGGAGCCCAGCAACCAAGAGGACACAGAGGTCTGCGAGGTGACAAATGGCCACCTGCAATAAGGTCAGCAGGTCCCACTTCCACACTGGACCTCGATTAGCATTTCAGGGCTGCTCTGACAAACACCGAGAGGCAGGGGAAAGCCCTTAACAGGAAAGAGAGACCAAAACAAACAAGAAAAAGAAACTGAAAAGAAATTCAAAAGAAGAACAGAGAACAGCATAAAACTGAAATAATAAGAAAATTAGAGAATGTACAATGTGAGACTAGTAAATAATATTTAAAATTTTGATTAAAGGAGATTTCTAAAACATGAAATACTCTGCCAACTGATTATGGAAGGATTAAAACTAAACATTATATAAACAAATCAATATTATACTCCTTAACTGTAAATTATCTCTTTCACTATGTAAAATGGATCAAAAAGTCCTAGTCAGTCCTAGTTAAAGTCTTGACTTGGAAGGCTTTTCACTCCCACCCTCCCCGGAAACACCTGAAAACAAATAATCCAGTGAAGAAATGGGCAAAAGACATGGACAGACATCTTTCCAAAGAAGACATCCAGATGGCTCATAGACACGTGAAAAGATGCTCAACATCACACATCATCAGGGAAATATAAATTAAAACTACAATGAGTTACCACCTCACACCTGTCAGAATGGTTAAAATTAACAACACAGGCAACAACAGATGTTGGCGAGGATGCAGAGAAAGGGGAACACTTTTGCACTGTTGGTGGGAATGAAAGCTGGTGCAGCCACTCTGAAAACAGTATGGAGCTTCCTCCAAAAGTTAAAAAAAGAACTATCCTACAACCCAGCAATTGCACTACAAGGTATTTATCCAAAGGATACAAAAATGCCAATTCAAAGGGGCACGTGCACCCCGATGTTTATAGCAGCACTATCGATAATAGCCAAAGTATGGAAAGAGCCCAAATATCCAGACTGATGAATGAATAAAGATGTGGTGTGTGTGTGTATATATACACACACACACATATATACACAATGGAATATTATTTGGCAATCAAAAAGAATGAAATCTTGCCACTTGCAACAATGTGGATGGAATTAGAATATATTATGCTAAGTGAAATAAATCAGTGAGAGGAAGATATACATATATACATATATATATATACACGTATACATGTATATATACATGTATATATATATGTATATATACACACACATATGATTTCACTCACTTAAACAAATGAACATAGGGGAAGGGAAGGAAAAATAAGATAAAGACAGAGAGGGAGGCAAACCATAAGAGACTCTTAAATACTGGGGGCACCTGGGTGGCTCTGTCGGTTAAAGCGTCCGACTATGGCTCAGGTCACGATCTCTCAGATCGTGGGTTTGAGCCCCATGTCGGGCTCTGTGCTAACAGCTTGGAGCCTGGAGCCTGCTTCAGATTCTGTGTCTCCCTCTCTCTCTGCCCCTCCCACACTCACACTCTGTCTCTGTCTCTCTCTCAAAAACAAATTTTTTTTTAAACTTTTTTTTACATTTATTTATTTTTGAGAAACAGTGAGACAAAGCGTCAGCGAGGGGGAGGGGCAGAGAGAGAAGGAGGCACAGAATCTGAAGCAGGCTGCCAGCTCTGAGCTGTCAGCACAGAGCCTGATGCGGGGCTCGAACCCACAAACTGTGAGATCACGACCTGAGCCAAAGTCGGACGGACGCTCAACCGACTGAGCCACCCAGGTGCCCCTAAAAAAAAATTTTTTTTAAAGAGACTCTTAAATACTGAGAACAAATTGAGGGTTAATGGAGGGGTACTGGGTGGGGGGATGGGCTAAGTGACAGGCATTAAGGAGGGCACTTGTTGGGATGAGCATTGGGTGTTACCTATAAGTGATGAATCACTAAATTCTACTCCTGAAACCAATACTACGCTATACGTTAACTAGCTTTGATTTAAATAAAATTTTAAAAATAATAAAATTTAAAAAATAATAATAAAAAGAAGAATATGTGGGGCGCCTCAGTTGGAAGAGCATGTGGCTCTTTATCTTGGGGTCGTTTGAGCCCCATGTCGGGTGCAGAGATTACTTAAATAAATGAACAACAAAACAGAACAAAACAAAATACCTACAAGAAACGTGCTGTCACTGACCACATCCCCACCTGGCTGCCTGGCTGGCCGCTTTACCCTCCGCAGCCAGCTCTGGCCTGTCTTTCCAGACTTCGGCTCCAACCTCTTCTCCCTGGTCTCTCTTCCTTGAAGCTTTGCTGCACTGCTCCTAGTTGGAGGCAGGACCTTTTCTCTGGGCTCCTGCACACCTCCATCACAGCCCTTTAGCCCTATTTTTGTAGGCCCTCCCTCTTAGGAGGCTGTGAGCAGAGGCTGTCACCCCAGTGCCTGGCGCACGCCTGGCACAAAGTGAGCGTTCACAAAAGCATTCACTGTGAAATGAACGAACAAGCTAATGATAACGGTTTAAAACTAACAGTTCTAAATAAAATGCCTCTTTCAGGAACCAACAGGCAAAGGTCCTCCGGAGCCTCTCCTAGTTGAACATAGGGCACCAATCTCCCCCAGGGAGGGTTACCTCAGCAGCCCCCCGCCAGGATCGCACGGCTTCCTCCAGTTCGGGTGTGTGGCTCATGCCAGATAAGCCGCCGCCGCCGCCATTCTTCTTTTCTGGCACGACGACCTCGGCAAAGCACGAGTGAGCCACTGGCTGGACCTTCTGTAATGCCTGGGTCAAAAACTGGAAATGGACCTGTACCACTGTCAGGAAACATCGCCCCAACACCTGTGAAAACAAGAAAGCCAGGGGATTTTTAGGTTGTGGGCTGCTACTGCATTAGTGCAATAAATTCTCAACTATCAGTGTGAGCAGAAGGTAACAACACTTGGAAGTCTGAAATCACAGAAGTTAGAAGGTCACCAGCCTTTAGGAGGATCCTTGTTCTCATGTTCGCACCTGGGCGCCTGATGTCTAGAAGTCAAGATATTTCCACCAAATCGCAAACCCCATGGTTCAAATGGGCCTTCCCAGTTCCCAGCTAGCCCCCCACTCCTGTTCTCCGCTCCCCTCATGTGGACTCGGGCTCACACCAACCCTTGGTTGTCTTTGAGCTCTTACTGAACCAGAGGAACCCACAGTTCCAATTATGTCCACACGGCATTCAGAAGGCAGAGTGAAAGCCGTGTGACTGAAAATCTGAAAGGTCGGTTTGACTAGAAGACGACACTATTTATTAGAAATGGAATCCAAAGATACAGGTTATTTTGGTAACAATGTTATTAACATAGTTTTATTAACATAGCTGTGTGTCATTAATTCCAGTCTTAGGAAACAAAGCTGATAGACCAGTCTTCTAGGAGTCAACAAAACATACTGGACAACTCTGTCAGAACAGTAGAAACTCACTCACCCGAGACATTATCAGTAGTTGGTTGGTTGATGGAACATCCATTAAAGTAGGGAATTCATTTAAAAAATATTATAGACATATGTTAATATGTACTATTAATATGTAAATTATTATAGTTACATATCAAAAAAATACCATAGACCATAAATATTTTAAGACACAAATGTGCATTTATCTGCCAAGGCCAAGGCTGTTTATTGACACTGTCGTTCCGTTTGCTTTCTTGAGGCAACCCTAGCTACAAGGTGTTCTCTAAGATTTCCTAGTTCTTTTTCTTTAAAGGAGAGCAAAAACTTGTCACTTACAAAGTAACTTGAGCAGAGAACTTCCCGATTACTGACATCTTCCCCTAAGCTTTTACAGTTGTTTGGTCCATACCAAATTTGACATTCACGTTTTTCCCATGGAGGGTATGTCATATTCCACTGGTTTACACGGTGGATTACTTACTTACAAATTACTTTATTTACTGAGTTTGCAATTTATTCAACGGGTAGGAGCGCAGTGGGGAGGGCTCACTGGCTGTCGGTGATCAGTGCACTGCCTCGGGGAGGTGCTGAAGGCTGGGTAACTGTTTCCATTGCCTGTACAAGGAACCAACACCTAACCCCAGTGTCTACCCTCTAGTCCAGCCCTGTCCCTTAAGGCAGCCAGAAACAAGATTCAAGTCTGGCCCCACCTCCCAACATACATTTCCGATGCTGTCTTTTTCCATCTCCACTGGTCAGAGCTCTGCTTCCTAGAGAAAGAGTCAGGCAAGTCTCAGTGGTAACACTTACTCACCCCGATTTTCCCCTGTGAAGTCACCAGGGCCAAACTAAAACAAACTCACACAAATCTCACACCAAAGCATCCTCCTCCTACAGAGAACAATTAGAATTACAGGCTGGATCCCCACCCAAACCTCCTGGGTTTGCACTCATACCTGCCTCAAAGCTCCTCCCCCCCATCAATGATCGGTGCCAGATGGGGCAGGGTGAGGGACACAGATGAAGCAGACCTAGCAACCTAGAGCGATGTGACAGGAATAGAATAAACAGCATGTATTTAGTGCCACTGTACATAATATTTAGTACACAATAGCAGCCAGCCTCAATCGAGCACTCAGCCTGTACTTCACCTATGCTAAAGATCTCACATGGATTATCTCATTTAATGCTAGGAACAACCGTACGAGGTCATTCCCATTTCACAGGCAGGAAGAGTGAGGCACAGAAAGGTTACGAACTTTGTCATGGGGACACAAACTGGAGGCGACAGAGTGGGCACTTGACTCAAATGTCTGTGCCCTCAGCCAGTATGCCCCACTGCCTTCAGTCGGCTCTAAGCAGCTGGATACCGCTGTCGGCTGGCAGCACTGAGACCAGGCACCTAATAAACTCCATCTTAACTGGTTTAGGCCACAATGAGGGTACCCTGAAGCCCCATTACAAGGCACACACGGGAGGAGGAGTGGAGCTAGCTCCTCTGGCACACACTCTTTCTCTGCCTCCTTCCTCGGCCTCTTGCCGGCTATGGCAAAGATGTACGTGCCAGGTACCATGTGCGCCGGGGTCACGGTCTTACAGCTGCGGATGATTCAAGGGTCTCATTCATTCCTTCAGCAAACATGTAACATGTGAATACCCGATACGTACAAAGCACAATAGGCTAGAGGGTGCTGCAAGAAAGACGATGAGCAAGTCCTGGTCCTCAGGAGGGTTACTTCCTGATGGTGGAGAACAAACTGCTAAGTGGAGATGCAAAGTCAGGGGCCACCGGAGAAGGAACACAAGGGGGGTGGGAAGGAAAAGGCTCTCTGAGGGAAGGACTAAGGGAAGAGTTAACTACTCTTCCCCCTTCTAAAAAGGGAAAATGCTGGGAAAGGCCTGATGCAGGGTCCCAGGGTCCAGAATAGGACAGCGCCGGTTGATGGGAGGACGGGGCTGGGGAGGGTGCCCCCGTTGAGGGCAGGGTGGTGGAAGGAGGGCGATGCTGCTGCAGGAATAAGTGGGGGAAAAGATGCCGGACAGTTTAAAGGCAGACTTTTGGTATGTTGTCTCCACCATTCTTACATGTTTGACCTTGGATGAGTCATTTAATCTAAATTTCTTCCCTGTAAATAAGGAATGATGAGAACAAGAACTCGGCATCTCCCTGTTCCCACCGGTGACGCAGGGAGCAGCAGTCCAAATTACACTTGTAACAAAATATCTGTGCCGGAAACATTTCATTAAGAGCCGATCAAAGCAATGGCCACCTTGGATTTGGAAAAGCAATTTCACAGAATATCTGCTCTAAAAGTTTCAAGTAACAGATGCATAAACACGACCTTGAGAGAGAGCGCCTGCCTCTGGGCATCTCCTGTCTCAGCCCAGCTCCCCTCCTGGAACACACCCCACCCACCTTGAACCAGACTTGGGCCAGTCCTTGGGGGTCTTCCTGAGAAACGTGGAAAGAAATACAGACTCTAAAGTTGTGAATTCCAAAGCAGGTGACCTCAGGGCCGTGGGCAGCTATTTTCTCCCTCACACGGAGAATGCTGCTTGGACTGCAGGATTCAGTGAGGCTGAAGAACAGACGTGGCAACCCGGGGAACGGATGAGTGGAGTGGTCAGAGACACTGCAGTTTAAAATGTCAATGCAGCTATACAGTTGCAGCGGTACCAACAGCCACCTTTATTGAGCGCTTAACCCATACCAAGCACCTTACTTGCAGTGAAGCAACTCTGTGGGTAAGAGAAATGCATCCATTTCCCAGATGATAACACTAAGGCTTCGAGAAAGAAACCTGTTCCAATGCCATGCAGGAGATAAGAGGTGCAGCAGAGATCTGATGCCAGATATGTTCCACTCCAAAAGCTGTACTCCTAACCACTAAGCCACTGTCTCCCTATGACAAGATCCAGGACATAGCCACAACAGGGGTGGCTACTAAAAGGAGGGGAACCCTGATATCCCCCGCATACTGTCAGGCCCTGAGGCGGGAGGCATGGCTCAGTCTTCTCTAACAGAGGAAAAGGGACTGGGACAAGAGTATCAAGTGGGGTGGCCTGTGGCACTCCTAGGTGGCATGAGTCTCATCGTTTATGAATCCACAGCAGAGAGCAGCTGCTAAGACTGGCTGGAAATGGCAATATGAAAACAGGGAGAGGATACAAGGGGCTTGGGAGAAAGAGCAGCTTCTCTTACCTCTTGAGGAATTCCAAATCCAAAAACATCTGTTCGGTCCTTCAGTACATCAGTCTCATTTAAGAATTATGAATAAAGCAATTGGATTTAATTGGCATTTGCATCAAAAAAAATTTTTTTTAAGTTTATTTATTTTGAGAGAGACAGAGACAGGGTGAGCAGGGGAGGGGTAGAGAGAGAGTCCCAAGCAGGCTCTGCACCATCAGCACAGAGCCTGATGTGGTGCTCGAACTCACTAAACCGTGAGATCATGACCTGAGCCGAAATCAAGAGTCAGACACCTAACCGACTGAGCCACCTAGCTGCCCCGGCATTTGCATTTTAAAAAGACTAACCTAGGGGTGCCTGGGTGGCTGAGTCGGTTAAGTGTCCGACTTCGGCTCAGGTCATGATCTCACGGTCCGTGAGTTCAAGCCCCACGTCAGGCTCTGTGCTGACTGCTCAGAGCCTGGAGCCTGTTTCAGATTCTGTGTCTCCCTGTCTCTCTGACCCTCCCCCATTCATGCTCTGTCTCTCTCTGTCTCAAAAATAAATAAACGTTAAAAAAAAAATTAAAAAAAAAAAAAAAGACTAACCTAGGGGAGCCTGGTTGGCTTAGTAGGAGAGGCATGTGATTCTTGATCTCAGGGTTGCGAACTGGAGTACCATATTGGGTATAGAGATTACTTAAATAAATAAGACTTAAAAAAAGAAAGAAAGAAAGAAAGAAAGAAAGATAAATCTATTCAAGGCATCCCAAGTTGGTGGAATTTCAGGCCAATATCAGACTTCTGCATTAAGAGAAATCTTTTATTTTATTATTAAAAAAAAAAACACCCTCAGTTTTCATTCAGTTATTTTTTTTTTTAAGTTTATTTATTTTGAGACAGAGACAGAGAGAGAGGCACAGACAGACAGTTCGAGTCGGGGAGGGGCAGAGATGGAGAGAGAGAAAGAGAGACAGAGAACCCCAAGCAGGCTGCACACTGTCATGGGGGAGCCTGACTCGGGGCTCAAACCCACGAACTGTGAGATCATGGCCTGAGCTGAAATCAAGAGTCGGACACTCAACTGACTGAGCCACCCAGGAGCCCCAAGAGAAACCTGTTAATGTGACTTCAACTCCTCATAAAAGCCCAATTCCTGAATATAAACTAATCATTGACCTTGCCACTCCTGCCTCTAAATTTCCACAGAGCATTCTGGATTATAAACAGCCATCAAAGATCTACTAAAAGGAAACCTTGTTTTCTGGGACTCCCTGGTGGTGGCAGAAATGCAGTATGAGTTCACTCTCCCATTCCCATATACACATACCACATCTGCTGCTAAGGGTGTTGTGTTGATGGATACAACCAGAAAACTTTCTCTTCTTGGTGATGTTTATATTTTATTAATTCAACTAGGTTTTAGTTTAAGGTCACCCTACTCAGTCCCCCAAAGACCACCCTCTCTCACTGCCATAGTTGCAGAGGACCAATTTAACTCTACCTTCCTAGAATATTTCAAACTTTAGTTTTAGTTACTGCTCTTCTAGGGCCAAGCAAGGCCTGGCTCAGCCCTGAATCTATGCCCGTGTTGGGATCATGGAGCGCCCAAAGCCACCCATCCCCCAGCACACCTAGTGATTTTCATATCGATACACACAATATCTCACTAAGTTCGTTTTCTACTTAACCTCACTTAACAATCCATCTTTCTCACATCCCTAGAGTGAAGAACAAATAAAACCGATACATATACCACATGGTCAAATGTCCAGGAAATCCATCATTTATTTCTGATCAATTTAAAAGTCCAGAGTGAATGAAATGAAGGCGATCTGGATTGGCTGCTTTTATTAGAAATTCCAAAGTCATTCAATCATTTCTTTCTCTTCAATATTTACTTTTACCTTAAACATTGCAGTTGGTTCCAAGTTCCCTCAACCTTGCTCTTTTGTTCGTATGATAATTCCAGAGTTATTACATAATGACCTAACCAAACAGACCAGAATGTGATATAAAAACCTAAATGTGTCTCCAGAGAAATAGAGAATGCAGTGGACCATGCCCAGGCTATGGAAAGTGCTTGCAAAGATTAGATTACAGTATAAAAATGCAAAAAAGAAACTTACTGCAACTATGTATAGTCTGACCTAAAAATCGATTACAGGGAGTATTTAAATATTTAAAAATTTAAAAAGCAACTAACAAAACGACAAAGATCTCTTTGCAGCAGGTATTAACCTAGAGTATAAAGAAGCTGCCATGTTATATATATGAGGGAGAATACAGAAAGGAAAGAAAAGCTAACACCTGCCCAAGGGTGGCTGAGCCAACACCAAATGCTAATCACTCACACAAGATTATATTCTGCCTCTGGATATGCTGCTCCCTTGCTGGTAAAAATATCGACAGACACAGTTTCAGAACTCCTACTTCATGGACCGAGCACTCGGGTGCACAAAACCTTTTGTGTCAGTAAAACATAATCATTGCAAACAAATTAGGGGGAAAAAGATCAGCTAAATAAAAATCTACCAAATATTACCAAATAGATATAACCACTGATTACATGTTTCCTGTACAGCCTACATTTGTACCTGTAGATGGTCTTTTTGTAAAAACTAGATTATATGTCCTATTTATTTAAACATTTTTTTAATGTTTATTTTTGAGAGAGAGAGAGAGAGAGAGAGAGAGAGAGAGAGAGAGAGAGAGAGAGAGAGAGGGAGAGAGAGAGAGACAAAGCAGGAGTTGGGGAGGGGCGGGGGTGGTGGTGGAGGGAGACACAGAAGCTGAAGCTGGCTCCAGGCTCTGAGCTGTCAGCACAGAGCCCAATGAGGGCTCGAACCCACGAACCGGGAGATCATGACCTGAGCTGAAGTCAGACACTTAACCGACTGAGCCACCCAGGAGCCCCTATGTGTTCTGTTTTATAACCTGCTGTCCAAAAGAAAATATATCAACAATTTATTACCATGCCAACACGCACAGGGAGTTTTATATTTTAGCTATGTTGCTATAAATCTTAACAATTAATAAGGATAACTATAAAATATCATTCAGGACATGAAAGAAGTGAAAGGCTACTCAAGGTAACTAAATCCATATTAATTTTGGTAAGCAAAGGACCCTGCTCTTAGAGTAATTTTTCCTATTCAAAATGCAAGTTTCCTCCATAAACAAGCAAATTTATATTGTGGGTTTCTATGGGGCATAGATAAAAATATATTTAAGTCACCCAGACAAGCATACGGCCTGGGAGCCTATTAGAGTTCAGGAAATTCTTTTTGTTGATATGACTGTATTTTTCATCAAAAGTTGGCACTTTGATCAAGAAGAAAAAGTTACCAGGGTGCCTGGGTGGCTCAGTCAGTTGAGCGTCTGGTTCTTAGTTTCAGCCCAGGTCATGATCTCACTGTCAGTTTGAGCCTCATGTTGGTTTCCACACTGACAGTGTGGAGCCTCCTTGGGATTCTCTCTCCCTCTGTCTGCCCCTCCCCTGCACTCTCCTTCCCAAGATGGATAAATAAAAAAAGAAGAAGAAAATACTATAACTGGGATGTCTGAGCGGTTAAGACATGTCTTTTTTTTTTTTTTTAATGTTTATTTATTTATTTTTGAGGGGAGTGGGAAGGGCAGAGAGAGGGGGATGGAGTATCCCAAGCAGGCTCCACATTGTTACTGCACAACCCAATGTGGGGTTCAAACCTATGAACCATAAGATCATGACCTGCTGAAATCAAGAGTCAGAAGCTTAACACACTGAGCTACCCAGGTGCCTCAAGGCACTGGTCTTAAGAAGAAAATACTAAGGGCGCCTGGGTGGCTCCGTTGGTTAAACGCCCGACTTCGGCTTACATCATGATCTCACAGTTCGTGGGTTCGAGCCCCGTGTCAGGCTCTGTGCTGTTAGCTCGGAGCCTGGAGCCTGCTTTGGGTTCTGTGTCTCCCCCTCTCTCTCTCTGCTCTTCCCCTGCTCACGCTCTCTCCCTCTCTCTGTCAAAAATAAACATTAAATGAAAATTAAAAAGAAGAAAATACTAAACTATCTCCACTGAAAAAAAATGATTAAAAAGACAAATGGGGAATTCAAAGTGGAAATTCACTCCATCAACATTATTTTCACCATAGGACTCTGAGGAGAGGCTTTCTGCATCCCAGGACCTGGTGCCACGTGTGTCAACCTGTTCCCTGAGAGAGGGCTCACCGCACACATCAGACCGACTGCCTCTGTTATTCTTGTGAATTCCAACCGGTGACGGCTGTGGCAAATCCTGGGCTGAGGTGGAAAAGGGGGTCGCCCACCACCTCTCAGCAGCATCTGGAACAGTGGGTCCCTCCCGCTCACCCTGCTCCTTCTTGAAACACTTGCTTCTCTTGGCTTCCAAGACACTGCACTTACTCCATCTCTGCCTCACTCTCCGGCTGCTCCTTTAGCGTATTCCTAGGCTGCTTCCAAGTCATCTTCTGACCTCTAAATACCGGAGTGTCCCTGGGCTCACTCATCCTTGGATTCGCCCTCTGGTTCTCCAGTTTATATTCACTCCCTTGATGACCAGGTCCAGTTTCGCAGCTTTAAATACCGTCTATTGAATCTACTGTTCCCAAGTTCCTATCTCCTGTCCGGACCTCAGCCCTGAACTCCAAATTTGTATATCCAACTGTCTACCTGACATTGCCCCTGGGATGTCAAATAAGCACTGCAGACCTGTTATTCCAGCTACTCTTCCCCCACTGCTCCCCGCCTCAGTAGAGTGCTACCAGTGGTCCAGGTGCTTGTGTCATAAACCCTGGAGCCATCTTGCAGCCCCTCCCCTCTCCCTCATGCACACCCATGCACACCCCCATGGTGCTAGAATATTAATCAGCCTTAAAAAGGAGGGAAGCTCTGACACACGCTGCAATATGGATGAGCCTTAAAGACAATGGTAAGTGAAAGCAGCCAGTCACAAAAAGACAGATATTGTATGATCTTATATGAGGTACCTATAATAGGCAAATTCATAGAGACAGAAGGCAGAATTGTGGTTTCCTGGGGTTGGGGAGAGGGCGGAATGGGAGTTACTGTTGAAAGGGTTCAGGCTTTCAGTTTGGGAAGACGAAAACGTTCTGGAGTTGGATGGCGGTAAAGGCTGCGCAATACTGGGAATCTGCTTAATGCCACTGAGCTGTACACTTAAAAACGAGTACAGGGGCGCCTGGGTGGCTCAGTCGGTTAGGCGTCCGACTTCAGCTCAGGTCACGAGCTCACGGTCCGTGAGTTCGAGCCCCGCGTCGGGCTCTGTGCTGATGGCTCAGAGCCTGGAGCCTGCTTCCGGTTCTGTGTCTTCTTCTCTCTCTGCCCCTCCCCCGTTCATGCTCTGTCTCTCTCTGTCCCAAAAATAAAAATAAACGTTAAAAAAAAAAAAAAACTTAAAAAAAAAAAAAAACGAGTACAACTGCTTCTAGTCACCTCCTCTGCTAACATTCTGTTCTAAGTTATGATCATCTCTTGCTTGGATTAATTACTATAATAGCCTCTTAACTGATCTTCCTGCTCCATTCAATTAGGATTAGGTCTGTCTACACCCAACAGCAACAAAACAAATGTAGTGGCTTAAACAAGAGTGATATTTACTTCTTTTCTTTCTAAGATAAAAAAATAAACCTAGGGTTAGGCAGTCTAGAGCAGGCAATGGGGACTCCCGGGGTCACAAGAAACCCAGTTCCCGTCCTTCTGCTCTGCATCCTCACGCAAGGCTGGCATTCTTCAGTTGCCTCATAGTTCTAAGTGGCTAAATGACCTTCAGCCATTGGCCTGCATTCTAGAGAGCAGCCAACTGGGACAGGGGAAGGGTGTACCCTCTTCTCTCTAAGGAAACTTCCCAGTAGACTCATCCCAAACCTCTAGCTACATCTTCCCAGACCTGAATTTATTCAAGAGACCCCCAGATGTAAGGAAGGCTGGGAGTCCAGTCCTTTTTCCAGGCACAATATGTCTGAAAACAAAACAAAACAAATCCAGGGTTTTGTTACTAAGGAGAGAGAGGACACTGGATTTGGGGAGCCAACTAGCAGCATCTACTCGCTCTTAGAGGCAACTTTTTGCACAGGGAAGTCTTAGAAAACAGAAAGCGGATTATTGTAGTCCCCTGCTCAAAATCTTCCTATGGCTTTCCACTACAATCAGAAGAAAATCCAAAGTCCTCATTCTGTCCTATAATACTCTATGTGAACAGGCCCCTGACTATTCTCTAAACTTATTTCCTATCCTTCTCAGCTCTAGCCACCCAGCTTTCTTGCTGTTCCTCAAAAATTCTGAGCACAGCTCCTGTCTCAAGTCTTTTGCACAAGCCAGGAGAGAGAGAATCCCAGGCAGGCTCCACACATAGAGCCTGACTGGGGACTTGATCTCACAGTTTGTGAGACCATGACCTGAGCCAAGATCAAGAGTCAGATGCTTAACTGACTGAGCCACCCAGGTGCCCCTGTTTTGTTTTGTTTTTAATTTTTTTTTAATATTTATTTATTTTGAGAGAGAGAGAGAGAGAGAGAGAGAAAGAGAAAGAGACAGCATGAGCAGAGGAGGGGCAAAGAAAGAGGGAGACACAGAATCCGAAGCAGGCTCCAGGGCTCAGAGCTGTCAGCACAGAGCCCAACCTGGAGCTTGAACTCACAAACTGCAAGATCGTGACCTGAGCTGAAGTCAGATGCTCAACAGACTGAGTCAGCCAGGTGCCCCTGGTTTCTTTCTTTCTTTCTTTTTTTTTTTTTTAAGCAAAAAAGCAGGGAAAATCCCTTCCTCCCAGGGTGACTTCTGAGAGATCAACAGCTGCAGAAGAGCTTGAATGTGGCTGTAGAGGGGAGCTTTTGAGTATCTACACATCTGTTCTGCCGCAGGATTGAAATACAATGTGATGGGCTATAAGGAAGAGAAGTACCAAGATTTCACCTTCTCCGAGTAAATTTGAATTGAAAATAAGATAAATCAAAGACCTTTGTGCTCCTGCAAACTTCTGTGTTTCAGGATCTGGGGCCTGAGTCAGGTCACCTAATGTTCCATACTTCCTGCAAAAACACCATTCAACCATGGGTGTATACGTGTGGGATAAGAAGGATGGGACACTGGTCAGAAGCAGAGAGAGAAACTGAGGTCTTAAAAGATGGCAAAAATTGTCCCCCAAATACATAGTGGGTCAGTGATATTCTGACTCCTTAGCATGCAAGTTCACTGCCTCCTCCTTCAAACCATTCTGCGCCCTCTGGTGTAACAGTCAAGTTCCTCCCTACCCCTAATATGGGGGGGGGGGGGGAAGGGGAGATGTCATTTTTGTGCCAACTGAAAATACTTCTAGACATTGCCAAGTGTCCTGTGAGGAACAGCCCACCCTGACCCACTGGGGAATGAACCACTGCTCTATCTGGAGCATCCTTCCCTCTGGAATTTGTACAGCTGTAGTTCTGATAGTCATTGCTCAAATGTCCCATCCTTGGCCTTTCCTCTACCTCTCTCTCCCCCCTTATCCTTCTTCATTTCTCTCTACAGCACCTCTCACCACCTGACATTTGCACATGCTAGTTGTTTTTTGGTCTGTTTCCCCACTTAGAAGCTAAGCTGGATGAGGGTAGGATCTTGGTTTTGCTTACTCTTGCGTTTTCAGTGCCTGGCACGCCAAGCCAAGCCAAGCGAGCAGCATGGTGACTCCAGGGCTGAGTGCAGGACATCAAAAGGCCAGTATCTTTGTGAAAATGACATCTGATCCACGCCCCCCCCCCCCCCACTCTTCCTGCTTTTTCCCCTGGACAGCTCTTCTGCAGCCAGCCCACAGAGACCAGCTGCAAACCTTGAGATTACTTTAAGGGTGACCTTACCAACAGGCACAGGGAAGATCACGACTCTTGTGGAGAAAGGAAGTCCATAAACCACACAAGGCTTTCCTGTGACAACTCATCCATGAATAAAGAATCACGTATAACATTTGTTATGGCTTGGAACTGTACGCTTATTCTTTCAACCTAAGAGCCAGTAATATAATTAACGGGTATGCTGTTAATAGAATTAAGGATATGTGTAAGGGAATAAAAAGATGTATTTTCCTTATATGTTTCTCTGTGCATATCTATTTGCTGTTCTCTGCATAGATCCATAAGATAATTAATAGTAGTTATATCTGGGACTGGCATGGAATTGGAAGGGAGGATCATTATTTTTGGAAAGGGAGACTTACGCTATTCAGAAATGTTTGAATTTTTTATCATGAGCATGTACCATATATACGAGAAACTAATTTGTTAAAATCAATAATCAACAGTAATATATCCAAAGCATTCCCATTAAAATGAAGACCAAAACAAGGATGCTCACTCTTTTTTTTTTTAAAGGGAACACTTTTTTTTTTTAATTTTTTTTTTTTAACATTTATTTATTTTTGAGAGAGATAGAGACAGAGCATGAACGGGGGAGGGGCAGAGAGAGAGGGAGACACAGAATCGGAAGCAGGCTCCAGGCTCTGAGCCATCAGCCCAGAGCCCGACGCGGGGCTCGAACTCATGGACCGCGAGATCGTGACCTGAGCTGAAGTTGGACACTCAACCGACTGAGCCACCCAGGCGCCCCGGATGCTCACTCTTAAAGGTGATTATTTCACATATTAAAACTTATGGTCAACACAAAATATGTAACTACTGGAAGGGAGGAGACATATGCAGATGACGTGACCATATATACACCAAAAAACCCCAAATAAACAAATCGAAACATGAGAATTATTGCATTCAGTCATGTGGAAGGAGACAAAAATCAAGGATGTTTCCATGTTATAGAAAAAAATGCTAAAATAGTATCTCATTCATTAGAGCAACTGAAATATAAACTATTTAAGAATTTCAAGAAGAGGGGTGCCTGGGTGGCGCAGTCGGTTAAGCGTCCGACTTCAGCCAGGTCGCGATCTTGCGGTCTGTGAGATCGAGCCCCGCGTCAGGCTCTGGGCTGATGGCTCAGAGCCTGGAGCCTGTTTCCGATTCTGTGTCTCCCTCTCTCTCTGCCTCTCCCCCGTTCATGCTCTGTCTCTCTCTGTCCCAAAAATAAATAAAAGTTGAAAAAAAAATTAAAAAAAAAAAAAAAGAATTTCAAGAAGAAATATGGGCATCTCTGGGGGGCTTGACTAGTCGATTGAGTGTCGGACTCTTTTTTTTTTTATAATTTTTTTTTTAATGTTGATTTATGTCCAAAGGGGAGAGAGACAGACTGTGAGTGGGGGAGAGGCAGAGAGACAGAGAGAGAGAGAGAGAGAGAGAGAGAGAGAGAGAGAGAGAGAGAGAATCTGAAGCAGGGTCCAGGCTATGTGCTGTCAGCACAGAGCCTGACTCGGGGTTTGAACCCATGAACTCCAAGATCATGACCTGAGCCGAAGACAGACGGTCAACCAACTGAGCCACCCAGGTGCCCCTGAGTGTCCGACTCCTGATTTCAGTTCAGGTCATGATCCCAGGGTCATGGGATTGAGCTGTGCATCAGGTTTGGTGCTGAGTGTGAAGTCTGCTTAAGACTCTCTCTCCCTCTGCCCCTCTCCCATGCTACCATGCTGTCTCTCTAAAATTAAAATTAAAAAAAAAAAAAGACTTTTAAGAAGAAACATACACAATCATTAGGAGGGAGACTATGGAACTTTACCAAGAGGCATAACAGAAGACTTCACAGAAAGGCATAATTGCTAAAATCCTGAAAAACAAACAAAACAATTTAGCAATGCATATGGAGGGTTATAACTGTTTCTCATCTTCTGACCCCCTCCAGATTTGGGTGTGGCCTCCTTCGGAGGGAGCCCCCCTCAGAGAGCCACTCTCAGTCCTGTGGCTTGGGGGAGGTGGACTCCGCTTGTACCGCAGCCCTGGGGTGGGCATACAGTCAGACCTGGCTAATCGACGTGTCAGTTTAACCTTTCTGGTCATAGGGTCCAAGGACAGGCAAGGTGACCCAAGCCAAGCCAACCGGACTCAGTTCTGGAACTTTTGTCAGAACCTCAGGGAAAGCAGAGGTGCTCTTTCTGTTGAGTTGCTGGGGGCTCTGGCATGGAGACAGTCTGCCTAGCCTTCTGTCTAGGACAGTCCAGTCTGCCTAGAAATGAAGGGAACACTCGTGAAGGCAAAGAGAAGAGACAAAATTTGGGTCTTTTCGGTACTGTGTGAACCCCTGAATCCAGCCACGCCCAAAGAGCTTACTTGCTTCAGTTTCATAGGTCAATATATTGTTCTGTTGAGAGGTAGCACAGTGCTACAGTCAAGAGTTTGTACTCTATAGAGTGAGACCGCCTGGCTCAAGTCTGGATCTGCCGAGGAGACTTTTGATAAGTTGCTTCATCTCTCCACACCTCAGCGTCCTCATCAACAAAACAGGAACGGGAATAGTACCTAACTCATAAGGTTATTAATAGAATTAAGGGGCGCCTGGGTGGCTCAGTCCGTTGAGCATCCAACTTCGGCTCAGGTCATGATCTCATGGTTTGCGAGTTCGAGCCCCACGTCAGGCTCTGTGCGCACAAGCTCAAAGTGGAGCCTGCTTCGGATTCTGTGTCTCCCTCTCTCTCTGCCCTCCCCTGCTTGTGCTCTGTCTCTCTCACCCTCGAAAATAAAAGAAAAAAATTTAAAAAAATTTAATAGAATTCAGTGAATTAATGTGTAGAGTCTCAGAACAGAGCACAGCATACATCACTATTAGCTGCTTTTTGCTTTTATTGTCATTTAAGCTATTTGAGTTTGGTTTCTATCACTTGTAGCCATAGTGCTTTTTTTTATAAAAGCAAGTCTAATCATGCTGGTCTCTTGCTCAAAATCCCCCTTAAAAAATCCCATATCAGGGCGCCTAGGTGGCTCGGTTGGTTGAGTGTCCACCCCCTGGTTTTGGCTCAGGTCATCATTCACGGTTCCATGAGTTGGAGTCTGGCATCAGGCTCCACTCTGACAGTATGGAGCTTGAGACTGTCTCCCTCTCTCTGTCCCTCCTGTTCCCTCTCTCTCAAAATATGCAAATAAATTAAAAAAAAAATCCCATCTCATCCTGTGTAAGTTCTAAATCCTTACCAGGGCCCAGCCTAGTTCTCTGCCCTGCCCTAACCTCTTCCAGGCTGGGTAGGAAGTTCTGGTGTAGGGGGCTGGGTCCTGCCAGAGTAAGAGGAGCAGGAGAACTCTGAACCGAGCAGCAGTCATTGGCATCCCACGGCATCACACCTACTGTCTCAGTCTACTTCTCTGTCTGTCTTGTCCACAAGGCCTGGAGCACTTTTGACTGTTCTCACTCATCTTTGCCAGCTCGTAGCCAGCTCGTGTGTATTTTCTCCGGGAGGGTGGGTGGTAGCAGCCAGGTAAAGAGGAGAGCAGACCAAAGGAGCTGGTGAGGCCTCAGGAGGGGTCCTGGGGTGAGCAAGGACTCATGGGGTTCCTCCACATCAAGCTATTTCTATCTTCCTGGCTCTGGATATGTCAGCATCAGCCAGAGGGCAAAGAAGCCCAGTCTCGTGGGGGACTGGACACTGCAAACAAGCCCCCTCCACACAAAGACTGTACACTGGCCTGAGGCAGCCGTGGGGTACAGGGCACAACCCCTGTATATGCTGGTCCCAGAAGGATTTTAGGCAACTGTCATTTTACAGACACTCAGAATCCTGATTTGTAAAGACGAGGGAGGCTGCCCAAACAGGCTGTTATCCAAACCTGTGAAGTCTCACAAGCCAACCAGTAACCATAAACATTTAGAAGAGAAAACAATTCGGGAAAGCTAGTTCTATGTAAAATTATACTCCAGGAACTCTTTTATTTCTCTTTCCTTCGAATTTGCCCACCAAACCTAGTAGTTCCCTTATGTTCCCTGAAGCCTTTTTAGCAACTATTAAATTTTAAATCCTATTCTCCTAAAGGAAAGCACCATTGCCATTTGAGTCACCAAAATGAGGAGCACACCCTGCCTCCCTGCTGTTGGGGTCCTTCCTGCCCAGGGGGGTGCTTTTCTGCTTCTTCCTTGACTCACTTTTATTTTCTTCATTTTCCTGAAAAGTACCTGCTTTCCTTTTCATCACAACAACTTAATAATACTCCCTGTGATATTGTGATTTACAGTAAGAAATATGTATTTTTGGTCTTCTTCCAAGGTTCCTGGCACATAGCTCCTAAAACTCTTGGAATTTTCTATGTGATAAGAGAGATAAAGTGTGTTTTGTTATTCGTAACAAGCCTCTCTACACCATACCTGAGTTTATGTTGATGAGGTGACTTTTGAAAAGCCCCTAGGAATGGGGGGCCCGCTGTCAAGGGAACCAACCACTGATTACAGGTTTGGAACTTTCAGTCCCACCACTCTGGGGAAGGGAGAGGTTAGAAGTAGAATCAATCAACAACGGCCAATGATTTAATCAATCACACCTATATAATGAAGCCTGGAAAAAGCCCAAAGGACAGGGCTCAGAGAGCCTCTGGGCTGGTGAACACGGGCAGGTGCTAGAGGGTTGGTGCGTCCGGAGTGGGTGTGGAAGCTGCACACCCCTTGCCCTGCGCATCCCTTTCATCTGGCTGATAATGAGTTATAGCTTTTTATGATGTAGTAAGTAAAATGTTTTCTGAGTTCCGTGAGCTGCTCTCGCAAATTAACTGAACCCATGGTGGCAGTCATGAGAACCTCTCCTTTACATCCAGTTGGTAGTAAGCAAGGGTAACAACACCCTGGACACGTGATTGGTGTCTAAAGGGGAGGGGGACAGTCCTGTGGGACTAAGCCCTTCCACTGTGGGGTCTGATGCTAACTTCCAGTAAATAGTGTCAAAACTGACTCAGAATTGCCGGTGTGGGAAAAACTCCCAGCGCACATTTGGTGATCAGAAGTGCCAGAAGGGAAGTATTCTGTGAGGAGACAGAAAACAGAAGAGTCTTCCTAAAGACTCTTAAAGACTTCCTAAAGACTCCTAAACACTCCCCTTTCTGTTATGAGTCCACTTCATAGGCACAAATCCTCCAAGGAATGGAATCATTTATGGGGTATTCCTGATTCACTACTCCTAACATAAGTTTCTCTCTCCCTTTTTTAAAACTTGGAGTATGTCCAAACAAATAGAGAGTGTTAACAAACCCTCATATACCCATCAAAAAGCTTCAATAACCATCAACATCTTGCCATGTTATTATCACCCTTCTCCTGAATACCACCTTTTTTTGCTGGAATGTTTTGAAGCAAATCCCAATCAACGAAGACACAGTACATGTTCAAACTTCCCAAATTTTCTTTTAAAATGTCTTTTGTTTGCTTGAATCTCAACCCCAAAATGCTTATCTTATTTGGTTGTCATATCTCTTAACTCTCATTTTAGATGCCTTCTACCTCTTTTTTTTCCCCCATGCTACTTGACTTGTTAAATCAGGTCAACTGCCTATAGAACATGCCACATTCTGATCTGTCTAATGGCTTCCTTGTGGTGTATAATTTGCTCCACTATGCCCCGTATTTTGTGTAGACTGGGAATTCATTCCAGAGGACTGATGAGATTATGTCAGGTCCCCTCCCACCCTGGGGACAGGGGAGAAGAGGGAGAGGTGCAAGAATATACTATGGGGGTACTGTGCGGTTCTTAGGAGATATGATCAACTAACTGGTTATCTCATTTTTGGTGATGCTGAGGTTGACCAATGGATTTGAGTGAGAAAGTCCTGATCTTTCCCTTATGAAGTTCCCCAGTGACCTTTTACCAACTGGTTTTATCCTCCATTGTTGACCACTTGCCCGAGTCAGTTAATTCATTATGGTCTGCAAAATGGTGATTTTCCTAATTGTATCGTCTCTTCTATCCAGAAAATACAGAGATTTTTCTAAACAGAAGAACAACCTTCCCCCATCCAGTAGGGCTATTTGATTACGCTAAAAAACAGTTGTACCGGAGAAGCAGGAAATTTGTTTAATTCCTTGTTTTTCTTTTAATTAGCAATTTTCAGAATAATGAGTTGGTAGCACAGTGGGTCTTGGCCACTCAAAATCAAAGGATCCAGTGCTTCCAGAGTGGCAGCCACCCCCTGGCCCCAGTGGCTTCCACCCACACGGATTGGGCAGGGCAGACAGTACATCTTGTTGATCCACAATGAAGTTTACAAAATCACCCAAATTCCAGCTGCTTAATTAATTATATATTCTTCTAAAGGCTAAAATCTGAAGGCAATTTAGATGCTAGAAGAGTCACCTCAATAAAAGAATAAGCCAAAAAGAGTGGTTAGAAATTAGCAACAGCCTGAAAACTGGATTTATATAAGCTTTTAATGAAGTGAACTTCAGTTTCTGATTAATAGCAGCAATTTGGGTTTTCACTTGGCACATATAGTTAGGAAATATTGACCCCATAATCTGTTATGAAAGATCTACTAGTCAAAACAAGAGAGAAAATAAAGAAGAAACAATGAATTTTACCTTTAGGCAAAAAAAAAAAAACAAAAAGGAACATGCAAATTTAATTCCATTAAGGTTAATGAAAATCACATTTTGAAACCAGCCCCTAATATTTTCCATTGCTGTTGCTCTACAATATTTTTGGCATATATCTACCAAAAGAAATGTAAATATGTCTGAATTAAGGTTCTTACGAGTCAGTGCTTACAAATGAATTATTTCAAACAGATTCACAGATAATCACACAGTACACAAAAGACATTTGTTAGTGCATAAAGTTGAAGTTGAGATTCAATTACATAAAGGTTTGATTTAAAGTCTGCCTGCCCACTTACAAAGTGGTGATGATACTTGAAAAGCCACTAAAATTGCCAGAAGAAATAAAATAGAGTTTCCTTAAAGACATACAACTCCTGGGATCCCTAAAGCTGCCCTGGGCTTCTGGAATGTCTATGCACAGCATCTGCCCAGAGGGCCATGCCCTCCCAACACTGAGGCCCCAGCCCCAGCCCTAGAGGCCCCCCCCACCACCCCAAGAAGTGGCAAGGGCTGCTCACTCATCGCACAAGAATCGTCAAGGATGCTGTTCCTGCTGCCCTCCCTTCCACCTTCCCTTCAAAGGCTGACCTCAGGACACTCTGACCTCACCTCCCCCGCCCCTACTATCCTGTACTCTCCCTTTTGCTCACTGTTTCAGCCACAATAGGTCCTCACCACTCTCCAAACACTCAGGTTCATCCTGCCTCAGAAACTGCGCTAGCCGTTCCCTCTGCCTGGAATCCTCTGTTCCTGGTTATCAACAGGGCTTACTCCTTCACCTCCTTCAGGTCTTTATTTAAAAAAAGAAACAAGGGGGGGGGGGCGCCTGGGTGGTTGGGCATCTGACTTTGGCTGGGGTCAAGATCCTGCAGTTTGTGAATTTGAGTCGGGCTCAGTGCTGACAGCTCAGATCCTGGAGCCTGCTGCAGATTCTGTGCCTCCCTCTCTCTCTGCCTCTTCCTCATTCACACTCTGTCTCTCTCAAAAATAAAACAGTAAAAATATTTTAGATAAATAAATAACAAATAAAGAAAGAAACAAGGGGCCCCAAATGGAGTCACTTGTGCTAAGCCTCACATCAGCAAACCAAGATTTAATATTTAACCTAACTGCAATTTCAGCCTCTTCCAGGAATAATACCTGTAACCTGTCAATTTAGAATTACCTGGTCAACAGTAGTGAGGTAATCCACCCAAGAGACCCGTTCCATCTCATATAGAAGGTAGTGGCCTTGCCGGAAGCAATCCACTCTTTGCTAGAAACTTTCTTTGCCTGCTCCTTTCTGCCTTATAAAAGCCTTCTATGTTGTATAGCTCCTTGGAGCTCCTTTCTATCTGCTTGCTAGATGGGATGCTGCCCGATTCATGAATAGCTGAATAAAGCCAATAAGATCTTTAAAATTTACTTGGATGAATTTTGTTTTTTAGTGAGTCAAATGTCACCTCAATGACACCGTTTCTAATTATCTTATCTAAGACTGCAGTCCTCTTTTCTCTACACAAAGGGAACAATTTCTATCTTGTTCACTAGTGTATCCTTTGTGCCTGGCAGTATCTGGCACAAATAAAGTGTTCAATATATATCTGTGCAATGAATGCATGAATCACAAGTCAGTTTGATTCTTTTACTTACGTGTGCACTGAAAAAGGAATTTTATTAAAGACAAGTGATAAATACTTGTAAAAAGAGGTGGACATCTGTGACTTTCTGATAAATAAAAAAACACTTTACAGGATTGTCTATACTGCTTTAATATGGACTACACGGTTTAAGTGCAAAGGATAACAGATTTCTAGGACAAGCGATACTGAGGTAGATAAAATCAAGGAGAAAGCAGCCAATTTAGCCAGGCCAGCATTTTACAGGAAAACTGGAATTAACATAATCTTAAAAATCTCTGGTAGAGACAGATTCTCCGAGACTCAAAGAGAAAAGATACAGACAACAGGTCCCGTGTGGTCTACCTCACAAAAAGGTTTGGTTGGGATATTCAAAGCTTTGTATAAAGAACAAATTCAATATGGGAAACCATATTTTTCCTGAATTCACATTTTGGCTGGACTGACAGTTTGAGACTTATACAAAGGAATTCCCATGAAGCAGTTAATTAAGATCACATTTCCTATTTAGACAAAATCCCAGTTCATATACGATGTAAACTACGTGTTTTCTATAAATCCAGAGGAGGACAAGTCCTACCTAAACTGTCAACTGGCTTGTCCAAAGGTTGTTAGGTACTGCAAATATATTTAATGGATACCCCACCCCCAGCCCTCTTCCTTCCCCAATGTCCCATTCTTGGCGGAAGGCAAAGAGAGGGAGGACTCTTGGTAGAAGCAGTCCCCTTGGGCTTTTATGATGAAAAGGTCCTGGCAGCTGCTCCATCAGGCAGGTAATACTGCTGCTGCCTTACAACAAGGGAGGTGCCGACTTCAAGAACCAGGAAAGGGGCACCTGGGTGGCTCAGGTGGTTGAATGTCCCACTTCAGCTCAGGTCATGATCTCACAGTTGGTGAGGTGAAGCCCCACGTCGGGCTCTGCGCTGACAGCTCAGAGCCTGGAGCCTGATTCAGATTCTGTCTCTCTCTCTCTCTCTCTCTCTCTCTCTCTGCCCCTTCCCTCTTTGCCCTCTGTCTCTCTTTCTCTCTCTTAAAAATAAATAAACATTAAAAAACAAAACAGGAAAGAAATTAACAGAGCAACGGTTTTAGGAGTGGCAGTTTTTTCCCCTTAAAAGGATTCCAGTTAGAAAAATACTTGCCGAACATTTCTCTCTAATGTTGGTTTGGTACATAGTTGTGTTCTGCACTTCAGAGAAGGGCTATTAGCACCATTCAAGCCATGTTGGAAGCAGTAATAATAAATGATGACAACTGGGTAAAGTGTTTCAGAAACACTAATCACCTCTGATCTTCACCAGAACTCTGGAAGGTGGGTGGTAATTCCATTTTATTTTATTTTATTTTTTAAAGATTTTTTTTTTAAGTAACCTCTACTCCCAGTGTGAGGCTCGAACCCACAGCCACAAGACCAAGAGTCACACACTCTATCGACTGAGCCAGCCAGGTGCCCTGATAATTCCATTTTATAATTCCAGTTTATAGATGGGCAAAGTGAGGCTCAGAGAGTTTAGAAGATTTGCTCAAGACTATACAGACAGAAGCAGAGTCATTTTCTAAACCCAGAGCTTCTGATCCCATGCCTCATAACCATGATCCTAGCGCTTGTTAACTAGTGAAACACTACAGTTACAACTCATTTCTCTACCAGTGAGATTATAACCATGAGATTGGGAGGGTAAGGGGCAAAGTCACTGACAAGTCCAGACAGGACAGGACTCATGCACACCAGGTCTGTCCCAGAGCACAGAGTGAGCAGCCGCAGTTCCTAGCCAGGCACCGAGATCAAGGAGCACATCCCAGACCTGGCTGTGAGTAAGGGAACAGAACAAGCATGCTTTGGCCCCCCCTCTAGGGTGGGACAGTGGGATCAGTACTTTGACTTAGGTTTAAAATGGTGACAGGAATGCAAGCTGGTGCAGCCACTCTGGAAAACAGTATGGAGGTTTCTCAAAAAACTAAAAATAGAACTATCCTACGACCCAGCAATTGCACTACTAGGCATTTATCCACGGGGTACAGGTGTGCAGTTTCAAAGGGACACATGCACCCCCATGTTTATAGCAGCACTATCAACAATAGCCAAAGTATGAAAGGAGCCCAAATGTCCATCGATGGATGAATGGATAAAGAAGATGTGGTATATACATACAATGGAGTATTACCCAGCAATCCAAAAGAAGGAAATCCTGCCATTTGCAACTATGTGGATGGAACTGGAGGGTATTATGCTAAGTGAAATTAGTCAGAGAAAGACAAAAATCATATGACTTCACTCATATGAGGACTTTAAGAGACAAAACAGATGAACATAAGGGAAGGGAATCAAAAATAATATAAAAACAGGGAGGGGGACAAAACATAAGAGACTCATAAATATGGAGAACAAACTGAGAGTTACTGGAGGGGTTGGGGGAGGGGGGATGGGCTAAATGGGTAAGGGGCACTAAGGAATCTACTCCTGAAATCACTGTTGCACTATATGTTAACTAATTTGGATGTAAATTAAAAAAAAAAATTAAAAGAAAAAATAATAAAATAAAAAGTAAAATGGTGATGCATTTGAACACTGAATTCAGGGCTGTCCTCAGTCACAGTCCTCGGCTAAGCTCCTCTGCAGAGAAGTCCTACCTAGCCAGTCAAGTTCAGCATTGTGAGGCCCCAGGGATGAATGTTAAAGAGTCTCTCAAGGCCTTGCTGATAAAACCCTAAAAAGACCAACAGGAAAAAACCCAAATGCCTAGCCATTCCATGTGAATTGGTGAGTATTCTGAGGGTAAGACCCTTATTGGCCCATGGCAGTACCTAAGTTCCAGAAACAACAAATACTGCTCTGTGGAAAAAGCAAAATGTTAAGTCTGCGGGCCTAAACTTGGCAATCACACTTTAGAATTTACTTATAAGTCAGCTGTTTGAAACTTAGAATACACCCATAGATTCTAAAACCCATCAACAGCACTTAGTTTCCAGTCTAGCCTCCAAAGCCTGTTTAGCCTATTATGTACAAAATAATGGTAGTATTCCAGCTGTCCTAATCACATTTCAGTGGGGAAGCCAAGTCAAAATCCCAAACCACAACAATTAGAAATATTTCTCCTGGAGCGTCTGCGTGGCTCAGTCGATTGAGCGTCTGACTTCGGCTCAGGTCATGATCCTGTAGTTCGTGAGTTCGAGCCCCGTGTCAGGCTCTGTGCTAACAGCTCAGCGCCTGGAGCCTGCTTCAGATTCTGTGTCTCCCTCTCTCTCAGCCCCTTCCCCACTCATGCTGTCTCTCAAAAATGAATAAAATTTAAAAAAAGTTTTTAAAAAAGAAATATTTCTCCTTCTCAGCTCAAGTGGTCCATGACGGTCCCAAGAAAGCAGAAGGGCCAAGGTAAGTGCAACTTCAGCCCAGTAGCTTCCTAAACCCCCAGTCCTCAGGGCTGGTTCCTCCTGCTCTAGTTGTCTTGACCTGGGGAACAAGGGCACTCGCCAGGCAAGGGTTGGAGGGCAAAAGGGCCATGACTAACTCTGTCTCCTCTAGCACCTGGAGGCACGGGGCTGAAAAAGAGCTCAAAGGTGTTCAAGTTAAAATAAAAGCCTTTGGCCTTATTTTTCAAACCACTCTTGTCTGAAAGTCTAAAAACTAAGTGTTTATGTCATTACAGGATGAGAGCTGTGACAGGCTGAGTCTAATACTGTATAACCCTTTCTGAGAGGGCAGAGTCCCTAACTGCTCTCTTGCCACATCTCTGCAAAGCAGCGACCAGGCACACTGGTGGCTGAACGACATGGTCCTTTCTGTAAAACAAACAAAAGCCAAAGCTGTACATTTGTGCATGCGCACATATGTACCCAGACAGCAGTCTGGAACGGCACATGCTGGCCAGCTAACGGTGGCCACTTCTGGGAAACAGAATGGGATGGGAGAGTAAAGCAGCAGTTTTACATTTCACCTTTTGAATTTCTTTGCAGAAGTACATTTTTTTAAAGTTTATTTATTTATTTTGAAAGAGAGACAGTGGGAGTGTGGAAAGGGGCAGACAGGGAGGGAGAGAGAAAATCCCAAGCAGGCTCTACACTGTCAGTGCAGAGCCTGACATGGACTCGATCCCACAACCCTGAGATCATGACCTAAACCGAAACCAAGAGTCGGCAGCTTAACCAACTGAGCTACCCAGGTGCCCCAAAAAGTATATTAAAAAAAAATGCTTTATGTATATTTTACACATGTAACTCAAAAAATACTTGAAACTATCACAAGCCATTTTAAAAACACTTCAAGATGGTAATTTCCCTGAATATAAAATGTGATCATAGAAATAATCAGAAATTTAAAATATACTTGGACAGACTCAAAAGAAAATGACCAGCCGGTTCAGTAAACTACAGCCCACGGGCCAAATCCAGTTCAACAGACAGATCCAGAAGGTAAGACAGGTTTTTACATTCATAAAGGTTATTAAAAAAGCAGAAGGGAACATCTGGGTGGCTCAGTCAGTTAAGTGTCTGACTCTCGACTTCGGCTCAGGTAATGATCTCGTGGTTCATGAAACTGAGCCCGGCATTGGGCTCTGTGTTGACAGTGCAGAACCTGCTTGGGATTCTCTCTTTCCCCCTCTCTCTGCCCCTCCCCTGCTTGTGCGTGCACTCTCTCTCTCTGAAATAAACTTAATTTACTATTTGCTTGGTACCGAAAGTCTGATGATCCCTAATTTACACCAATAATACTCTTTTCAAATATAGTTCTCAATTCTCTTGGAAACACCTTCAAAATCACTTTTAAACAATACAAATTAGTCACATTATTTAATAGCTTACCTTTTTTATACCCCCTAAATTCACAGCAGTATAAATTAACTTGTTTAGCCACCCTAACCACCAGAGTTGGCTCAGAAGACGTGATTTCCTAAAATCAAATTCAGCCCCAAGATGGAAAGGGGCATTCTCTGTTCTAGCATTCAGGAACCTAACCCCTGACACGTTGTTAAAATGCACAAGGACGTGAGAAATCAAACTCAGAGGAACTCTCTGAGCAGCTAACAATGATTTTTAAAATCTAGCAGTGACACTAGCGACACTAATCTAGCAGCAGATCAGTTTAATAAATGATTTCCTAAATGAAGGAAATAGATCATCTTTATTCTGAATGAAATTTGTATTCTAATCTTACGTTCTAATCTAGAGCCCTGAAAGAGGGAGAATACTTCATTTTGATTAACAAAGACCCTAAGAAATATATTAATCAATTAATTTAGAACTGGAAAAATAATTTATCCCGTAAACATGTGTGAACTTTCTACATTAAACCAATGGTTCCATATAATGACAATTCACAAAGTTCATGCTCATATTTAGAATTCTCAGTCTCCACTATGTACTTTTAACAGTATGCTATTCAGAACTAAAGTTTCAACTTCAAAATTGAAAGAGCATAAAATACAGGCTGATTTGTTTAACAGTCTTTTAACCTACTTAATTTGAAATGAAAGCAATTTAGAACCTGGTATTGCACAAAGTGTTTTACAAGGACAGAGTATCAACAGAAAGAAGATGATCATCACTGCCGTGATTTAGGAAAAAAATGAAAACCGCATTCTCACTTCCCTCTGGAATACATTTTCCTACCCAAGTATGACACAGAAGATACTCTACCTCAATGTCCTGGAGGCTGAATTCCTTCTGATCTGTAAAGTTTGCGGCCCCAGCACTAAGTTCCATCAGCATCTTGGCGATCTCGGGCTTTATGGCTGAAGTCAGCCGACTGGCTGCTTCCATGACGTGCTCCTGCACATCTTTAAGCTGCATGGCTGCCTTGGAGTAGTGAGAGTTCCTAAACACAGTGCTGAAGAGATCCGTGAGGAAAGTACTGGCACGGCAGAAGACGTTGAGGGCATCCAGGTACTTGGAGATGCCCTGCTGGATGTCGGCGATGGGAGTGGAGTGGGGCATGGCGTGGTGGCAGCTGCCTGCAGCGGTCAGGCTGCCCAGGGGGGCGGTGGTGGCCGTCGACGCCAGGGGAGCACTCAGTGCTCGGCCCAGCTCAGGCATCGGGTACTGCTGGTGCTGCTGCACCTTCTGCTTGGACCCGCCAAGCAGGAAGCGCCGCTTGTAGTCCATTTTACTGTCCTGGGCGCTGCAGCAATACATGCGGGAGGGGTGGCTGTCCCAGTGACCGTGAGCGGGTCAGGGTCCTGATTCTATTTTCTTTCCCTCCAGAACTGTAGCGAGGTATAAAAATAGTGGAGTTCTGCAAATCTAAGTTTTAAAAAAGGCATTTCCATGAGGCAGGTGACCATGTGACCCAAAGTAGATGCAAGAACGACAGGTTTATGTAATTAATATTTTCAGTGTAGGCAGGACCCCTGACCAAAAATAAACATGTGTCCAAAATGCTGTATAGGAACTGTTAGCATTCCACTCTTTTAATAAAAAGATATGCTTGCCGAGAAAAATGTTTACTTATAATTGCTTTGCAAGAATATTTTGGTACTTGTATTTACAATGGCAGAAAAATAACTTAACTTTTAAAAAATGTAATATAATGTAATATAATGTATCTTCAATATACCAGAAAAGTTAGAACCCCCAAACCCACAAGCTGATCAACAGCAATTTAAAAAGCAGTCCAGTTACTTCACACTAGGTCCTGAAGAAGGAAGATCAAACCTCTGCAGAATGTTGACAGAGCCTGCCTGCCAAATCCATTCACCTGCAAAGCTTCTTCTCAATGCGAAACATTTCCAAATTTCCTTTGATGTTTTCTGAAAACAAGCGTTTTTTTAAAAAATGGCATTTGTTATTATAAGTCTCCTCCTCCTTTCTTTTTGTTTGCTGAGGTAGCAGTTTCCTTGTAACAGTAATAAGAGGTGCTTCCAGACTGGGCAGGCCCTCAATTGTAAAGTCTGAAGCAAGAATGCGCCGATGTATTTGTAAGGCCTCTAAGTCATTTCCTGTGAGGGGGAAAAATAAGATAAAGTTAGGAAAGTTACAGGACAATGAGGAATTCTGAAACATTAACTCCTGAAATGCTAAAATCCACAAAGGCGGGCTATAAGTAAGAAATCACAGACAACCTTACAAAAGCAGGTAGGGGAGCTAGAGTTGAACTATGACATGGTGACTATTAGAAAATTCTTCAAGTTGTACAAAAATAGTACAACCAGGAAGGTTTGATTCCACACCAACCACTTCAAAGCTGAGGCTAACAGGGCCTGGATTTGTGATGGTATTCGGCATAACCCTTGATTCCTCCCCAAAGAGCTCATAAATTCGCAAGGGGATCAGGAGAGTATCCAGACCACGGTGAGGATGGTCAACAACTACAGCAGTCATAAGACCTTAAGGGGGACTGCAAAAGAGAGTGAGGAGCAAAAACAGAGAGATATCAGAAGGTTGCTACAAAGTAAATGTTCCCGTGAGGTAGCCCCTGACCGAAGGATAGGTTTTCACAAATGCAAAGGGATGGGTGGGGTTCCCCAGCTCAAAGGACCACCAGAGCAAAGGCCCTGAAACAGGACGGCACAGAGGGCATTCAGGATACTCCAGCTGGGCGGAAGCGCAGGGCACAGACAGAGCCTGGTGTGGTGAGTGGCTGACAGGAGGTCTGCCGACAGGATTCCCCTCGTCCCCACCTAGGTTCCCCTCTGGATGTTCAAAGGGAAGCCTGGCGGGGTGTGTGCTGGTTCTCATACCCTGGGGCACCTTCTGTAGAAACCCCGGCTCTGCACAGGTGTAAATAGCAACATCTGGGCTTCTCTGGTTACAGTTTCTGGTACCTTTAATGTTTATTTATTTTTGAAAGCACAGAGCACAAGCTGGGGAGGGACAGAGAGAGAGGGAGACACAGAATACAAAGCAGGATCTGGGCTCTGAGCGGTCAGCACAGAGCCCGCCCGACACAAGACTCGAACCCACAGACCGCGAGATCATGACCTGAGCCAAAGTCGGATGCTTAACCAACTGAGCCACCCAGGCGCCCCTCTGGTCCTTTAACAGTGAAGTGGTGTGACTCTTCTCAAACAGCTAACATCAGGGCTCACATTTGCCTGAACTATCTGTTCTCCCAAATGTAACAACAGTCCAAGTCTATTTTACCGAGTGTTATACTTAGTCCCTGTTAAACTACAAACTACATGATCTCTGAATATAGTTTGGCCTACTTATTGATAAGTAGGTTTTCTTTCTTTTCATTTTACTTTTTTGTTGATAAAAAAATAGAAGTCACACTTTGTCGCTCGTCTTGGCCAACCACCAAGCCTTTACAATTGCACAAGGAACGGAGGAAGGTACGGAGGCTAAAAGAGCAAGAGATGAGAGAAACACACATACACTCTAAAGGTGTAGCAACTCTAAGCCAGGTAGCATGTAAGTACAACTAACCTGGCTGCCATTTGCAGCTCTGTGTTCAAGAGAATCTTAGCTCTTAAAAAATCTGGGGCGCCTGGGTGGCTCGGTCAGTTGAGCGACCGACTTCGGCTCGGGTCATGATCTCACGGTTTGTGAGTTCGAGCCCCGCATCAGGCTCTGTGCTGACAGCTCAGAGCCTGGAGCCTGCTTCAGATTCTGTGTCTCCCTCTTTCTCTGCCCCTCCCCCACTCATGCTGTCTCTCTCTGTCTCGGAAATAAACATTACAAAAAAATCTCATAAGCTTTTTATTTTGTTTATTAATTTTTTTAATGTTTATTTATTTTTGAGAGAGAGAGAGACAGAGCATGAACGGGGGAGGGTCAGAGAGAGAGAGAGACACAGAATCCAAAGCAGGCTCCAGGCTCTGATCTATCAGCAGAGAGCCCGACGCGAGGCTCAAACCCATGAGCTGTGAGATCATGACCTGAGCCGAAGTCGGACGCTCAACCGACTAAGCCACCCAGGTGCCCCTCATAAGCTTTTTTAAGAAACAACATATCAGACAACTACTTGTAAGAAATGTTCCCAAATGTTCTTTTTCCAAATTTATGACAATAAGGAAATCCTATCTATCCCTACCCAAGTGCTCTATTATAACTGATGTAGCTTTACAAATTCTGATGTACAACAGAAGTCCTCAACAGGAATGCTGTTTACACAGAAACCATGTGGTCTATGAAAGAAAATCATCGCCTTGCGCTGGCTATAGTGAGTGTCTTGCGCAGTTCTGAGGAGCACTCTTTGTTCTGTGTGACACACGGGTGCCTGTGGCTCTGACAGTCCACCCCTATTCCTCTGCTAGTTGGTCCTGAAAGGCCAAGAAGACCCATATACTTACCTAATTTTAAAGAAAGCATCATAAATAATTATACTCTTTTTTCACTTTACGTATTTCCAAAATTTACTTGAATCAAACTTATAATGCTTAAAGATAACTATTTCTCACCAAATTCATCTACAAATTCAAAATCAAAATCTAAACCACCTTTTTTATAGAAACCAGCAAGCTGATCCTAAGACTCATATGGAAATGCAAGGGACCCACGATGCCCAAAACACGTATTAGAAAAAAATATGTTGTTGAAGAGCCTGGTGGCTCAGTCGGTTAAGCGTCTGACTTCGGCTCGGGTCATGATCTCATGGTTCATGAATTTGAGCCCGGTGTTGGGCTCTGTGCTGATAGTTCAGAGTCAGGAAGGATACTGCTTCGGATTCCGTGTTTCTGTTTCTCTCTCTCTCTCTGCCCCTCCCCTGTTTGCACTTGCGCGCTCTCTCTCAAAAATAAATACACGTTAAAAAAAAAAAAAAAGAAAAAAATACATTGGAGGATTCACACTTCCTGATTTGAAAAACTACTATAAAGCTATAATCAGTGGAGTACTGGCATGAGGAAAGACACATAAATCAATGGAAATAGATAAACATTAAAAAAAACTTAAAAAAAAAGAGCAACAAACAAAAACAATACAAGTATGAGCAACAACGTGGAGAACCTAGAACTCTCATACAGTGTTGGTAGGAATCTGAAATGATGCAAAACACATCAGTCTGGATGCAAACCGTCTGGCAGTTCCTCAAAATGTTAGAATTGCCATATGACCCAAAATTCCACTCCTAACTACGTACCCATGAAAACTGAAAATACAAGTTCATATAAAAACTTACACATGACAGCTAAATAAAATCATAAGCGAAAAACTTATACACAAATGTCCACAGCAGTATTATTCGTAAGAGCCAAAATGTGGAAACCACCCAAATGTCTATCAACTGGTAAATGAATAAACAGGATGCGGTACAGCCATACATATCATTCAGCCATAAAAAGGAATGAAGCACTGATAAATGCTACAATGTGGACGAACTTTGAAAATATACGGTAAGTGAAAGAAGCCAGACACAGAAGACCATACAATGAGAGATTCCACTGACATGAAACATTCAGATAGAGCAAATCTACAGAGATAGATAAAAGTAGGTTAGTGGTTGCCAGGAATCAAAGACACATAGAGAATGGGAAATGACTGCTAATTAATACAGAGTTTCTTCCTGGGGTGATAAGGATGTTCTGGAACTAGATGGTGGTGATAACCATACAACTTTGTTAATACAATAAAACCCACTGAATCACACACTCTAAAATGGTAAATTTTATGGCATGTGAATTATATACCAATAAAAAAGGAGATACAGGAAAACATATATACCACTGGCTTCCAGAAATGTCTATTTAGGATAGATGAACAAAGGTCTGATAGGCTACATCTGAAAAATGACCCACTGGTTCCTGGGTAGATCTGCAGCACTGTGGGTAGTTACTGACTGACTAGGGTGGTGATCACCTGGGTGTTTATTTGGAGGTAAAAAACTAAGCACTGTTGTTATAATTTGTGCATTTTTCTAAGTTCAGCAAAAAATTAAAGGAAGATGGGGCACCCTGGTAGCTCAGTCGGTTAAGCATCTGCCTCGGTTTTGATGATCTCACAGTCGAGAGACTGAGCCCTGCATGGGGCTCTGAGCCGGGCGTGGAGCCCGCTTAAGATTATCTTCTCTCTCCTTCTGCCCCTCCCCCACTCAAGCTTGCTCTCTTTCTCTCTCTCTCAAAATAAAAAAAAAAAAAAATTAAAAGAAGAAAACAAAAAGTTAACTAGCATAGAAAGGAGGGACACTTGGGTAGGGAAAAAACACTGAGGGTGGGAAGGGAAGAGTGGGACCTGAGAGGCGGTAAGACAGAGATTACCAAATGACTGGTCTCAGTCAAATCTCCTTCCTTCTTTATAATAAACCAGTGGGGCCACGAATATGTGCACTGCACTAGTCTGAAATGTGTGTGCTTATATGACTAATTTGGAGTGTAAGAAAAAGTTCTAGATTAAAAGCCTTGGCAAACTCTAAGATTCAGACCTAATCCAAACTGCAATTTCACTATTAAGAAGAGAGCAACAGGGATGTCTGGGTGGCTGAGTAGGTTGAGGGTCTCACTCTTGATTTCAGCTCAGGTCATGATCCCAGGGTCATGGGATCGCGGCCCACATCAGGCTCGATTCTCATTCTCTTGGGGCACCTGGGTGGCTCAGTCAGTTGAGCATCTGACTTCGGATCAGGTCATGATCTCTAGTCTGTGGGTTCAAGCCCTACATAGGGCTCTGTGCTGTCAGCTCAGAGCCTGGAGCTTGCTTTGGATTCTGTTTCCCTCTCTTTCTGCTCTTCCCTAGCTTGCATTCTGTCTCTCAAAAAATAAAACAAAACGTTAAAAAAAAAAATGATTCTCATTCTCTCTCCCTCTTCCTCTCTCTCCCTCTGCCCCTCTAGACTCTGCTTGTGTGCACTCTAATTAAAAAAAAAAAAAAGAAAAGAAAAAAGAAAAGAGCGACAGATTCATGAAAATAAAAACATGTAAAGAAAGAGGAGGGGAATGATATCAAAAGTGCTGCCACTTACTCTGCAGTAAGGACCTCTAAAACTTCTCTTTTCCATAAAAACAATAAGAACACTGGCCAAAATGGTCAGAATCAACTTTTCCCAAACTCTGGAAACTAACAGGCTTCCAGAAAACTGGAGAACATCTATTCAAGAAAAACAGCTGAATTTCAGTATGAATAGTGAGTTCTATAGCATTTTAACTTGACCTAGTTCCATTCCCTGTTCTCTAACTCTGTGATAGAGTTGAAAACTAATAGCTGCATTTGCAGTGAAAACCAGAAGGCAGGCAGCCACCAGAGGGAGCAAAACTGGGCTAGAGGTCCTACAAAGATTCCAGTCCCTAGAAATTAAAATTATTTGACCTATCTGGTAGTTCCCTGAAAGATCCCACTTCTCTATCTGAACTGACATGGAACTCGCTTGGAGATGGGAGAAAATCAGCTTTCCAGAGTTCCCACATTCTGTCACTTAAAATGGTCAGTTTTCAAGTAAATCTTACAAGACATGAAAGAAACAAGAAAGTTTGACCCATACACAGGAAAACAAACAACAGAAAGAATTCCTGAGGAAACTGGATTTACTAGACAAAGACTTAAAACCAGCTATTTAAAAATACATTGAAAGAACCAAAGAAACCATATGTAAGGAACTAAAGGAAAGTACGATAGTGCTGTCTCAGCTAATAAAGAATACCAATAAAAGATAAAAACTCTATTGAAAAAAATAGAACCAAACAGAAATTCTGGAGTTTAAAGATATAATAACTGACATAAAAAATATACTAAGTGGTTCAACATAAAATACACTAAGTGAGCAGAGTCAGCACACTTGAACATAAATCAAAATCATCCAGTCTGAGGAGCCTCAGAGACCTGTGAGACACCATTGGGCATATGATGGGATTCCTACAAGGAGTGGAGGGACAGGCACATATTTGAAGAAATAACGGCCAAAAACTTCTCAAATTCGATGAAAAACAGGAATCTACATGAAGCTCAACAAACTCCAAGTAGGATAAAATAATCAAGTTGCCTAAAGCCAAAGAGAATCTTGAAAGCAGCAAGAAAGAAGCAACACATCATGTACAGCTGACCCTGTCATTTATAGTAGTTACATTATGTAAGGTCATCACGCAAACTGTAATTTGCAAATACTGAATCAATACTCTTAGAAGACACACAGAATTCAATTCCTATGAGTCTCTGGTCATAACATTTTCATCAGTCAATACACAACCTTGTTTTATTTGTTTCTCTTTAAACATCTTATTTAATATATATTGTTGATTCATTAATATTGAACTAACAACCAACAGGACTGTACCTCATGCCTTAATGAAGCTTATCTAACACATGTATTTTATCTATATGGCATATCATAGCTTTCTTAGGCTTAGGAACACTTGACAGCTCTTTAGTACTATGCTTGGGGGCTTTTTAAACAGTGAAATTGCCAACATAAAGCATAAAAATGCAAAAACCATGGCATTGGATAGATTATGGAATAGACACCTTACAATCTAAGAGTTGAAATGAGAAGGCAGAGCATCACCTTGTTTGACAGCCACAGGGGTGTGCACACTGGGCAATTCAAAATTTTTTGTTACTCTGCACATGTCCAAAAATGACCATAATAGCTTCACAAGTTCTGATTTTGTATTACAAATAAATTTTAGTCATTAAGTCAATCCACAAATATAGAATTTGAGAATAGTGAGGATAGACTATACAAATATACTACCTGAAATACCTATATTCCCAACATAATGGGGTATACCTCTTCTCAACAATTTAATATACAAAACATCAACCTTTGAAACAAATAATCACAGAGTTAATGAACATCTTAAAAGATACACAGAGGTTGCTCTTTAAATACTGAACCCTGAATATACTTAATGTAATATATCAACAGTTCCATTATGCTCAACCTGTCAGGATTTCATGGATTTAAAAAAAAAATTTTTTTTTAACGTTTATTTATTTTTGAGACAGAGAGAGACAGAGCATGAACAGGGGAGGGTCAGAGAGAGGGAGACACAGAACCTGAAACAGGCTCCAGGCTCTGAGCTGTCAGCCCGACACAGGGCTCGAACTCACGGACCGAGAGATCATGACCTGAGCTGAAGTCGGCCGCTTAACCAACTGAGCCACCCAGATGCCCCTCATTGTGATTTTTAAAGATTCAAGCCTATATAAGGTACAATCCATCTGATATTTAGAAGTGTACAGTTTATATAGACAAATTTATGCTTTAAGAGAACAATTACATCTGGTGAATCATTACTCCTTTTCCCTTCAAGAATGTATTATTTAAAAATTTTAATTTAAGTATAATTAATATACTGTGTTATGCTAGGTTTCAGATAGAAGGAATGTATTATTTTTTCAAATAAAAATAATTTTTCTAAAATCCAAACAAGTTGGGGGATTGTGTTATTAGTCATTAAACATTTTATTTTAGGGGTGCCTGGGTGGTTCAGTCGGTTGGGTGTCTGACTCTTGATTTTGGCTCAGATCATGAATGATCTCGCAGTTTGTGGGGTTGAGCCCCGCATTGGGCTCTGTGCTGACAGCGTGGAGCTTGCTTGGGATTCTCTCTCTCTCTCTCTCTCTCTCTCTCTCTCTCTCTCTCTCAAAATAAATGAATAAACTTAATACACACACACACACACACACACACACACACACACACACACAAATAAAAAGACTGCTGTTCTTTTGGTTTTTTGTTTTTTTTTAAAAGGGATGCCTGAGTAGCTCAGTCAGTTGGGCGTCCAACTTCAGTTAAGGTCATGATCTCATGGTTCATGAGTTTGAGTCCTGAATCAGGCACTCTGCTGTCAGCACAGAGTCTGCTTCAGATCTTCTGTCTCCCTCTCTCTCTGTCCCTCCCCCAATGGCACGTGCATGTCCACACATGCTCTTGCTCTCTCTCTCCAAAATAAATTAAAAATAAACTTTTTATTTTAGTGCTAAGTTCACAGTGAAAAAGAATCACTTAACAAGCTAAAATATGTATTAAAATCTCCTCATTGTTTGGTTTGCATATAGCTGCTTCATCAAAAATAATTACTTCAAACAAAAAGGCAATAACCAGTGCTGGTGAGGATGCGGGGAAATTGGGCACTCACACATTGCTAGTAGGATTGTAAGATGGGACAGTACTTTGGAAAAAACAGTCTGGCAGTTCCTCAAAATGTTAAATATAGTGTTACCACATGACCCAGTAATTCCACTCCTATGCACATACCCAAGAGAAATGAAAACTATATGTTCACACAAAAACCTGTACATAAATGTTCATGGCAGCATTACTCATAGTAGCCAAAAAATAGAAACAATCCAAATGTCTGCCCACTGATGAGTAGATGTGGTACAGCTATATAATACTGGATGTATATATATTACATACATGAAAAGGAATGAAGTACTGATACAAACTAAAATGGATGAACCTTGAAAACACTGCTAAGTGAAAGAAGCGAGACACAAGAAGCCACATGTTATATGATCCCACTGATACGGAATGTTCAGAACAGGCAAATCCAGAGACAGAAAGCAGATATGTAGAATGGGGAGTTACTGCTAATGGGTACAGGGTTTCTTTTTGGGGTATGACAAAGTACTGAAGTTAGATAGTGGTGATAGTTGTACCACCGTGAATATACTAAAACACATGGTATATAAACTATATCTCAATAAAGCTGTTATTTTTAAATGAATTTTTAAAAAATGAATTTAAATAATAAATCTTTCATTGCCATTTTCCTTTCGTAACTTCTCATTTAACAGCAAAAGGTACATAATAAAAAACAAGTTTCCCAGCGACACCTTTATTTTTTTATTTTTTATTTCTTTGTATTTTTTAATGTTTATTTTTCAGAGAGAGAGAGAGACACACACACACATAGAGCATGAGCAGAGGAGGGGCAGAGAGAGGAGGAGACACAGAATCTGAAGCAGGCTCCAGGCTCTGAGCTGTCAGCACAGAGCCCAACGTGGGGCTCGAACTCACAAACTGTGAGATCATGACCTGAGCCAAAATCAAATGCTCAACTGACTAAGCCACCCAGGTGCCCCAAAAACAAGTTTCCCAGGGACACCTTTAATGCCAGCATTAGTCTCCTTTTCATACTTCATTAGAAAGCTGTACTTAAATGCTGCTAACCAGAATCTAGAAACGTCGGTGCCAAAAGGGTCCATAAAGATCATCTAATTTAAGCCCTTCAATTTACAGATGAGGGGGAAAATCCCAGGATGCTGAACAGCTGCACTAGACCATAGAGCGCCGGGATCAAACTTGGGTGTGTGGATTCTCAGAGCTCCGAACACATATGTAAATGTTCTGTTTTGAACTATTCCGACTGGCAGACAGATTAAGCTATGCTGTAGCAACAAATCCTGAAACAAGTGGCTTAACCTGACAGATTTATTTCTTGCTCACATGAAGTTCAGCATGGGTCTGGCAGCCCTTCTTCAACTTGTCGTGACACGATCAGAACTTGTGTTTTCCAGTCATCTCAGCACAAAAAAAGGAACTCAGACCTACTCTTCACTACTTCCCACTGGAAGCAACACACATCACTTCCCCTCATGGCCCTTTGACTAGAATTCGTCACATGGTACCAATGTAATGACAAGAGAGGCTGGGAAATGTAGGGGCCCATATGGAATACTGGGTAAGCATTACCATCAGCCATGGCTGACAACCCAGCCTTGCTGGGTGTTGTGTAGGTCTGACTAGGTGGTGGATGCAATTCTGATCCCACACAGGAGAGGCTGTTTGGTAACACAGAGTCCTCAAAGATGCTTTCCAGATGCCAGGTGATTCCCACATGGGGCTGCTCCGGGACATGGTTCTGTGTTGTGTATATGTATGTGGAGTTGGGGAGTGGAAGATGGGGGGGGGGCGTGGGAAAGGTCATAGACTCTTTTGAGAAACTGATGAAAAAACACTCCTAGTCAAACATATATCCAAAACACTGAGGTCTCCCTTCAGTTTTGGAATTGGAGCCCTAGGTGAAGAACCACCTGCCCTCCGTACTCCCCGTGCCTCAGTGAGAACCTGTGTGTATAATCCCTTCTAACAAGACCAGTTAAGTCCCACAGTCAGGTGGGTTCTTCCCCAGGCAGAGAGAACACACAAGCCCCTTAAGAAGATGAAAACTGGCTTTTACTTATTCTTAACAGATCTGTTTGTTCCTGTGCTGATCTTTGCTATAATAAAACTAGACAGTGTTGAATTCAAGGAAATATGATGGAATTGAAATAACACTCAGGTTCTATCGTTTTCAAACAGGATTTTGCCAAGAGCTAAGAAGCAGGAAAGGTGGTGACATCCATTTAAGGAGTTGTCTTCACGGCAGTGATAACATCCCCTGACAAAATACTGTTGGATGGGTGATGGGTACCTGAGATCCATCAACCATTTGCTCTACTGTTGTGTATGACTGAACATTTCCACAATAAAAAGTATAAAATGCACACAGACATGCACAGAAGCACCTGGATATATCCCTTTTGTTACTTTTTACATAAAATTCTTCTCAACGCTTAATGTTTTTCTAATGCTTTCACCCCATATTTATCTGCCTGAAGGGCTAAAATATGTTCAATCTATTTCAGGACATTTCTGTATTTTCTTACAAAGAATTTTCACTGGGAAAATATTAATCACTTATGAATCCATTATTCATATGCATTGTGGAAGTCAATATACATTGTGAAAGACCTCAGTAGTTAGTTGTAGCCAAGACTTGTAAGATTTAAGTATTTTATTCATAAGTTGTAATGATGCCCAAGATTTACAAACACATAGCTGAAGAGGACATTTTAGTAGATAAGTCACGTTTTTTCAACACCACAGTAGTTTGCTAAATTCTCAATAGATTAAAATTGAACCCAGACCTGATTATGTCATTTAAAACCTTCCTTTCTGCAATCAAAGTCATCAGCAATTTCTATTTCAAACAATAACAAAGAACATGCTTGAAACTAGACAAAGTATAAAAAGAGTTTTCTTATACTCCTAACTGATATCAAAAATGGTTTGGTCAGCCTGAGAAAATCTGAAAAGCTTCCCTTTATAGAGAGTACAGTGGATAAGAGAGTGACCTTAGGGACCGACTAACTGGGTGGGATCCTGGCTCTGCCACTTACCAGCTATGTGACCTTGGCAAGTTCTTTAACCTCTCTGTGCCTCAGTTTCATCATCTGTAAGATAGGGATAATAACAGTAACTACTGTTATGAAGTTAAATGAGTTTATACACATAAAGCACATAGAATGACACCTGGCACATACTGAGCACTAAATGATGAACTTGTTATTGTCATTCCCATACAATAAGTGAGAGTAGGCAGGCCTTGTTATCTCTGTTCAGCTGGAGGAAAGTACAGACAAAGGTCCTGGAAAGGTCCCAACCCCGGAACTAAGTAGAAATCTACGTATCCTAGGGCAGGAGGCATCACATGTTTCAACGATGTGATAGCTATGATTCGGGAATACAGAGAATAATTATAAATCCATTTCAGTCATTAGCCAGCAGAGAAAACGGGAGTGAAAAGCAGTCCTGTTGTCTGCAACGGTATGGCACAAAGTAGCTTCACTTCAGAATGATGGGCTAAATAAATAGGCACACATACTTACCTTCCCACTGGCCCCAAATCCTAATGAAGTAACCATAAAGACATTGACAAGGGAATCACAACATAACAGTGATGAGTAGGGCTGAGGGATATAGTCTATTTAAATGCTGGCCACTTTCCAGAAGATGAAGAGAAGGCAGAGGGAATTATATGATACAACAGACCACAGCCGAGCTAAACACTTCCCAGAACACACAGAGCCAAAGGCGGGCAGAGGGACAGAGCCTTTTTTCCTGGAGGAGCTGTATAAACACCTGGCTTTGAGTCAGCAGGTACAGAAGTAGGGAGTGGGAAATAGGTTCATCAACTTGATCTCCATACTTCTGATGGTTGGTCACTTAATCAGCTAACTAACTCCTCCTATGGCAAAAGGACTGCTGGAAAAACAGGAACCTTTTCTCAATTACCTATATATATCATCAACCCAGTTTTTCACTGATAAGGATCATCAGACAGTAGACTTAAAAAAACAAAAATGAAAAACAAACACAAAAAACAAAAAACCCCTAACAACCAGAGGACACAAAAGGACACCTAGGATGAAAAGCGGATTGGACTCCAGAAGAAACATAGATTTTGTCCCTGAAAAGAAATTTTAACTGGTATCCTTAGAGAGATATCAGATAATGCACCCTTAAAAGCAAGCAAACCATAAAGGAGGCAGAAGGAAGAATTCTTGAAAATAAGAAATACAGGGGCGCCTCGGTGGCTCAGTCGGTTGGGCATCCGACTTCGGCTCAGGTCACGATCTCGCGGTCCGTGAGTTCGGGCCCCGCGTTGGGCTCTGGGCTGATGGCTCGGAGCCTGGAGCCTGCTTCCGATTCTGTGTCTCCCTCTCTCTCTGCCCCTCCCCCGTTCATGCTGTGTCTCTGTCTCAAAAATAAATAAACGTTAAAAAAAAATTAAAAAAAAAAAGAAAATAAGAAATATGATTGCTAAGATGAAAAACAAGGGAAAAATAAAATGAGAGTGGAGTAGGATGCAGGAGATATGCACACACATTTGCTTATGTATTTTAAAGTAAGCAATAGAAGAATAAATCAAAAACCAATAAAAATGTTACCTATGTGGTACAGAGTAAACAAGGGCATGGAAGAAAGCCATTCATTCTCTCAATCTACCTTGCTTTATAGTTTTATCTTTAGAACTAAGTAAATATTTTGTACAACTAAAAAAAGAAAAGTAAATCAAAAAGAAAACAATCCCTAAAAATAAAAAAAAACAGAAAAATGAACCTAAACTATCAAATAGTGTGGCATAACCGCACAGAGAAGGATTATTTCAAGTTGAAAACAGTATTTTTACTGTAACTCTTTGGTGTTACTGCCAACGAAGGAGAACAGACACAAATATAAAATCAAAGAAACAAAAATCCTTTAACGATTCATCTGATTTTGAGATATTAGCCTGAAATCATGATTTACCTTTTTCTTTCCAAAATGTACATGTTTACTTTACTAAAAAGACCTAGAAGGATTCACATCTCAGTTGTAATGAATGTCCCCAATACGATTTCCCACCCCCAAAACCAGAGCTCCTTAAAGAAGTGGCTTATTTTAGATCTGGGGTCAGAAACAAAAACGATAAGCCAGGAATTCTTATCAGGCCAGGCAGCAAGGAATTCTTCTAATGTGACTCCTGTCAAAAGGACTCAGACTCAACCTGAAGAATAAGCTGTATTAATGGCCAATAATGGGACAATTTAAGCATACTAAATAAATAAATACATACTCTCCTAGAGCAAAATTCATTAAATATATAAAAATTAATGAGCTTGGACTTGGCAATGACTTCCTGGATAAAACACCGAAGCATAGGCAACAAAAGAAAAAAACAGACAAACTGAACTCATCAAAATTAAAACTATTGTGCATCAAAGGACACTATCAACAGAGTGAAAAGGCAACCCACAGAATGAGAGAAAATGTATGTAAATTATACCTCTGAAAGGGGATTAATATCCAGATATATAAGAACTACATACAACTCAAAATAAAAAACAAAACAGAAACAAAAACAAAAACCCCAAACCAAACAATCCAGTTTTAATACGGGCAAAGGACGTGACTAGAAATAAACAAATGGCTAACAAACACATGAAAAGATGCTCAACATTACTGATCATCAGGAAACTGCAAATCAAAACCACAATGACATACCACCACAAATCCATTAGGGTGGCTATTATAAAAAGAAAAAAACCACACAGAAAATAACATGTTCTCAAGGATATTGAAAAATTGGAACCCTGGGCATCACCAGTGGGTATATAAAACAGTACTGTCGCTGTGGAAACAGTACAATGGTGCCTCAAAGAATTAAATGTATAATTACCATAAGATCCAACAATTTCACTTCTTGATATATACACAACAAAAGAAGTGAAAGCAAGAACTTGAACAGACGTTTGTACGCGGACGTTCATAGCAGCATTATTCATAACAGCTAAAAGGTGGAAATAAGACTAATGTCCACCAATGGATGAGTGTAAACAAAATTTGGTACCACCATAAAATGGGATATCATTAAGCCTAAAAAGGAAGGAAATTCTGATACATGGTTCAACATGTTCATCCACGTGGCAAGCTACTTCTCTAACTTGTCAGGCCACTGTTCTACAGAAACCTGCAGTGGTGGCAGTATCTGGGTACTTAAGTGCTACAGGGAAGAAGGCAGAGATCATGGTCCCTACTTCCAAAGTCACAGCTAGGTAACAGGATCATCAAACACTCTGTTTCTCAAGCTCAGGTGGAGAGTGAAGAGGACAGGTGGGTGGAGAGTACAGTGCTGGTGATTTCTCTGGGGAGACTGTCCTTTATCTTTTATATCTGTTTACAGCATCTTTCACTACGTGCACGCACACGCATGCACACCTAATTTCTGTAGTCAAATATGTTCATCTGTTCTTTCAGTGTCAGGTTTTGCAACTTAATTTACTTGCCAAAATTAATGATCAAGCGTAGATGAACCTTTCGAAAAAGATATATAAATGGCCAATAAGCATACAAAAAGATGCTCAGCATCATTAGCTATCAGGGAAATGCAAGTTAAAACCATGATACCACTTCACAGCAACTGAGATGGCTTTCATAAAAAAGACAGACAATACCAAGTGCTGGTGAGGATGTGGAGAAACTGGACTCCTCATATACTGCTTGTGGGAATGTAAAATGGTGCAGATACTCTGGAAAGCAGTCTGGCAGTACTTCAAAAGGTTAAAAATAGAATTACCACATAACCGAGCAATTCCACACCTACGTATACACCTAAGAGAAATGAAAAACATGTCTACGCAAAAAACCTGTATATGAAGTTTACTATTCATAATCGTAAAAACGTGGGAACAACCCAAATGTCTATCAACTGATGAATGAACAAAGAAGATGTAATTTAGCAGCCATCCAATGGGATATTATTCAGGCATAAAAAGGAATGAAACATTGATACACGCTACAACACGTATGTGCCTTGAAAACGTTATGCTAAGTGAAAGAAGACAGACACAAAAGGCCACATACTACAGGACTGCATTAATATGAAACATCCAGGATAGGCGGATCCATTGAAACAGAAAGTAGATTAATGGTTGCCTAGGGCTGGGGGATGAGAAGAATAAGGAATGAATGCTAATGGGTACAGGGTTTCTTTTTAGAGTGATAACAACATTCTAAAATTGATTATGGTGGTGGCTGTAGAATTCTGAATGTACTAAAAATCACTGAATCATATATTTTAAATGGATGAATTATAGAGTATGTGAGTTATATTTCAATAAAGCTGTTATAAAAGAAAAAAAAAACATGAACCACTCCATAAACAATTCCCTCTTCAAAGAAAAAAATACAGAATATTTTCTCTCCTCTCCAGTCTGTAACAATGTAAATCTAAATCTACCCTTGATAATGTGGAGACGCCACAGGAAATTCTTCAGGGAGATTAGTGAAGTTATTGTCTGTGAAGTTCAAAGCCCAATCATTTCCATGTTTTTTGTCAGTTCAGAATGACACAAGCCATATTTAGAAATGCACTCCAGAAAAATGCTTTGAAGAATTTTATTCTCAACATTCATGAATTTAAAATATCTATCCAGGCAAGAGAAAAAGCCCGAAAGATTCAGTTCTTTGTTCTCTGAGTCCTAGGACTCTACTTTTTTTGGCTCCCCTTATCTGTTATCACACTAAGAAGAGTGAGGCAATGCTGACTGAGGAGATGTTAGCTCTCCTAAGCTCAACTCCTGTCCCCCTGGCCATTCTTAGTGGCCTCTTTGAGCCACTCGTCCCCTGACAGACCTGAAGCACTATGGTTCCCCCAGAGTTCTATGCTGTGCCTTGTCTGTTTCTATTATCAACATACTCTCCCTGGGAGGATCCCCAAATCCATCTCTCTAGCCCAGATCTTTCTCCTGTGCTCCTGATCCCAAATATTCAACAACCTTCCGGACAGGTCCTCAAATCAAGTGCCCACAAACAACCCTCCCCGTCTTCCATCGCTCCTTTCCTGTCTTAGTGAACGTCATCACCGCCTACCTACTGGATCCATCATCTCCACCTGTGAGCCAGACGCCTGGGTGCTATCCTCTACTCCTCACTCCCCTCTACAGCCACTTAATCATTTAGTCGTACCCTTCCTGCCTCCTTAATAGCTCTCAAGTCTTTTCTCTTCAATCTTTATTGCCGATCCAGAGTTCTGATCTTCTTTTCCTCTTGCCGGAATGACACAGGAACCTCCTTCCAAACTCCTGGACTTCTCCATTCTGGTTGCTGTGTCACTGTTTTAGAGCCAATCTAATTATCTACTCTGCTGCTTAACATCAGTTATGGCTGTCCACAACGCTTCCCAGCTGTCTTCCCCCACCCCACTGCCCACCACTGTCCAGGTCTTGCTTGTGCCATCTTCCCTCTTACCATCTACGTGCTCAGTTCCCTCTGCCTGGAAAGCTCTCCTGGTTTATACTCACTTCTCTTGGATGTCTAACTTAGAAATCACCTCCTCTGGGAAGCCACCTTGGCAAAAAGTGAGCTAGGAGTCCCTCTGTGTGCTACCGTAACACACTGTTTTTGCCCACGTCTTAGCATTATCTTTACTGTATTGTAACATACTGCATCACACTACCAGTTTGCGTGTTTTCCTGCCACCTCCAACGCTCGGGATCATGGAGCTCATTCAAGATATTCAAGAGTGCTAAGTACACTGTAAACATTCAACAGGTATTTGATGAATGATCAGTACATCCTCAGTATTTATTTAATGGTGATTTTTATACAGTCAGTGTTGCTGCCGACAGAGGCAGTGGTTAAGTGCTAGAAATAAGGCTCTGCTTAAAAAAAAAAACAACAGGGGCGCCTGGGTGGCGCAGTCGGTTAAGCGTCCGACTTCAGCCAGGTCACGATCTCGCGGTCCGTGAGTTCGAGCCCCGCGTCGGGCTCTGGGCTGATGGCTCGGAGCCTGGAGCCTGTTTCCGATTCTGTGTCTCCCTCTCTCTCTGCCCCTCCCCCGTTCATGCTCTGTCTCTCTCTGTCCCAAAAATAAATAAAAAAAATAAAATAAAATAAAAAAAAACAACAAAAAACAAAAACACAACTACCGATGACATGTCATGTTCACACAAGCACTCCTCAACAAAACAAACCATTTATCAAGCGCCGACAATCTGTCAAGCATTAAACCAAGCTTTAGCTACATAATCTCATTTAATCCTTGCTAGAACCCTAAAATAAAAACAGCTGACATGAACCAAGTGGGTATTCAATACTAGGCTTTGTGCTATGCGCTTTACATGTTATTATCTAATTTAATTCTCTCCATGACCCTGTGAGGTAGGTGAAGCATCTAAAGAGGTTAAGTGAGTTTTTCAAGTTCTTGCCACGTGGCTAAGGTAGGAGTCACCAAGAGAACTGGGTTTGGGGCCTGGCAGTCTGCTGCCAGAGGCGGAGCTCTCCACCGCACTATCCCACCTCTGTCAAATATCTAGACGGCAACATTCTGTTTATCACTCTTAGAGAATATGGCTTAAAGCTGTAGTCTTGGAAGTGACAGGAAGTTGAGCTGGAGTAATGAAAAGTAAAGAGATTTCTCTTTAGGAGATCACACCCATATCTATTCTTGATGACACCCACATTCAACTCCGGTCAAGACCCCTCTCTCCCTCTCTCTCTCCCTCTCTCTCTCTCTCTCTCTCTCCCTCCCAGGACTAGACCCATGAGACATCTCCTCAGGTCCTTCAAACTATGCTTAGTCATCCTTCCACTCCCTGCTCCTCCCGCTGTATTTACTGTCTTGGTTAAAGGCACCTCCAGCCATGAGCCTAAACCCAAGATGTTGCCCCACGTGGGCCCTGTCCTGGTCCCTTTGCTTTCTATCCCTTACATTCAATCCCACCAATTCTGTTCACCTTGTCTACAGCAACTGCTCCATAAATGTTAGCTATTGTTACTGCTACATGCAGTAGCCTCTAAATGCCTCTCATTTTCTTCTTTATACATGCAGTAGTCTTCTGGAGCAAGCAAGACAGGACTGAGAGAGAATGCTTGCCGTGAGGACCAGAAGCCAAGCTGTCAGATGCTCAGACCCAGCTCTTTCAACTGAAGTACGCAGAAGGGAAGATGTACCTCAGCGTTGGAACCCAACATTGTATTTTATTCCATTTTGCAAAAGTAGAAGTCAGCATTCAATCCTTTAACACAGTGGTTCTCAACAAGTGGAGGAGAGGATACTTCACACACATACACACACATACAACCACCTCAGGGGACATTTGGCAATGTCTGGAAACATTTTTTGGTCATCACAACTGGGGCAAGTGCTAGGGGGTAGAGGCCAGAAATGCTAACTATCCTATGATGCACAGGGCATCTCCCTTGTTCATCCAAAGACAATTACCCAACCCAAGATGTCCACCTTCCGTGTTCAAGTTACCTTATGTGTAAAAAGTTACTTCTCTCTGGGAAGAGGACACACACTTCCTACATAAGTTAAGCTATCACAGGTCCACAATACAGTAAGAGTTATCATGGGAAAACAAGTGGGTAAATGCTAAACAGTGGCTTAAAAAACAAACACCATTATGAGTTCAGGGGAAGGAGAACACCACAAAGGCTGAGGCACTCTTCAAAGATCTCAGAGAGCAGACAGGGCTCTTTAGTCCCCTCCGAGCCTGCCAGTCAAGGCTCCCACTAAGTGACCAGAACCCACCTTTCCAGCCTTACTTGGAACAGGTCCCTTCAGCCCACCCTCTGCTTCTGCCAGACTGTTCACCCAGGACAGCAGCTGGGCCACGACGTCCCGCTCCTACTGTTATAATGGAGAAAACCTCTCACCTACTGCACAGAAGCGCTGCCCTCCTACTGAGCAACACCACACCACACCAAGGGGAAGGCGGACACGTCATCATCTCAACCCAATCATAAAATCAGGTTCCTGTGATTCCTACAGGAAAGAGGTAGCGAAAAGACTAAGGTGGAAAATGTTTTAAATGGCTCAGGCCCTAAGGCCTTGTCCTCTGCCACCCCAAATCAGTGCTTAGCAGCAGCCAGCCAGGAGCTGCCTCATTTCCTGTAGTTGCTCGGTAAAAATAGGAAGTGGGGGAGGAAGTTCGCAAAGCAGAAACAAAAGTAATCACTGCCTAGCTTCCTGAACACAAATCACTGAGCAGGGAGGGTATCATTAAAACATCAAAATGGAAAGGCAGGCATGGAGAGCCAAAGCCAGAGGAAAGGAAGTGACACTTCTGGGTCCACCAAGCCCAGATTATTTCTGTGCCCAGGAGACTGCCCCCAAATAAAAATATGTGCAAAACTGAACACTAGCCTATTATACAGACACAGTTTCCATGGAACTAATGTTAATTAGTTAAAGAATGTTAATTTAAAGAATCATGCAAAAACTCCAGAAACATTAAAGTTCTATCAGAGTAAAACATGTCAGTGAAAAAGTTTTGAGGCCAAGATTATTTTTTTTTCTGTTCAAGAAATGACTACTAAAACTGTTAATGCAAAACAAAAACTTACTGAATAACTGATCAGTTGACAAAATCCGAAGTTCATGTATCCTAAAGTGAGCTATGAAAACTCAAGGACATAGAAAAAAAAACCACAAAAAAACCCTACTAAATAGAAACTCTAATCAATGTTCGAATTTACAATAGTTAAAATAAAGATGTTACTATACCCATCCCACAGCAACACCTTGAACCCTGTGTGTGAATGGTGCCTGAGTGTTCCAGGAACCCAGGATATCAGTGCCTGTGGTCAGGAGCTTCTGGTCTAAGAGGGGAACTAACTGTCTCCACACGGTGATGTCTGACTATCTCCTGTCCTGACACTTGCTCTGTAACACTGTAACATTTATCACCACAAAACAGGACATTCCTCTACAATAACAAAGCAAGTTATCATTAGTGGGTCTGAAGAGCTTTTTTTATTTAGTAATCTACAAACAACTGATAATTTAAGCAGAAGAAAAAAATTTTCTAACCATAAAGTCAACAGAGTTGAAATTCAGTTTCAAAATAGCACAGGCAAAAAAAAAAAAAAAAAAAAAAAAAAAAAAGGCCAAATGTGTTACATAGTCATATAGATGAAGGGCAATTTTGCTTAAATTGAGGGTATTTTGGGGGTGGGGAGAGAAAGGAAGATCAAAGACTAGTTTATTTTTTTTAAGCTTACATTTATTTATTTTGAGAAAGAGAGTGCGGGGGGGGGGGGGGGGGGAGAGAAAATCCCACACCGACTCAGCACTGTTAGCACAGAGCTGACATGGGGCTTGATCCCATGAACTGTGAGATCATGACTTGAGTCGAAACCAAGAGTTGGACACTCAACCAACTGAGGCACCCAGGCGCCCCAAGACTAATTTATTTTTGTAAACAGCATATGAATAAGTAGAAACGTCAATGAAATGGATGGTAATCACCATATATTCAGTTTCATACCAAGAAAAATGGTGAAAATTTAATGGGAAAAAAATCCATTATGGGTCCTCATGAGGAGAGATCTAGCTAGGTATTGAATTTTTTCGTAATAAATCAACCTACTGTATCCTAAGACTTGTGTTTAGTCTTATAAAATCAAAAGAGTAACTCAAAAAGCTGTTGCCTTTAAAACAAAACAAGGATAGAACTTTTGAAAGAATTTTATTAGAGGAACACTCTGAGCCAAAAAAACTTTATTCAACAGAAGTCTTCAAAAGAAGGAAAACCAGGGGGTGGGGGCAGCTGGCAAAGCCTTGCCAAGAAAAGGTTTATCTACAAATAACTACCACACATCACCAAAGGATAAGTACAGTTAGCTCTGAAACTTCTCAGAAAGTCTGCTCAGGTAAAACCAGGTTTTTATTTATAAACTAAAATGGTTTTGGGCCATTAAAATTTTTCACATCAGGGGCACCTGGGTGGCTCATTCGGTTAAGTGACCAACTCTTGATTTTGACCCAGGTCATGATCTCACGGTTCATGAGTTTGAGTCCTGCATCTGGCTCCATGCTGGCAGCGCTGAGCCCGCTTGGGGATTCTCTCTACATATCCCTCTGCCCCTACCCTGCTTGCACATGCTCTCTCTCAAAATAAATAAACATTAAATAATTTTTTTAAATAAAAAGTATTGAAAAAAATTTTTTCACATCAAATGCAGCTGAGCACAATGAAAACATTCACAACAACAAATTTTGCCAATGATAGAAATTCGGGTATAAGTCAAGGAGAATGACCTAAAGTCCATCTTTTTTCTAAACTGAAGTATAGTTGACTAAAGTCAATCATTTTTTAAAAAACACAAACACTGATGTAATTTTTTGAACCCAAATTGTTAAAATGGTCCCCCAAATCTACACCTATTAAAAATCTCTAGTTTATTTTTATTAGTATATTACGTGAAAAAGCCTTGATCCACTCAGCTGTTTGAGCCTAGTTTTAGCAGTTGTTATTCGCAAAGTTTCCTAACATAAAAGCAAGCTGAACTAATGAAAATTGATGTACCCATTAGAAAGTTATTTAAGAAAACTTAATAGTGCTACTCATTCTTAACAATTTGCACTGTGGAACCTATTTAAAATTAACCTCAAATGGGGAAAAACAAGTATTTATTAAGAAACTCATATACAAATGGGTAAATCAAACTGTAATCTATAAATTATTTCTCTTACTATGGAGAGGAATTACACAGATTTTAGATAAATATGCTTCAGATTCAGGACCGTTTCTGAAAATTTAAGGCACCCTTGAAAAATTTTATCAGTGGACAATTACCCAGCTCCTGCCTCCAAGCTGGGAACACTGCCTTCAATTCTGCACACCCAGCAAGCCTTCCCAACTCTCAAAAAGAACCACAAGTCAGAGTCAAGGCAGAGGGACCCCATTCTACCTCACAAAATCCCAGCAGGTCAAATAATTAGCAGTGAGGACATTTAAGAAGCCTCCTCTCCATCCCTCCCATTCTCCCCAGGCAGGGAAGACAGCGGTAGAGCAGGCCTGCAGTGGCTTACCACCAGACTGACTTCCAGGCTCTGCCATTTCTCCAGGCCATGAGCCCTCACATACTCGAGCATTTACTGAGGCCCTACTATGTGCACGACACCGCTCCAGGCACTGGGGATACAGTGATGAATGAAACAGACACAATTCCTGTTCTTGAGGAGCTTCCAACCTAATGGGAGAAAAAGCTCATGCTTTTACCTTGTAGGTAAGATGCTCCAATACAAAGAGATTTCCTGGAAACAGGCACTGACAAAGTGCAAGTCATTATCTGTATGGGTTTGGGAGTCAGACTGACCTAGATATGCATCTTTGTTCTCAGTAATTATCAGTTGAGTGAATGGCACTTACTAATCTATGCCTCAGTTTCTTTGAACTCTGTGCCTCAGTTTCTTCAGTCCAGTGGGGAGGCCTAAATCCATAAACCACAGTACCTGGCACAGCTTGAGTCTCACTCAGGAACTGCAGCTATCCGCTCGGAAAGAGGCTGGGCACCAGTCAGAAGGAAGCATTTTATCTTCTAGTGAAATTCTTCATACTGCCCTACTGTCAGTGAAAAAAGCAAACTTTTCCTCCTCAAAATACCACAGTTACAATATTTTTCAAAAATAGTACTTACCTTCCTGCTGCTCTGGCCCCAACTCTCAAAGTCCTGGCAACAAACTAAGAGGGCTGCCCTGTGTCCTTCAGAGGGAAGGTCAAGGCTCCTCCCATTTCCCTGCTCACCACTCCCTCCCCTTCGGCCCCTAGCTGAAGGAAGACGAGCCAGGACTAGGCTGAAGAGGGGGACTGACTCACATTATGAAGCACAGGGATGTGGCTGCATTCTCTGCTACTCTGAGACTCAGAGGCAGGACAGGTCTTTGGGAGCATGAGAGAGGGACCACTTTTGACTTCCCTGCCCAGGTTACCGCAACCTGCAGCACTTGAGTCTGGGAGCCAGGCCAGCTCTCCTCTGCCAGTTCTCAGGCATCCACCTCTAGGACCTGGGGGGTGGGGTAGGGGAAGACTCTGGGATTCCCAGGTTCCCCATTGTAATTACCATCTTGCTAGCACCTAATCCCAACATTATTTCTAATGAAAATTTAGATTTTTTTCCAGGTAATATCTAGATCTAATTCTGCACTCAAAAAACTATCCCATTAACACTCTTTGCAACTACCAATTTGAAAAACCACATATCAGACTGTGGCCCAGACACAAGGGACATAGTCAAACAGTTAACAAAAAAAAAAAAGTGATAGCATCTAGGAATGAATCCTAGAAACAGACTCAGTAAATGTAGACGCCTGTATCCAAGACACTCACTGGCAGCACTGTCCACAGGCATCCACCTGGAAGTAGCCCACGTATTCTGCATTAAGGGATTCATTAAATAAATTACACAGGAACACCTACATCATGGCCATTCCAAAGATCAAGGTACATTTCATCAAACCTAGGATGTCATTTATAAATCATATCATTATTTTATACCTGCTAAGAAAAACTCGGCCATATAATGACGACCTGCCATCACACGCTGTATCCCAATTTCAGGCTCCCTTCAGCCTCCTGCCTGTCTCATTTCTCTGTCTGTCTAGGGCACAGATCACCCTTGAAACAAGTCCCTGTGTTCCCTTTTCTCTCATTTCACTTTTTCTAGCAGTCGCCCGTATTTAAGATCCACTGTTTGGATGAAACCATCATGGGCCCCTTCAGTTCCCAGAGCCTGTCGTGAGCTCCTGCAGCCTCCTCTGCCATTGCTTTTTGTTAGCTTCCCTTTCTGCATGAACTGCAAGTGCGCAGCAACAGGGTGGCCCCATCTTCACATGCACCGCAGTGCACAGTACAAGGCCACAAGGCCACACACCACCACCACCACCACCACCACCACCACCACCACCACCACCACCACCACCACCACCACAAAACACATCGGTCAGGAACTGCTCTAAGGACTTCACAAGTACTGACTCATTTACACCTCACTGTAACTCCGGGAGATAGCTAATGCTGCCTCTCCCATTTTCAGACAGGGTAAAATGGGGAAAACAGAGGCTGTGTGACTTAGAGATTAATGACTAGTAAGTGGCAGAGGTAGGAACGGAACCCAAGCAGTCTGGATAGAGTCCTTGTTCTCAACATCTATGCTACATTCCCCCTCTTAATGACTGCTACATACATGGCAAACATTTGAAAATTTGCTTTTATTAACTTTTAATTGAAAATATAATACACATATACAGTGAAAAGGAAATCACACAAAAGAGTATGTGAGAAAAAGCTAGTTCAGTCTAACAGCCTAGATTTCTTGGGCTTCATCCCAAAGGCAACCACTGTTTCTTTTCTATCATTCCAGGAATTTTTTTCTACACTTAGAAACCTATTTCATGGGGCGCCTGGATGGTTCAGTCAGTTAAGAATCCGACTCTTGATCTCAGCTCAGGTCTTGATCTCAGGCTTATGAGTTCAAGCCCCATGTTGGGCTCCGTGCTGGGCATGAAGCCTACTTAGACAAACAAAAAACAAAACATTTCATGTGTACCTCTCTCTCTCTCTCTCTCTTTTTTTTACACAAATGGGCCCATATACAGTGTTCTGCATTTTGCCTTTTTCACTGAATGACATTTCTTCAAGCTTGATGCATATCTGCACCTACACCCTTTTTTATTCAATGCTAAGATACACATATTTTCACATTTTAACCCAAGATGGTTCATAAAGTCAGAGGACCTTGATGGGCGTGGACTTCATCAGGAAATACATGAGTCACAAAGGCTTTTAAATGTACAAAAGATACCAAGTGTTAGCCTTGCAGAGATGTGCAGACTGAATCACCCACCAGGCAGAGACCGACCAGCTGACATTCCACATGTTACTTCTCCTGTAATATACCTCTCTACTTCAGGGGGTTGTTGTAAAGACTAAACAAGATAATATACACAAGACACATGGCACCAAACCTGGCTACCACAGTGAGTCTAAGGGATTAACATAATACCTGACACATTGTTAGTGCCCAATAAGTTACATATTGTTCTTAATTGTTTCTTCCAGAGCTGGCTCCACTTTCCTCTCCAATCTCATTTCCCTCTACTTCCTTATTCGTACCTGCCTACCCTTTACCCTAAAACTCTATAGCTCACATACCTCAGCCTGCTCACCGCTACACCTTTGTGCCTGTCATGGCCCTTCCTAAAAGTCCTTTCCCCTCACTGTGGTGCCGAACTAACGTTCTCCCACAGTATGCAGCTCAAGCCCATCCTCCAGGGAATCTTCCTTGACAACTGCAGGTGGATTCTCTGGGGGAACGGTTTGGGAAAATTGTATCTATCACGGCTACCCCTTTTGGTTCTAGGTTTTGTCAGTGCACCCAGGAGCAAGCTGGTCCAGGGCAACTGATTCAGGTCACCTAAACTCAAAGATGACTATGTATGAACCAGAGGGCTAGTTACTAAGTTTATAAATACCCATGAAAGCTAATATTTACTGAGCACTTACCAGATGCCAGGCAGCAAAAAGGAAAGTACTACTATTATCCCCATTCTACAGAAGGGCAAACAGAGATTAGCCAGCACCCCAAGACCAGGATCTGATCCGAGCAGTCTGCATATGGAGCTCTCAGCCATTCATAATCTCTCGTTGGCAGGAAATCTCCATGTGAAGCCATGTCCTAATCAGAAGGTATCAGGAGAATGGAAGCAAAGCAAGGGAAAGATTCTCCTGGGTAGAGGCATCAACAGAGATGCACCCATCTGCTTGATGGTGCAGAGGCTCACTGAAGGACTGCACACAGCTCCTCTGGCAAGAGTCCCCAGGCAGTCCTACAGACCTATCACCAAATTCCTCTCTTGGATTCACCACCCCAATTTCCACAGACACCATCCCAACCCTCTCCTAGAAATGCGGTCTTTCTTCTGAGGATACAAAATTAAGTTTAAGCAATTCTGGCTACAAACACATTCCAATCATGCCTTCTTGGGGTTATAGCTGGGTCATTTTGGTTGAACTTAAAGTTTTCCCTGAAATTCTCCAAACTACACTTACAAAACTGTCTCTTGGTTTACATCTTTTCTATAGACAGCTCTTTTATTCTCATTTCATTCACAGATGATCACTGATTCATTCAACAAACACTTGATTGTTCCCAGAACACTGTGTTCTAGGTCCTGGAGATAATAGCAGTGAACAGGACAGGCAAGATCTCTGAAACCTGGTGGAGCTTATCATGTGTCCCCCACTTCTAGGCACTTATGACACTTTATGGCAATTGCTTATTTGGCCTTCTTGTTCAGGCTGTGCCTTTCAGCTCTGTATTCCAATTTTCCACAACAGTAACTGGCCCACACTGTGAGTACCTCATAAATGTGAGTTGACTAAATTAATCAATAAAATCACTGGGTCTCATCTTTCTCATCCAGGGTAGGACCAGATTATGTCTGAAGTCCCTAAGAGTAAACATACAAAATCTAAATCATGTTAAAGGGACAGAAAGCAAACCGCAAATACAACTCCAATCAAGAAGGAAAATGGAATGAGATAGGTCCTTACAGTCATGAAAGACAGGCCACCTTGGGAAGCAGTGAAGGGCTCCCTCACCTGGAGAAAGCACAGACTGGAGAACATGACCAGGGGTCTGTTGGAGGTACGGAAATGACTTGCAGTAAAGTCTGAGTTGGGGTCAATGTATGGAGACAGGAGTGAGGGGGTGAAGTGCTTCTCTGCCTAGATCTCATACTGCATGAGTGCAAAGAAGCACTGTTTTGGGGGAAAAGAGGTAGAGGCATGAAGCTAGGCCTTGGAAAATGCTCATAGACAGATGTGGGACGAGCACCAACAAAGACAAGTGAAAAACCACAGTCACAAAGTTTAAGAAAAGGGCTACAATAGCTCCAAGTCAAAAAGGCCGACCAAGAGGAGACTGACAACAGCAAGAAAATCTGGCTTACCATGCCAAATATTTATGGTCAAGGTCAAGGGAAATGAGTAAGCAGCAGCCACTGCATCTATCGATTGGGCCTCAAGAGCAGTTTCACTAGAGATAAACACATTTGAAACACAACCCCTCTCATTCAGGCTCTTAGTGAACTTATACTAAGAGAAAAAGGCACCCCCCACCCCCCTTCCCCGGCCCCACCGTAACTCCACAGTAAAGCTATTCCTTACTCAAACCAACATTCTTTGTCCAGAGAGGAAGGTCATCATTTTCCACTAAGGACGAAGTCTCAGGAGGGAAAGAAAGAGAGTGGACACCCAACCCATGGGATGCCCCAGCCGACTAGCTCTTACATATGATTATTTTCCTACAGTCTTGGAAGCACCACTTGACATAAAGCTTCTGGTGTATTAGGCTCCGGGATTGAAATAGAATAAACATTTAGTAAGATTTCAGCAGAATCATATGCAACTTGTTTAAATTTTTTTTTTAAAGGATGCTTAAAACATGCTGTCTTCCAAAAATCCAGAGATAATTTTAGATTGAAAAATCAAGGCTTGCCAAGGGAATCTGAGAGCTTTTCTATCTTGGTCTCCAATGCTAACCTACGTATTCGTGTGCAAAAATAGAGGAAGATTAGAATCTCAAATGCCAGACTGAAAAGTTGCCACAACAAACCTGAACTCTTCATATGGAGTTTGTTATCCTGTCAGCAAGAAAGCAAATGAAACAATAAACTAAACTTTTCATTTTTAAAGAGAAAAAGAAAAGAAAAAAAAAAAACAAACAAACCACACCCAAACACGAAATATTTCCTAGCCTTGTAAAGGAAAATTATTAAGAAAAAAGAAAAGATACTGTGAACGAAATTTAAAAACAGTCTTCACAAAATCTACATATCAAATTTGTGAGTAGTGTCTTATAAACACATACTGAGAACTTCAGATCTAAAATATGATAAAACGGCAGTCATAGCTTATTCAATAAAACTGGGTCAGCTAACCATTTGGAAAATATTTTCTATCTTACACCAAAACGAAATTTTGAGTAGCAATTTTTAAACTGAAATTTAAAAAATAATCATAATAAAACCATGAAATGAGAAGCAAAATGAACGGAAGTTTTTATAACACCGGGACGGAGAAGAATTTTTCCAACTTGTCAATAAAGGAAACAAATATAACCGATTTTTTACACGAAGGTTACCTTTGACCTCATTTGTAAATTTATCCTAAAACAATCAGACGATTCCTTTTGACAACATTATCTTGTGATGTGACCAACTGGGAACAATCTACCTATGTACCAGCAAGGCTTTAAATTACGGTGTGCAATCAAGTCCACAGAAGTGACAATACAAGTGAAATGCGTTGTATTTACTGACATAATCAAAATGTTAGCAATGATCGTCACTGAGTGGCAGGCTGGCGGATGACTGTCATTTGAAAAAGTATTGTCACAACACTTTTTGTGTTGTCTTGAATGTGAGGAGAATGAATTGCTTTTATAATGGGGGTGACGGTGCGGGAACAAGCTTTTTTCAAATCGGGGTCCCCCAACCTGAGTGTTCACCTGGCAAATTTTGTGAGGAGTATGAACAGAATTCTTATCATGCCAACCAGGCGTGCTTCTTTCCTCGCACCGCGCGGAGCAGGAAGACACACCCCTGACCCTGCACTCGCCCCACAGGCGTGGGTCCTTCAGCCCCCAGCCCTGCCGGGTCCCCGCAGAACCTCCCCCGGCTCGACTGCGCCAGCAGGCTCCGCGGGGCCGGAAAATCGTGTCCCTCGGTGGCCCCGCACGGCCGCGAAGGTGCGCGCAGCCGGCCAGGCAGCCGCGGGGCGGCGTGAGGGCCGCGTCCCCAGCCAGTCTCGGCGGACCCCGGACGCCCACAGGCCGCCGTGCCTCCGCGGACCGCTCCGCCGGCTTCCGGGAACGGGCGCCGGCGCCAGCCCGACCTCCCCGGCCCCGGGGGACCGAGGGAGCGCCCCCCGCCCCTCCCGTCCAGCGTCTGCGGAGTACCCCGGCGCCCCCAGTCCCGGGCACGAGCCATGAGGCCCCTCCGGGCTTCCGTCCGCCCGGCCAGCGCCCCCAGAGCCCGGCGTCCTCCACAGCGGACGGGCAAGGGGCGGGAGCCCACGGCCCCGCGGCCCCGAGCGGAGCGGCTGTCCGCGAGCTCGTCCAGTCGCCAGTCCCGGCCCGCAGCCCACCGGCCACCCACCAGCCCGCCCGCCTGCGCCACGGAGTGCCCGCTCGCGCCCGTTCCTCACCTGCGACGCGCCCCGGCCCCCAGCACACCGCCCGGACCGGCTGTGTACACCGGAAGTGACGTCTCCAGGCCGGCCCCGCCCCCGCCCCAGGCGGACGCCGGAGTGGAGGCGGACCCTGGGGCTCGGAGCTGATCCCCGCTGCGCGAGCCGGGAGGGGGCGGCCCTGAGCTTCCTACCCCAGGCACCGAGGACCTCCCTGTGGGACCTCTAGGGTGGGGGCTAAAGACAGTCGGCCGGAGCTTGCAGGGCCACCCCTATCCTCCACTGTGGCTTGGCCTGTGGGCGGGAGGGGTTAGCTACGTCCTCACAGACTTATTATTGAAATAGATTACTCAAATAATGAGTGTTTACTGGATGCCACGTCCTGACAGGCACTGTAGGAACAGGGTAATGCCCTCACTCTCATGGGTTTATTCTCTAGTGGAAACACAATAAAATTGCCACAAATACGCACGATGAGATAGTGCCAATTGTGACAAGTGGTAGGAGGGGAAAGTGAAAGAGGGAGGGGGAGAGTTCCCTGACCTAGTGTAGGAGGGTGATCAGGGAGTTATTTGCCCAGGAAATAGAACAGGAGTTGAGGTCCTAAAGGAGAGAAGGAAGAAACAACTTAGAGAAGCAGAGAGGAAAGCATGTTAGGGCAGAAGAAACAGCAGGCGTCTTCAATGTGTGTTCGAGAAACTAGGATAGTAAGATTTTGCCTGAGAGCAGTGGGAAACTAGTAAATTTAAAGCGAGGGATGATTTTACCATGCTTGTGCGTTTAAAGGGATTGCCTGGACTACAGTTGCAGAGAAGGACTATAGAGGGGGAGGCAAAAGGGGATGTAGATTTCTACACCCATGTTCATAGCAGCCTTTTTCATATTAGTCAAAAAGGTGGAAGCAGCCCAAGTGTCCGTTGATGGATGAGTAGATAAAATGTGGTATATCCATGCAATGGAATACTATTCAGCCTTAAAAAGGAAGGAAATTCTGACATGCTACAAATGTATGAACCATGAAGCATTATGCTAATAAATAAGCCACTCACAAAAGGACAAATATTTTATAATTCTACTTATAGGAGATACCTAGAATAAGCAAGCTCATAGAGACAGGAAGTAGAATGGTAGTTGCCAGGGAATAGGGCGAGGGGAGCATGGGGAGTTTGTATTTAACGGGTATAGAGTTTCAGTTTTGGAAGATGAAAACTTCTGGAGATGGATGTGGTGATAGTGCACAACCACCCCAAAACTATACAATTAAAAATGGTTAAAATTGTGAATTGTATGTATATTTTAGATAGCTAGCTATCAGGAAACTATTTCAATTGTCCAAGCAAAAAACAATTCTGATTTAGATCAGGGTCTCCAAATTTTTCTTATTGTTCTTGAACTTCTATCAGCAAAAGTTTGACTACTATCTAGATTTTATTAATACATACAAAAATACCTCATTCTAATATGCTTCCCTTTATTGCACTTTTCAGATCCAGCATTTTTTACAATTTGTAGGTTTGTGGCAACTCTGCATTGAACTAGTTATTGGCATTATTTTTTCTAACAGTATTTGCTCACTCTGTATCTCTGTGCACTTTTGGTAATTCTCCCAATATTTCATGTTTTTGCATTATTATTGTATTTGTTATGATAATCTATGATCAGTGATTATGATGCAATGAAAACTCAGATGATGCTTAGCATTTTTTAGCAATACAGTATTTTTAAATTAAGGTATGTACATTGTTTTCTTTTTTTTTTAATGTTTATTTTTGAAAGAGAAAGAGACAGAGTGTGAGTGGGGGAGCAGGCAGAGAGACAGAGGGAGACACAGAATCTGAAGTAGGCTCCAGGCTCTGAGCTGCCAGCACAGAGTCTGACGTGGGGCTTGAACCCACAAACTGCGAGATCATGACCTGAGCCGAGGTCGGACGCTCAACAGACTGAGCCACCCAGGCACCCCTGTACATTGTTTTCTTAGACATAATGCTGTTGCACACTTAACAGACTACAGTATTATTGTAAACAAAACTTAAAAAGAACTTTAATATTTATTTTTGAGATAGAGAGTGTGAGCAGGGGAGGGGCAAAAAGAGAGGGAGACATAGAATCAAGAGCAGGCTCCAGGCTCTGGACTGACAGCACAGAGCCCACGCGGGGCTTGAACCCACAAACTGTGAGATCATGACCTGAGCTGAAGTCAGACACTTGACTGAGCCACCCGGGCGCCCCTAAACATAACTTTTATATGCACTGGAAAACCAAAAAATTCACTTGACTCACTTTATGTGCACTATTAGCTTTTTTACAGTGGTCTGGGACCAAATCTGGAATATGCCAAGGAATGCCTATATATATCCACTACACTACTAACATACTATTTACATTGTGAAACATAAATAATTTTAAAGGACTAAAAAGAAAATCTATATAGAAGTTCTAACATTTTCTTCCCGTCCTCTAGTAGATGGCTTTCTTATACCCGTGGGTATGTGAACCTCATGTGGAAAGCCACTCACAGACTGAGGGAGTGGCAGTGGGGAACAAAGCAGATGGAAGTCACTGATGAAATGGATATGGAGGGTCAGGAAGAGAACGGAATCCTAGATTTCTCCCGACTCTCTGGGATGAACCATTGTAGTGGTGACACAGTGCTGGAAAGTCTCGAAGACAGAAAGAAGGCCATGAGTTCCACTGTAAACATGACATCAAGGAGGATGCACTGAGGAGGCAACTGGGGATGGAGGGTCTGCAGCTGGAGATGTCATTGGAGCTTAGGTTCATTGAAGCTGTGGTAGGAGCTGAAGGTGAGTTTAGATTGAAGGGAGGTTTTTTGGTGACTTTTTTTTTTTTTTTTTTTTTTTAAGTAAGCTCTATGCCCGACGTGGGGTGTGAACTCAGAACCCTAGCATCAAGAGTCACATCCATTGACTGAGCCAGCCAGGTGCCCTGGTGTTTGGTTTTTTAAAATGGAAGAGAGTTAGGGGCGCCTGGGTGGTTCAGTTGGTTAAGCATCTGACTCTTGATTCTGCTTAGGTCGTTATCTCATGGTTCATGGGTTCGAGCCTGTGTAGGGCTCTGAACTGACAGCATGGAGCCTGCTTTGGATCCTCTCTCTCCCCCTCTGCCCCTCCACATGTGCACCCAGGTGCGTTCACACGCTCTCTCTAAATAATTAAACATTAAAACATTTTTTCTTAAATAAGGTGGAAGAGATTTACACACATTTCAATGTCAGAGAGGAGGATCCAGTTGGCAGAAACAGGCTGAGTATACAGGAGACACATGATGGTCATTTTGTGAGGTTCTGCAAAGGCTCGAGGGGATGTAAAATGCTTTGCAGCAAAGAGAGAGGGAAGCTTGGGGACAGAGGTGTGAGGAAAGTGGGAAAGGTGTGAAAGCAGAAAGGGGAGTTGAAAGGAGAAATTTGGGAGAATTTACAAATTGCATGGAGAATCTATTTCAGGTTGCTAATTATCCATTCAGAGTAGAGCCCTCTTTCCTGTTAAGTGACTTGCCCCAGCAGCTTTCAGGTAAAGGTGAAGAAGGTGAAGCAAGGATTCATCTGGCGGTTGAGTAACAGAGCCAAAAGTGTTACTGACATGATGGGCCGTGGATCCCAAGCGACAAGAGGAAGCATGGGAGGCGGAAAGGACAGCTGGTTTGGAGGAAGTGTCCCTGGGTGCTGGTGTCACCTTACCTGTGTAGGCTGGAGAAGGACCAGGGATGATGGCTGGCTTCTATGTGGCCAAGTGTGGTTCCTGCCATCTCAGAACAAGCCCATCCACCATTCCGAGGTGCTCCTAGCTCCTGAGACAGGCCCCAGGCTCCAGTGGCTATGCCTGGAGGCACTTGGTAAACATTGGATGGGACTTGAAAGAGGCTCCCTCCCTACTTGCCAGGCTCTGACCCATGCGCTTAACCACTGCTGCTCACTTCACTCTGAACCCCATGGTCCCAGATAGTGTCGGAAACAACTTATGCCTGGCTCCATCTGGGCCCCTTCCATAGACTTCAATCCAGGACCAGGAGGTTCTAGAGACCCATTCAGCCATGCATGCAGTTCTGTTTTGTTTTCTTTTTATTGAAGTATAATTAACATGCAGTGTTATATTAGTTTCAGCTCATTTGTGCAGTTCTTATTTGGGCTCTGTGAACCTTGCCAACCTTGGGGCCCTTTTGGTGGCCTTTGAGCACTAGGCCGTCTTGGGCTTTTCAAGCTTACCTGAGGATATTTTGCACTGTGCACATATCAAATCTGCTTTGCGAACAGTGTATCTACAGCTATCACACCTACCTCCTAGAGGTCTGAACTATTGTTTGCATTCATCAAACACTCATACATATGGAGAGGAAGGGAAAAAAACACCCATGTACCCATCACACACATTTGAGATATCTGTCAAGTCGTGTCACCTCTTTATTCCAAGCTCCCTTACACTAGAGTGTCAAGAAAAGAGGGTGGAGTCCACAGGGTCTAGAGATGGAGGCCAGGCCCTCTTGGAGTCCCCGTGTCTTCAGGGAGGGAAGCTGTGACCCTGCAGCTCTCCAGAGAGGTCTGTGATTGGACCCTTCACATGCACATAGGGATAGGATGGCACCCCAGAGACCACCAGACTAACACCTCAGTTTGCCACTGAGGAGGCCAAGAAGGCCCAGGCCGGGGAACAGGGTCTCTCCCTGAATCACCTGATCCCCTGTGTATCTGGTTAGAGGCACAGCTGGTTGGAGCCAGACCCCATGCAAGGGCTGAGAACCTCAGAGGTCGTCACTGCAGGAAATGAGCAGAATGAGACTTCAGGAGCTCCTCAGTGACGGAACAGCTCTGCATTAGTGAGATGGCGAGATGCACCTTGACCTTGGCATGAGATGCCTCCCCCTTCACTGAGAGAGAGAGAGAAAAGCAGATTTGCTATGGCTAGCTTTTTATGAAGGCTTCACATTTCTGATGTGAAAGGCTGCAGAATACAAACATCCACACAGAGGGGCTCATGAGGAATGAGAACTGATTTTTTTTAAGCAGCCAAAATTATTACTGTTGGCTTGTGTATTCTTCATGGCAGAAGCCAGGGCTCCCAGGCTGGGCTTTCACATGTTAGTTTTAGTGGGCATGTCTGAAAGAAGAGCCTTCAGGGAAGGAGTTGTCACAGCCAAGTTTTGGAGGTGGGGCAGGAGCAATGGCGTTGGTTTGGAAAGGGTACCTTCGCTCCTCAACCTTACTGGTCTCCCCTGGGCAGAGTGTGAAAGCTGCAATATGGGCTGTGAGCCCCAGGAAGGGTAATTGCATTCCAGAATCCACAGGATTGGGAAGCGAGTCTGGAGAGGGCTGGCCAGACGTTCTGGACACAGAGCAACCGGCTGTCTGCTGCTGGGCATGGAGAGAGGCTGTGGCAAGGCCAGTCCAGTCTAGCTTGAGTGGCGTGGCCCAGGCAGGAAAGGGGGTAAGGGCAGTGTGAGTCATGTGTTAAAGGGGAAACTTCTCCTCCAGTCTCTGGATTGCCTCCCTGAGGAAGTCATTGCTCACTCCTCCCTTTCCCCTGTAAGCATCTGAGCATCCTGTTGTCCTATCTTTACTGGCTGGAAATGGTTGTACTGTGGCCAAGGGGCCCTTACCAGGAAGAGCCATCTGCTGCTGTCTCACCCCCACCTCTAAGATCCCAGGTTGCCTTTCATTGTTCTGAGGGGTTGGGGCTGGCCAGGGGCCTGGGAGAAACCTGATGGGTGGGCTGGACCCCAGGAGTCCAGGCTCCTTCCCCTGTAGGTAGGACAGAATACCTGGTACCGCCTCAGGGAACATGGGAAATACAGGCAGGAGGAGCTGCTGGGGGACTCCCTGGGGGTTCTTTGGGGTTTGGTGAAACAGAGGTGTTCAGATTATGTGGAAGAGGTGTTAGGGAGAGCAGCTGTAGACTAGGGACCACCCTAGAGGCTAAGCCCACCACAGTGATCAGCCGTGATCAGCCGTGAAGGTCTACACAGTGGGAAGGGATATATCCCAGGCCCTACAGACTTCCAGGGGTCCAAGGGCTTATGGGCAGGAAAGGAAGGTGTGCTGGGGCGGGAACAAGGCAAGGCTCTGGTATTGGTGAAGCCATAGGTGCTGTGGCCTTCAGGTCAAGTCATCCTGAAAGCAAGGGGCAGCTCCAGTCCATTTCATAGCTGACAGAACCAAGGCCTTACTCTCCTCAGGTTCCAGTATATGGACCTGGCCACGGGCACTGCCCTAGCTCAGAAGGTCTCTGCTTGGTTCTCGTCTGGCAAGATGTGTCTCTCAGGAATTGCAAGTGAAGAGTTGCAGTCAACTCCGTGGCCTCGTAAAAAGTACGGACTTGAACACTTGTTGGGAGTTCTGAACAATTAAATTTATGAGCATCCCCCTCAGATTTGTAAACCCACCAGGGGCCAAGATTGAGGGGAATGAGAGACCTTCTCGGGTCCATCTGGCTGAAGAAAGCAGAACTCTGTCCCCTTTCCTGAGTGCGGGTGACTTTCTTTTGGTTATCAAAACGTAATAACCCCAACTCCTTGTCACGGAAACAAGAGGGGATTTATTAGCCCTAACAAAAAGAGCACTGTGGCCACTAGAATGGCTGTCCTTGGCAGCTGTCCTGATGCCCGGGAGTAACTTACAGACTGCTATCCTGTGGCTTGTCTGCTCCCTCACACAGTGGGAAGGAGAGTCTCGGGAGCTGGGTTTTCATTTCTCCAAAACACGGTGCCAGATTCCTCCAACCTGACAACTCTGAAGTTGCTGTATGGCTCCACGTAGAGATCTTTACATGTGGTTATCCCCAGTTACAGTCTGGTTAGAGCATTTCAATTGGGTCTTCTTCAACTGTTAGCAAGCAGGAGCAGTAAACTGCCACCGGCTTAATTTCCAGTGGTGATGGCAACCTGTGAGACCTTGGGGACTGGTCACAGAACCCAGACTCCCTTCCAAAGAGGTCTGGGCTACTCAACTCCTGGTGGATGTAGGTGCTGGAGGGCAGGACCACATAAGCATCAGATAGCAGGCTGCCTCCCATGTGCAATTCGGGGAAGCAGATGTTCCAGCCAGGTCAGAGAGCAGTGTGTTTGAGTGACGAAAGGCAAGAGGGGTTTTCTCCTCCTGCCGCCCCCACTCACTCCACTGGGAGAGATGGGCTCAGAGCCCAGACCCCCCAGCCTTCTCACTGCCTGGCAGTGTTGCGCCTAACCTTAACCCTAACCCGCAAGCTGCCAAGTACTCATGCCTTCCATATAGGGGCAAAGCTGGGCAGAACCAAATATATTTTTAAGCTAAGTCATTAGAAATACTTGGGGAAAGGCTGAGTTTATACACTAAGATTTGGCTCTTAACCTACAATGATTTCACTTCCATGAAACATTACTGGTAAAGGGCAAAACAATGAAGCCTCATCAGTCTACACTGCTCCAAATGAGGGTGCAAGAGCATCCAGTTCTGAGCTACCCAGTGAACACCATAAGAGGGAGCTGATGAAACTAAAAGCCACTTTTGACTTGCCATAGCTCCGAGCTTCCTACTAGAATCACCAAGGAGATTGGGCTGATTGAAAGGGAGCCAGGTGGCCTTAAAATATATGGAGAAACCCTGAAAGTACTACATCACCTCATACAGAAGCTGATCAGGTCAGTAAGAAGAAATGAGATTACCTGTGATCTCATAAAATTAGCATTTCAAGCTGTTTTCCACATCTACACAGTCACAGTCACGGGCAAATCCAAGAGCGCCACAAGTCCAGAACCGGTCACAAGTTTGGCCCTCACCCAGAACAGGCCTCTGGCAGCAGAGCTCTTTAAAGCATGACCTCGTGGACCTCCTCTTCCAGGAAGTCTTCTCTGAAATCCTCAACTGTATATCTCCCCATAGTCTTTATGCCCACAAAACTGTAAGTTTTGCCATTTCTGGACAGTGAGCTTAGACAATGTTCATCTCATACTCAGCTGTATCTTCAGCACTGGATATGGTATACAGCAAACAGCAGGCATTCACTAAGTGGGTTCCTCATTTATTCAACACATTTCTGAGCACCTACTATGGGCCAGGCACTGTGCTGGGTACTGGGGATAGAGTGATGAATGAGATAAAAGTGATCCTTAACACCCATTTGGTGGGAAAAACAGAGCTGAACACAAATCCACAAACATAAACCTAACACAAGCATGTAAGCACAATTAGAATATGTTGCAGTGAAGAAAAAAATGCTAAAATACTACTTCAAGAAGAGCTCAACACATTCTGGAAGGTCCTGGAAGGTATCTCTGAAAATGTTATGTTTAAACTGTCATTTGAAGAATGAGAAGCAATTACAGTTGATCCTTCAACAGCACAGGCTTGAACTTTATGGGTCCACTTACAGGTGAGTTTTTTTTAACAAGAGTGCTGGATTTTCTCTGGTTATTTTCTCAGTAACCTTTGCTCTAGCTTTATTGTAAGAATACAGCATATAATGCATATAACATACAAAATATGTCTTAATCAACTGTTTATGTTATTAGTGGGCTTTTGGCTAACACGAGGCTGTAAGTTTTGGAAAGTCAAAAGTTATACGTGGTTTTTTTACTAGGAGGGTGGTCAGCACCCCAAACCTCCACAATGTCCAAGAGTCAACTATAGCTGGGAGAAGCCCTCCAGGGGAAAGGAACTGCCTGTACAAAGGCCCTAGAGAAGGAATCTGGCTCATTTTTGGAACCAAGGGAAGGCTAAGGGAGTTCCCTAGGGACTAGATCACACAAGACAGGATGGGCAGGATGGTTCTTTCTGAAGAGAAACAGGAAGTTACTGGAAGAATGTGATGCAAAAATTTGTGGGGTGAGGGCGGTGGGGAGGAGAGGTAGAGGCAAAGGGAGTTAGCAAGGCTCTCAGGGGCCTGTGTGTGGTATCAAAGGGGCAGAGCAATGGAAAAACTCCAAGGTCCCCCTCCATGTACCTCTCATACTGACATTCAATTTACATAAAGTACACATATCTTTAAGTGCACAGTTTAAATTTTCACTTATATATACAAACCACCCCAAGATAGAATGCTTTAGCAGGCCTTGCCTCCCCCAAAGATAACTAGTACTTCATCTCTATCACTATAGGTAAGTTTTGCCTGTTTTGAGTTTCAGGTAGATGGACTCCTATAGTATAGTATAGGTGAAATAGTATAGTATAGCAGTATTCTTTATGTCTGGCTTCTGTCATTCATCATGATGAGTGCCTGGGAGATTCATTTATGTTGTGTAGAACAAGTTTTAATTTTTTTACACTGTATTCCACTGATGAACATACCACTATTCGTTCTATTGTTGCTAAATATTGGAATTATTTCCAGGTTTTGGCTATTAGGATTACTATGAACATTCCTGTCTGTTGGTGGACATAAGCCAATCACTGCTATTGGGAAAATACCCAACAATGAAACTGATGGATCATAACTACATATAATACATACATATGGCTTTAGTAGACACTATACATTAGTTTTGTGGTTGTACCAATTTACACTCCCACCATTAAAGTGTGTCCATCCCACCTCCTCCACTTCCTCACCAACACTTGACATTATGGTCTTCAAAAAGTTTGTCAGTTTTGTGGGAGTAGAATGGTATCTCACTACAGTTTTAATTTGCATTTCTTTGATGACAAAATGTCAAGAATGTTTTCACATGTTCATTAGATCTGAATATTCTGTCTGTTCAAAATGTTAAAAATTGAATTGTTGGGTTTAAAAAAAAATTTTTTTTAATGTTTAGTTTTGAGAGAGACAGAGACAGAGTGTGAGTGGGGGAGGGGCAGAGAGAGGAAGACACAGAATCCGAAGCAGGCTCCAGGCTCCAAGCTGCCAGCGCAGAGACTGATGCGGGGCTCGAACCCACGAACCACAAGATCATGACCTGAGCCAAAGTCAGACGTTCAACAACTGAGCCACCCAGGTGCCCTGAATTGTTGGTTTTTAAAAAATAAAACTGACTTGTACTTCTTCATATATTCTGGATTATGAGCCCTTTGATGGCTAATATTACATAATGTTAAGTATCTTCTCCCAGGCTGTGGCCCCCATTTTCACACTCTTTCAGTAGTTTTTACTCTTAATGAAGTCGTTTATCAACATCTTTTATTTTCATTTTTTGTTTGGTATCTTCTTTGCCTACCTAGTTCAAGGTCTTAGAGATATGATCCTATTTTTTTCTCAGAAATATTTTGTAGTTTTCAGTGTAGAGGTCTTACACATCTTTCGTCAGATTGTTAGGTATTTAGTTGTGTTGGTAGGGTACTATTATAAATGGTAATATTTTAACTTATTTTATAATTAGTTGGTGATTGTTTATAAAAACAAATGATTTTTGTATATGTTAATAATAATTTTTTTAAGTTTCTTTTTTTTTTTAAAGTAATCGCTATACCCAACATGGGGCTTGAACTCACGACCCGAGATTTAGAGTTCCATGCTCTTCCTACTGAGCCAGCTAGGTGCCCTGATAATTCACTTATTAATTGTAGTAGTTTGTATACAGGTTTGTTATATCCCATCATGTCATGTTACAAATGATAGTTTTTTCTTTTTCCCAATCTTTCTACCTTTATTTCTTTTTCATGCCTTATTGCACTAGCCAGGATGGCCAACACAATGCTAAATGTAAGTGGTATCTGATACCAGTCTTAAGATGAGAGTGCAATATTTCACCATTATGTGTGATATTGCCTAACATTTTTGGTAAATATCCTTTATTAGATTAAGTAACTTTCTATCTATTCCTAATTTGCTGAGTTAAAAAAAAATCTTTCTTTTTGAAAGGCCAAAGACTATGTGCACATCCAATTTATTCATGGTGGAAGAGTGGGGAATCAAATGTGAAAAGATGTCAGCCTGTTCCAGAAGGCACCCTGGGGCTCTTGCCAGCAATTGTTGGGGGTACTGCCAGTCTTTCCACCAACAGTGTGGGCTCATCATTGCCAGGTCATCTGTAGCTGGCTGTCGTTTTTTGGTAGTTGGCTGTGAAAGACATTACTTGTACTAATATGTGGTTCTATATTTCCCTACCTCCTTAAGTTAAGTGAGATCAAGGTAAGTTCAAGTTGGGATACTGCAAAACTGAACATTTCTGACAGCTCCTTTCCATTCCCTGGAAAAGAAAAAGCAGCCATCTTTTGATTGCTAGGGATAGACAGTGGACCATCTCAGTTCTGGGGAAGTCTGAAGTCTACAGGATTTCCAGATTTAAATCAAGTAGCAGCTGGAAGAGAAAAATTAAGTCAGCCCAGACTAGGTATGTTTTGAGCATAAGTCATCATCTGGATTAATGAAAGCTGCAGAGCAAACCCACTGACTCTGGAAACCAAACAGGCATCTGACACAGGGACACATCCAGGGAGATGTTAAAGTATGGGCTAGCCTGGCATTTTGTCAAGCATCCCTTTAAATAATTATATGTATGTATATATACATATAATATATACATATTATATAAATATATAAAATATATAAATATAATATAAATATATAAAAATATATATATAATAAATATAAATATATAAAAAAATATATATATTTTACATGTTTAATTATTTCAAGAGACAAAGCATGAACAGGGGAGGGGCAGAGAGACAGAGACACAGAATCCGAAGCAGGCTCCAGGCTCTGAGCTCTCAGCACAGGGCCTGATGCAGGACTCGAACTCACAAACCGTGAGATCACGACCTGAGCCGAAGTCAGATGCTTTAACCGACTAAGCCACCCACGTGCCCCAAGAATCCCTTTAGACACTTGCAGACAATAGGCACGAGGTTCTGATCACTTACAACTTCAAGATAAGCCCAGTGCCAGGTTATGGGCAGCTCGAGGCCTAGTCCCTGGGGGAGCTGAGCCGGATCTCCAGGCTGTTTGGAGCAGTAGCAGAGTTGGACATGGGGACGTGCTGCTGAACACCAGCTAGTCACAGAACAGAGGTGTGCAGCTGCCCTGCTAGCTCACAGCCTTGTGCCTTATTTTTAGATCTGTGATTCAGAGTCCTAAACCAGGACAGAGGCCTTGGGGAGAGAAGAGGCCCCGCTCAGGGGCTGGCTCTGGTGAGTAGTGTGGGCCTGTCTGTGTGACATGACAACCACATCCATATCAGACCATCACTGCAGTGACAGAATTTCCTCTAGGACACAATCTCTTGAGGTCTCTATATTAGATGTGTTCTCGAAGACACGTGATATAATTTGACGATCAGATTTGAGTTCCCTAAAATTCATTCCGGTTGCTGCATAGAAAATGAACTGGAGTGCAGTACGGATGGAGGGGGACCAGTGAAGAAGTTACTGCGGTAACACATGCAAGAGTTAACGGTGCTTCACACTAGAGTAGAAGCAAATGGATTTCTGGTTCAAGATAGTAAACCAACTATAAATGTTTTTCCTTTGAGATGATACTAAAATGCCATTAAATGGATAAAAAACGATTTCTAATATAAATAGAACTGGGCGGGAAGGAATCTGTGAGGTATTTTTCAACAAATCTCTAGACTGAGTAGAACATATGGGGCGCCTGGGTGGCTCAGTCGGTTGAGCGTCCGACTTCGCTCAGGTCACGATCTCACGGTCCGTGAGTTCGAGCCCCGCATCAGGCTCTGTGCTGACAGCTCAGAGCTTGGAGCCTGCTTCAGATTCTGTGTCTCCCTCTCTCTCTGGCCCTCCCCCCATTCATGCTCTGTCTCTCTCTGTCTCAAAAAATAAATAAATGTTAAAAAAAAAAAATTAAAAAAAAAAAAAAGAACATATGGAATAAGTCTGGTGGCCCAGGGCACAGCAGAGGGGTGCTGCCACCTGGACCATGCCTGGTGGTGCTGCTGTGCAGGAGGAGCCAACTGTCTGAACTCTGAAATGCTTCAGACTCTGAGGCAGCAGGTATGACAGACGGCAAGAGTGAGAAGGAGGTCTGAAAACAGAAAAACTAACTTCAGGTCTGTCTGCACAATAAGCAGGGGGAATAATCCTCTGCTGCAATGAGAATGACCTATAATTAGGCAACAAATTGCTAGGAAAAACATACAAATAAAAGGAAGATTCTTCTCTGCAGCTATCCATGGGATCTGTGAATATCAACACCTCTGAACAAAGCCTTCTGGAATTCAGAGATCTGAGGATAAAGAACACTACCTTAAAGCAAACCCTACCAGATGACAATTCTGGCTACAAAAAGAGGTCCTGGCAACAATTCTGCCTCCTATTCTAATGAGACACAACCAAGAATCCTCAGATATTTGAAGAAAGTATGTTGTAGGAAGGAAACCAAGACTGACAATCAGGATAAGGAAAGAAAATATAAGAAAAAAATCGATGACACAGAGGATCAATCTGAAGCTCTTATATCTGAATAAGAGAGATTTAGTGAAAGAGGTGGCATTAAAGAAATTACCTAAGAAGTAATAAGAAAAAGAATTAAAGGAAAAGCACAAATCTTTAAATCAAGAGTCTACTGTTCAGCATAATGATGGGCTAAAACAAAAAAGACCCAGAGAAGTCCTCATACGATTTCTTAACACAAAGGTCACTGCTAAGTTTCCAGAGTTTTTTGGAAAAAACCCACCATCTACAATGAAAATGAATCAGATTCGCATTGGACTTAACACCACTGCACATTAGATCAAGGGTCAGCAATTGAACTAAGAATGGTTTTTATATTTTTAAAGGGCTGTTAGATTTTAAAAAGATGATGTGGCAGAGACCGTACTATCTGGCCCTTTGTATACACTTTCTTAGAAAGCTCTCTAAGGAAGAATTATAGCAAATAAGGGAATGGAAAACATGGCATCCATGAAACTCTCTCACCTAGGAGAGCAATGAAGAAAAATCCCACAATCATCACTTTGCTGAAGATCTCGAAAGCAATGTTGGGATTTTAGCAGGACAGCAGAAAGCTATAGAACAACCTCTAGGAAAAAAGACGAGTTCACAGACCAAATCAAAAAGACAGTACGGCCGAGGGCTTAGAAAAACTTTATACGGAAAAGCAACAAATACAGGCTAAGAAGAACATTCACCAACTCCAGCAAAAACAAATAGCTGTAGAGAAAGTAATCATCCAAGGAAAAACTGTCTAAATTATATTAGAAGACTGGTGGACTCAGGAATGAAGTAGATTCCAAGTAATAGAGAATACGAGAGAAAACTAGGTAAGAGACAGAGAGCGAGTGTGTGTGTGCAAACATGTGCAAAAGCCAACCAGAAATTTTAGAGATAAACATTGTAAACATAACCCAAACCAAGATAATACATATAAAATTCAGAACAGTGATTTCCTTTTGTGTGAAGCACAAATGGAATAGGGGAACTGTAATACATAGATGCAGGTTGTTGATAACACTAGTTCTTGGGCCAAATAACAGACTCAAGGTTCCTCATCATATCATGGTGACATATTCCTTTGTAGATCTTAAATGTGACAAGGGAAAAAGATAAAGGAAAAACAATTAGAAAAAGTTTTCTTAATATTTATTATTTTTTTAATGTTTATTTATTTTTGAGACAGAGAGAGACAGAGCATGAATGGGGGAGGGTCAGAGAGAGCCGGAGACACAGAATCTGAAGAAGACTCCAGGCTCTGAGCTGTCAGCACAGAGCCCGATGTGAGGCTCGAACTCATGGACCATGAGATCATGACCTGAGCCGAAGTCGGACGCTTAACCGACTGAGCCACCCAGGTGCCCCTATTTATTTTTGAGAAGGGGGGTAGGGGAGGGGCAGAGAGAGAGGGAGACACAGAATCCAAAGCAGGCTCCAGGCTCTGAGCTGTCAGTACAGAGCTCAATGTGGAGCTCAAACCCATGAATGAAGATCATGACCTGAGCCAAAGTCAGATGCTCAACCGACTGGGCCACCCAGGTGCCCCAGAAAAACAATTAAAAAAAATGTTTTTTAAATGTTTTTGAGAGTGCATGCACGCGCACACACACATACACACGTGCAAGTGCACACATGGGAGAAGAGCATAGAGAGGGAGACAGAGAATCTCAAACAGGCTCTCTGCTGACAGCAGAAAGCCCAATGGGGGGCTTGAACTCATGAACCGTGAGATCATGACCTAAGCTGAAGTCGGACATTTAACCGACAGAGCCACTCAGGTGGAAAAACAATTTAAAAATTGGAGGAAGGCAAAGTCCAATCATGAAGCAAAATTAAAATGTGGATGATTTTAAGAAATTGGTGGAATCGAAGAAATCGATTTAATCTTGATAAATCGATTTAATCTTGATCATAGTAATACATTTTTTTGAAAGGTACAGTATTTATGAAACTAGAATGGTGGTAGGGAAGGCATACCACCCACTTGGCTCTGTGCTGAGAAATTCTTATGAAATCATACCAGGACACTGTTTATTCATTTTTAACTTTTAAAGTCAACCAACGGGGCACCCGAATGGTTCAGTCGGTTAAGCACCTGACTTTGGCTCAGGTCATGATCTCATGGTCTGTGAGTTTGAGTCCTGTGTGGGGTGAGCTTGAGCCCCACTTCTCTCTCTCTCTGCCCCTCATGGGATTCTGTCTCTGCCCTTGTTCACTTGCACCCTCTCTCTCTCAAAAAAATAAAATAAAATAAAGTCAACCAATATGTGAAAATAAGGCAATTTTTAGTGCCAGGAGGAATAAAGCATTTCTATGAAAAGAAATACAGATGAGGTTCATACACTTGGCTCATTCTTGAATGATATTTACTTAGTTGTTGTATTATGTATTAGTCTTTATCAAATATTATGATAAATATATTCAAGGTACTGAGCAAGGATGTGTGAATCTCTGCGTGAAGGGTTAAATCTTCCTATCAGGAGGTCTGCAGTTGGTAAAAAAAGGTGAAAAAAAAAACCAGTAAAAAATAGTTTACGTAGGCTTTTCCTACTGATATATTAATAAAAGGGGGGAAGTGGGTAGTGTGTACACACACATATACATACACACAAATTTGAAGAGGGACACTATTTAGAAGAAAACAGATAAACAATATTTGCCTTTAAGGAAGAAAAGTAGACTTCTTATATACTATTTTGTTTCTTTTGTAGTAAATACATACAGGTATACAAAGAATCTTTTTTTAAAGAATAACCTCTTTTTTCCTAGTAAAAAAGAACTCCTGGGGTGCCTGGGCGGCTTAGCCGGTTGAGCACCCAACTCCTGATTTTGGCTCGGGTCATGATCTCACGGTTTGTGGGCTCCAGACCCCAAGTTGGGCTCTATGCTCACAATGCTGAGCCTACTTGGGAATCTCTCTCTCTGCCCCTCCCCCACTCATATTCACTCTTTCATAATAAACATTAAAAAAAAAAAAAAGCTCCTGTAAATAACTAAAAGCCTAATATCTGAAGAGAAAAATAATTAAACAGTTCACTGAAAAGGAAGTACTAATAACTTACTTATGACAAAATATCCAACCACACTCCAAATAAAATGCATGGGGTACTGGGATAACATTTTTCACTTATCAGGCAAAGATTTCCAACGTGTGGCAAAGACTGGCAAAGATTTCCAAAAGTGTGGTAACACTGTACTGGTGACCATATGGGTAACAGGCAGCCTCAAAAACTGGCTGACGTGTAAACTGCAATAATCTCATATTGAGAGAGGATGCAGGAATATTTATTAGAATTACAAAGCTATGTCTCCTATTACCCAGAATTTCCAGTTACGGATTTACCTTACAGATAAATTCACCTATTTATGAAATAATTCATGGAGGTCCTTCATTGCAGGACTATCTGCAAAAACTGGAAACAACCTAGCTCCTTGTGGAGAGATGGTAAGTTTTAAAGTCAGAGATAACAGAAGAGGAAAACTTTTGACTGTAAATCCTCTTAATCTGTTTTTGAACTGTGCGAATATGTACATTAAAGCCTTGGTCAGAGAAACAATCTGCTGAGGATACCATGCTGGCCACATGGTCTCTGCAGCAGATTCAGGGCTGGAAGTCTAGGCTGCAGGTTCCGAATGCCCAGAAGCAGGGAGAACACCCGGTCCGCCCTGGCCTCCTAACTGGTCTTCCTGCTTCTTACCCCACTAAGTTTATTCTGAACACAGTAGCCAGAGGTTCTCTTTAACTGTAAGTCAGATTGTCACTCTTTTTTTAAATTTTAAAATTTTATTTTTTTAAATTTTATTGTACTTAAAAAATTTGTTTTTAATTTTTAAAAATTTACATCCAAGTTAGCATATAGTGCAATAATGATTTCAGGAGTAGAATCCAGTGGTTCATCACATACATATAACACTCAGTGCCCATCCCAACAAGTGCCCTCCTCAATGCCCCTTGCCCATTTTGCTTAGCATACTACACTCTAGTTCCATCCACATTGTTGCAAATGGCAAGATTCCATTCTTTTTTATTGCTGAGTAATATTCCATTGCGCGCGTGCACGCATGTGTGTGTGTATATATATGTATATATATACATATATACACATATGTATATACATACACACACACACACACACACACACACACACACACACACACACACACACCACATCTTCTTTATCCACTCATTTGGGCGCTTTCCATACTTTGGCTATTGTTGATAGCGCTGCTATAAACATTGGGGTGGATGTGCCCCTTCAAAACAGCACTGCTGTATTCTTTGGATAAATACTTTGTAGTCCAATTGCTGGGTTGTAGTGTAGTTCTATTTTTATTTTGAGGAACCTCCATACTGTTTTCCAGAGTGGCTGCACCAGTTTGTATTTCCACAGATTGTTTCTTCTGTTCAAAACCCTACAACTGCTTCTACCTCACAATAAATGACAATCATTACACCACACTCTGCTGCTTCTTCTCTACCTGGCCTCCACTTACTCTCTATCATATTCTACTACTCTCCTCCTTTGCTCCACCCCAGTCATACAAGGTTCACTCCTGCTTCAGGGTCTTTGCAGCTACAATTTCTTCTCCTTGAATATCTAATCACCTTCTTGAGTCATCTCTCAAATGTCAGCTTCCCTAACCTATTTATTTACTTAAAAGATTTTTTTTTTTTTTGAGACAGAGACAGATTGTGAGTGGGGGAGGTGCAGAGAGAGAGAGGGAGACACAGAATCCGAAGCAGGCTCCAGGCTCCGAGCTGTCAGCACAGAGCCCGATGTGGGGCTCGAACCCACGGACAGCGAGATCATGACCCGAGCCAAAGTTGGACACCCAACCGACTGAGCCATCCAGGCGCCCCTTAAAAGATTTTTTTTTTAAAGTTTATTTATTTTGAGAGAGAGAGAGAATGAGCGCATGGAGGAGAAGAGAGAGAGAAGCCTAAGCAGGTTCTGCACCATCACCATGGAGCCTGATGCAGGGCTTGAACTCATGATCTGTGAGACCATGACCTGAGCTGAAGTCGGATGCTTAACTGGCCAGGCGACCCATATCTAAAGACTTTTAATTAATCTCTACACCCAATGTGGGGCTCAAACTCACAACCCTGGTATCAAGAGTTGCATGTTCCATTGACTAGGCCAGCCAGGCACCCCCCCCCCCAACCTATTTTAAATTGGAAGCAGCAATCCCTCCTCTAGTCCATGTACCTTTTCTTAGCTCTTTTCTTCATAGCACTTAATCATCTTAACATATTACATATTTTATTCATTTATTCTGTCTTTTCACAATAGAAAACAAGCCCCAATAAGGGCCAGGTTTGTTTTGTTCACTGCTGCTTACTCTGCAATTGCAACTGTATCTCTTCCACAGTAAGGACTCAATAAATATTTGTTGAATAAACAAATTCTTTCCCATTTTCCATAGAAAATCAGCAAAACTAAAAACTGAAGACCAGAGGTAGGAAGGCATAAGACTGTGAGCATGATTACTGCCTTTCATTAAAATCCTTTCTGATTTAAACCAAAACACATACGTGTGCACGCGCATGCACACACACCCATACCTCTTATCAAAACAATTTTTTTTTTTTTTAAAGAGGTATTAGGAAGTAGAGTTGACAGGACTTGGTAATGGGTGTGATGGTGGTACAGAACTGAAGGAAAATGGGAGTGTCAAAGATGACTGCCAGATTTCTGGCATGCAGGTTAGTAGCTGGCACTGCTACATACTGGGATCAAGAACACTGGAAGAGAAGTAGAGGGGAGATGACTTCGGTTTGGGGACACTGAATGTGACAGGCTATTATTAAGACCTTCAAGTACAGGTAACAAGAAGTCTGATCTAGACTCAGAAAAGAGATCTATACCAGGTATGTGAATCTGAGAATAACTTCATATAAAGGCCATAGACGCTGAGGCCAGAGAGAATGCAGCTTAAAAAACAGAAAAAAGGCAAAGTAAAACTCTAAGGAGCACTGTTACTTCAAAATGGGGTGGTGGAGGATCCGGTAAGAGACTGAGGAGTAGCCACTGAAGAAGGTAGGAGGAGCAGATAATATGGCAGCCAGGAAGATAAGAATACTTCAAGAAGGAAGAGTTCAGTTGTACACAACACTTCTGTAAAGCAAGTATGAAAGGAAAACTGGAAAGGCTCACTAGAGATCAATGGTGATCTTACCAAAAACTGTTTTAGTGGAGTAGATCAAGTGGGTTAAGTGAAAGGGAGATTGGGCACCTTGTCAGTTAAAGAAGTAGATAGGGGCTGGGTGGATGTAGAATTCAAGTATAAATTTCTTTTCTATTTATTTTTATTTTTTAATATAATTTATTGTCAAGTTGGCTAACATAGTGCATACAGTGTGCTCTTGGTTTTGGGGGTAGATTCCTGTGATTCATCGCTTACATACAACACCCAGTATTCATCCCCACAAGTGCCCTCCTCAATGCCCATCACCCATTCCCCTCACCCCCACCCCCCCAACTCTGTTTATTCTCTGTATTTAAGATTCTCTTATTGTCTGCCTCCCTCCCTCTCTGTTTGTAACTATTTCCCCCCTTCCTTTCCCCCACGGTCTTCTGTTAAGTTCCTCAAGTTCCACGTGAGTGAAAACATGTATCTGTCTTTCTCTGACTTATTTCACTTAGCATAATACCCTTCAGTTCCATCCACGTTCAAGCATCAATTTCTTTAAAAAAATGAGTAACAATAAATATGCTACATATTCACAATTATATATTAATATATATGAATATTAACACATTAATAGGATATAGTATGCTAATACAATTAAATACAAATGAAAGGATCCCTTATCAAGAAAGATGTTGAAGATACAGGCAGAGAAAGAAGTAAGGTAAATCAATATTTTAAGTCTGGAATGATAGGAGTTAGGGAGCCAGAGCACATGCAGTTTGTTGATAGGTGTTTTTTGTTTTTTCTTTTTTTATAGGGCCGCCAGGAAAAGACTGGATACAGATGGAGTTGGTTCAGAGTGTGGTAAGTATCTGGAGTAGTTTCCATCATGTCCTCTAATTTCTCTTTGAAATAGATGGCAAGGCCTTTTGTTGACTGTAAAAAGGTGATTAGAGAAAAGTACCCCGTTTTGCTGGCAATGCTGAGAGCCCAGTAGAAAGTGGTAATGAGATTTACAGTGGCACTAATTTACTCAATTGTGATTCTCTTCCGCAGGACTCAACCCTCTGGGTTAATACTAACAATGTTAAAGATGGATGCTTTCAGAGTAGAAGTTCCTTTAGGCAGGACCATAAGAAGCTCAGGAAAGGAGGAGGGAAATTTAGGGTATTTGCAAGATAAATGATGGATCATGGAGTCTAGGCTGGCTGGAGATGGTGGTGGGGAAAGCAAAAGAAAGGAGGGAGCTATATGAATCCAAAGTAGAAAGATCTTGGACCTGGACATTTGCACCAGCCTAAGAACAGTTACTGAGCAAGGGAGTGGTTAGGTCACTGTGTGTGTGTGTGTGTGTGTGTGTGTGTGTGTGTGTGTGTATCTTTATTTATTTATTTATTTATTTATTTATTTATTTATTTATTTATTTATTATTAAATATTTTTTTTTAAGTAATCTCTACACCCAATGTGGGGCTCTAACTCACAACTCTGAGATCAACAGTCACATGATGGCTGACTGAACCAGCCAGGTGCCCCTACAGTTATTTCTTGACTAAGCTAGTTGGAAGATCAGTGTGGTTGTCTAAATCCATGATTCAGAAGTGACGCAACTGATGTTGATGTACAAGGTCCGGGTTTGTCCACAGCTTTGGGTGGGAGATGGAGGATAAGAGGAAAAGGTCACAGGTCAAGGAACAGGAACCAGCATGTGGGATGGGCCCAGAAGAGTTAACATAGCAGGCCTGACTGCTATCCTTTATAAGGCCTGCTTACAAGTTTGGCCCTTCACTGATACATGGAAACTGGAAACTTGGATTTCAGGAGGGTTTCCACCATTCCCAGAACTGGTAAGAGTAGCTCACCGTGCCTAAACTGTTTGGACAATCAATATGGTTTAATTGTGCTTTACTTCTGGCATTCTGGGACTTGGGTATGTGCCAAGCAGATGGTGCTTACATAGCCAGTCCCCAATCAAAATCATGGACACCAAGTCTCTAATGAGCTTCCCTGATACATTCCTCACGTGTTCTAACAACTTGTTGCTGGGGGAATGAAATACATCCTGTGTGATTTCAATTCAAAATCCCCTCTGAAAGTTTGAGCCTGGTTTCCTCCAGACTTTGCCTATGTGTCTTTTCCCTTTGCTAATTTTGCTTTGCATCCTTTTGATGTTAAGAAATCACAGCCATGATTATGATTATCCTGGGGTCTCTCAATACAGATGGGTAAACCACACTGAAGCTGGTCACTTGGAAGGAGAGAAATGTAGAGGAAGGGGAAGACAAGTGACAGACTTTTTAAGAGAATGGGTAGTAATCAGACGATGAGATGATCACATAAGCCTCAAAATAAGGAGGGGTTTCAACCAGGAGCGGAAGAACAAGGACACCAAGATCACATCCTGAACACTGGTTTGCAGGGCAAGAAATACTCTAGTGTCCCCATGGGAAGGTTGCTTTGGGAAGCAGTGTCCTTAACGGACAAAGGCTGTGCACAGAGGAGGATAAACCCTGCATCTGCTCTAATATAAACATCTATCTATGTCTACATCTATAGTACATCAGGGTTTTCTGGTACTTTATGGTTAGTAACAAATCAGTGTGCTGGTGTGGAGTGGCACCATAGCTGGGCACTACCATCTTTCACCATACTCTAAGTCCACTAGAAGGTAAATAAGTGCTCCACTCACCTACTCCAGCTCTGCCTTCTCTTGCAGAGGAAAAGCAGTGCTAGCATTATTTTAACAATCAAAAGCTAGAAATTACCCAAATGTAGTATCAATGGTAGAATGGCTAAACAGTGGTCTGTTAACACAATGGAATATTATGCTGCAATGAAAACCTCACAGCCAAATGCAACAATATAGACTAATCCCACAATGTTGAGCAAAGAAGCTAAGCACAAAAAGAGTATACATACTGTATAATTCCATTTATATAAAGAACACAAAAAAGCAAAAGCCATCTATGCTGGTAGAAGTCAGGATAGTAGTTACTCCTGAGGGGGCAAGGGGCTACTGGAAGGGAGCTGTAGAAGGGCTTATGGGGAACTATTAATACTCTGAATCTTGAGCTGGGTGCAATTTACAATTACTGATACATATACTATTCTGTGTGTATATTATACTTCAAAACTAAAACAGTACTGCTCAATATATTAAGTGACAACAGCAAGTTTCACCATAGTACGTACACTATGAATCCATTTTTGCTGAAAAGCACATGGCTGTAGAATAATGCCAGGCAGAACATGCCCAAATAGTGTTGATGATGGTTAGCTCTGGGTGGTGGGACTGTAAATTTTCTTTCTTCTTTTCCTTTACCTATTTTTAGAAACCATTTCCATACTGCCTGCATTCTTTCTTTTTTTATTTTTTAAGTAAGCCCAGCACGGGGCCTGAACTCACACCCCCAAGATCAAGAGTTGCATGCTCTACCAACTGAGCCAGCCAGGCGCCCCATACTGCCTACAATCTTTTTAAATGTATTACTTTTATAGACATAAAACAAAACAACACCTAATTCCATTTTATAAACTGCAACCTGCAAGGTTCCACATACCCACCCTGGACAAAGCAATGCTACTAAACACTGGGGAGGAAGCAAGTGATAACCAACACCCAACTAACCCATAAAGAAAAAAATTTACAAAACAATTTCGGCACAAGCAAAACCCTGAACTGCAATGTTGGGATCTGCATTCTCATCAGCAATCCTATGTGAGGCTAGCACTGGAGGATTACCCGGATTAGGTGAGCACTAGGATTACAGGGGCACACTTCCAGACATCTAGTAAACATGTTCCTGTCCTCTGTACCGGGAGGACTGAAAACCATTCACTGGAATTCATCACAATGTCGCCTGGGCCCGAGTTTCTCACACTCCCTCAAGACTGGTATTCTTTGCTCTTTCCTTGCACTCTCAGACTACTCTTCAGTCTGGGGGCAAAAGCAAGACTTCCTAAACGGGAGAGTTACTTTAAGAAAGCCTTATTATTGAACTGAAATATGCTTTTGCCTCACAATGCTACTTTGTTTCTTTATAAACCACAACATGGACATCAGTGCACATTAAAGCATTTCCTTAAAATCAACATTCATTATGAACTAGAATTAGATTCAGGTCTATTCTGATCCGTTTGTGAGCTAAACCTGAAAACATTTTAATCAGTCAGCCAAGTTTGTTAAATATGAACCGAGCTGAAATTTAAAGGACACCCACACCACTGGCTCATAGCTCTGCACCATCACTGAGAACAGAAACCACATTAGATTCATAGTCTCACCACGTGCTCCTGAAGCCAGATTTATAAATGTCTCAAAACCACAAACTTGCTTTTACTAACACTGGCTCTGAAAAACACAGGAAGAACCTTTGCCATCACACCTCCAGAGAAGTTTGGGATTACCCCAAGAGCAATGCCTGGGACCTGCATCTCTAGCTACCCAGTGCACACACTACCTGGCTGCCTGGCTGCCACGGGCCGCCAAGCCCCTGCTGCTCAAAGCTACACCTCCCTTGCTTCCCTAACTTGACCAACTCCTTGCTAGTCAGGGAATACCTCTTCCAAGAAGTTATCCCTGTGTCTCCATCTTGGGAGAAGCTAGGGCAGTCTGCTCTGAGCAAAGCCTGATTTAGTATCTTAGATTCACAGATTAATGGTGCTACTTTACTTCCCTAAATTGGCTTCCAATGTACAAATAAAACCTGTTGTCTTTTAAAAACACAGTCAAGGGGTGCCTGGGTGTTTCAGTTGGTTAAGCATCCAACTTCAGCTCAGGTCACGATCTCACGGCTCATGAGTTCGAGCCCTGCGTCGGGCTCTGTGCTGACAGCTCAGAGCCTGGAGCCTGCTTTGGATTCTGTTTCTCTCTCTCTCTGCTCTTCCCCCACTCCTGCGTGTGTTTTATTTCTCTCTCTCTCTCTCAAAAATAATTAAAAAACAAAAAACAAACCCACAAAATGGTTTAAGTAAGCAAATTGGTGACACGTAAGGTCCTAAAGAGAGATCACTCACCTTGCTTACTCTATCCTGTGACCTCTCCCCACAGTCACAAATTAAACCAGCTCTGAACTAATAATAGGGCAGGGGGATCCTAGAATCTGGACATAATTAGATCTGAGTGATTAGCATGGCCTTGCGAAAGGTGCAGCTTCTCTTTCAGACAGATAACCCACAGAGACAGGGACAACAGCCATGTAAAACTGAGACACAGAAACAACCCACACCCTTTTCCTGTATGCTAGGAATAAAAAACCAAGTCTCAGCACTCAAATCAGCCAAACCCATAGGAAACTTGAGTCTCTGTCTCCCTGTTTTTCCCTGGATTCTGTCCTGCAGAAATGCTCCCTCCTGACTCTTAGTCCTTCCCCCCTCTTCCTGCCCCAGTTACAACCAAGATGTACTAGATTTGAGAGGATGGAGAAATGGTAAAATAATCCTACTGTGAAAACTTTACCAAGGCCCTTTAAGGAGGGGGCTGGATTAGATGAGCTGTGCTGTGTGCATATGTGTGTGAGTATGTGTGTGTGTGTGTGCGAGTAAATATATATATATTTGTTTGTTTGTTTGTTTGTTTGGTTTTTAATTAAGTAGGCTCCACACCCAGTGCAAAAGCCCAACATGGGGCTTGAACTTATGACCCTGAGATCAAGACCTGAACCAAGATCAAGACTTGGACACTCAACTGAATGAGCTACCCAGGTAGGTGCCTCTGGCTGTGCTGTTTTAAAGCTGTTTTTCTAATCCTGTGATCAGAACTACCTGGGGGACATAGCCTGATGCCCAGGCTCCTCTGTAGAACTTCGGACTCAGACTCTCCAGATGTGGGCATGGGAATTTGTACTTTAAAATGTTCCTCAGCTGATTTGGAGAAGAGATTTGTGAACATTTCTTGAAAGAGACCAGGATGAAGTGGTAATTCCTGTGATAATGGGTTTCCAAAACATTGTGCCACTGGAAGTAAGGTCCCTTTATACCTCGATCTTTCATAGTCCATGTGAAGACCACGTTTTCAGTAAACGTTTTTAAAGATTTTGGGGAAGGGAGAAGAATGAATTCCCTACTCACTGTCTTTTCATGTGGAGGGAACTCAGCCAGTGTTCCTCAGAATGGAAGGGTCACCGTTGCACTTTGGGCTGGATAGCTGATTATGTGGCACTGTCCAGTATGGTGTAGGATTTTGCAATCCTTGGCCCTTGCTCTTAAATGCCAGTGGTGGTCCCTGGTCACTGTGACAACCAAAACACATCCCCTCATACTCCTCTAAATGCTCTCTGGTTATCAGTTCAATCTGTGATTAAGAGCCACTGAGCTGGATTAACATTCCTGACCTCTCTCCCTACCCCCTACAATAAGTCCTGCTTTTCGGGGGGGAAGAAATGGTCTATCCAACAAATGAGTTTAGGAGTCAGCCTTCCCTCTCTTCTCTTTCACACTTGCCTGCCCACAGAGGAAGCATTTTAGCCTGAGGCTTCCAGCCTGGCCTGTGCCTGGCTGGCTTAGTCTTCTCAAGATAGGGACTGTAACTCAAGAACACTCCACACTCTAGTGGGGGAGAACAGAGCTTCTAGCTTTACCTATAACAATAAATTAGTCTTAGGAAAAGTGTTGGAAATTAATTTAGTTATTTTAGAGAATATAAACATAACCATAACTCCATTATTATACTTAAAAGATGTCTTTCATTGTTTCTCTCTATTATGATATTATTATTTTAAGAGAAAGAACTTTGACGAACATTTTTTATTTACCAGTTTTATTCTGTCTTAGAATAAAAACCTTGCTTTAATATTGTGAGGTGCACTGCAGGTATGCCATGCGGCCAGTTTTTACTGGGGCAAAAAATGCCTTAGTCAGTGACCCAGAGGCCTTGGAAAACACACGAATGCATACTTTCAAAGCATGTAGAGCTGGTATTTACAGCTTTTCTTGGAATTGGCCCGGGACATCTCAAACAATCTACATAGGTACTGTCATAGCATTTGCTTTGATGTTCAGAATGCTTCAGAAATGTGTTCAATATAATGATTTGTGGGTCCTCCAAAAGGTTTTGTTGTTAACATGCAAGCAAACAGTATTAAGCAATATTACCTAAACTATGGCTGGCAAGAACTGGACCTCAGTAATGAAACCAAATTACAAAACATTTCCGTGTAGGTATACAAAAGATATAAAATTAAAATTAAAAATATCAACCATCTTTAAATATTCCAATTCTCCTACAGTGCAGTTTTCCACATCTTTATCACTATTGAATACTTTAAGGACAAAGTTAACAAAAATCAAAATAGATAAAAATATTTAAATCTTTGGATCCCTTTATTCTATGGCCTTCATAAAAACACAAAAATGGCCATATTTTTTCCCCCACTATAGCTTAAAATATCAAAAAGATTTACTAGTGATTTATAATTAGCAATGAACTCTATTACTGAGTCATTTGTGGGCCACGGGCCCAAGGACCAGTGTTAGGATATCTTATAGGTTGCCAAAATAATATCTAACACTCTGAATCCTCTTGAAATATAATGGAATGAATCAAGGTATTACAACAAAATCCCAGGCATATCTGGAAGAACAGGTTAATTGATGCCCAGTTTTATTGTCTTAAAAAAGGGGAGGGTGCTTATTTGAAAATACAGCTAAGTACATTCTTATCTATGATTATTTACATTCATATACTGAAAATATTTATTATTTGGACAAATCCTGTGATATGCCATTTGTTATAAAATGAAGTTCTTACAATGAGTATAAGCAATTTATCCTTTTCAGGTAATGGAAGAAATGTATCAAATCTTCTTTTGTGTTCCAAATGTTAAAAAAAAAAAAAAAAAAAAATCAAAATCAGAAATCTCAAGCCTGGAAAACTATGAAAAAAGACCCACCACCCATAGCTCTGCTCCTCAGCACATCAACTTCTGCAAGGACACAGTATGTTTGCTGACTTTAAAATGTTTATTCTTTAAAAAATTAGTTGCTTTTTATACAGCTATACAAAGTTCTTAATGTTTCTTTGGCAATGGAATATAATGGAATTTTACAACTATATAAAAAAGTTACCTTTGCCTAAGAAACAGTATTTACTGTGTTTACATAGTTGACTGACAAAATTCTCTACCATCCAGCACCCTAATTAATTGACGAAATAAGCTACCTCAAAAGGGATATTACAGGATTTCCAAAAAGAAAGAAACAAAGAGAGAAAGATACACACACACACACACACACACACACACACACACACACACACACAACCTTCTGTGGCTCAAAACACAGTATCACGGCCCTATCTGCAGGCAACTTACAATCATTGCCAAATACAATTTAGTGATAAGAAAAATCCTTTCAGTGATGAAAAAATACTTATAAGTCCCACTGAAGTACTGTTGTAGTTTAACTATACATAAGAAATTACTTAACCTTCTGCTATTCCAAATATATTTAATGCTCATTTTTTAAGATGAGCCTTCCCGCCCCCTCCCTCCCCCCCAAAGTAACTGCATTGGATCTTTGAAATTAAGCAGAAAAAAACACACAAACAAACACCCAGTGCTGGTGACAAATATACAGCGGATTCACCTCTTCCTTCTTCTCAAAGACCGGAACCAATTCTCAGGACCATGAAGAGCTAGAAATTCACCTACTTTCAAAGACTTGTTTGTAGACTATGCAGCAACTTTGTTGTCTTTCTAAAAAGGAAAAAAAAAATTAGCTCATGTTTCACATGATTGGTTTATTAGTATTTCTTTCTAATTTACTTAAGTATATTTCCCATTACTTTTAAATATACCCTCCTTTTCCTTTCATGTATAAATCTTTTCACTAATTTCCAGAAAACATTTTATAACTTCCACACACCCAGCAGTAGCTCATTATTTGTTAACTGCATTTTCCAGTTAGTGGAGGTTAAAGCAGTCATGGTGTGGGCTGGTTCCAGCAAGAAGGCCCCCTAAGATATAGGCATACCTTACTATCTTCGTTTGCATCCTAATTATTTTTAAACACAATGATAGAACTTAAACTTTCAACACAGTTAGCCAAGGTCATCGAATATAACTGACAACATACTCTGGAAAAAGATTAATAAAATCCCTAAGTCTCTGATGTCCTTACTAAGCAATAAAATATCCAGACAGTAAAATAACATTTCTCCCCAAAGTTTCATGCAAGGAGAAAGCAATGATTTAGAAATTCATTTTAAAACGATAACTTTTAAATTTCAAATAAGTTCTGCAAATCAGCAAGCTGACAGGGTAATTTTTAAAAAGGAACCATGGAAAAAACAAAAATGTCAGAGAGTCTCTAGCTTCCTAGTGAGACGAATCCTAATCTAAAGTCTTGTATATAACATCAGAGCCAGGGGTCTGTTTTCCTCAGGACTAGTTGTTACCACATACCTGATTTTAACTGCTGATTTTCATCCTGTTAGAAATACACTATTTCCTATGTTAAAGATTTAACTTTATCTGTGTATACGGGCACCAAACCATTTGTACAACGTCATTAAACTAGAATACATATGGCATGGTGTAAACTGGTACAGAAAGAAATAAACTGAAGATAATCCCACCCCACTGTCCCCCACCAAAGCCAACCTTCACACAACCCCATTTTTTTTTTTTACCTTTCAGAAAGCTGTACGATCAATCCAGACCTATTTTAGGGTCCAAAAGCTGTGGTTTTCTGAAAGGTAAAAAAAAAAAGAAAGCAAAAGAGAGAGAGAGAGAGAGAGAGAGAGAGAGAGAGAGAGAGAGAGAAGGGAAGAGGAGGGGGATACAGAGAAATAGGGGGAGGGAGGGGAGAAAATAAAAGGGGGGAAGGGAGAGAGAGTACCATGCTGAGTCATTTTGGTTACCTCTTTGTCTCTGGACCCTATCTGAAAAAACAGACTCAAACGGAAAGTAATCTGTCTTACCTGCCATGGTGGCTTAACCATCTTAGAAGCAGCATATAAAATAAGAGCAGGCTATACTCTTATTACACCCAACCTGATCTCCTTGCCCTCCACCCCCACAAAGCATCAAAGGACCAAGCTCAGCACAAGTTTATGTTTCTAACATTATCCTTGAGGAAAACTGGGCTAGAAGTCAACGAGAGGAAGTTTTGGCTTTATTAGCTTGTATCCATATCAAGAGAGTTAACCTTGGGGCGCCTGGGTGGCTCAGTCCGTTAAGCGACTGACTTCAGCTCAGGTCATAATCTTACAGTTTGTGAGTTCGAGCTCCGTGTCGGGCTCTGTGCTGACAGCTCGGAGCCTGGAGCCAGCTTCAGATTCTGTGTCTCCCTCTCTCTCTGCCCCTCTCCAACTTGTCCTCTGTCTCTCAAAAATAAACATTAAAAACATAAAAAAAAAAAAAAAAAAAAAAAAAAAAGAGTTAACCTCTCTGGGTCCTTGGTTTCCTAACTATCTACTGGGGGTAGGGTGAGAGAGAGCCTACAGTTCAGCTGATACTTTAAAGGAGTTCTAAAAATCTACAATTCTGCTTTGCCCATGTTTTCATTAAACAACCACTTGCTTATGTACACCTCAAAACTAATGATTCATGCCAATAGAGCACAAAGAACAAAGCCAACCCATTACATAAAGGCTGCTGCAAATGCCACTGACATCCATTTATGAGAAGTATTAGATGTTGTTTTAGAAACAAGTTTAATCCTTGAAAGTAAATCTCCTTTATGTAATAGTGATCACTATTTCTGCCAGGTGATATGATTTAGAAGGCATAGAATGCAGAGAAGGTCACTGCTCTAGTGGCAGACATAAGGGTCATGCAACTTTGGAATGGGCAATCAAGGGCTAGCCACACTGATGGATCTTCTGCCTTACTGAAGGCTGAAATAGTGTATTCCTAATCAGCATGCTGAGCATTTACTTCAAGCCCACTATGGTTCCATGTCCATTGGTGGAAATGAAAGTAAAATACATATTCACTAATTGCCAAGAGACTCCCATCTAGCTGGCGATGCAGAACAAAACACATGAAATATGGAAAATGAGTGTTAAAATGTGTGCCAATGAAAGCAGATACCACAAGAGGTCAGAAAAGGAAGAAATCTGTGGAGGAAGGAAGAGAGGTTTCCGAAGACAGAGCATACCTTGGACAAGACTGTGAAGGGTGTGAAAGGGACCCCTTGACTTTCAGCTGTGTCTATCTCTACATTGGACTAAAACACAAGAAGGCTAGGACTGCATCTGTTTTGCTTACACTAACATCCAGGCTAGTGCATGGCATATATGAATTCAATGTATTTGGTCAAGGAATGAGGTCAGTGTTGGAATCAAGGACAGTGTATACAAGTGATGACCACGAGTCAAACTGCTTGAACCAGACAGCTTAAAGGGTAATGAGAAATGGGACTGGATACATTAGCAGGATCCTCACAGAGCACGAAGAGCAGGCAGTACAAGGTCACATTTGAACCTTCTTGTCATCAGGGCAATACCTAGGGTCCGGTCAATCTATCACCCCTTGAAACACTCAAGCAGAGGCTGGACTATTTGTCAAGGATACACTAATGTGGATAAAGACTCATGCAGATAACTTCTACAGTGCATTCTAATTCTGCAATGTATGTGACAGGGGATTTAACTGAAGGCTCAAAGTGACCAAAGAGTGAGACAGAGCTTCAAAAAATGTTTGTATTCATAAATGTATGTACTGTGCACCCAGCAGTTAATCAACAGTTTATGGATGACTGTTCAGATAAAGGGAAATAATAGTTCAATCTTACAGACAACATGACAGCTCTTTTTTCAAATATCTGCCAAATTATTAAGACAATTATGTATATTCTGTACTTTTACAACGGTAGAGTTAAACTAATAGGGTGAGGATACAGGGGAAAAAAATCTTCACTCACATTGTAAAATTGTAACAATTAAGACCATTCCTGAGGTAGGATGGATGCTCTTAGAAAAAGTAAGCTGCCAGCTCCTTAACAGGGATACTTCAGGACTCATGGCTTGGCCAAGAGCTCAGACCTCTCAAATGTTTTCCAACTCTGAAACTTTAATGATCTTTAGAAGGTGTATAGGAGATAAAACTGTGTTAACTCTCTTTCCACAATGTGAAAACTGAGGGCCTGAAAGGTTTGACGACTCAACTGAGGTCACACTAGCAACAATCACTAAAATCCTCATTGGGATCCAAGTTTAATTTAAATGTACTTTTTCTCAAACCAAGCTGACTCAATGTGGTCTTCAACAAGAAGGTGTCATAGGTTCTTCAACAGGTAACTGACATGCCTGAAGTGAGGTAAAGAAGAGACTGAATGTCTGAAGACCAATCAGTGAGTTGTTATGGTAGCTGGCAGGGACATCTCACAGGAATGAATGTGGTAATGCGGACATGGGCTATACTGCCTGGGAGATAAAAAAGTGACACACCATTAGCCAATGCAGACACTGGGAGGAGGCTGTGCGGAGACGATGGAAAGGCTAGAAGATGATAAGGTCATTTGAGGAAGGTTAAGTTTAAGTTGGTCACAGGATATAAAGCACATAAAGACAGAGAAATGCAGGTAGAAGCACAGAAGGTCCTAAGTGAAAAACCAATTAAAAGCGATGAATCAACATGTTCACAAAGGAGAGGAGGAAAGAAAGGGGAAGGGAGAGGAAAAAGAAAGAAGGGAGAAGAAGCAGGAGCCCAAGCATGAGCACAAATGCTTACAAGGAGCAAACTGAACATTCTGGGCAGAAGGAATGGGTGAAAAGGTCCTGAGATAGTTGTAAGTTTGGCACTGAACAAGAGCAAGAAGGTCCACATATCTGCAGCAGAGTGAATAAAGAAAAGGTGAGTCCCACTGGCAAAAAAGACCAGAGCCAGTATAAGACTTATGACGTGAAGAAGCAGTCAGATCATGAAGTGCCTGGCTGTGGTGAGGAACACATGTTATTATTATTTTTCTAAAGATTTTATTAAATAATATTTTATTTTTAAGTAATAGCTACACTTGGGGTGCCTGGGTGGCTCAGTCGGTTAAGCGTCCGACTTCAGCTCAGGTCATGATCTCCCGGTTCGTGAGTTCGAGCTCCACGTCAGGCCGTGTGCTGCCAGATCAGAGCCTGGAGCCTGCTTCAGATTCTGTGTCTCCTTCTCTCTGCCCCTCCCCCGCTCATGCTCTGTCTCTGTCTCTCTCTTTGTCTCTCTCTCAAAAAATAAACATAAAAAAAATTTTTTTTACATTGTATTCCATTTTAAAACGAAAACTTGCCTCGATGCTTATAATCTTTTCTAAGATATTGAAAAGCAAAAAAAAAAAAAAAAAATGTTTTTAAAGATTAAAACAAAAAGAAAAAAGTATCTACACTCAATGTAGGGCTTAAATTCACAACCCCGAGGTCAAGACTCATACTCCACTGACTGACCAGCCAGGTGCCCTGGAATATGTGTTATTTTTTAAAAAGAAAAAAACAAAACAAAAAGACCCCAAATAACAGTATTTAAAAAAAAACTAGGAAGAAAGTTTCTAAGTTGGGTCAGTGGTTGTCAGTGTCAAATATTGCAGAGGAGTTCAGGGCAAATATTTGTGAAAAGGCTACTGACCTCTATAAGCAAAAGGTCACTGGCAAGAACCTTAATAGTGACAAGCAAAAGGCATTTTATAACTCCTAAGACACAGTCTCCCCAGCCAGAACGGCAACTTTCCAAGTTACAAGTCCTGTAGCTGCACCAGGTCACCAGTGCTGGATAGCATGAGCTAATGAACTGAGGCTAATTTTCAGCAGTCTTGGCTGGATGATACAGTATCAGAGGTGTCAAAGTTAACAGACCAGACCCAAAAGCCACTAACACTGATCCTTCAAGAAGGATCTCAACAATGTCCAGTTCAAATAATGGACAGTGAAACTCCTGCCAGTAGGTCTTTTTGTTTCCAGCTGCCCTGTGCAACTCTTAGATCTCTTTATAAGGTGATTTTGATCCCTTCTGTGATTATATAAAGTTCCTCTCTACTAAACCTAAAAATCAATAAACTAGGAAGTGACACTGACTTAATTGATAGACTCCTTTAAATAAATTAATTATATATATAAACAATACTATACAGAGCTATATAGTTTTCTAGCAGCAGTTTGCAAATACCAACATATCACAGTATTTTCAAGACCAAGGTAAAATAAGAAAACCAGGGAAAACATAGTTGAATTTTCCACAAAACTAAATTAAGGGTACTGACTCAGAAACAAACTTACAAGGCTTGAGACCCTGAAGCATCGCTTACTAGCTGACCTTGGACAAGGCATTTACCATCTCAATACCTATTTCTTCATCTGTAAAATGGCGGTAAGAATAGTACTATCTTACAGAGTTCATGTGAGGTTTAAGCGAGTTAATACACAAAAAACATTTAGAACAATGCCTAGTACATGCAAAATTCTATATAAATGTTGGCTGCTATGAATGCTTTCCACTCTGGAGTATGTGCTTCCTAGACTCTTTTGGTGTTAAAGCACACTCCATAATATGAAATAAAGGTGATATTATATAGTCTTTTTTTGGTATAATTTCTTTAGCAATCCCCCATGCCTCCAAAAAAAAAAAAAAAAATCCTAAGCCTATCTCTAATACATTTTTTATTTTGGGGGGAAATTTTACTATCCATGAAATCTAAAACCATGGTTCTATAATAAAAAAGACCCCTCCACCCCAATCTCATTTCTATCTTTTGCTTCCTCCAAATGGAAACAGTTAAAAAATACTTGGACTCATTAGCCAAGAAATTACTGCTCCTTATAATTATATAAACAACCTCATCCCCCACTGAAGAGTCAAAATGGAAGTTATACAATGTCTTAAAAATATTCACCCAATATAAAATAAAAACATTCCAAATTTCATAAAACTGCCTGCCAACCCCAAAGCAGACAATACTTACTCTGTATTCAAAATCTGCAAACTCCCTGCCCCCACGACCTCCTCTGAATCCACCACGAAATCCTCGAGGGGTAGTGAAGGTACCACCTCTGCCACCACCACGCCCTCGGCCACCACGGAAACCAAGACCTCCTCTGCCTCTGTAACCGCCACGGCCACGGTTTGGACGAAGTGGGATTCCAAATGTTTCGGCATTTAATCTTCTTTCCTCAGCCCAGGTTGGTCTCCGTTCTCTGTTATAAGAATAAACTCTACTGTATCAGGTCGTAAGAACATTTTCCAGCAAAACTATGTGACACTAATTCCCAAATTATGGATAAGTAATTCCTAAAGATCAAATAAAAATAAGCACCTTATCTGCGCTGACAGTGTGGAGCCTGCTTGGGATTCTGTCTCCTCTCTCTGCCCCTCCCCCGTGCACTCTCAAAAATAAACATTAAAAAAATAAAAAATAAAAAACCAAGCACCTTATCTAAGTCATCACAAGCCATCCATGGCAATATGTCCTCATGATATTCTCTTAAATTTCATGTGCAAATATGACCAGTATTAGTTTTTTCCAAATACAGTATATAAAACAAACATGGTAATAGCCCCCAATATAATGGGAATTCAAATATAGGATTGGCAACTGACTCCACTCTCCCTTTGGCCCAATGTAAGAGAGGGCAAAGCCAGGAAAGGGGACTCTGTCTCAGGAAGCTAGAAGAAGGAAGCTAAGTCCCCAAGTTCCTAGTATGCTCCTGGCCCAGTCCCCGGACCTGGTGTCTGAAGCAAGTGTTTAAATTGCTACTGATGCAGGGGTGCCTAGGTGGCTCAGTCAGTTAAGTGTCCAACTCTTGGCATCAGCTCAGGTCATGATCTCATGGTTCGTGGGATTGAGCCCTGCATCAGGCTCTGCTCCGACAGTGTGGAACCTGCTTGGGATTCTCTCTCCCTCTCTCTGTCCCTCCTCTGCTTATGCTCGCTCTCTGTCTCACTCTCAAAATAAATAAATAAACAACAAAAAAATTAAATTGCTACTGCTGCTGTAGTAAATTGCTCCAGCCCAGACAATCGCAGGATTTTGATCACAACATCTCCATCCGTGTTTACACTGAAGTAGACAACTGCCACCAGGTGGCACCAAACTATAGTCAGAAACTCTGGAACTAGTGATGCTGGATCTTTCAATTAACCTGACAATTTTCTGGATCCACATTTGCTATGATATGACAAAGTTTTACTGTATCAACAAACGTCAAAGTAACATTAGTCAAACGTCAAATGAAGTGCTTTTGGCCCTGGCTTCATTTGAACCACACTGAAGAGGAGTAAAATAAAAGGTCTTACTTAGATGTCAGATGTTAGCTTTTGGTTTAATTACCAATTTTCAAACGTGAATGCATCCCTAAACAAAAGTATATGGTTATTTCTTCTTCACAAGGAGTAATATCACTGAAAATTTTAGTATGGATTATTTTCTTCTAGCAAAATAAAACATTAAAAAATTATAGTCATTAGATATCTTTAAGTATTCATTAAAGTTTGTGAATTTCTAAGAAATCATTTCATATTTCAAGCTAAGAATATAAGAGCAGCTTAAAAGACTGTACCTATTATCATCACAAGAAATATTATCAAAGAAGGATTTGGTTTTATCATAGTAGCAATTAGGTCCAAGTGGATCTTCTTCATCTGCATTTCCTTCACTGTTTTGGGTATCAACTCCTGAGTCTCCTTTATCTTCACCATTTACAGGCTTTTCCTGCTTCTCAAGTTTATCTTCTAATGAAAAACAAGCACATACCAGAAAGTCAAGACTTCTATTAAACATCCATGATTCACAAGTCAAATCAGAACATTTTCTGAATAGAAAAACGAAAACTCACCTTTCAATTTAAGTTTATTATGAAACTCTCTGTCAATTTCCTCCTTGTTAAATTGTGCATTCGCACTTTCAAAGTCAAAGTCTTTCTCAAACTTCATTGGACCATCTCGTCGGATACCAAATCGTCCCCTGCCACCTCGATGACCCCCACGTCCTCTTCTTGGAGCTGAAGGAGCACCTGGAACTAGGTCAATAAAGAAAGAATAAGCTGGTTTAGGACAGAAACTATTATTGTAGTCAACAACAAAAATGCTTACAAGTCTCTATACACTTCACTGTACTTGTAATTTTTATATATAAAAAAAAGGAGTTTCACTAACACTTAATATATAGTAGGCTGAGAACCATGCACATGAAATTTATTTTTATGGGGTCCACACTCATATATGTTATTTACAGAGTATACAACCAAACAATTTTGGAGGCTCCTGTACCAAATTACTCTAATACTCTTTGAGGGAGGGGCTTTGCTCTGCTTATAGTTTTAATTCCTACAATGTGCCAAACGTATAGTGAATTCTCAAAATTTAGGAAGTCTTCTATGAAAGGATCCTAAGAATCAACATTTAGAATGAGATAAATGAACACTAATAAACACAAATTGCAAGGTAGGAGGTATTCTTTCCACATCACAGATCACAAAAGAAGCACCAGGTCTCAACCACTCCAACCACTTCCTCTTTCACCTTTCTTTTCTCCCTCTAAATGTCTTCAAATTATTCAAGTCTTCTAGCACCTATTCTTTCTCTATTATGATAACAGGATTTATGAGATATGATAATGAAATACCAAAGTAGCATAAATGACAGTGAAAAGTTGAGAACCCAAATATACAACACAAGAGGAAAAGTTAAGAAAAAATAAAAGAGGAATATGGAGCAGTAATTGATGTGAGTTAACAGAAACAACACAAAGCAGTATGAATTCAATGATTATAATTATGTGAAATGTTTAATACTGACAAAGATCAGAAAGTGGCTGCACAGTAATAGGTTTGTGATCAGTGTTTGCTGAAGTTTGGCAAATTGCCCATGTTTGAGAAAACAAACCACAAAAAGCCACAGCGGCATATCCAGACACTTAGATCTAGATAAGCAGGATGTTTAAAACATTCAACTTCACTATTAAAAACACTTTGGCCACAAGCCAGGAAGTAAGTATAGCACAATCTTTCCGTGTTAAAAAAAGTTTAAGTGTAGTCTGTTTGTAAAACCGTAAGAAAAACAATCTGAAAGAATATTCACTGTTCTGTTAATGAACCTTTGAGGGATGAATTTAAGGGCAGTAAAAGGTCCTTTTATTTATTACTTTGTATGATTTTTAAATGATGGTAGTATGGCAATTATCTTCTTTTTTTCTTTTATTTAGATTTATTTATTTATTTATTTTTGAGAGAGAGAACACATGAGTGGGGGAGGGACAGAGCAAGAATCCCAAGCAGACCCTGCACTGTCAGTGCAGAGCCCAGAGCCCAGAGCCCAGAGCCCGACGCAGGTCTCAAACTCACAAACTATGAATTTATGACCTGACCTGAAGTTGCACCGTGGCATTTATCTTATTTTGAGAGAGAAGTTCTCTCTCTTTCAAGATAAAAAAAAAAGTGAAATGTAGTAAATCAAACCAAAACTTCTGTATTCTATGGCACATAGCACATACAAAAATACATACAGCAACGTACAAGAGAAATACAGTATACGTTTTCTGAAGTGAAAAATCACTTTCTTATTATTATCTAAACAAGGTGGTTAAAACTTGCCTTTTATTTTTTAATTTGGACATTTAAAATAATACTTTATCTTCTAATAATATATTTGAAAGTATTAATAAAATGAATGAACCTGGGGATAAATGTTATAGATTACAAAACAGAAGAGTACAATCATATGAAGTCAAAAATCATGAAAGAAAATTAAAGTTCTTCAACAATTATAGAAAAAAAAGCTCAGGGCTTAAATAATTATATTAAGAAAGCCTCAAACCTTCAAGGTACAGATAATTTTACTCCTAACAGCATAGAAAACATTGAAAATAATTTTATAATGCTAATGTGAAACTGACACAAAAATGTAAAAAAAGAATACAAAAGTACAAATGAGGAAACCATACAACAATGTAAGTATACAAATCTTACTGACAGATAAAGTCAATATACTTTAAGACAACTGCCTACCATCCAGTAGAGTTTATTCCAGAAATATAATGGTCATTAAAAAAAAAAAACTTGTAATTTAAAACAATTAGACACAAAAAAATTGAAAATATAGTACAGAGCAGTCCTATATGCTCATTACCTAGTCTCCCATCTAATGGTAAAATCTTACTTAACTATTTTACTTTACAAAAACCAGGAAACTGACCCTGGCACAATATAATTATACTACCAATCTCACTCCGATTTCAACAGTTTTTTGTGCATACTCACTTTTTGGTGTATCTTTATAATTCTATAACATTCTGCTACATGCATACATCTGCACAACTAGTGCCCTAATCAAGATTAAGAAATGTTTTGTTTCCCCAATAAAACTCCCCAGTGCTACTCCTTCATAGTCACCAACTCAGGCTTTCATTTTTTAAAAGTAATTATGCATCAAATGTTCCTTCTAACTGAGCAGCACAGAATATGGCTTTCAGAATAGAGTAACTTACCGATTTGTCTCTTGCTATCATTTCTGAGTTGCTCATTTTCTGGTCTTGAAACTTTGTGTACTTCAGCTACAAAAGATATACGAAGTCACAAATCAGCTCAGTACACAAAATCAAACACTTCTGTAAAGTTCAAAAATGGGAAAAACAAAGAAACCCAAAACAAAAAGCAAAAAATCTATACCCCCACCACCATCACTACTTTGAGTCAAATTTGAAAGACTGAACATCTATCAAGTTCAGTTTAAACCTTCTAGGATCATTTGTATAAAGTAAATCTTTTTAATGAAAAATAAGGTGAATGGAAAATGTGGATCAGTCAATTAATGAATAGTAAATAGCTAAAGTTCTACCTCGCCTGTGCTCTTGATTCTCTATTGCTTTTTGGCTGGTAGATGGTAAAGGCCTGGTTGATACAGGGCTCCTCCTCCCAACAGGTGCTGGAGCAGGTAAGTGGGCCGAGGCGGTCTGTACTGCTTGTTCCATGGTTGGGCTTTTTCTCAAAGGGTCTAACTGAGGGCTTGAACGACCTAAAACGTAACCAAAAGATAAGAAACTACCCTATCCTCTGGGGATTTCAAAATAATCTAGACCCTCAACAAAAATGTCTACAGTTTTATTTCTACCAATTTAAATCTTTAGCACAAATTTGAATTCACCTACTTACTAGACCAGAGTTTAAACCTGGTTATCTTTAGTGGGCTGGTCACTAGGCTAGTAAAGAAACATTGAAAAAGCAAAACAAAACAAAAAAACAAAACCACCCAACGACCGACCAACCAACCAACCTTTGGAACTTTATTTGTATTTTAACTGGTGGAATAAGATTTAAGTAAGTTTTTAAAAAAGTACTGCCTGGGCAAGATTTCTGAAGAATACTATCAAAGATCATGTTGTAGGCAGTCAGATGCAGGCTTTCCCCAGTAATGACAGCCACAAGATTATACTGACACCTCAGCCATTATTTCCAAAGGCTGTAACCTAAGGTTTTATATCTCCATTACAATCCATTATAAAGGAAGTAAAGGATTAGAAAATTAGACAGGTGAAGTCTTCTAATACCTTAGGTAAATTATACATCAATACTCAGGCCAGCAACAGATACAACCTTCAGATAATTACACAGCAGCTGTATTCATTTCTGGCCATTTGAAACATCTCTTGGAAGTTTTTGTTTAATATGGGTTTTATACTTACAACTTCCATTTTTCCTTTTATGAGGTCAGAGTCTGGTCACAGTATGAACAGAAGACTGTAACATCAGATGCTCCCATCATGCTTTTTGTCCCTATAATGTTTTCTATAAATCTCTGCTCCAGGTGCCCTCATATCCCATGATATTGCACCAAAATGTTCTAAGGAAATTATGCTCATTTCATGTAAAAAAAAAAAAAAAATTCCAAGTATGCTCTACATGTTACTACCCACCTGTGCATATCTGCATAGGCTCCCACCACTGGTAAACTGCGGTGAGTGCTGACAATGCACTGGTTACTGTGTACCAGATGCTTCAGGGACCGTTTATTAGTAACACTTCCCAAGTTTATGGTTATCTAAAGTATGCATTCATAAATGTGTATCACCATTTCCAGCCATTAATGCCAAAGTTTACCATTAAGAGGAACAGTACAATGTTCCCACTGATTATAATGGGAAACCATGGCAGTCTGTAAGTTTTGGCCTGTGAGAAAACATTCTATAATCACTTACCACCTTACAAAGGGCTTTATTTACAAAACAAGTGCTAAGGTTTTTTTGAAAAGCCTATTGTTTAATTTTACAATACTAAATTAAATAATCTTATAAATATACAAGACTTGTCTCATCAAGGCTTTTGAGAAAAAAATCCTGTGACTCCCAAGTGTTACAGAACTACAAGTGATGGGGCAATCAAAGCAATCAAGTCTAGTCTTCTAGTCACAGCAATTTTGTTATCGGAGGGAAAGACACGTAATGCTGGACATACCATTAGGAATAAGATCAGAAGGTGGTTTTAGCATAGTAAAAACACACCCCTTCACCTAGCGTCACATTCTTATCAGTTCAAAGAATATTCTTGGTATTTTAATTTTGTAAAATTCAGAAGTTTTAATTGATGAAACTTAATAATGCAGAATCCCAGGCTTTCTCCATCACTGCTTTATAGAAATACATCCCTCTCTTCTAATAAATATGTACTTGAAAAAAATCTTAAAATACATTAATCTATTTAAAATTTATTTTCTAAGCATGCAAGAAAGAATCTAGATTTATTTCTCCCAAATGATCGGGCAGTTGTCTCTCCCAACATCACTTACTGGATAGCCAGTTTTCCTCTACTAATTAAAAAATATCTTTATCATATATTAATCACTTATTTATATTTAGAACAGTATCTTTTTTTTTTAAATGTTAATTCCCTTTTTTTTTTTTGAGGGAGAGAGACAGAACATGAGTGGGGGAGGGACAGAGAGAGCGGGAGACACAGAATCTGAAGCAGGCTCTAGGCTCTGAACTGTCAGCACAGAGCCCGACACAGGGCTCGAACCCATGAACCATAAGATCATGACCTGAGCCAAAGTCGGACGTCCAACTGCCTGAGCCACCCAGGTGCCCCAATATTTGGAACTATTTCTGACTTTTATTCCTGCATTGCTTTATTTTAGGTGTACTATTATCAATTAGGTAAGCCCATGTCATTACTTTTATTCTAAAAATATGTCTAATTATACTTCCATGTTTATTTTTAAGACTGTGTATGTTTTATTAAGTTCTCCTACTATTTTATTTAGATTAGAAGTATCATAAATTTAATTATATGAGACATAAAGTCTTTCTAATACTACATCTTTCTATCTAGGAACAAGATCTGTTTCTTCAATTATATGTACATTTTATATTTTCTACAGAAATTGGCCATATTTATTATGTATTTTATATATAATTTTTATTTCTCATTATTGTGAACACCTTTTATCTCCATTACATAATCAGTGGGTAGGTTTTAGGACCACTGTTGGTTTTTCACACGTCTGACTTTACACCTGACCTCGAATTTAGTCCTTTATTAGTTCTAGGTTTTTCAGTGAATTCTCAATTCCAAGTACAAAGTCACAGCACTGTCAAATAATACTAATTCTAATCATTTATGCTTATTTCATGTGTTCATATGCTTTTTCATGTGTTCCTGATTTGGCTAAAGCTTCCAGAACAATGCTGAGTAGCAGTGGTAACAGGCTTCCTTATTTATGATTTTAATAAATGCTTCAATATTAAGGTTAATGTTCGCTATTAAGATATTTAACAACTAAGCACACTATGTGTTAGGCACTATGCTAAAGGCACTGCACACGTTTTAAGAAATGTAATTCTCACGATAAATGTTAGTTACCAAGGAAGTCCATTTTAATTTTTTTTAAACTTTATTTCTGACAGAGAAAGAGTGAATGGGGGAGACACACACACACACACACACACACACACACAGAGAGAGAGAGAGAGAGAGAGAGAGAGAGAGAGAGAGAGAGAGAGAGAGAGAGAAAGAATCCCAAACAGGCTCTGCACTGTCACTGTGGGAGCCTGAAGTGGGGATCAAATCCACAAACTGAGATAATGATATGAGCTGAAATCAACAGCCAGATGCTTAACGGTCTGAGCCACGCAGGTGCCCATTTTAAATTTTTTAAAAGATTTTATTTTTAAGTAATTAATGTCTACACCCCATGGGGGGCTTGAATTCACAATCCGGAGATCAAGAGTTGCATCTTCTACTGGCTGAGCCAGCCACGTGCCCCCTAAAGTCCCATTTTATAGTTTAGAAAACTAATGCTTAAAAACATGAAGTATTTTATCTAAGAAAGAATTCTTAAAAACAACCATTTTAGCTACAGATAAAAATAGAAACAGAATCTTGGGACCACCAAAGATTATAAGACTGGCTGGTGGCAAAACAGATTAAATGGGAATGCAAGCTGGTGCAGCCACTCTGGAAAACAGTATGGAGGTTCCTCAAAAAACTAAAAATAGAACTACCCTATGACCCAGCAATTGCACTACTAGGCATTTATCCACAGGATATAGGTGTGCTGTTTCGAAGGGACACGTGCACCCCCATGTTTATAGCAGCACTATCAACAATAGACAAAGTATGGAAAGAGCCCAAACGCCCATCGATGGATGAATGGATAAAGAAGATGTGGTATATATATACAATGGAGTATTGCTCGGCAATCAAAAAGAAGGAAATCTTGCCATTTGCAACTACGTGGATGGAACTGGAGGGTATTATGCTAAGTGAAATTAGTCAGAGAAAGACAAAAATCATATGACTTCACTCATATGAAGACTTTAAGAGACAAAACAGAGGAACATAAGGGAAGGGAAACAAAAATAATATAAAAAACAGGGAGGGGGACAAAACAGAAGAGACTCATAAATATGGAGAACAAACTGAGGATTACTGGAAGGGTTGTGGGAGGGGGGATGGGCTAAATGGGTAAGGGGCACTAAGGAATCTACTCCTGAAATCACTGTTGCACTATATGCTAATTTGGATGTAAATTAAAAAAAATAAAAAGCAAAATAAAAAAAAAGATAAAGATTAAAAAAAAAAGAAAAACAGATTAAAAAAAAATTAAAAGATCTTTTAAGAAGCTAATTAGAATGCACATCCCCAAACTCCAAGGAGTCTAATACAGTAGTTTTCAGGATCTACATATACTTTTTAAAGTTATTCTTTTCTTTCTCTTTTTTTTCAGGATCTACATTTTTTTAAGTTTTTAAAATTTATTTATTTAGAGAGAGAGAGCGAGCGAGTGCATGCAAATGTGGGCAGAGGAGGGGTATGAGAGAGAGACAGAGAATCTCAAGCAGGCTTCATGCTATCAGTGCAGAGCCCAGCAGGGGGCCACCCAGGCGTCCCTTAGCATCTACATCTTCAAGAAGCACTCCAGGGGTGCCTGGGTGGCTCTGTCGTTGTCCGTTAGGTGTCCGACTTCAGCTCAGGTCATGATCTCGCGATATATGGGTTCAAGCCCCACATCAGGATCTGTGCTGACAGCTCAAAGCTTGGAGCCTGCTTTAGATTCTGTGTTTCCCCTTCTCTCTGCCCCTCCTCTACTCGTGCTGTCTCACTAGGTCTCTCAAAAATAAATAAATTTATTTAACAACAACAACAACAACAACAAAAAAAAAGCACTCCAGATGATTTGGTGTGTGGTCTACACTGAGAACCACTGCTTTAGATCCTGTGAGGATGCTAAGAAAGACCCAACAGCATAAAGCAAAGCTTGCCTTTTTTTTTTTTTTAAGGTATTTCTTTTTGTTGTTGTTAATGTTTATTATTTTTGAGAGAGTGCAGGCGGGGGAGGGGTAAAGAGAGAGGGGGGGACAGAGGATCCTAAGCAGGCTCTGTAATGACAGCAGAGAGCCCGACACAGGGCTCGAACTCACGAACCGCGAGATCATGACCTGAGCCAAAGTCATATGTTCAACTGACTGAGGCAACCCAGGCTTCCCTTAGCTGCTATTTCAAATTCATTAAGAATAGTTCATCTTCAATGGTGAGTCCGGGACTAATTTGATATATTTAAGTATTATATACAAGTTATATAATTGCCTTGCAAAAAAAAGTGTCAAATTTAGAGAGTGTTCACTGGTTCACAGTTTTATGATCTAAGAATTGTAGAGTATAAATGGTGGATGCCATTCAATAATACACCTATTGCAAGAGCAAGCAGGAGAAAAATTAAAACAAAACAAAACAAAACAAATTACACATGTGATTTGCAAGCTGCAAAAGCTCTTACATTCAGAAAAAGACAAAAACCACTATAGATGTTAGGAATGGAAACATATGAAGAAAAACACCCCCAGCTTACCTTGAGATAACTGTGTTTTTAGAGATCTTGTATCCTGTGTAAAGGCAGAACCAACTGCACTACTTTGGGATAGGGTACCACTGTTTGATGTTTCTGTTCCAAAGGATGTCAAAGAGCTTCCAGCTTTAAGAGATTTTTTTAATGACAAAAAAAAATGTATTAATTTAAACTTTTCAATTATATAAAGCAATATTCCATTTTAATGATGATAACTGTTGCCACCCTTCCCCTTTTGGAACACTTGTGCAAATTAATAATCATGAAAAATTAATGGAAGTGCATCAAAAATAATTTGAGAAATCTTTCACACTATATGAAAAAAGCAAGCCAACACATACATACTCCAGCATCCTTGGATGCAAACAATTTTTATTTTTATTTTTAAAGTTTTATTTTAAGAGAGAGAGTGTGAGCAGGGGAGGGACAGAGAGAAGGAGAGAGAATCTCAGGTAGGCTCCCCATTGCCAGTGCGGAGCCTGACACAGGACTTGAACTCACAAACCATGAGATCATGACATGAGCTGAAACCAATAGTGGGACACTCAACCAACTCAAGCCACACAGGCGCCCCCAAACAATTTTTGTAATAGCAACACTGTCCTAGGCAGTTACATGTATGGGACAGCAAAGACCCATGTCAGACAGAAGTAGCAGGAAAAGGCACATTCTACACCAATATTAAGATTTAATTACTTTAATACCAAGTATCTGCACAAATAGCCAAACGGGCAGTCAGGTCTATGAAGAGCTTGTCCAGCATTTCTAAGGCAACAGCCAGTTGGCTCCTGATTTTAATGCTTTCCCCCAGGATGGCACTGAGGGGCTGCATTCTGCCTAAAGCAACCACAAAAAGTTCTGCTTTTGTGATGTGAATAACAAATCCCTAGAAAGAACCCAAATTCTTTGCTATACAAGGTTATGTCAATCTTTAAGTTTCTACAGCACTTGTGGATCATTTATTTTTCACATGCTATGTTCTCTTCTGGTAGTGCCCCCATCTGTCTGATATTAATTTGTCTAACATAGTTTTGTTACTAGTGTTTGTATGGTACATCATGTTGTTTCTTATTCTTTTACCTCTTTCAGGGTATTTCTTATAGACATCATATAGTTGGATCTTGCTTTTTTTTTAAAATTCATTTTGATGCTCTCTGCTTTTTAACTGGAATGTTTAATTCCTTTCACTTTACCGAAGTGGATCCTTAACAATCCTTACTTAGCCTGTCAGTCCCAACGTATGAAATAGCCTCCTGGCTTTATGCTCACTATAAAGTTCATAAGCATGCCTTCTAATGTTCATCAAACTCGGTGATTAAAAATTAATCTGTATGAAACACTGGAGACATAAGAGAATCATTGTCTAATATGGTTTGACTACTTAACCAGCTAAAATGTATCCAATTGTCTGTCTCTTCAGCCAGTACCCCTCCATCCTCTCCACAAAGGTACTGTGAGACTTAGCTTGCCATGGCTGTTCTGCTGCTTCCTTTATCGTGGGATCATTATTTTTTCCTAAGGATCCACTCATTAAAGTGAATAAAGACTGAAAATCTTTGCACATAAGATTTACTTTAGCATCAGTTTAAAAAAAAGAGTGCTTTAATTCTGTCTGGTGCATCACCCCTTTCAATGTATCTGTTTCCCCACTATCTTATAAAGATAGTATATATATACTCAAACTTTTGGGTTTTTGCCAAATTGATAGTGAGAAACGATGCCTCAGTGCAGATTTAATTTTTATATCTATTATAAGCAAAATTTAAGCATTTTTCCATGTTTAGGGGACATTCGTATTCCTTTTTGAAAAAGGCAAAGTAGTTCCTAACACCTGCCTCTTTTTCTGTAGGGTTGTAGGTCCTCATTTCTGGAAGCCCTATAGATGTTATGGATATTAATTCTTCATGATATAAATTCCAAATAAAACTGTAAAGACTATAATATATAAAAATTAAAAAGGAAAAATTTTCCCCAAAATAGCAATAGTGTTTTCCTGATTTATTTAAACCTTTTTTTTTTTTTTTTTTTTTAAAGTAGGCTTCATGCCCAGTGCGGAGCCTAACATGAGGCTTGAACTCATGACCCTGAGATCAAGACCTAGGCTGAAATCAACAGTCCAATAATTAACTGACTGAACCACCTAGGCATCCCTAACCTTCCTTTTAAGTCAGAATACTGTACTATATTCTGACAATAAGCTGGAGAAAAGAAAATGTTATTAACAAAATCATATGGTAGAAAAAATACATTTAGTACTGTATTTATCAGGAAAAAACCCACATTTAAGTGGACTTACGCAGTTCAAACCCATATTGTTCAAGGGTCAATTGCACTAGGAATTGAAAATGAAAACAAGAGGTTTAGATTAAAATGGCTTCGTTGGTGCCAACACAAACCATATCTGAGTTAATTCTTTTTCCAAAAAATGCCTGCCACCTTAATCAATGCTACAATTTTCCTCTTCCTCATTTAACAACTTCTAAATATCATTATAGCTCTCTAGCCACTCCATAAATTATCCTACAAATACAGAAATCAAAAAATCAAAAATAATCTGCAAAAATTACTCAACTGACATAGAAAATACAAACACCCTCTACCTTTGTGACACCCAAAGAACACTGAACTTGCAACTCCCAGTAATATTAAAACTAGACAAAAGCATTTATAAGGAAGAGATATTTCACCACCACAAAATATTTCTTGGTTAGAAGGCCAGGCTCTGAAGAATGGTAGAAGCAGTATTTACTATGTAACACCATGTGCTAGACCCTATTCAAATGCTTTATACATATTAAATCATACAAACATCACAGTCATGTAGGAGGTAAGTACAATAAAAATCTGTGTTGGGGCGCCTGGGTGGCTCAGTCGGTTAAGTGTCCGACTTCAGCTCAGGTCACGATCTCGCGGTCCGCGAGTTCGAGCCCCACGTCGGGCTCTGGGCTGATGGCTCAGAGCCTGGAGCCTGCTTCCGATTCTGTGCCTCCCTCTCTCTCTGCCCCTCCCCCATTCATGCTCTGTCTCTGTCTCAAAAATAAATAAACGTTAAAAAAAAAATTAAAAAAAAAAATCTGTGTTAGCCAACTATTCAATTTAATCAAAGAAATCTCAAAAGGCTAATTTGCAACCATCCCTTATTTAAAACCTCAGAATAGGATTCTAACAGTTATAGCTAACAGAGTAAATCTTGATTTCCCTCCTCCCTATATCATCACATTAGGAGACATTTAGTTAACTATTGCAATGCCAAACTGTATGACTTGATTAAAATGGTGAGCATCAGATCTCTCCCTTCCAAAGGCACGATGTCTTCCCTCTGTAATTAATAAGTTAACTCTGAGATGATACTTTAGGACCATTTTAATATTCTGCCCAGCACTGTTCACCCAATGATTTTTAGCATCCACTAATAATCCTTGCTAATTAGTATACTGGAGATTACAAAAATGATGATTTTCTACATCTACCATTCCTTCTATTTATTAGCTAGCATTTTTTGGTAAAAAAAAATAAGTAAATAAAATAAAGAACTTTTATTTTATTTACTGTTGGGGTGCCTAGCTGGCTCAGTTGGAAGAGTATGCAACTCTTGATCTTGGGGTCATTAGTTCAAGCCTCATGCTGGGTGTAGAGATCACTTAAACAAACAAACAAACAAACAAACAAACAAACTTAAGAAGAAAAAAGAGCAGTTTCCCCATCTTTTTTCAAGGGTTCCAGCTCCTTTTATTTATTTATTTATTTATTTATTTATTTATTTATTTATTTATTTATTTATAAAAAATTTTTTTTAACGTTTTATTTATTTTTGAGACAGGGAGAGACAGAGCATGAGCGGGGGAGGGTCAGAGAGAGGGAGACACAGAATCTGAAACAGGCTCCAGGCTCCGAGCTGTCAGCCCAGAGCCCGAGGCGGGGCTCGAACTCACGGACCGCAAGATCATGACCTGAGCCGAAGTCGGCCGCCCAACCGACTGAGCCACCCAGGCGCCCCTCCAGTTCCTTTTAGTGGGGAACAGTATTTAGAAACCAATTTCAGGTGTATCTTGAAACTCACTAGTCTACACATATTCTCTGCCACTGGGCATCATTGCTTCTAGGCCCTTTCTATGAACAGAATCAAGAAATAACCAGTTTTAAAAAAATAAGTTCACATTCATACTTCCAATTCATATTCAACACCACAGGGTTCTGCATCATCCCTATATTTCTATCTCCCTTCTCCATGGAAAGAACAGCATTTGCCAACAATATTAATATACTAGTCATTTGCCCTATCCTGTAATACATACAAAATAGTTTAAAAATTAACATCAATACCACTACCAATTACAAACCCTAAGTCAAGGTTTTTTTACATTGCTATTTATTCTTACAATATATCCCTACTACAAGTGTAAAAGTTACTTGTATTCTTTTTTTCTCTGTGGTTATATTATCAATTTGATATACTTAGCACCAGTTGTGGATACCAGTTGTATCCATTCAACTTTAGGATTTATTTTTTCCCATCCTTTTTGATGTTGTGAAAGTCAAACATTCAACATACTCGAAATTACAACTATATAAAAAAGTATATTTATAAAAAGAAATTTTTTTTTTAATTTTTTTTTCAACGTTTATTTATTTTTGGGACAGAGAGAGACAGAGCATGAACGGGGGAGGGGCAGAGAGAGAGGGAGACACAGAATCAGAAACAGGCTCCAGGCTCTGAGCCATCAACCCAAAGCCCGATGCGGGGCTCGAACTCACGGACCGCGAGATCGTGACCTGGCTGAAGTTGGACGCCTAACCGACTGCGCCACCCAGGCGCCCCGAAAAAGAAATTAATTTTAATAAAACCTGTTAACATACTGATGAGTTTTAAGATATATCTGAAACTGGATTTGTGATTCAGAGAAACAAGGTAAACTGATAAACGGTTATTTCAATTGAACGAACAAAGATTAAGGGCTAGAATTTGAGATTTAAAAAGTTATTCCTTACTGTGGGAATTTCAGTAAAGGTGTAGAGCTAAACAGCTATAAAAACAAAACAACACTGAGCTGATCTTATTATATCTAGCTTTCTCCTTACAGTGTTAATGTTTCTAAAACATTGTTATAATAAACAAAGCACCACACCCTCGAAACATGCTATACATGAGTATCTTTTCACATTCTGCATAATATAAATACTCCTTACTGGCATCATCATTCCCTAATAATTACAGCATTATCTCTAATCCCCTTCTGAAAACCCAACCTGCTGGGAATAAATGGTTATTTTACTATTATTTTTATTTTTTAAAGTTTATTTATTTAATTTTAGTAATCTCCACATCCAACGTGGGGCTCGAACATACAACCCTGAGATCAAGAGTCACATATTCTTCTGACTGAGCCAGCCAGGCACCCCAGAAAAAAAAATGCTTATTTTAAACGGATATAGCTTCTATAAATTTAAAATAACATTCAATGAAAATTGGTACTTGGATATATGTAGGTTTAAAAACAAATGTGACTATTCTGGGCGATGACCTTCATAGAACCACTAGTCAGTCATCAAGGGCATTAAATAAAGCCTTTAAAATAATAGGTTACAGAAAGAACAACAAACAACATGTCTGCAAATTTGTGGTAAAGGCAGGTAAATTGAAAGAAAGAAAGAAAGAAAGAAAGAAAGAAAGAAAGAAAGAAAGAAAGAAAAGAAAGAAAAGAAAAGAAAGAGAAAGGAAGAAAGAAAGGAAGAAAGAAAAAGCAAAAGCACAACATACCAACACCAACAGCACCAAACTGCTGCCCCACTAATGAACTTGGACTGAACTGACTGTATGTCGACATCCTGCCAAAAGGTCCATAGGAACCCACTGACTGGAATGAAGAAGTAGATGAGCCTAGTGAAGACTGAAGAAAGACCGGGGTTATTTTTCCAGGCTCTACACAACATGTATAGAATGAAAAAATTTGAGTATTTACACTTTTAAGAAAACTTTAATTATAATTACTAGATACAAAACCAATTATAACAACTTACAACATGCATTTAATATCAAAACAGTTTAATACCCTTCTGATTTCAATATTTGCAGATAATGTGCCAATTACACTGGATGTGATTTATAAATAATTTTTTCTGCAATAAACTCCTACTTTGAGTTAAGATTTTTATAGCAGATTTAGGAAAGAAAAGTTACTTGAATAAGTAACTCTGCTTGAAGAAAAAAATATGGGAAAATTACATTTGGTTATACTGTGTTTCAGTCTGGTGCTGACAAAAATAAGACAACTTACTTTTGATTTTGCTCATATTTTCAATCATTCGAGATGCACTATTAAATTTACAGGAAAGAGATGAAGAAACAAACTATCTCACATAAGACCATTTACATTTTTAAATATATTTATCATTACGTTAAAGGTCATTTTCTGAAAACTTTAACTTACTAAACCTAAAATAATTATAATATGTAAGTATGCATGCTATACACTAATTTATCTTAATATATAAAATATCTCATAATACAAATATGAAGTGTACTAATAATGACCAAAAGAATATAAGCTCACTGATGGCAGGACTTTGTGTGTTTACTGCTACTATGAGGAACATGGCAGGTACTCACTAAATACTACTGAGTATTTGAATCAAAAGATCAAAAGTGAAAATTTATGGTGGCTGGAAGAAATTCAACACCAGTTTAACTTGTGTTCTTTTGGTTCTTCTTATTCCATAAAGCTGATTACTTAAGTAACTATTTCCCTGGAGAATTATCAGAAGATATATATACAAAAGACAATCAGCTAACACCACTATTTGGTGAGGGCTAGCTCTATTAAAATGTGTCTCTTCTCCCTCCATTAAAAAAAATCACATTTTTGGGGTGTCTGGCTGGCTTAGTCAATAGAGTTTGTAACTCAATCTCAGGGTCATGAGTTCAAGCCCTGCACTGGGAGTGGAGCCTACTTAAAAGAAAAAAAAAATTTCTTTTAAGGATTTTCTCAGGATTCCTTCAGACTACTTCCTCAAAAGTTAAGACTTAAAAAGGAGCAGGGGGTGGAAGGGGAGATGAGAGTAGAGAATTTCTCCAGTTTATGTATATTAGAAGAATAAATTTAACTATTTCTTATTAAAAAACTTATACTCAGGGGTGCCTAGTAGCTTGGTCAATTGAACATCCGACTTTTGATTTAGGCTCAGGTCATATCCCAGGGTCATGGGACTGAGCCCTGTGTCAGGCTTCACAATGGAGCCTGCTTAACATTCTCTCAAAACGAAAACAAAAACACAGAGAGAGATTCTCTCTCTCTCCCCCATGCTTGCATGTGCTTTCTCTCTAAAATAAAAAAAAATTGTTTTAAAGCTTATATTCAGGAAAAATAAATACTAAATAAATGTTAAAAGGTACTTTCTCTTTTTTCCTTTTTTTTTTTTTTTTTTAACTAATTTCTATACCCAATGCGGGGCTTGAACCTACAACCCTGAGATCATACACCCCATCCACTGAGCAAGACAGGCACCCCTTTTTTTTTTCCATTTTAATTTTATATACCACTTACTATTTTCTTCAGAAGAGTTTATCAGGTATTTTCTTTTAATAGCTGGAAGTAAGACAAACCTTATGCAAGATAATATTTATTCTAAGAATCTGTTTTGTGGAAAACTAAGATTTTATCATGTACAGCATTAAAAAGGGGAAGTTAATTTTTAAAAATCTAAAAGTATAACCTTAAAAAAAGTCAACAAGCATATTTTAGTGCAAATGACCAAAAATTCTGACAAGAAAAAAGGCTGAGAAGAAAATGGGTCCAGGAGAAAAACCTAGGGGGTCATAAACTTTTAATCAGCTATGCCCTAAAATGAAAATATTCCTATATGAAATCTGCTTCCTCTGCTGTTATAACTAAATTCAGGCAGTTTCTATACACTTCCAATTAACATGGAAACAAGTACTGAAAGGAACAACCTTTTTAATTCATAATTTACAATCTCTTAGATATGTTATATCTATTTCTAATAAATTACAAATTTTTTATATCTTTTACTGAGAATACTTAGGGTCTTCTTTTTTCATACCTTTTTAGAAGTATACATAAAATCCTTTTATGTTTTTGTGCTATCTTATTATATAACACTGCATGCATATTATGTAATATACATATATAAAGTACCAATGTGATTTATCACTTTTTTTCACTGAACTTAATTATCTTAACCTAAGAGTAGCCATTACCACCCTGGTTTATATTATGAACCAAATGTGAATAATATAGTGAGTGGCATGGATTCTGGATTCCAGAGCCAGACTGCTTGGTCTGTCCAAATTGTGGCTCTATATTAATTTATTCACTTGTAAAAATGAGAAATATAAAAACAAGATTATAGTACCAAGCTCAGAGAGTATTGTGAGGATTGATTTACTGTATGTGCAGTGGTTTGAATAGTGCTTCTCATACAGTTAGACTTCAATAAATATAAGCTATTTTAACTATTGCTGAAATTAGAAAATATTTTATGATAAAAATAAATTCCTCTGCTATCGCTTACTTTATTTAGTCCCAACTTATGATCTAAAGAATAAAAAAAAACCTGGGTGAAAACATTATCCAGGTATTTTAGGTATCTAGGTGACTAGGAAATGGTAAGTACACGAACATTCAACTGAGAAAATTAAAAAAAAAAAAAAAAAAAGCCAAAATCCAAAAGAGGTACAAGCTAAGGCTAGCCATGTACTTGCAGTTTTCTTGCACTCTAAGACAAATTTACTATCCGTTACCTGAACGATAGCTGGGTCCTGAGGCAAAGAACATTGTGGTTTTGGTGGCTCACAAACAGTGAGGTCTTTAATATCACTCCCACGGAATATGATGTATTCAAAGACTTCATCACGAGGTGGTATTGGACGATCTGTTGGTCTGTCTTCTGTACCAAAGGATCGAACTGGTGAGAAGAGAGAGGATATGAGATATGTCTACTCATTATATTCACGTAGTGACTGTCAGAAGTATACTCTTCCAAGTACAGTTCCAGTAAACTGCTGTTCCAATATAGCAGTTCTTAAATGTCAGCTGTGAGAAAATATCTATTAATCTGTAGCTAAAGAAATTTTGTTTAAAAAAAGAGGAAAACAGAGTGGGTTTTGCCTAGAGCTCAATGTACTCAATTTAAAAAACAATCTGTATCATGAGGTCGTGTTCTTCCTACATCTTTATTTATTTATATCTTTGGTGATCATGGTGAGAGGAGGTGTTAAAAATGTCCTTTCATTGTTGATTTATTTTGAATGTCATCATTCAGCAACATAAAAAACTGGCAAGCCTACGTGAGATTTCTTGTTGGGAGTGGCAAGTGAAGACTTCCCTGTCCACAAAATACCAAATTGAACTTTTGGATTAAAAGAAGACAATGAAGGGAACATCTATCCTGGTGAGTAGTAGGTCCTCTAGAAGCCAAGCCAAGCCAAGCGGCTGTCAGGTATTCACCCCAGGGGACAGCCTGAAATGACCTAGTTACCTAAAATATTTTTCTCATAATTAAATATGATTATTTCAACACTTAAGACAGCATGACTCAAAGTTAAACTGTAGACCACCTGCACAATGGTAAGCTGGCTAAAAAGATTTCTGGAATCCTATTCAAATCCATTGAATCAGACTTTGAGGAGAGTCTAGAAATCTGTATTTTAAACCAATTCCTTAAGAGTTTCTTATGAACACTAAAGTTTCAGGTTTACTGTCTTACATCTCTGAAAATATCTGCATCCATACGTAAGTTCCAAATAAGAAAGTTTGAAAGATCATATATTATCCACTTAAAGACTAACCTAAAGGGAGTAAACGCTTTAACACTGTGCAACATTTTGAATGTATGCATTTTTCTGCAAAACTGATTCAGGGCTAGATTAAATATGAATGCTATTTCCTTTTAAATAATGACCCACCCATCCTAAAAATTCTATTACTTATGCTGCTTCCAGGAAAGATGGTGGCATAGATGTAGGCTTGCAGAAGAATATCCCTCCCTAAAATTAAAGAAAATGAAAAGTTAAAATACCCCTATTGAGAAGATCTCAAATTCATACCATAACTTTTATTAAAAAGTATCACTCGGAGCGCCTGGGTGGCGCAGTCGGTTAAGCGTCCGACTTCAGCCAGGTCACGATCTCGCGGTCCGTGAGTTCGAGCCCCGCGTCAGGCTCTGGGCTGGTGGCTCAGAGCCTGGAGCCTGTTTCCGATTCTGTGTCTCCCTCTCTCTCTGCCCCTCCCCCGTTCATGCTCTGTCTTTCGCTGCCCCAAAAATAAATAAACGTTGAAAAAAAAAAAAATTAAAAAAAAAAAAAAAAAGTATCACTCAGCTACTGAATTTGTTAGTCCAAACTGGAAGGCCAGTCTGAGAATCCACATGTGTGCGGCATGCCCTGAGAAATTTTCACTGGCACCTCCATATTGGTAGATGGGGACAGAAACACTGATGTGGTAAGGGCAAAGATGCAGAATGCCCTAGTTGAAGTTCTTCTTTCCCTAATGGCCAAAGAATACTTTATAAGGAGAGGAGTAAGTGACAAGGTTCTATATTTTGTCCTGTATCCAAAAGGAAGGGTAAAGAGTTAGAAAAATCAGGATTAAGAAAATTGCATATAAATCAGTATCATCCCTAACCTCAGTAACAGCAGCACCACCACAACCACCACACAATGTATAAAGTCCCAGGCCTCAGAAGTAATAGACTAGTTCATCTGAAGCAGAGGGAGGAAAAGTTCAAAGTCTTCCTTACACAAAAATGACGGACAAGCCCCATCAGCTTTTCCAAGGCCTAACAGAACCATTCAAACTATACCCACGTAGCCATTAGACAGATGAAAAATCCATGCAGGATTAATATTTGTCCCAGGAAATAGAAGAAAATTTCAGGAACATACTGCTTTACCTTTTGAAAAAATTAAAACTCTTATGATCAAAATGATACTGAGGGGCGGCTGGGTGGCTAGGTCGGTTAAGCGTCTGACTCTTGATTTTGGCTCTGGTCATGATCTGTTTGTATGTTCAAGCTCCTTGTTGGGCTCTGCATTGACAGCTCAAAGCCTGCTTGGGATTCTTTCTCTCTCTCCCCCTCTCTCTCTGCTCCTCCCCTGCTCACGCACACACGCTCTCTCAAAATAAACAAATAAACTTAAAAAAAAAAAAAGATGCTGAAAAGGTAGCATACAGAGTTAAGGAAAAAAATAGATAAGACAAATATAATATAGAACATAATATAGAGTTATTAGCAGAATAATTACATCAGCAGATCAAAGCAGTAAAGCCAAGTCATTAATAGAGAATAATTTTGAGAAAAAGCAAGTAAAGAAAAACTACAGCAATAAAATGGTTGGAGGTGATTATTCTTGCAGACCCAACAGTTAACTGATGCTGGTTAGAAAGACAACAAAATGAGAAAATATACTTAAATATATAACAGAAATTTCCTGAATGAAGCTCTAAATTTGATCAAAAGGTTCCACTGTATTTCCAGAAAAAGACTTAGTGCTCTATAAGCCATAGTGACTTATCCTTTGCTGTATCAAAATAAGGAACTCACAGAAAAGTGGTATCAAATAAAAGACAAGAGATGAAAAATAAATTCATTTAAGCACATAAATGTGTATGACAATTTACTATGGTCTTAGAACAGAATGTGTTGAATAGTTGTCAAAAAAGCTACAAAGTTACACACTGACAAAATCAGTCAGGACAGTGTACCACATAGTATTCTAACAAAAATTGGAAGATGAAGATGAGTGGAAACAGGAAAACACAAAAGGAAATACATAAATTAATACTCTCCCTTTTTATAACAGGGACTCACTTGACAAAATTTTGGAGAAAGTTGATAAATTAATATATGTAGGCTTAAAATTGTGTTATTTGAGGTTCTAAAGGTAACCAATAATACAGTTTAAAGCTTAGGGCATATTTTCCAAAATGTGGTGTGAAGAAAATCTCTTATCATAGAGGAAAATGAAAATAGAGACCATAGAGAATGAATTGCACACAACAAGAGTATGGGAAACACGCTCTAATGATAGAAACTGATTTGATTAGATTTAATGTTTCTAACAGACAATTCTTGTACCATTATAAAGAACAAATTAAAAGACATCAGAAGGACACACATGGCTGGAAGATGATACAAATAACCTGGGCACTGTGAGTGGAAAGAAAGGAACGGTAAGCACAGAAAAGGTAGAATGTCACCACTACCATTCAGCTACAACACAATTCAACACATGAATTAGCTCATGTACACGTACAACTTGTAAGCAGGGGAATTATGTCAATGCACTAAGAAATCACACTGGTTCACCCCAGTTTATCCTGTTATTTAATTTTTGCACTTAGAGGTAACAGCAGCTAAACACAACAAACCATGGAAGAATAGTATATGATACCCACTCACCCCAAGTTTCCTCTTGGCTCAATCTGGTTATGCAAAGAATACTTAAAAGTGCTTATTGTATGGTTCTCCCTGTTCTTTATGCACTCGTCTCCAGCAACAAGCCTGAATTCTTTATCTTCTTCTATCAGGCTTTCAATTTTTTCTTTAAAGCTGACAACTTTATTAGGTATACGTCACCAGCATTTTTGTTAATGCTATCATTTTGATTTTTTAAAAAACTGCAGTAAGAACACATGAAATCTACCCTCTTAACAAAACTTTAAGCATACAGTACACTATTTGCATAACAAAATGTTGTATAGTAGAGATCTAGAACTCTATCATCTTTTTTTTTTTAATTTTAATGTTTATTTTTTATTTTTGAGAGAGAAAGAGAGAGAGCGAGTGAGCACGAGCGGGGAAGGGGCAGGGACAGAGAGGGAGACAGACTCTGAAATAGGCTCCAGGCTCTGAGCTGTCAGCACAGAGCATGATGTGGGGCTCAAACTCAGAAACGTTGAGATCATGACCTGAGTCGAAGTCAGACGCTTAGGCCACCCAGGTGGCCCTAGAACTCTATCATCTTGCTGAACTAAAACTTTATACCCACAGAACCACGATTCTTCATTTCCCCTGCTCTTAGCCCCTGGCAACCACTATTATATGTCCTTCTGTGACCGTGGAAAACAAAGTGAAAATAGAAACAAGAAGACCAGTTTGGAATTTACCAGGCAAGTAATGGTGAACAGGAACTTAAAGAAAGGAGCCAGTCTTAAAGAGACTCAAGCTTGGGGTGCCTGGGTGACTCAGTCAGTTAAGCATCCAGCTCTTAATCTCAGCTCAGGTCTAGGTCATGATCTGCTGTGCTGCCGGCGGGGAGCTTTTGGGATTCTCTCTGACCCTCCCCTGCTCACACATGCTCTCTCTCCAAATAAATAAATATACTTAAAAAAAAGAGAGACTCGAACTCGCCAAAATAATATGATTTGTTGAATGCAATTTCTTAGAATTCTACAACTCTGATCATTATTTTTTCCAAAATAGATAGGTATATTATTTGTAGCATTAAAAAATCAGGTAAATATATAGTAACATTAAACATCTTATATAGGCAGATTATAAAACTGTAATTTTCAAGAGATTACAACTACCTAAAATAAAAACACAGATGCAACTGCTATAATGAAAGATGGCAAAGTAGGAAGATCCAGGATTCAGTCCCTACACCGAAACAACTATTTAGTTGGCACGTAACGTCTGAATAAACCATTTTGGAACTGTGACGTCTACTCATACACTTGTAGCATCTGTGGGAGTACCTGATGAAGAAAGAGGCTGTTAACTTGAGGTAAATTTTAGCATTTTGTGTAGTAGCTGGCTGTACCATTCATTAACTCCCAACTCCACAAAAGGCAGCTATGGGGATGGCGGCTCATGTTCCTGGTGCAGCTTTGCTAGTGATAGAGGGACAACAGGAAGCATATCCTACAAAAATTGGGGTTGTATGATTTGAAACTACCTGGCAATTCATTGAGAGACCACTGTTTCAACCCTCAAGGGCCAAAAGCACTTCCCCCATAGTGTCTTTAAAGTATTTAAAAGCAACAGATTATGCCCCTACCCCCCACCACCAACAGCAGAATATACATTATTCTCAATTGCACATGGAACATTCTTCAGGAAAGACCACATGTTAGGTCAAATTCAACTCTCAATAGATTGAAAAAAATTGAGATTTACAAAATATCTTCTCTGACCACAGTGGAATAAAGCTGGAAACAAAAATAAAAAGAAAACTGGAAAGGTCACAAGTACCTGGAAATCAAATAACACACTCTTAAACAACCAATGAGTCAAAGAAATCACTAAGGAAATTAAGAAAAATTGAGACAAATGAAAAAGAAAAAACAACATGCCAAAATTAAGGGATATAAAGAATGATGAACTCAAAAGGGAAATTTATAGCTATAATCACGTTAAAAAAAATCTCGTATCAATTTTACATCTTAAAAATCTAGAATAAGAGCAAACTAAACCCAAATCCAGCAGAAAGAAGGAAATAAGAGAGATTAGAGCTGAGATTAAAAACACAGAACAGAAAAATAGAACTAACAAAACCAAAAGTAGGTTCTTGGAGAAGACCAAAAAAATTGACAAGATTTTAGCTAGAATGACTAATGGAAAAAGGTGAGAAGATGCAAATAACTAAAATCAAAAAGGAAAGCAAGGACACTGCTACCAACCTTATGGAACTTAAAAGGCTTATAAGAAAAAACTACAATTGTATGCCAACTAACTAGAAAATCTGGATGAAATAGAAAAATCTCCAGAAATACCAAATTACCAAAACTGACTCAGGAAGGAACAGAAAATCTTAACAGACCTATATAACAAGCAAAGAGACTGGACCAGTAATCAAAAACCTCCAAAGAATTAGGACCAGATGGTTTCACTGGTGAATTTTACCAAACATTTAAAGAAGAAACAACACCAATCCTACTCAAACTCCTTCAAAAAAGAGAAAAGGGAACACTTCCTAATAGACTCTTTGAGGCCAATGTTACTCAAGTAATACTAAAGTCAGACAAACATACCATAAGAAAACTAAAGACCAGTATCTCTTATGAATACAGATATATAAGTCCTCAACAAAATAACAGTAAAGAGAATCCAAAAGTATATCAAGAGGATTATATATCACAACCAATGGGGATTTTATTCTAAGAAGGTATGGGTAGTTGAACAACAACAACAAAAAATCCGGGGCGCTTGGGTGACTCAGTTTAAGTGTCCAACTCTTGATTTCAGCTCAGGTCACAATCTCACGGTTTGAGGGATCCAGCCCCATGTTGGGCTCCACACTGTCAGCATGGAGCCTGCTTAGGATTCTCTCTCTCCCTCTCCCTGCTCGCACACATGCTCTCTCTCTCTCTTTCAAAGTAAATAAACTTAAAAAAATCCAATGTAATACACATTAATAAATCAAAGGGGAAAAATACCCCACACGATCATTTCAATATATGCAAAAAAACCAAACCAAACCAAAACAAAACCACATGTGATAAAATTTAACACCCTTTCATGACAAAAACACTTAGCAAACAAGGAATAGAAGTTATTTCCCCAACAGGATAAATGGCATATATGAAAAACCAAGAGCTAACATCATATTTACTGGTAAAAGACTGAAAACTTTCCCTTAAGATCAGAAACAAGACAAAGATGTCCACTTTCACCACTGCTATTCAATGTACTAGAAGTTCGAAACAGTACAATTAGCAAGAAAAAGAAATAAAAGGCATCCAAACTGGAGAAGAAGTAACTCTTTTCTTGCAGATGATATGATTCCATATGGGAATTCTACACATAAAGAATCCATTAAAAAACTAAACACTAGTGTTAATAAATGAATTAAGCAAAATTACAGGTACAATATCAAAATACAAAAATCTGGGGGTGCCTGAGTGGCTCAGTTGGTTGAGCATCTGATTTCAGCTCAGGTCATGATCTTGTGGTTTGTGAGTTCAAGCCCTGTATCAGGCTCTGCTGACAGCTCGGAGCCTGGAGATTGCTTCGGAATCTGTGTCCCCCTCTCTCTCCGCCCCTCCCCTGGGTGCACTCTGGCTCTCTCTCTCTCAAAGATAAATAAACATTAAAAAATTTTTTTAGGGGCGCCTGGGTGGTGCAGTCGGTTAAGCGTCCGACTTCAGCCAGGTCACGATCTCGCGGTCCGTGAGTTCGAGTCCCACGTCAGGCTCTGGGCTGATGGCTCGGAGCCTGGAGCCTGTTTCCGATTCTGTGTCTCCCTCTCTCTCTGCCCCTCCCCCGTTCATGCTCTGTCTCTCTCTGTCCCAAAAAAAAAAAAAAAAAAAAAGTTGAAAAAAAAATTTTTTTAAAAAGTAAAACCAAAACAACAACAACAAAAAACAATCTCACTTACAGTACCATCCAAATGAATAAAGTACCTAAGAATAAATTTAACAAAGGAGGTAAATGAATTGTACACTGACAACTACAAAACATTGCTGAAATAAATTAAAAAGCAGCTGAATAAATGGAAAGTCATCCCATGTTCATGGACTGGAAGACTTAAGTATTAAGATTACAGTGCTCCCCAGAGTGAGCTAAGATTCAGTGCAATCCCTATTGAAAATGCAATTCCCCCACCCTGCAAAAAAGGTAAAGCCAAACTTCAAATTGATAGGAAACTTCGAGGGAACCTGAATAGCCTGAAAAGGTTGGAAGACTCATACTTGCCAATTTCAAAACTTACTACTAAGTTACAGTAGTCAAAACAACGTGGTAGACCTATAAGGGGAGACATATAGATTTATGGAATGGAACAGAGTCCAGAAATAAACCCAAACATCTCTGGCCAATTGATTTTAGATAAGGGTCCAAGGATCTCCAACGGGGAAAAGAATGGTCTCTTCAAACAATGGTTCTGGGACAACTGAATGACCATATACAAAAGAATGAGACTAGAACTCCATCTTATTCCAAAACAAAATTTAACTCAAAGCAGGTATGATGCTGTAATATAATAAACAATATATATTTGGTCTCTGTCTGCAGCTCCCGGCCAGAACTCCTAAAACCTTTGCATCTCCTAAGAGATAAAGGTACTAAGAGCATCTTTTTTTTTTTTTTTTTTTAAAGATTTACTCTTAAGTAATCTCTATACCCAACATGGCGCTTGAACTCACAACTCCCAAGATCAAGAGTCTCACACTCTTCCGACTGAACCAGCAAGGCGCACCGATCATCTTTTGTTCTAATATTTGGTTCCTAATACAGAGCTCCCAAATCTCTTGGAATTTCCTGGGCAATAAGAGCATCTTTTGTTCTAATGAAGAGACTCTTGGTGGGCTCCTGGACAGCTTCAGAAAAGGGGCTGGTCACCAGAAAGCCCATCCTCTGGGGAGGAGAAAGGGCTGGAGACTGAGTTGATAACCATGCCCACGTGATGAAACGTCCAAAAAAATCCCTGAACTATGGGGTTTAGAGAGCTCCTGGGTTGGTGAACACGTGGAGGTGCTGGGAGATCGACTCACCTGGAAAAAACACAGGATCTCTGTATTCCTTCCCACATATCTTGCCCTATATATCTGTTCTATCTGGATGTTCCTGAGTTGTATTCTGTTATAATAAACCAATAATCTAATAAATAAGCTGATTTCCTGAGTTTTGTAAGCTATTCTATCAAATGACCAAACCAAGGAGGGGGTCATGGGAACCCCCAAATTATAGCCAGGTGGTTAGAAATACAGTTCACAAGTTGTGACTGGAGACTGGCATGTGGAGTAGGCGGGATGGGTCATCTTGTAGGACCGAGCCCTTAACCTATGGGTTCTGACATCAACTTCAGACAGTGTCAGAAAACGAATTAAATTGTAAGATACCCAGTTGGTGTCTAGGGAGTTGGGAAAATTGGTTGATGACTTGACACATGTGGTGGTAGCCAGAACTACTGAGTAAACTGGTAAGTAGAGGAAAAGCAGTTTTTCTTTTAGTGAGTCAACAATATAAACCAAAACTATAAAACTATTAAGAGAATACAGGAGTAGGGGTGCCCGGGTGGCTCAGTTGGTTAAGTGTCCAACTATTTCGGCTCAAGTCATGATCTCACAGTTCATCAGAGCCCTTCATCTGCACTGTCAGTGCAGAGCCTGTTCGGGATTCTCTCTCTCAAAATAAATAAATAACTTAAAAAAAAAAAAAGAATGTAATCAATTCCCTATTTCTGGCTACAAATGATTTATTCAGAAATATGTGTCGGGGAGCCTAGGTGGCTCAGTCGGTTGAGTGTCTGACTTTGGCTCAGGTCATGATCTTGCAGTCTGTGAGTTCGAGCCCCGTGTCAGGCTCTGTGCTGACGGCTTGGAGCCTGGAGCCTGCTTCGGATTCTGTGTCTCCCTCTCTCTCTGCCCCTCCCCTGGCTCATGCTCTGCCTCTCTCTCTGTCAAAAATAAATAAACATTAAAAAAAAAAAAAAAAAGAAATACGTGTCCCATGATTGTCTTTAAAAAAAAAAAAATAATAGAAGTGACCAGGTGGCTCAGTTGGTTGAGTGTCCAATTTTGGCTCACGTCATGATCTCACGGTTTTTGAGTTTGAGCCCCTCATTGAGCTCACTACTGTCAGCACGAAGCTCACTTTGGATCCTCTGTATCTGTCTCTCTGCCTCTCCCTGACTTGTCTGCACTCTCTCTCTCTCAAAAATAAACAAACATTAAAACAAAAACATAAATAGCGTCAAGGCTCTGTCAAAATCACTTACCTAAAAAAAAAAAATCTCTATTTCTAATAGATCAAGTTCAAACATCACACTAATGTCAAATCTAGTTACCAGTATATTAATACCTCCACATACAGTGATAGTACATGCATAGAGGGAAGAGCTATAGTGACCGACTTCCCAATACAATATCTCTATTATAAAATACCAAAGCTTGATAAACATATACATAGTTAAATATATTCAATATGCCAAAATGACATCATTAGTATTTTCCAAAGACTTCACCTTTGGATACAAGCTAAAAATTATAAATTAGGCTCTAATACCAATTTGATAAGGAAGAAACACAAGTCTGTTGAATACCAAAATGTGAGAGCAATAAACAAAAGACTGAATTATTCAAGTTAAGTTAGAAATCTAAGACTAAGTTCAAATGAAGTCTAGAATAAATTTCTGATGTAGTCTCAAAGTTAAAACTGTAGTCAAGTATCAGTTGAAGATCTGGTCCCAACCCACTTACAGAATCTTAAGTTCCAACCAAGCTCATTATTCTCAATGCACAGAGCAGTTCTGTACTCTACCACAGCTTCTCCCCACATTCAACCCAACCTAAATTTCAGCTTATATACTACTTGTATTCATCAGGTTTCTCAGAGAAACAGAACCAACAGGATGTGTTTGTGTGTGTGCATGCACACACACATTTATTTACATTAAGGAACTGGTTCATGTGAAAATCCAAAATCTTCAGAGTAGGTTGGCAGGCTGAAATTGAGGGAAGAGCCACAATCTGAAGTCCAAAAGTGGTCTGGTGGTAAAATTCCTTCTTGCTCAGGGGAAGTCACTCTTTGTTCTATTAAGGCCTTCATATGATTGGATGAGGCCCACTCACATCATGGAAGGTAATCTGCTTTACTTAAAGTCTACTGATCTAAAAATTAATATCATCGAAAAAACATCTTCACAGAAACATCCAGAATATGTTACCAAATATCTGGGCACCTGGCCCAAAGTGACACAACTCTATCCGTAGTATTTCCAGGTGGAAGTAACAAATTCTCCCTCTAAAAATGACAGTGCATTCTACCCCTGTCTACAGCTCCCCCTTCCTAGAATTGAAAGATCTTCAGAAAGATCTGTATTAAAGTAATCTTTGCAACTCCCCCAGTATCCAACGCAGTGCCTTACATACTGCTGACATCTGAATACTTCCTGAATAAATTCCACAGTGGAAAAAGCTATTAAGTAGGCAATTTCCAAAATCACTGGATGACTACATCAAAAAGAAATGACAATTAGAAATCAATAGGATGGGAAAACAGAAAAACAGCATTATTTAAAAAACAGCATATATGGAAAAGCATCGAACCAAGGGAAAAAAAGTGAAAAGTTGCACTTGGTATTTTTCTCCTCTGATAGTTATCCAGAAGTACAGTTCTTGTTGCACATCCAGTATCATACACTAACTCTTGTCAAAAGCATATGAAATACTGAATATTTATTACCTGTTATATATGGTTTAATTATTTAAAATACTAAAAGAAGTAGTGTAGAAGAGAAGCCATCTCTTCTACAAGGTAGTATCCCTGTACAAACACTGAAAACATGCTCTTCATTTTTTATTTGGAAGGGACACAGGCCTGCTTGTGAATCACATCACAAACTGCCTCCACAAAGCTTCACTTTCCACATATCTGCACTTTGGCCCCTTCTTCATTCTCGCCCACACTACTTTGTGTCAGGAAGTATTACTACACTGAGTGAAAACATCAGTCTCTGGCCTCTATCATCTCTCTCCTGTATGTATATGCAGCTATAGACATGTCACCCCTAATAGACTTTACTACCAATCTTTGTCTGCAATATTCCGAATCTCCTCAGCACTTATCACATGCCAATCACTGGTGATCCGAAGGCAAAAAAAACCCACCTCCACCTCCAGAGTTCACAACCCAGATGACTTTCCCCTCACCTTTCAAACATTCTTAGAACCAACTCCTTCTACTTTACCTCTAAAGGATGGGGAGCCTGTATGGCTCAGTGGGTTAAGTGCCCGACTCGATTTCAGCTCAGGTCATGGTCTCATGGCTTGTGAGTTTGAGCCCCTCATCGGGCTCCACAGTAGCAGTGTGGAGCCTTCTTGGGATTCTATCTCCCTTTCTCCGTCTCTCTCAAAATACATAAACTTAAGAAAAAAATAGGGGTACTTTGGGTGGCTCAGCTGATTAAGCATCCGACTCTGGGTTTCGGCTCAGGTCATGATCTCGCAGTTCCTGAGTTCAAGTCCCACATCAGGCTCCTCTGCACTGACAGCGTGGAGCCTGCTTGGGCTTCTCTCTCTCTCCCTCTCTCAAAATAAGACTTTTGAAAAAAGAAATTTTAAATAAATAAATAACTGCTAAAGTAAAAAAACTTGTCCTTTTCATCACTGATTTTCTTCCCTCTTGCTTGCACACTTGGGGGGGAAGAAAGACCCTTACATTTCCTTTAACCTAAAATCATCTCCCACAATTACAGGTTTGAGACCTTGCTCAGTTAACTAGCTCCTCTCATTTGCAACTTCACTTCTTATGCAAGACTCTTTCCCTCAAATTACTAATATATGCAGATTTACTCAGATGCATCTTTCTTCAAACATAATTTCAGACTAAGCGTAAGGGAAGAATGACTTGTGAGAATAAGAATTTGAGGAGAGTGGCATGCAGAGAGAATGGTAAAACCAAAAAGCAATTAAAAAATTTAGATGGTGAGGCAGTAACAAGACAACAGTAATAACGCTAAACGCATTTACGAGGACCTTTTTGAAACTGTAAATAGGAGACTCTGAAACATTTCTATCAGGCACAGGATGGCAAAAGAAAATTGAGTTATACTCATTAATCTGAGAGTAAAATATCTTTAATAGTGTCTTCATTTATCACACTGTCTTTTCCTATTAAATATCAAGCTGTTCAACTACATGTTTTCCAACGAAGGAAAATTTTCAGATAATAACCCTTCATGTGACCAACAAAGAGTTAATAGTTAATTTGCTATGTACGAGGGACATAAGGGGGACAAGATGCTGAGGTCTAGTAGTGAAATATAATAAGAAAGGCGCAATAAGCACAAGAAAATAAAAGACAAAAAGAGAACACAGAAGGTACATCTAACATTTCCTGACTTATGGGAATTAGGGAAGGCTTTGCGGGGTGATGACACTCAAGCAGAAATCTAGAAGGATATACCTGATTACCTCCTGATCCACTCCTAATTTGTTGACAGGAACCACTATATGTACTATCACTTAATTCCTCCCTGTTCCTTGCCCAGTCAACTTTTGAAAAGCCACGCCATTCTTCTCATTTCTCATGTATCTGTTCCTCCTTCTCTATTTTAACTAGTTTAGGTCTGTATTTCCTCTTTTCCAAACTCTTAAAAATACTCCAACTGACCTCACTACTATCAGCCTCTCCTCTCACCCCCCATCAATCTTTGCACAGAGTTGCAGCATAAGCTTCCTAAAGCTGGACTCGGACATGCCACTCTACTGGTTAAAAAACTCTCAATGGCTCCCTACAATCTACCAACAAAATTCAGACTTGTTAGCCTGTCATTCAGATGACAAACTGAATATATTAAGATAAATTTAGCAGTGGAAGCAAAATAAAAGGGGAGGGGAGAGTGCCTGAGCCTGTTATTTGACACATCTTCGCTGTCACTTAAGCTTCCAGAGCTGTTAGTTCTTTTCTTTCCACTGTGACTTCTTAATCTGGTGCGTTGTTCATTTCTTCAACAATAGCCATATAAGGGGAGTAGGGAAAGAGAATTCCAATTCAAGGGAAGCTTGTGAAAAGGCCCCAAATCTGAAGGAACTTGACTGAGTTGAGGACCTGAATGACCCCTAGTATAATCCTACCCTTAGTGAGCTGCAAGGTGTTATAAGTCAGGATGAAAGTTTTAGACTCTAGTTGCTTTTGTGTTTGCTTCCCTGGTAGACTGCAAACTCCCTGTGGCTTGGAACCAGACACTTACTTCCTCCCAGATATCCTCTTCCTGTGGCTAACTGTGATTATCTGTCAGGCTGCACCTTAAGACACTGTGTTCTCAAGAATCTTGTCTGTAAGCTCTCTTTTGTTTCCTAGCACCTAGTATACTATCTAGTAAGCACTCAGTAATTCTCCTGAATGAAATAATAAGCACCAGGGGTGCCTGGGTGGCTCAGTCGATTGAGCGTCTGAGTCTTGGATTTCGGGTCAGGTCATGATCCCAGGGTCGTGGGATTGAACCCCGTGTTGAGCTCTGCTCTGAGCACGGAGCCTGCTTAAGATTCATTCTCTCTCTCTCTCTCTCTCTCTCTCTCTCTCTTCCTCTGCCCCTCTCCCCTGCACTTGTTCTCTCTCTGTCTCTCATAAATGAATGAATGAATGAATGAATGAATACACCAGGCATATGCAAGCTTCTTCTATGACCCATTTGCTCCAAACTGTTCTTAGTGTGGTAGTAGGTACCTATGTTCCCAACTGTGCCTGGGTTTCCCCAGAACCTCTATTTTACCAGGGTTGGAGAAGAGTACCTATCCAGGTTGTGTGAAATGCAAAAGGGGATTTGGAAATCTGACCACTGCTGAAACAAATTATGAGTTACTCTTCTAGTTTTTAGCTCCATCTTCACTCCTAATTACTTCATAGCCTTCTAGTTTCCCTGCACCTGGTGATGGTCAATTGCTGAGCCTTTTAGGAGTTTGGGTGTAAATCAGGATTTACCTACTGTCTACTTAGGTTGCAGCTTTCTCAATTCTTCTAAGTCATTTAAATTCACCCATTTGCTTTTCAGACTGTTGCTGTTGTCTCCTTTCCAAATCTACCTTGTCCTTTATGGGTTTATGCCTAAAACAATAAAAAAGTCCCTCTCACATAGTTTTAGTAGGATTTATCAGCAGGAAGTAAAAGTAAAAGCTTGTCCAATTTGCAGTCTAAATTTAATCTTCACCCTGTAAGCTGCTTTCAGTTGTGCATTCTTCGTTATAGTTAGTTTTATATCTTAATCTCCCAAACTATCAAACCAAGAGACAGAGATATGAAAATATAAGAGGAAATACACGCGCGCGCGCGCGCACACACACACACACACACACACACACATTGCATCCAAAAGGAATTAAACAAAACAAAAAACAAACAAAACAAAACAAAACATGGATGAGGAAGGGAGGAACAGAAACAAGACTGTCTAATCTGAGATAGACACAGAATTTATTAGGTTAAAGAGACTTTGAGTCTTCAGATTTGTAAGGTCTACAGAGAAACCATTCAGGAATCAGTGTGGTAACATTTCTCAACTCTTAAGAATAAAAGCTTCCAGAGAGAAAAGTGACTGAGAATCAGACTGACATCAGTAATCAGAATGTTAGAACACAACAAACCCATACCCTCAAAGTTCCACAGAAAAAGATTCTAAATTTAGAATCATACAGTCAAGTGATTAAGAAAAACATAGGCTCACTAAAAAAACTTGCTACCCACACATTCCATGTTGTTTTAATGGTAAAGATACACTCAAACAGTACTGAGGGTGAAAAGAGAATCAAATAAGAGGCCGACACTGAAATAGGAACCCCTGAGTGTCTCTGAATAATCTAGTGAAAGATAATAAACCAAGGTAGAGCAGTAGAGGCAGTAAGAGGTCAAATTTTGGATATATTTTTAAAATAGAGGCGATAGGATCCAAAACGCATATGAGGTGTGCGAGAACAGAGGAATTAAGGATGACTCAAAGGTTTTTGGTCTTACCAACTAAAAGAATGAACTGTCATTCAAATAGATGGAGAAGGCTGAATGAGAAATAGGTATGCAAGATCCCTACTAGATATCCCTCCAGGTGGCAGTGTTAGGGAGGCAGGTGGTATATACATCAGGAGTTCAAAGAGGTCCAGGATGGAGACAGGAGTCAGTAATGAATAAGAGTATTCAAAGGTAGGTATTTCAGATTATCAAGAGAAAAGTGCAGATGGTAAAATAAAGTAAATTTTAAAACACAGAAACAGTGGGGAGCTTGGGTGGCTCAGTTGGTTGAGCTTTGGACTTGGCTCAGGTCATGATCTTGCAGTTCGTGAGTTCAAGCCCCGCACTGGACACACTGATGTCAGTGCAGAACCCACTTCGGATCCTCTGTCCCCCTGCTCCTTGCCCCTTACCAGCTTGTGCTCTCTCTCAAAAATAACTAAACATTAAAAAAAAAAATAAATAAAGAGTGAAAGACACATACACACAGAAACAAGAGAGAATGAGACCCTGGAGCTGGCCAACATATGGAGGTTTGTAGAAGAATCAACAAAAGAGACTGAGATGCAACCTATGAGGTATGAGAGAAAACCAGGATAAGTCAAGTGAAGAAAGTATTTCAAGGAGAACAGACCAACTATGCCATATATTGGTGATGGGTCAAGTAGACTGAGGATAAGCACCAACCACTAGATTCAGCAACATGGAAGTTTTTGGGGACCTTGATAAGTTTGTCATCTGTGCAAATAAAAAACCTAAATAAAATGGGTTCAAAAATTAACGGATAAGTGATGTAGACAATTCCTTCAAGGGGTTTTGGTGTAAAGGAAAGGACAGAAACGGGGTGATAGAAAAGAGGAAACAGTTAAGAGTAGTAGTGTTTTCTTGTTGCTGTTTTTAAGATGGGTGAAATAGCATCATATCTCTTAGACAGGAAAGATCTGGTAGAGAAGGAAAAACTGAATACACAGAAGAGAGAGTACAGAATCACGAAAAGAAATACCTTCAAATCAAGAGGAGATGAAATCTGCACAAGGGGAAGGGTGGTCTGACAGAGAAGAAAGAACACTTTATCTACACTGACCAGAGAAATGGTAGAGGTGTGGAGCACAGCTGTGAGGAACTGGGTACATGTGGGATAAGTTAATCAAAAATTTCTATTTGCTATTCTTTCCTCAATTAAATAGGAAGGAAGGCTCACAGGCTAAAAGTGAAGATGGGAAGGAGGTATTGGAGGTTGGAGGAAAACAAGGAATAAAAGAGTCATTAGGAAAAATGGAACAAATAGACTATGGAAATGCATTAAGACTGCTGGGAAGTAACTATGACTGATGAGGTTAGTGAATGAAGATTTAGAGTGAAACTGGTCACCATGTCTGTGTTAATATAATCGGGACGGTGGCTTCTCTAAGCTTGTGCAAGAAAGCAGAAGGGCAGGGGGGGTTAGAGTTTATGCTAAGTACTGATTGTAACAACTGCTCATGGAATTTAAACAGGATAAAGAAGGAAGTAAAGTCATGAGGGGGATGTGGGACAGTGAAAGGTAGTAAGATCAACAGACTGTAGAATACAGCAGGTCCGAATGACTTATGGAGTTCAGGTACTAGAGAGACACAGATGGAGATGGTAGCTAGAAATAACAATGAGATAGTTACTCTCTATTAAGCACCTACAGTAAACTAGTTACGTTTGGCATTATCTCATTTAATTTTCAGAATGACTGAAAGATGGGCATTATTATCTATATTTAAAAGATGCAGAAGTTAAAAGCTAAGGGTTCAGTAACTTGTCCAAGGTGAAAGAGCTCCTAAGCATTCCAAGTGGCCTTTTGGGTCACATTTTCTTCCAGAAACAAACACCTCACAAAACTAGAATAAGATCCCTGTGAATAAAATATTTTACAAATGAACTCACACTTTATTCATTACAAAACTTACCTCAGTGATACCTAGCTTTTAATACAGCTAAGTAAAGTATCGTAGAGAAGTAAAAGGTAAACTGTTCTGTAGAGGGCATCTTCTACCACGGAGTAATAAATTGAAGCTAAACCATCTGCAGTTACTGCTATTATTACTTTGGCACTGGGTTTATTATTATAAAAACTCTTGCTATGTGTCAAGAACAGATATTTCTTAATTCTTCCTACTTCCGTCTTTCTACTACTATTATTATTATTATTTCGGGGGGGGGGGGCTTTCTGCTGTTTTCTCTACTTCGGATTCAGAAGGCCACAGCTTATCTCGCTCTGCTGGAAAGTGCAGTTGGTTTCTGGCATCTGACTTCAGACTCCCAAAATTACTAAATATTTCTGTGGACTGTACAAGCAACAATAAACTGTTTCCAAGGCTCCCAGTTCTGGCAACCTCACTAAACAGAGGAACCAAAAGAAACTACTGCTTTAAGTGTTACTAGATCTTTGACATTCTAAGTAGTGATTTTGTGAACTGCTAGATTTAGGTCCCCAACTCATGTGAGAATGGAAGAAATCAATAAAGTACTTTACAAGTATTTCATCCACCATACAAAGCTCTCCTACTTGCTCACTCAAGTCTATGAGTACGTCGCTAATTAACAATCAAGAAGTGGGTAAGATACACCAATGGGCAAGACTTAGCAGATGATTTAAGGAAATAATTCATTACCAACTTTTATATTCCCTTTACCAAAGCCCTGATTTTAAGGACAAATCATTTTAAAAGCAGCTAGCTTGGAACCAATTTGTCAATAAATTTCATATATAAAAAAATAAAATAAAATAAAATACCATGAAAAAAAATAAAAAATAAAAGCAGCTAGCGCCTAAGTGGCTCAGTTGGTTAAGCATCTGACTTTGGCTTAGGCCACGATCTTGCCCTTCCTGAGTTCGAGTCCCGGGTGGGGCTCTGTGCTAACAGCTCAGAGCCTGGAGCCTGCTTCGGATTCTGTGTCTCCCTCTCTCCCTGCCCCTCCCCTGCTCCCACTGTCTCTCTCTTTCTCTCTCTCAAAAATAAATAAACATTAAAAAAAATTTTTTTAATCAATAAAAGCAGCTGGCTTATTATCATTCTTCTTTACAAAGTCTCTTTTCCTAATGCAGCAGCAACCTGGTTTTCATTAGAGTAGTGTATTATCCAGGTATGGCTGACTTAATATGTTAGATAAGAATTTTGCTCTTTTTAGGGGCACCTGGGTGGCTTAGTCGGTTAAATGTCTAACTCTTGACTTCAGCTGGGGTCTTGATCTCACAGTTCCAGGGATCAAGCTCGCTAAGCAATCTGCACTGGAGCCTATCTGGGACTCTTTCCCTCCCCCTCTCTCTAACCCTCCTCCGCACTCCCTCTCAAAAATAAACAAAAAAGAACTTTACTTATTTTAGCCCATTTTATTTAAATAGTGTAAAAGTCTACATATATGATGCTTATAGTAAATGTGTACTTTCTCCAACTTTGAAATTCCCATAATTAGAAACCTTCACTAACTACAAGTATCCTTTCATTTATTCAAATATTTACCAAGGGCGTGCTACGTGCCAGGCACTGTTCTAGGCACTGAGGATACAGCAGTGAAGGAGACAAAAATCCTGCATTCACGAAACTTCCATTCTGTGGGCAATCTCTGGGCATCCAGGATCTAGTATGTGTTTGAGCATCATGTTCACAAGACACAGGTGTGAATATACAGTAAATTGAAAACATGCCACCACTTTGTAATTCCCTCAAACATCTTGAACTAATTCTTCCCTTAAATTTTAAATGAAAATTATAATTGAGCTTGAGTCATAAGGTAAAACTCTGTCTTCCTAACAATGTCAATTTTGTTATAAGATTTTTTTTATCCTCTTGTATCCCTATTCTCCAAAATCTCTCACTGTTGTGGGGGGGGGGGGGTTGGGGGACGACAACATATCTTAGGCATTGTAAGTTTAAGGAGATATACAATTGTGAACATGGAAAGCATTATTTGGAGATACCCCAAGAAACTTCTACAAGATTAATAAACAAAAATGCTAAATCATTTTCACTTATTCATTAAATAAACATTCGTTCTTCCAGGAGCTCAGACTATGGTGGGGAGGGAAGGTGACAATAAACACATGCAAATAAAGCAAAGCAGATTACGTGCAGATCATAATCAGTGTTAGGAAGAAAAACTCAGAGATGCAACAGACTCTAAGAGACAAACTACAGACAGATGATCTATTAGCATACTTAGGAAACTGACATCAAGGTTGCCTTGACATTCATACAGAAGATCCTGTGTATCAAAGCCCATCAAATTTACTTCTATTTTACCTTCACGGAACTAGAGCTAATCTGTGAAATCTCTAGTAGAAAATAAAGAACATCACTCACTTAGTTATGATCTCTGGGATTGGGCTTTTGATTATATTTAGTGTGACCATACAATTTATTACCCAAACTGGAACATTTTCAAGAAAATAAAGGGATACTTTAATAATCATGCCAGAACAACAGGCACAAACAAGGACCTTCCATCAGGGCAAAACAAGCCATACGGTCACCCTAATTATATACCACATCAAACATAACGAATCCAAAATTTTAAGAGCATTGTATAATTCCACATGAATTTAAATTATAAGTAACATCCAAGTAAGGGACATAAATTTTAATCTGGACCATATAAACCAAGTGAATCTCTTACTAAATTTAAGTGAAAAGTGAAACAAAAAGTTTTGTAAAAGTAATCAAAGTACCTCCATGACCTTGGGGTAGGGAAAAATTCCTTAAAAAAAAAAAAAAAAGAAAAACACTAGCCATAAATAAAAGTGATAAACATGTCTACATTAAAATGAACTTCTGTTCACCAAAAGAAACCATTAAATGGAGAAAGATGTTTACAACAGATATTCCCAGCAAAGGATTCATACTCAAAATGCTGAACTCTAGAAAGAGACATGCATTTCAGTAGTAAAATGGGCACAAGATTTCAAAGGCATTTCATGAAAGATGAAATCCAAATGAGTAAGATATGAAAAAGTGTTCACCTCATTAGCAATCAGGAAGATTAAAGCCAGGTACAATCACACCCACCCACCAGATTGGAGAGAATTAAAATATCTGATACTAAGTATTACTGTTAGTAAAGGATGTGGAACTACAATTCTCATATACTAGTAACTGAAATCAAAACTAGTAAACAACCACTTTGGAAACTGCTTGGCATTTCCTAATAAAGACGAACTTTCCCCATGATCCTCCAATTCAAGTATATACCCTCAAGAGAGGTACACAGGCCATCAGTGTACTTAAACACAAATATTTATAAAGGCATTGTTTGTAATAGCAAAAAACTGTAAACAATTTAATAAACACTAACTGTAGAATATCAAAAACAAATGCAGAATAAAGCTGTGTTATACTCATGATGGAATACTATGCCACAACAAAAGCCCAAATCAAAAATATACAAGATGGTTCCATTTATATAAAGTTCAAAAAAGGACAAACATAAACACTATTACTTAGGGACGTAAACTTAAGTGATAAATCTACAAATGTGAGAATAACGTTTCTATCTAGCTTAAGAGTGTAGTAGTGATAATGGGAAGATGCAGGGGGTGGGAAGCTTCTGAGATTCTGCAATGTCTTTCTTGCCCTGGGTGGTAGTTACACGGAGGTTTGTTTAAAAATATTTCATTTTTATGCATGCATCTTTTCAAATGTGTGGTTATTTCACAATAAAAAAGGGGAAAAAACTCTTCCCAGAGGGGGAAAAATTAACATCCAAGAGAGAATTCTAAGAATGTCACTTGAAGAGATTAACTCAATTGATAGTTTACAAAGATAAGGGATCTCTAAATCCAAAAAATATTGTATTCTAAACTCCACAAATAAACTTTAGGCTTTTATCTGTTAGACTGCCATTCTTCAACCAAATTTTCAAAAAGGTGGAAGTGGAATATCAGATATCAAATTACTCACAAGGCATGTAAATTGTAAAATTTGAAGACCAAACACCCCACTTCTAATTTTAAAATTTGAATTAAGTGCCCAGGGTTGACTAGACAGCTATATAGTAGTTCTAGATTAGATACTGCTAAGTAGAATAAGCTACCAAAATTTGGTAACTTCAGTTTTTACAAACACAATTAACTTCCCAAACCTGTCACACATTAAATAACTCCTACTGCTTAAGAAAAAGCATATATTTTGTGTTGTGAGATTATCAAAGCCGTAAGTACAGATATAAATTCAATGATTAAAAAAATCTTTTCACTGTTGTACTATTTATGAAGTCATGACTGATACAAAGGAACAAACTAGCATATGAATTATTACAGAATAATAAAATTTTAGTTTATGGACTCTAGAAGCTGTTGAAAATAAAAGTTTTTTAAAATGTTGGTCATTAACAAAATAAAGATTTTTTAGTTTTCCTGCATAAAAGAACATATTCAAAGATTTTTAAAAGACTTTTTGAAATCTTACATATGTACGTATTTTTTTTCACTGTGAAGAATAAAGGCACAGCCAATTCAACAATAAGTCACTAGGCTGGCAACACACCTTAAATAAAAAATTATTAAACACCCTTAATGAAAAGTACTGTATGCGGCTCTCATCGAGAACTTTAGGCAGCCTTTTTCATAATTTCATAAAGCCATAAAAACTAAGACAACATACAGCTAAATATCCATGGGGGGGAGAGCGGGGTGGCAAGGAACCTAAGATAAAAAAATTTAAGACCTCTTACTCAGGTAATAAAATTTGTTCCAACCCAAGTGTTATTAAAAAGGACACAAAAAATGTCACTAAAACGTTTGCTTGATATTGTGAAACGACTCTCCTGTAAGTTATACGTTAATTTTTTCTTTTCTTTTTACAGATTTAGATAATTTCTTCCTAGCCCTTGGCCCTCTGTCTCTACCACGGTATTCATTCTGTAACTCCACCAGATGTGCTGGGAAAGCTACCTTGGTTATCTTGCTACCCTCTCCTAAGTATTCTTAACTTGCGAGATTTCTTCCTAGAGAATGAGCTAAAGTTTATTTTCTTCCTGGTTTTCTGGAGGAGCGAAGGCACAGGACGTGTGAACGGAAAGAAAACCCACTCAGCCTGTGCGACCCTTAATTACATACTCTACTCCGGGTAGGGCACTATCCTCAACACCCAGAAGAATCCGCCGGCCCAGGGAGGCTGCCCGACGATCGGTCAGCGCCCAATGACCACTCCGATTAAGGGTACTCCGCACCGGCTTTCCAGAAACAGGGTCGATGCGACAACAGCAAGCGGCTTTAAAGACGTGGTTGCACAACAGCCTTGGAGAAGGATTCCGGTTTAACAGGTAAATACCACGTATGAGACAAGTGGGATGCGATCTGCTGGATGGTACCGATGGCACTCCGAGACCGTCTGCGTCGCTGAGCAAACCCAAAGTTTTGCACATTACTTACAGTTCACCTGATGAATTCCGTAACGAATTGAAATTAAGAACATGAGAAAATAGGTGCCTCAGATTCAACAAATCAGCACTGAACTCAAGCTAGGCGGAAAAATTCTTTGAATACTTAGGCTTTGTTTTGCGGTAAGACGACAGAACCACCGAATTTCGGAGTTGGAAGACACGTCTCTCCGTGTTCTCCGGCCCGTTCTCGGACTTCAGGGCCGCCCCGCCCGCCCCGCTCACCGTCCTGTAGTTCCCGGATTGAAGGCGCGGACCTTCGGGGTGGGAGCCGGGAAGCCCGGGGAGGCCGCGGCCCAGCCCGAGACGCCGGGGCCCGGAGGGAGGGAAGGGAGCGGCCTCCGGGAGGACGACGGAGGGGGCAGGGAGGGAGCGAGGAGGCCGCGGGCCGAGAGCCGGGCGCAGCACCCCACCCCGAGGCCCGCCCCGGCGTACCTTTGGCGAGAGCTACGGTGGAGTTCTCGGTGTCGATGGTGTAGAGGATGCCCTCGTAGCGGATCTCCGCCTTGGAGATAAGGCTGATCTTGCTGCCGATGTAAGGGGTGCCCCCGCTCATGGCGCCGCCGCCGCCGCCGCTCCCGGCCGCTCGCAGAGAGGCAGATCCCACGTCGCTGTCGCCGCTCCTCAAGTCCGCTCGCTCCGTCGGCGCCTACAGCAGCCGCCTCAGACCCAACATGGCGGCGGCGCCGGCTCCGCTACCCTCCCCCAGCCTCCCGCCCTCAAGCCGCGGCGCGGCGGCGGCGGCGGCGGCAGCGGCGGCGGCGCGGGGCATGCTGGGCTGGCGAGGCCGCGCTCTCGCGAGAGTCGGCCGGTTTCGAGCGGCTCAGCCCTCCGCGGCGTGCGGCCTCGGTGGTCCCGACAGCTCCGCTTGGCGAAGCCCAGGGCTGCCGCGTCCGCGCGGGCGGAGAGGCGACTCAGGGAGAGACGAAGTACCTCGTGGCTCTCGGACGCCGTGGGCTGGAGTGGAAGTGCGCGCGGCGCTCTTAACCTCACCTGCGGCCTCCGCCATTTCCAGACCCGTCGTGTCTAGTCCTAACTCCTGTGTCTTTGCTAATGCGGATACCTCAGCCTGGAAAGTTGCCCATCCGCCTCCAAGCTGCTGGCGAACCCCTCTATGACCGGGTCCTTTCCCCTTTGAGACTTGTGCCCTTTTTGAAGCTCTCAAGGCCCCATTACAGCACCCATTAGCCAACTATCCCTCCCCCCGTTCTCTCTTTCGCAGCTGCTGGAGCTGGGACTCTGTCCAATACTTTCAGATGGTCTCATCTAGACTCATGGCTTTCAATACCACTGTACACAGACCAATCCCAAGCATTTGTCTGCAGCTTTGAGCGGTTCTGTGAACTCTGGATTCATATAAGCCATAGTCTTCTCAACCTCTCTAGTTGGATGTCTAATCAGCATCTAATTGACTTTGTGTATCCAAAGCAATACTCCCGATTTTCCCTCTAAAGTTAACCTTTGCTCATTATTTACCGCTGAGGTAACTGGTATCATTAATTCACCTGCTCATCCTTGGAGTCATCCTTGACTTCTCCCTCACCCCCACATCTGTTCTCACTGCAAATCCTGTCCGTTCCACCTATAAAATATACCCTGATCACTTCTCGCCATTTCCATCCCTACTCTTAGCACAACAAACCCCACTTACCCTGCCCAGCATTATTGTAATAGCCTCCTAAAACATCCCTCTACCTCTCTTCTTGCCCCTAGTAGTTAATTGTGGACACAGCAGCCAGAGGGATCATGTCAAAACCTAAGTCAGATCATGTCCTTCCTGTACTGAAAACTCTCCACGGTTATCCCCTGTCACACAGGAGTGAAAGCCAGACTCCTTACTTAGGCTTATAAAAACATATATGATTTAGCTTCTTGTTACCTCATTTCACCATTCTGTTCTAGCCCCCCCTTTCTTCACCCAGAACTTTGGCACTTCATTCAGATCTCAAATGCGACTTCTAGAGATGACTTTCCTTATTGTCTTCATTAAAATAGGACAGCTCCATCACTATATGCTCTTAACTTGCTTACTTTTTCTTCATAGCATTTATCTCTCCCCAGTATGTCTTTTTAATTATGTGTGTGTGTATGTCTCCTTCGCTAGAATGTAAACATTTTGAGGCAGGGATGTTTTGGTCACTGCAGTATGGTCAGGACCTAACATAGCTCCTGGCACAGGGTGGCTTCTCAGTAAATTTGCTATGTGAACGAGCAGTTGGATGAGGGCCGGGCACAGACATGATGTCTGGTGAGCTAAGTGAACAAATGGCGAGAAGCCTGACAATGCAGAGAGGGAAAGGCAGGAGACAAGACTAGAGGTTGTTTTGGGTCTGATGCACAATGGCTTCAAAGGAAGGCTATGAAATACCTGCTTCAGTACAAGCTTCCTGCCGGGGAGTTGAGCTCTTACTCCTGTTCATTCCTTTCCCTTTGAACCCTGGAACCTAGCTTGGCTTCTCATGCTTCCTGAGTGAGCTCATCTTTTTTCCATCTCAAAGCTGATGATTCCCAAATTTACATCTTCATTCCTGATCTCCTGACTTCCAGGTCATACAAACTATGTACTTTCTAGATGCAATTGCTTGGGGCGTATCTCACAGGCACTTCCAACTCAACATGTTCAAAATTATCTGCATCTATACCCTTCCTTCCCCAAAATAAACCTGCCCTTTATCCATGCTCCTCATTCCCATCACTGGCAGGACTCCCCCAGGTATCTGATACTGAAACCAAGAGTACTCATCTAGCTAGGCCCAATCAATCACCAATCTTTGTTGCTTTTACTTAATGTTTTGCAACTCATGGTTTCCTGTACTCTATGGCATTATCAACTATGCTGATCAGTGTGATAGCCCATAGTATATTATGCACATGAATTTCCAACTTATGTGCTAGAAAATGGTTGAGAACTGTGACACATTTCATTACTGTGGCTTCCAAAAACCCAAATCCCATGTTGCTCCCCTGCTTAAGAGCTACAAGATCCCGATTCTTTTTTTTCTTTTTTAAATTTTTTTAATGTTTATTTATTTTTGAGAGAGAGACAGAGTGCAAGCAGGAGAGGGGCAGAGAGATGGGGCACCTGGGTGGCTCAGTCAGTTAAGCGACCGACTTCGGCTCAGGTCATGATCTCGCGGTACGTGAGTTCGAGCCCCGCGTCGGGCTCTGTGCTGACAGCTCAGAGCCTGGAGCCCGTTTCAGATTCTGTGTCTTCCTCTCTCTGACCCTCCCCCATTCATGCTCTGTCTCTCTCTGTCTCAAAAATAAATAAACATTAAAAATAAAAATTAAAAAAAAAAAAAAAAAGGAGAGGGGCAGAGAGGGAGACACAGAATCCAAAGCAGGCTCCAGGCTCTGAGATGTCAGCACAGAGCCCGATGCAGGGCTGCGAACCACAAGGCATGAGATCGTGACCTGAGCTAACGTTGGACACTCAAACAACTGAGCCACCCAGGTGCCCCAACAAGATCCCAATTCTAATGTGTGTGGGGAGATTCCCATGTAATCCCTGGACACCAGCTGTGGTGTCCTACAATTCAACTTAATTTTGACACTATTTACCCAGATTCCACAGGTTGAGGGCTCAGTCCTACAAGACTGCCCTACCCCCTTCAGATGCCAATCATAAGCCCAGGTTATTACCAGTGCCTCTGACCAACCAACTACAGACTGGGGGGCTCCAATGATTCCCTCCTTGGACATCAGACCCAGTCCCAAGTACAGGTTACCATACTTCTGACAAACTGACTATATCAGAGGTTCCCACAACCCCCTTTCTTGGGTTCAATTAATTTGCTAGAGCGGCTCACAGAACCCAGAGAAATATTTTACCTACTAGATCACTGGATTATTATAAGGATAGAACTCAAGGGTGAGTGGGTGGCTCAAGGGGTTAAGCGTCAGACTTCGGCTCAGGTCATGATCTCACAGCTTGTGAGTTCGAACCCCGTGTCGGGCTCTATGCTGACAGCTCAGGGCCTGGAGCCTGCTTCAGATTCTGTGTCTCCCTGTCTCTCTGCCCCTAACCCACTTGTATCCTGTCTCTGTCTCTCTCAAAAATAAATAAACATTAAAAAAAAAACAACTCAGGAACAGCCAGAGGGAAGAGATGCACAGGACAAGCTATGTTGAAAGGGGTGTGGAGCTCCTATGCTCTCTCTAGGTGTGCTGCCATCCCCAAATCTCCACATCTTCACCAGCCTGGAAATTCTCAGAACCCCTTCATTTTGGATTTTTATATAAGTTTCATTACACGGACATGATTGGCCATTGGCAATTGATTCAATCTCCAGCCCCTCTTGACTCCCAGAAGTTGGGAGTGGGGGTTGTAGAGGGTGGGAGAGTGGGACTGAAAGTTCTAACCTGTAATTACCCTGTCCACTGCACTGGCAACCAGCCGCAATTCTTAGGTACTTTCTAAAAGTTACCCCATTAACAACAACAAAAAAAGCAAGAACAAACAAACAAGATTCCTTTATCACTATCATTACTTAGGAAATTTCAAGGATTTTAAGAGCTATCTTCCAGAAACAGGATGAAGACCAAACATGTATTTTTTATTATAAATGACAATATAACAAGTTCACCTGGGCTTCAAACGCCTTGAGGGCAAGATATGATCTATGTGTCTTACAGGCTTCCCCTTCTATTAGGACTTGGGCCCCAAACTTTGGGAGATGATGGAACTGTCTTTCAGTTCAGGCCCCAGCCTTCTGCACTGTCACACATTTAACCCAAGAGGAGGATTGGCTCTGTGTTCTGAATGTTCATGTATTCTTGTCTGTTGCTTTAGCCCATAGGGATGTTTAAAGTATCACTGGTTTCTTCTTGGCCAAGCAAAGCCCTCTGACTGGTGGCAGACCCCATCATTTGCCTGCCCCCATGGCAAATGCCCCCAGTAGCCACTAATCTCTTCTCATCTATAAAGTCTTGTTCCCCTTCTCCACAATGTACTTTCTGTAGACTACTTTGTGATATCTGTAAAAATATTTTTACTTCACTCATCCCCCACCCCATTAATACAGGGGAAATGGTCATCCATTGTGACCTTTTCAACCTCATTGGAAGTGGAATTTGGAAGATTTTTTTTTTTTCTATATGTATCCATTAGGGATATGCCCATTTTATCCCTAGAGAGGCCCTCCCAGTCAGTGTTTCCTCTAGATTTGGGATAGACTGTTGTTACTTCAGGTAAGTAACCTATGACATTGTTGGCCTGCATTTAAGGCCTGTGTTTTGGGAAAATATGTTCCTTCAGACATCAGAACCACTCTCAGTGCAGTGAGATGCTCATTCTATGAGACATGCGATAAACAGATTAATTGATGGTGCTGTGGAGGTGCTATGTCCCGTGTTTGCTCCGTGGTGCAGACACATAAAGTGAAATTGTTACTTATTTCTCTCTTACTCTTTCCTTTCAGAGCGTGATCACTGAATTTACGTAGGTAAACGCACAGATGATACAATTTCATTGTCTGCTGCCTTTCGATGAATAGTAGCTCTGGGTAACATGTTTTTATTTCTAATTTTTAAATGAGGAAGCTGAGGCTCAGAGATGTCAAGTAACTTAGATCCAACATTAAGGTGGGAAATCACGAATTTCAACCACATCTGTATGATTCCATTAATGTGTGTGCTTTATGCCATTCTAGGATGGCAAGTTGAACTTTTCATCAAGTGACAACTAAAGTAGATAGCACTGTTTGCCTGGAGGTTTGTGTTGCAAGTTCTGAGGATGTGTCTGAAACCATCAGGACCTTGTGCCATGATCGATTATCAGTAGCTTCCACGGACAGGAGGTGGAAGAATGGCGATGCCAGGAAATCTCCGCCTATACCACCTTCTGCGAGAGTGCATATGATAAAGTGCTTTGTAAACTTAATAGCACTCTGTAATTAGTTACAATAGTCTTATCATCATGCAAATATCTGTCCAATGACCTTAACGACAAACAACAGAAATGGGTAAGAAGTGTGTGATTGGAAAGTAAACAAAGCAATAAAAATCAGTCTATAATGAATTTATCTGAGGAAAAGCTTTCTCTTTTTTAAAAATTTACTTATTTGAAAGAGAGCAAGTGTGAGGGGGAGGGGCAGAGAGAGAGAGAGACAGAGAGACAGAGAGACAGAGAGAGAATGAGAAGCAGCTGACAGTGCATGGAGCCAGATGTGGGTCTCGATCTCACGAACGTCAAGATCATGACCTGAGGTGAAATCAAGAGTATGACGCTTAACCACGCCCCAAGGAAAAGATTTATAAAATGCAAATCTTAGGGTGTGAGATCTGGCCCTCAAACCTTACCTCAAAAAACCTTCAATGACTCCTGTGGCTCTGTGACCTTAGAATAACCTGGGGTCTGTTTACAAAACCCTGTGTGAACTGGCTCTTGAAGTCTCCTGTCTCAACTTTTTTTTTTTTAATATTTAGTTATTTTTTATTTTAAGAGAGAAGGACAGAGTGTGAGCAGGGGAGGAGCAGAGAGAGACACACAGAATCCGAAGCAGGCTCCAAGCCATCAGCACAGAGCCCGATGCAGGGCTTGAACTCACTAATGGTGAGATCATGACTTGAACCAAAGTCAGACGCTCAACTGACAGAGCCACCCAGGTGCCCCTCCTGTCTCAACTCTTATTACTCCCCTTTACTGTCCCACATTCTTGTTGCTGGGTACAGTTGGTGCAGCAGCACCGGCGAGGGGCAGGGGTGGGGGTGGGGTGGTGGGGTGGAGTGTGGCAAGTCCCCAACAGATCAAGTCGAGCCACTTGCTGCTGACAAAATCCAAAGGCAGAGAAATGAGTGGAGGTGAAACAAGAAAGGAATTTATTTCAGGGAGGCCAACACCAGGAAGACAGTAGACTGGTGTCTCAATGGTCTCCAAAGTGTAGAAAATACTTCCAGGTTTTTAAAAGAAAGTGTGGTCTGTGCACCTGGGCAGTAAAGATCAGGTCAATCCATGTCTCGGACTCAATCACTGGCAGGGTCTTGCTGGCTCAGAGCAGTCCTTGTTGCTTGAGGGGGTAGGTTCAGGTCCCATCACGGGATGCTTTGCCCTCAGGGTCTTCATCTGAGCCACGAACCAAGCTGGAAAAAAGAACCCAACTAGGAAGTTTGAGATCAAAATTGGAAGCAGCCCAAGTCCTCTTTCATTCTCACTACCCTCCAGGCTTTGTCCTCCATTCCAGAAGCCACGTAAATCTTCTCTCTGAATCCCCCTCTGGAGCCTTCTCACTGCAGCTCTAAGTCTAGATATCACTCCAGTCCAAGGGCCTTCCTGAGAGCAGCTAGCTGTTGAGATAGTTGCTCTGTCCAAGCAATCCTATCCAACCTTCCTATCCAACCTGTGCTAACTCTGCCGTTGAGCTAATCACATTGTGGTGAATTGCCTGTATATGTATCCATTTTCAACATTAGTTCACAAGTTGTGCCAAGAGCAGGGACTGTATATGTGCCTTTTCGCCACTGCATTCTCAAGTACTGACTCAGGACCATGTGCAGACCTGCAAAATATCGGTCGGTCTCTCTCTGTCAAGAGACCAATTATTTTTTGGCATTTTGTAAACTTTCAAGAAAGATACAGTGAAGGTGACCTTTTTTATTTTATTTTTTATTTTTTTATTTTTAGGAGACAGAGCATGAGGGGCAGAGGGAGAGAGAATCTTTAACCAGGCTCCATGCTCAGCATGGAGCCCAAATCGTGGCTCGATCCCATGCCCCTGGGATCATGACCCGAGCCAAAATCAAGAGTCGGATGCTTAACCCACTGAACCACCCAGGTGCCCCAGAAGGTGACCTTTTTAAAAAATAGGAGATACAGAAGGAACGACTTCCAGCTTTACAGATTCTATTTTAATACGCGAGGCCTTAAAATGAGTGGTGTAGGAGCTTCATTATGGCACCTGTGTTCTATGTTTGGTTTTTTTTTTTTTTTTAAAGTGAAATGTTTTGCCTCCAATCCAGGCATTTTTATTCATTTCTTGTTGTGTACTAAGTTAACATGCAAATTTCAATTGCCAGTTGAGTAGTTCTGGGTGATGTTTTCTTGTTACTATATGGCAGACACCCATGGCTTTCTCATTCACCCCATCTGGGCCTCCAGTGTGGTCTAATTATCCTGAAAAGCCAAGATGTGTTAGAGCTGAGCTTGATTACTCTAATGGCACACAGTGTTTTTACAAACCTCCCGATTCCTGAATAATTATCATTATCATATGTATGTGTTTAGCCAAAAGCTTAATTGGAAAATTCCAGAATGAAACAATGCTATATGAGGAAAAAAAAACAACAACAAAACTTCCAGTCATTTTCTTAAAAAAAAAAAACATTAAAAAAAATCAAAGTACTGCTAATACATGCACAAGGTTAAACCATCAAATCATGCAGACGGGCTTCTATCGCAGGGCAATTATTCCCAGCCTATGTCTCCCCCGCCGCGGTCCTACAGAGGCAGCCACTTTTAACTCATTCGGCTGTTTCTCTTGGTGGTTTCTCTAAATAATATGCTTACATCACCAGTTCTTGATTCATCCATTTTAGACATTATCTTAATTTCTAGCTATGTTAAATGAAGGTTTATCTTACAGGGGTAGTACTTAGGGATATTTTAAAGTTCTTTTCCATTCCCTAGTTGCCTTTATTTCCTTCATGCGGGACTGAGGTCCAGGCTATATGCATTGTAAGGTGGGCTTGTCATGTCTGGGTGGTGCCTGTTCTGACCATGCACAGCCTTTGCTCTACCCATAGTTCCATGGTATGAGGATGGCCCTTGCCTCTTGGTGCTATGTTTTGTTTTGCTTATCTTAGTGTGACTCTGCCTTTTGGAGGCTTTCCTCAAAGTCTGGTGACTATTGGAGCACATATGAGAACAGGATCATAGGGAATCTCTGGATGGGACCTCTGGGCTTGCAGGGGGCTCACAAATTGAAGGAATTCACTTAGGGTGATCAGGTGGGAAGCCACTCTCTTAGACAGTTAGCTGGTGAACCTCTAGATGACAGATTGTGGAAGTTTGGGGATGTTCGATTCTCTTTTAGAGAAGAACCTTTGCCCTATTTCTGGGGATGGTGTATGTCAAGCCAGCACGCGGCTGCTGGTTCCGAGTGGTGGGGAGTGGGCAAGGTTCAGTCCCTTGTCTTACTCCTACCCTTTGTTGTACTGGGTATTTATATGACACAAGCCACTTGGGAGTCCAAAGGGATGATTTGCTCTCTGCTTGGCTGCTGTTTCCTTCCCCGCCATGTGCATTCCAGTCCTTGGTCTCCTGTACTTGCCTTTACCAGTTGCCTCCATTCTCGGTTTTTGTGTGTATGTCTGGCAAAATAGACATAAAATTGATCATTTTCACCATTTTTGTGTATAAGGTTTGGTGGCATTAACTACAATCACAGTGTTGTGCAACCATCACCACCATCTACCTTCAGAACTTTCCCATCTACTCAAACTGAAAGTCTGTACCTGGTAAACAATACCCCCCTGTTCTCCCCTCCCCGCAGCCCCTGGCAACCACTATTCTACCCTCTGTCTCTATGATTTGACTACTCCAGGAACCTCATATCAGGGGAATCATACAATATATGTTCTTTGTGTCCACCCTCCATTTTACATCAATAAGGCTGTTGAAATTTCTTATCTCTTCGATTTCTACTGAAGTTCCCAGCTCTGGTTGTGGATTTGCACCTTTTACCTCTTTTACTGTTCTTTCAGTAGGGTAGTGGGAAGGCACGGAGATAAAAATGTGAGGTTAAACAGCCATTTAACCAGAGTTTACTTATTTGGAAGAGGGGGCATTCCAACAAAAGGACAGATATTGTTTGATTGCACTTGTATGAGGTACTTGGAATAGCCAAATTCACGGAGACAGAAAGTAGCATGGTGGTTACCAGGGGCTGGTGGCAGGGGTTGTGGGGAGTTATTGTTTAATGAGTACAGAGTTTTCAGTTTGGGGAGAGGTGGTGGTGATGGTTGTACAACAGTCTGAATACACTCAAAGCCACCAAACTATACATTTAAAAATGGTGAAATTGGTCAATTTTATGTTATGTATACTTTATCACAACAAAACCTTTTTTAAAGAAAGGAAATAATTGAGACTTCTGTCTTCACTGCATTTAATTCTATTACAATTGAGCGTCAGAGGAAAAGTAGCTCCTTTAAAATGCTACGGAAGGGGGGTGCCTGGGTGACTCGGTCCGTTAAGCGTCCCACTTCGGCTTCGGCCATAATCTCTCGGTTTGTGAGTTCAAGCCCTACATGGAGCTTGCTTCGGGCTCTCTGCTGTCAGTGCAGAGCCTGCTTCGGATCCTCTGCCTCCTCCCCACTTGCCTTCTCTCTCTCTCTCTCTCTCTCTCTCTCTCTCTCTCTCTCTCTCTCTCAAAAATAATACATAAACATGTTTTTAAAAAAAATGCTATGGAAGGTGGGGTTTTAATTCTGGAAATGACAGTATCTTGTATTGGACCCACTTACTTGTTTATAACGATTACTAACCCTAGAAGAAAAACATTTTTTAATGTTATTGCTTGAAGGCACTGGTAAACAATCTAGAGCAGGCAGGAATTGAAGGGAACATGAGTCTTGTAAGAAGGGAAGGAAATAGGTTTAGTGCCAATTTATTAGGCTTTTCCTCTGAGGACATTCCGCCTTTCAGCAACACACGGCACCTTGTAGAGTAGGGTTAAGATATAAAGAGGTGGTTTTAGTAGCTGAAGAGACTGAGCTTAGATTTTGGGGCTGCCCAAACAGTTGGGAATTGAGGGGTGACCTCCCAGGAAGGAGAGAGTCATACTACAAAATGTGCATATAAATTCCCCCAAATCTCTGGCTGACTCCTAAAGGGAACATGCACAGGGCAGGACCTCAGGGACCCCAGTGAAAGTTTTAGGTAGAATTTTAGGCAGATATTTCTGTACTAGTTTGAAGTTCAAGTCCTGACAAGTAGGAGGGGCTCGAGGAACTCCCAAATCTTTTTATAGAAAACCAAAAGTAAGCCCAGAGTTGAGTATTATCAGAAATCAAAGACATCCTTGGGGTGGCCTAATGGCAGACTGGATACAAGAGAGTCAAGTTGAAGACAAGTCAGTAGAAATTATTCAAATGAAGATTTGAATAGGGAGAAAATGATTGAGGAAGCTGAGTAAGAGTCTCTGGGACTTTTGGGAAAATATCAAAATGGTCTATTAGATGTGCATTTGGAGTCCCAAAAGGAGAGGAAAAAAAGAATGGGGTAGAAAAAAATATGCCAAATACCAGTGTTCAAAATTCCCCAAATCCGGTGAGGTACATCAACCCCAGGTCCAAGACTGAAAAGAGAATCTGTAACACAGCTTCATAGCTGCTTTTGTTTTGTTTTGTTTTGTTTTGTTTTGTTTTGTTTTCCTGAAGTGTATGTATAGATGTAAAGTTTGCAGAGAGGGGAGACTTAGTCCATGGGCAGCCACAAGATGGGACATGAAGTTAAAATCCAATGACTTCTAGGCCCACGGTTAGCTTGATGTAAAGGAATGCAGAAGGCCAGCCCCTCTGTGATGGAGCTTCAATAACCAGGGCACAATAGGCCAGGAAACAATGACAATGCTTATTCCTGTATCTGTGGGCTTTGTAAGTATCTCTCCCAGGGTACCAGGGCCACGGCAAGGGTGAAGCAAGGCAGGTACCTAACACGCAAAATTTAAGAAGGCCCTCATTCCCAAGATAGAGTTCCAATAAAGAGACAGAGGGCTGCCCCAGCACATTATCTGTTCGGATGACATCTGTCAAAGGAACACAATGCCACCACAGCATTAGGGATCATGATGCCATGAACAGCCTTGGCACGCCGTGAAATGATACCGACCAGCCCATTAAGGTACTGCTAATAAAGCATTTATCATTTGATCTTCCTATGACCTGCATTGCAGAGCAGAGAACCAGCATTATCATGCTCCTCTCTTTACAGTGGGAAGAAAACTAAGGGCCAGAGAAGGTGGTGGTTTTGACCTCAGGGGGTCAATGGCTGAGCCAAAACCAGCACTTGAGGCTTTTCAGTCCAAACCTCAGCTCTTTCTATTGCAGCTAAAAGAGAAGGGAATCCGCTCAATAACTGATTCAGCCCTATATGTTTGTGTGCAAAATGCCCGTGTTTGTTCTGTCTCATATCTTGCCTAATTATGTGCTTTGACAGTGACTTGAGTTATTGAGGGTATAAATAAGTAAATTATGATAAGTATAGGCATAACTATTGGCGAATAAAAATGATAGAGTAACTCATCAATATAGTATTGCAAAGCACTTTCATAAAAATGGCCTTCTCCTGGCGATTCAAAGCATCATAAAGAGAAAACAAATTACAGTGGAACAACTTTTAGAGTTTATAGAACACGATTTTAGGACAAAAGTAAAAAAATAGAGCAAAATAATGAAAAGAAGAGTAAACTATATAACAGCAAATTATATGTTACTAGAGTCTAGTAATTATGTAAATTACATAGCAGTATATTCTTAGATTTAGATGTTATTGGATGCCTTGCCAAAAGTATTACTTTATTGAAAATGATATTTACACCAATACTCATCACTTACCTCTAAAAAAGTTAGAAGTACTTCATGGGGTAACATTTTAGAGAATCGATCGTCTTTCCCAATACACTGCACTGCTTACAAGATCTGGGCACCATACTGGTGTTTGCGTAGGTAGCTAGTTGGAGTTTCAAAGTCTCTTGGACACGAGTATGCACTAGTGTTGGCAAGATGGCGACCCCCTACAACGTCTTCTGGGTTTGGAGTGTTCTGAGTGACGGAAATGTGACTTATAGGCTCTGCGGTGAGCACAGAGGAAGTGGTGGCAGTGTGGTGATGGCAGAGGTGGCGGTAGTCATGGTGACGGTGGCAGTCATGGCGGTGGCAGCGGGGGTCATGATGAGGGTGACGGTGGTGGCGGTGATGATCGTGGTGATGGTGATGGTGGTGGCAGCGGTGGTGACGACAGAGGTGGTAGTCATCATGGTAGGGATAGTATGTTAAATGAATGATAAAGGGAGACAAAAAGCAACCTTCAGAGGTCTTACATCTGCCACAAAGGAATGTGTTGTTCAAACATCAAGAGGTTCAAAGAAAGTAGTTAGATAAACTAGAAAGAAAAGACGTTCCAGAAGTATCTGATAGGAGGAATGAGGAACTGGCCAGTTGGTGTCATCCTTGTTCTGTCACTGAGAACATGAGCACTGAGCGTGGGGCCTGCAGCCAAGCCGAGGAGCTGAAGGCGAGGGAGGCTGCGCGGCATTGCCACAGGTCTCTCCAGACTCTCCCGGCGCGATGTGGAGATAGGAGCCAGCTCGCAGATTCCCTTTGCAGATGAGCGTCTGTGGGGACCCGTTCAGCTGGCTGAGGCTGTTCTGAGAAGTGTTTGTGCTTTTGCACAGGTTGCCCCTTGCATTCTGGGGCAAGGGCAAAATATAAATGGAGACCACATACCATATGTCTGAATGTTTAAAAGTTATAATTCAAACAACAAATGGTTGAATAAAATATGTTAAGTGCTTTTTTCTCTGGACAAAGTATACCTTCAGACCAAGCTGAAGGCCAGGTTCAAATGTAGACTTTTTAGACTCCTTGGAGTCCCACACTGGAACGTGGGAAGTGGAAGAGAGGCCCACACAGGCCAGTCCTGTGTAGGGGGCATGAGGCTGTTGGGGCATGGCATTGTGGATCTTTGGGTAGCCACGGCATGGATTAGAAAAGTGGTTAGTAAGCTATGCTCCTGGGCCAAATCGAGGCCCTCTGTCTGATTTTGTAAATAAAATGTTATTGGAATCCCAGCCACACTTCTTCATTTACATATCATCTGTGGCTGCTTTCTTGTTACACAATGGCACAGCTGAGGAGTTAGAGCAGACGTCTTCAGGGCTACAAAGCCTAAAATATTTATTCTCTGTTCCTTTATTAGTTTTTTTCTAATGCTTATTTATTTGTTTTTGAGAAAGAGAGAATGCACAAGCAGGGAAGGGACAGAAAGAGAGAGAGACACACAGAATCTGAAGCAGGCTCCAGGCTCCGAGCTGTCAGCTCAGAGCCTGACGCGGGGCTTGAGCCCACAAACTGTGAGATCACGACCTGAGTTGAAGATCACGACCTAACCGACTGAGCCATCCAGGTGCCCCTATCTTCTGTTCCTTTAAAGAAAAAGTTTGCTGACCTTTGGTCTGGAAGGAAGTGGGCAGGTTCCCATGGGCTTGCCTCCTTGACTCTAGACTTGGGAGATGCAGGTAGAGGAGGGCCAGAGTGGATTTCCCGAAAGTGTGGGGCCCCAAACCTGGATCTGAGCATAAGGGAGCAAGGCCTATACTCTTCAAACTTCCTGTGCCATGAAAGACAAACAAACAAACAAACAAACAAACAAAAAAGGGGCTAAGGAGCTATTCCCCGCTAAAGAGGAATAGAAGTACAAGACAAACACAAGCAATGTGATGACTAAAAGATGGGATCTGGGACCAGGAAAACATATGCTCTAAAGTACAATATTGGAAAAATTGGTGAAATTTTCATAGGTCTGTCAATTAGGTAATAACTTTGTATTAATGTGATTTCCCACCTTGAGAGTTATACTGTGGCTATGCAAGTAGATGTCTTGTTTTTAGAATATTCACAATAAAGTATTTAAGAGTAAAGGGATATGATGGCTGCAACTTGCTCCCAAATAATAATAATAATAATATAATAGTAATAATAAATGTAGAGGGAAAATATAAATAAAATAAAGCAAACGTGGCAAAATGTTAGCAGTGAATCCCTGTGAAGTCTTTCTAGGAGTTCTTCAGCCACTGAACCCCTTTCCCTCACTATTATATTCATTATAATTCAACAAATTATAACAAGTTACAAATGAAAAGGAAACGAATACGGTTAAGGAAAGGAAACGGAAAAAAAAGTCATTTGGGTGGCTGATGTAATTACCTATGCAAGGCCCATCAGGGGTGATGTTAGGCTGACTCAGGCTCACAAGGTGACCATGGGCCATGCTCAGCTTATTAAGAAGGATACAGGGCAAGAACTGCAGCAGTCAGCAGGGAAGATCTGGAACTCTTTCCAGTGAGTGTGCCTGTCATAGTTCACTCATCAGGTGCAAGGTGAGGTGCACATCTGGCCTTTACCAGAGCAGCTCTGATTTCAATGTGCATGCCTCCCGGGAGGCAATCTCACAGTAATTCTGGAGGCATAGCTTCCAGGGCCTCTGCAAGGGACGTGCGCAATTACAAGGGTTCCACACTCAGGAAACCCAAAACAGTGGTTTCCTCATCAGGTATTTATAAGTCTGTCAGTCCAGATGCAATTTACCAATGATCATTTTTACTGTAAGTAGCATTGTCTAGCAACATAGTTGACGCATACTCTCAGGGAAAGAAACCTAGGATTAGATTCTCATGCAGAAGTGTTTTGTTAAACCTTTGCCAGTCATTTACCCCCATGAGTTTGTTGAACACTTTTAACGAAGAAAAGGACAAGTAGGCACATCTTTTGATCACCAGAATATATATTACCCACGGGGGTAAGGATGTCCCCTCCATATCTTATGCAACTGGACTGGTCTTTGGCCACCTGTCTTTACAGGACCTACAGTACCCTTTTTATTCTGGGAATTCTAGGAATTTTACATCAGACAATATTACATGCTAGTTTGTAACAAACAACATACTACAGTGAAATTTATTTAAACTTTTTAGAAAAATCATCTCCCCACACCATATGCTGTTAAATCAAGAATTTTATCTAGTCTGAAAGTACAGCGTGGGCCCTTAAAATAACCAATTGTGGCTTAAAAAAAATGTCTGAACTGTAGAAAATCTTTTCATTCCCATCTATTTTCACTAGGTGGCAGCAGAGGACACTGGTCGGGCTCTAGTGTCGCACTAAATTCACTCAAGGGCTCAGTCCATAGTTTTTGTCAGACTTTGGGGTTGACCTGGGGTTACCCCTTTCGACACACAGAGAACTTTCTTTCATTGGTGACCCCAGTCCTGTTGTTACTGTAGTCCTGCTTGCTCCTGCTGGACACCACTCAGCCATGTGTCTGCTTTCGCCCTTTGCTCCCTTGTGTGCTCTTGAACATTCCTCCATGCAGATAAAAGTTTGAATGGAGTTGGAGTCAACTTGGAGGTAACACCTAGTTTATCACAAGTATGGGGTCTTCAAGTTCATTCTCTTGTATTTGTGGTCCCCCTCAACACCCACCCAGCCAGACATGAATCCATCCCCGTAGCCGCCCTTTCTGGCCAGGTTTCAGGGTTTCTGGCCAGGTCCCTTTTGTGGACAATGAACAGTTTCTCCTCTCCATATGAATTTGGTTTTACTCCAACCTGCAACTGCCCCACAGGGATTTGTCCTCTGTCATATGTCTCAGAGTTTTCTACATCAGAGAAGGGGTAAAAGTACTTTTTCCCCAGACATTCAGTGCTTTGTTAGCATTTCCTTTCCAATTCCTTTATCTTGTAGTCCATCAGTTGAAGTAAATTGAGCATTTGAGGGTCTTAGCCTACTGTTGCCATTACACTGTGATGCCCACGGGTAGGTCTTCTTAGATTCCGCCTAACTTTCAGACTCCTAAGGCTAATGGAGGTCACACACGACACTATTCAGAAAATATAGGAGACTATTCAGAAAATATAGGAGACTATTCAGAAAATATAGGACAGGAACCTCACATGCCACCAAGGCAGTGTCAGATATTTCCAGCCATGGGAATCTTTGAAGCAGTTCACTCAGCAGATGGCTCAGGAGCAAGAAGACAAGATCTACATTGGGCAGGTGTACAAGTTGCCCTGATTTCATGCCCCCTAGCAAACAGTATCTCTGGAAACAACTTTAAGGCATGGCCTTCAGGGTCCCCACAAGGGACTTGCAGGTTAGAAAAGGACCCCAAGGCTACAGTGACTCCAAGTCCAGATAAAAGTTACAAACCAAGCAATGTTGCCAAGTAACATAGTTGACACATACCATCTTTACCTGTTTCCAAGAAAACGTAGAAAATTAACCAAAAATCAGACTCTCATATAATGGAGAAAAGGTTTGATACTTTATACCTGGAAGTTAAAAAAGTCCAATGAAGAAAAACTATAATACTTTGTTCAATGAAAATGAAGAAGCTCATCAAAGTGGCCAGATCTATCTATCCATTATCCATCCATCCATCCATCCATCCATCCATCCATCCATCCATCTATTATCTATCTATCTATCTGGATATTTTTTATTTGAGAAAGAGAGAAAAAGGGAATGGAGGGGCAGAGGGAGGGAGAGAGAATCCCAAGCAGGCTCCCCCGAGTATGGAGCCTGACATAGGGCCCAATCCCATGACCCCGGGACCATGACCTGAGCTGAAATCAAGAGTCAGATGCTCCACCACTTAGCCACCCAGGTGCCCCAGATACATAATTTTTAAAAGCCTTTTCATGTACCATCAATGATTACAGAATGTAATAGGATAAATATTTCTTATGTAATAGCAGCAGAAATAATAATTACTTAATACATATCATGTACATAATAATAATATACCAAAAATATTCAAGCATTACCTGAAAAATACCTTAAAACTTGACTGAATTCCTGAATAAATGAACCATGTTAATTGGATGGAAAGAGTCAATATTGTAGAGATTTAAGTGCTCTCCAAATAAAGTGCAGATATGGCATAATTCCAATGAAAATCCTAACAGGTTTTTTCTGAGGAATTCGAAAAATTGATCCCAAAGTTCACCTGGAAGCATACATGTGCAGGAAATTTTTGAAAGAAAAACAGTTAGGCTTATTTTTCAGACATCAAACCTCCTAGGAAGTTATAGCGTTAAGAGTGCAACTTTGGCTCAGAAATAGATACATATCAGTAGAATTGCATTATGTTCAGAAACCAATACTTTATTCAGTTGTCTTTTATGTTAATAAAACTTATGTACATAAAACAAATAAATCTTATGTGTAGAGCACAGTGTATTTTCACATGTGTTTATCTCTGTTTAGCCACCACACAAAGATACAGATCATTTCCGGTACCCCAATAAGTTTGCTTGTACTTGTCCCAGTGGTTATCAGTCCCCACCCCCAACAAAAATAACCATGGGTTAGTCTGGCCTCTTTATGAACTTCATATAAATAGAATCATACAGATGTAATATTTTGTGGCTAGGTTGTTTTGATTGGCATTATATTTGTGATATTCATCCACATGCTTGCATGCAGCAGTGGTTTGTTCTTTTTCATTATTGTATTCCACAGCATACGGTAGTATTTCAATTTATGAGTAAAACAAAATATGGTTGCGCATTCTATTGTTGATGGAATTGGGCTTGTTTCTAGTTTCAGCCATTAGAAATAAAGCTTCCATGAACATTCCTTTACATGTCTTTCTCTGGACATAAGCATTCATTTGTATTGGGCATATATCCAGAAATGGAGCTACTAGGTCATAGGGCATATATGTATATTTAGCTTTAATAATGCTTCCAGGGGCGCCTGGGTGGCGCAGTCGGTTAAGCGTCCGACTTCAGCCAGGTCACGATCTCGCGGTCCGTGAGTTCGAGCCCCGCGTCGGGCTCTGGGCTGATGGCTCAGAGCCTGGAGCCTGTTTCCGATTCTGTGTCTCCCTCTCTCTCTGACCCTCCCCCGTTCATGCTCTGTCTCTCTCTGTCCCAAAAATAAATAAACGTTGAAAAATAAAATTAAAAAAAAAATAATGCTTCCAGTTTTCCAGACTGGTTGCAGTATGGTGGGAGGTTGAGAGTTTTGATTTATAGTGGTAAATCAATTGTGGTTTTAATTTGCATTTTCTTGTTGACCTAATGATGTTGAATGCCTTTTCATCTGCTTGGATCTTCATCCATTTGGATCTTCTTCTATGTGAAGGTCAGTGCAAGTCTTCTGCCTTTCCCCTTCCCTAAAATTAATCCAGAGATTTTCTTATTAATTTATAGGAGCCCTTTGTCAGATATATGTTTTACAAACATCTCCTGCTGGCCTGTCACTTACCTTTTCACTCTCTTAACGGTGTCTTTTGATGAGTAGAAATTTTATTAACTGATGTAGAAGTTAAGCTTATTTAATTTATAAATTAAATTGAATTAATGTATCAGTCTTCTATGGTTACAGCTATTTGTGTCCCATGAAGGAAATATTTGCCTGCTGTTACCCATTAACATGGTCTCTTATCTTTCATCTCTTACCTTTCATATGCTTCTCAACTTGATTTTTGTGTATGGTGTGTGGTGGAGGCCAAGGTTCATGTTTTTTTTTATTAAAATTTTTTTATATGTATTGATTTTTTGAGAGAGAGAGAGAGAGAGAGCGAGAGAGAGCACATGCACACGAACAAGAAGGGGACAGAGGATCTGAAGAGGGCTCTGTGCTGACAGCAGATGGCCTGATGTGGGCTCTAACCCACAAACTTCGAGATCATGACCTGGACCGAAGTTGGATGCTTAACCGACTGAGCCACCCAGGTACCCCTCATGTTTCCTTATATAAATATTCAACTGACCTAGCCATATTTACGTTGAAAAGACTACCCATTCCCCATTAAATGCTACTGGAGGTTCTAGCTAGTGCAGTAAGGTAAGAAAAAGAAGTAAAAGTCATCCAGGTTAGAAAGGAAGAACAAAATGGTCATTATTCATTGATGAAATGACTGTCTATATAGAAAATCTTTTGGTATGTATAAAAAACTACCTAAACTAATAAGTGAGTGTACTAAGTTTTCAGGATACAAGATAAGTATACAAAAATCATTTGTATTTCTATATATTAGCAATAAACTATTAAAAATAAAAATAATACCATTTATAATAACACTAGAACTATGAAAACTTAGAGATAAATCTGTCAAAAGACACGCAAGGCCTATACACTGAAAACTACAAACATTTCTGAGAGAAATTACAGAATACCTGTGTACATGGAGATGTATACCATATTCATAGATTGGAAGACTCAATATTTTTAAGGTTTGATGTAGATTGATCTATAGATCCCTTACAATTCCAGTCAAAATCTCAGCAGGCTTTGTTTTTTGTTTTTGTTGAAATTGACAAACTGATTCTAAAATTCATTTGGAAATGCAAAGCATATAGCAAAGACCACTTTGAGAAAAAAGAACAAAGTTGGAGGATTTAAATTATCTGATTTTAAGCTTATTATAAAGCTATGGTAATCAGGACTATGTGGTATCAATGTCATGATAGATAAATCAATGAATAGAATAGATTCCATAAATAAGCCCACATTTATATAATCAACTGATTTCCCACTAAGTGGCAAAGGCAGTTCAATGGAGAAAATATAATCTTTTCAACAAATGGCTGAAAAAAATGGATAGCTATAGCAAAAAATTAACTTTAACTCATCGCTTGCAATATATATAAAAATTAATGTAGCATAGATCATCATCATAAGTTTAAATTTTAGAACTATGAAACTTATAGAGAAAAAGTAGACAAAATCTGTAGGACCTTGGGTTAGGCAAAGATTTCTTAGATATGACACTAAAAACAAATAAAAATAGCTAAGTTAAACTTTGTCAAAATTAAGAATGTCTGCTTTTGAAACATGCTTTTAAGTCAATGAAAAGATTCCAGCCACGGATTGGAAGAAAATATTCACAAATCACATATTTGAAAAGACACATCCAAAGTATGTAAAAAACTTGAAACACTTATTAGTAAGAGAATGAGAAACCCGATTTTTAAAAATGGGCAAAAGATTTGAATTGACACTTTACTAAAAAAATACATGGATGACATATGCTTATGAAAGGATGTTCAACTTCATTAGTCATTAGACAAAAGCAAATTAACCTACATGAGATCTTTTAGATCTCTAGAATGTCTTTTAGATATTTAGAATGTCCAATAAGTTTTGGTGAGAATATGGAGAATCTAGAACTTTCACTCACTGTTGGTGGGAATGTAAAGTGGAACAACCACTTTGAAAAACAATTTGGCAGTTTTCTTAAAAAGTTAAATATAGATCTATCATAATGAGAGCCATTCACTCGTAGGTATTAATCGAAACAAAAGCGTATGCCCATACAAAGGCTTGCACAACTATGTCGATAGCTTCGATATAGCCAGAAACTGGAAACAACCTAAAAGTCCAGCAACGTGTGAATGGATAAACACATGGTGCAATATCCACATAATGGACTACTACTCAGTAATAAAAAAGGAATGAACTATTGATACACTCAGCAACATGGATGAATCCAGAAATGATTAAGCTGGATTTCTAACCCCCTCCAAAGCACATAGTATATGATTACGTTTATATACAATTCCATAAAGTGCAAATAATCAATAGTGTCCAAAAGCAGATCTATGGTTATGCAAGGAATAGTTACAGTAGACTGCCTGGGAAGAGGGATTACCAACGGGCCGAAGGAAATTTTCGGGGGTGAGGGCTATGTTCACTCTTGATTGGGATTTGAGGACTGAGAAGGCCGGACACTCAGATGGCCGGCACAGGTGATGAGGACGTGGCTAAGGCTAGAGCAGCCCAACAAGCAACTTGCCAGCACACCAACCACCAGGCCATCGCTACCTCCCAGCCTGCCCCGCGTTATCAGGCGCAGGCGCAGAGAGGTGGGCGGAGGAAGGGTCTGGCCCCAAGGGCCTGTGGGTGTGATTTGGCTCTCAACCCCGCCCCGGCCGTGGCCACACCCCTCTCCCCGCCTCCTGGCTCGGGACGCCCCAGGCGAGGTGCTGCTGCGGTCGGTTGGGCAGCTTTTTGGTGGCAGGTGAGTGAGGTTCAGCGTAGGCGCCCGGCGTTATTTGCACCGGCTTGTCTGCCGGAGGGGAAGGCGGGAAGTTGTGGGTACCGAGTATGTTGATCTTCCCCCGTTCCTCTGCTCTCTTAGGACAAGAGTTCTGTCGGGAGTGGGACGACTACCCAGGGGACGCTCCCTGCATCCTCGCGTGGGCTTCAGGGGCACTGTTGCAAAACAGATGCAGCATCTGAGTGGTTTTCTTCCTGGGAGCGGAGTTTTCGGTTTAAATACGGCTTCCTTCCCGAGCTTTCTTTAAAAATAAAAAGAAAGTCCTCAGCCCCGTCTAGTAATGAGAGTTCTTAGGGGCGGCTCCATTAGATGGCCAAAATAAAGGTGTGTTTTCGAAGTTTTTCGTGATGCAAAACAAAATAAAATATATTTTTATAAAAATATTGTTCTACTCAGTTTCATTTGTGAAGACGTCCTTAAAATGTAATATATGCCTGCCAATATAGTATGTGAGTGCTTGAGGCAACTGAGGCACAGATAGGCAATTTTGCCTCCCAAAGATTTCACACCTATTACTTGGCAGAGTCAAGATCAGAATCTCATTATTCTGGCTTCAGAGCTTGTGCTCTTGACTATATGCTATTGCACTCTGGCCACTTTCTTGTCAAACTGTGGGTAGGTATTTACTTCAATTGCCTTTTTCTTTTCTAATTTTATTTTTTTTAAGAATAAAATGGCTAGATCCTGGATACTAATTTGCCTCACTAATAAATGAGGCAAAAGTTACCCAGGGAGGGGTGCCTGGGTGGCTCAGTCTGTTAAGCCTCTGACTCTTGGTTTCAGCTCAAGTCATGATCTCAGGGTTCATGAGTTCAAGTGCCTAGTCCGGCTCCGCACTGTCTGTGAGAGCCTGCTTGGGATTCTCTCTCTCTCGCTCTCTCTCTGCCCCCCCCCCCACTTGCTGTGTCTCTTATTAATTAATTAAATAAATAAACTTAAAAAAATTAAAAATAACATTAAAAAAAAAAGTTACCCAGGATAATCTGATGTGTCCCATTCATACCTGAACTTGAATGACATCAGTTAGGAAATTGTTATTTTACTCATAATCAAGTTACGAAAAACATATTTATGACTCAAAACACTCCTTGTTTCATTTTAGTCTCAAAGTAATCGAATCTCTACGGGAGAACACCTGCGGTTTTATGATAATTTCCATTCTTTTTTTTTTTTTCAACGTTTATTTATTTTTGGGACAGAGAGAGACAGAGCATGAACGGGGGAGGGGCAGAGAGAGAGGGAGACACAGAATCGGAAACAGGCTCCAGGCTCTGAGCCATCAGCCCAGAGCCTGACGTGGGGCTCGAACTCACGGACCGCGAGATCGTGACCTGGCTGAAGTCGGACACTTAACCGACTGTGCCACCCAGGCACCCCTGATAATTTCCATTCTTTAGAGATACAGTGTCTCCCCTTAATGAGGAGGGCCATCTTCACTTCTGCTGGCCCCTCAGTCCTCTCCTGGGCTGCACAGTAGCTGCTAGTCAGCTGAATAGACTCAACAGCAGCCATGACTCACGAGTGCTTGGCAGGCTGCTAATTTTTGTTTTCCTACCATAGCAATTGTTAAACACACAGGAACAAGAATAAAAACTCAATAGATGACAAACCAAAGCACAGATTTCCCTTACAAAATGGCAGCACAGCTTTTCTTCTGTGTAGCCAAAACATTTTAAGTGGACTTTAGAGGTTGTGGTTATGTGGCTCTCAGTGATACGTGTTCTGCATAAATAGATGTACATTTTGACAGGTGAGATTTTATGGTTTTGTAGTTGCCATCACATGTCCTCTGTCTGCCTCCAGCCCGGAATCAGATCTTCTTATGATACTTGGCTGCCCTTGTTCTGTGATCATATTGGGGAATCTTGGATCCAGCTTGGGTCGAATCCTCTGTTCTTCACCTCCCCAGACCCACAGCCTTCTGTGAAGACAGGGCACCCAGCCCCAATTGGCAGCTGTCTTTTTCAGCTTCCTTTTCTTTTTTTTTTTGTTTTTTTTGTTTCAGTCTGCAATTTTTTTTTTCATAATTTAACTTTATTTTTTATTTTTATTTTTATTTATTTATTTAAAAAAATTTACATCCAAATTAGTTGGTATAAGTGAAGCAATGATTTCAGGAGTAGATTCCTTAATGCCCCTTACCCATTTAGCCCATCCCCGCCCCCACACAACCCCTCCAGCAACCCTCAGTTTGTTCTCCATATTTATGAGTCTCTTTTGTTTTGTCCCCCTCCCTGTTTTTATATTATTTTTGTTTTCCTTCCCTTATGTTCATCTGTTTTGTCTCTTAAAGTCCTCATATGAGTGAGCTCATATGATTTTTGTCTTTCTCTAACTTCACTTAGCATAATACCCTCCAGTTCCATCCCCGTAGTTGCAAATGGCAAGATTTCCTTCTTTTTGATTGCTGAGTAGTACTCCATTGTATATATATACACCACATCTTCTTTATCCATTCATCCATCGATGGACATTTGGACTCTTTCCATACTTTGGCTATTGTCGATAGTGCTGCCATAAACATGGGGGTGCATGTGTCCCTTCGAAACAGCACACTTATATCCCTGGATAAATACCTAGTAGTGCAATTGCTGGGTCGTAGGGTAGTTCTATTTTTAGTTTTTTGAGGAACCTCCATACTGGTTTCCAGAGTGGCTGCACCAGCTTGCATTCCCGCCAACAATGCAAAAGAGATCCCCTTTCTCCGCATCCTCACCAACATCTGTTGTTGCCTGAGTTGTTAATGTTAGCCATTCTGACAGGTGTGAGGTGGTATCTCATTGTGATTTTGATTTGTATTTTCCCGATGATGAGTGATGTTGAGCATTTTTTTCAGCTTTTTTTAAAGAAAAAGAGCTTTCTTGCAGAAAGCAAGACTCCTTTGTCCCAAAGGAACTGAATTCCTGGTTGCCAGTGCTGGGACCTGTCCCTAATCCAGTAGGCCTGGGGCTGCCCTCTTGCCACCACTGTGTATATCTGTACCTTGTCCACTGAGATGATTTTCTTATTCTTGAGCCTAACTGGCTTACTGTTTTTCTCTTTTTATATTTTATCATTCACTCTAGGCTCTCAGAGGAGAGGAACTGTCCGTTTTGTTCATCACTGTATCTTTAGCATTCAGAATGGAACCTGACACATGGTAGGTATCCAGTAAATATTCATTGAATAAATAGGTGAACAAAATGCTTTGTTTTGAAAAAGGATGTGTTAAAGTGTAAACTTAGGAGTCATCCAGAAGTGGAATTTGACATGTTCTCCTGAATATGCATTCTGAAGAGCAAAATATGGCAGTGTTCCAATATTAATCTCTAGTTGTCTTCGTCTCTCATTTAAAACCACATACAAACTTTCTAGTCTTATCTTTGTTTCATATCTAATAGCTTTACTTTATAATTTCGTCAAGACATGAAAAGAATAATTAGATCATTTTCATTAGCAACATATTTCTGTAGAATGGAGAATTCTATTTAAAGCTGCTAATTTTATCAGGTCTTTATTGTACTAGTTATCAATTTCTGGGTAACAAATTACCCCACAGCTCAGTGAGTTAAAACAACAGTCATTTTCTCATAGTTTTGTGGGACAGGAATTCAGACAGAACACAGTAAGGAAGATTTATTTATACGTATTTATATGTGAGACCTCATCTGGGGGCTGGCTGGGCATGTCTGTCCTCTCATGCGGTCTCAGGACCTCCCTACATGTGTCTCCAGCCAGGGGGCCTTAGGGTAGTTGGAATTCTTACATGGTGGCCGATGGCTCCAAGAGAGGCTGTTTCAAGACTCAAGAAACGGAAGCTGCTTGTTTCTTAAGGTCCGGGCCTAGCATCACTCTTGTATTCTGCTGGTCAGAGCAGTTAGAGAACTTGGCCAAATTTAAGGGACAGTGACACCTCTAATGGTAGCAGTACCCCTTTCTGGCCATCTTTAGTCCAACACATTGACTATAGAAAAAAGTATCTTTGTTACAAGGCATCTCATAACCTGCCATGCTCTGGACTTTTCTTTTGTAAATAGCATCCCCAACAAAAGCAGTTCAATTTTTGCTCAAACATATTCAATGAGGTGAAAGTAAGCCTTTGTTTTGATCTTAAACCAGCCGCTAACGTCAGCTTTGAGATCAAGTGAATCATAAAAATGGACAGTTGATTTGACCACTAAGAGCCCTCATTTTATAGCTAATCTTTTTGAAGTTTGTACAGAACCTCAGTTAAAGCAACAGTTATGGTGATACCCAGGGAAAGTGGGAATCTCCGGGATGCTGAAAATCCAAACCATGCATGATGCCAATGTGTTGGATGTAAATCCTCCAAGTTGCATTTGAAGTAGAGAAAACCAGCTAAGAGGCAACAGCTGTAATCTGTGGCGAGGAGACGTGGTCCTGACATTATAACAAGGCAGCTAGTTAGCAGCAGTGGGTGCTGTTGAGGCTGAATGGACAGGACTTTTGCACCTGGATGTGGGAGAGGAAGGGACTATCTGGTACCTCCACACGTTGAGTCTTGGTGGCTGGAGATGGGGACTCCTCTCCCTGAGGCAGGGAGGGAGGATGAGCATGTATTACTGAACTGAGATGATTATGAAGTCCAAGATATCCCACTTGAACCGGAAACATGAATGCATAGTTCGCAGATAGGAAACCAGAATGGTCAGGCCTCTGTTTGGGGACTAGATGACTTCATTTTTTAAAAATTTTATTTATTTTTGAGACAGAGAGAGAGAGAGAGCACGCACAAGTGGGGGAGGGACAGAGAGAGTGAGGGAGACACAGAATCCGAAGCAGGCTGTAGGCTCTGAGCTGTCAGCACAGAGCCCAACATGGGGCTTGAACCCATGAACCGTGAGATGATGACCTGAGCCGAAGTCTGACGGTTAACCGACTGAGCCACCCAGACGCCCCAGGGACTAGATGACTTCAGACATTACATTCCCTGGGTGTGTTCCTAGACTAGACCAGGTAGCACTTGGCCTATTGTTCCGCTAGGAGTTTAGATATTCTTTTACAGGTAGCATAAATCTATCAAAGAGCGTTTAATGAGGGAGTGAATTTTAGGAAGGGTTATGAATTTTAGGAAGGTCACTCTTTTGGCATTGTAGAGAAATAATTAAGAAATGGTAAGTCCAGTTATAAATCTATTTCGCCAGTCCAGGGGTGTGAACTAAGCCTGGGTCATTAGTAGTGAATATGAAGGGGCAGATTTGAGAGCGTGAAACTCTAAAGGGTTTGGTAATAGAGCAGATGAACTTGAAGACTATTAAATGAATGGTGATGTGCTAACTAAGATAAAAAATAGGAGGAAAAGGGAAAGAAGAACGAGGCTTGATTATTTATGTTAATCAGGGTATAATTTACATATAGTGAAATGCATAGATCTCAAGCGTACAGTTCAACCGATTGGACAAATGCATGTATCTGTGTAAGTCATAGCTCTGTCAAGATATAAGACATTTCCATCACCCCCAAAGAGTTTCCTGTTGCCTCTTCCCAGTGAGTCAGTCCCCTGTCCGGAAGCAACCGTTCCTCTGATTTCTCTCATCAAAGGTATGAGTTTTGCCCATACCTTCCAGGTACTACTCTGTGTCTCGCTTTTCTCACTGAGTGTAATGTTGCTGAGATCACTCTGTTTTTATGTGTATCAGTAATTCATTCCACTTTGTTGCTGGGTAGTTTTCTCTTACGTGACTATGCTACGGTTTATCTCTTTGCCTATGGACACCGGGGCCATTTGGAATTTTGTCACTGATGTAAATAAAACTCCTATGAACATTCTCGTACAAGGCTTTCCGTCGACATACGTTTTTGTTTTTCCTTGGCTAAATACCTAGGAGCGGGATTGCTGAGTTTTAAGTTAAGAAAGTGCCTAGGAGTGTTTGTGTGCCGTTTTACACTCTACCAGCAGAATGTCAGAGTTCTGGTTGTTTCTCATATTCACCAACGCTTGGTGTTGTGGGTCTTTTTGCATATCATCCCTGCAACAGGGGCCATGCTGCTCTTTTCTGTACTGTTCCAGTTTTAGCACCTGTGCTGCCGAGGCGAGCACGTCAGCCTTCTTCATATTAACTATTCTGATGGGTGTATGGAGGTATCTCATTGTGGTTAATTTGCATTCTGCTGATGATTTATGATGTTGAGACCATTTTCATGTGCTCACTGGCCTTTCATATGGTTTTTGTTAATTGTCTATTCAAGCCGTTTATTACTAACTTGTAGAAGCTCTTTATGTATCCTTGATACAAATCTTTTGTCAGATACATATATGTACTGAGAATATTAACTCCAAACTGCAGCTCTCCAATTAATATTCTTTTAAAAAATATTTTTAATCTGGGGCGCCTGGGTGGCTCGGTTGGTTAAGCGTCCGACCACTTCACTCAGGTCATGATCTCATGGTTTGTGGGTTCAGGCCCCGCATCGGGCTCTGTGCTGACAGCTCAGAGCCTGGAGCCTGCTTCGGATTCTGTGTCTCCCTCTCTCTCTGCCCCTTCCCTGCTCATGCTCTGTCTCTCTCTGTCTCAAAAATGAATAAACACTAAAAAAAAAATTAATTTTAGAGAGGGGGGGTGGTGTAGAGAGAGACAGGGAGAGAATCCCAAGCAGGCTCCACACTCCGTGCAGAGCCTGATGTGGGGCTCAGTCCCATAACCCTGAGATCATGGCCTGAGCCGAAATCAAGAGTCAGACATTCAACCAACTGAGCCACCCAGGCACCCACTTAGTAGTATTTAGGCACCCCGGCAATTAATATTCTTAGTAGAGTATTAAATCCTGTGTCCTAGGAAGGTGATTGTAAGTAGATAAACTCTCCCTTCTTCAATTTATATATTCTAGTCCTCTTGATCAAACAAACACTCTAGAATCCAATCTTATAGGTGCTCTCCTGGCTTTTGCTGGCACATGCTAGCTCCCTTTGGGGTACAGTCCCTTTCCTTCCTTATCAGGCCCTATGGGTTATATTGTGGGTCAATCCTAATTTTAAGATTCAGTCACCATTTGGAGATTAAACTCCTGGTGGTTAGGAAGGACAGGTCCTGAGGGTCCACATCCCTGCAGAGATGGGAGTGGGTGGGTGAGTGTTGTCTTGTGGGGGGGCAGCCTCTGTGTGATCTCCACAAGGGGGAGATGAGAGGTTAGCTCTTAATGGGAGGGGGTGAGCTCCTTCTGTAGGCTCAAAGGGCTCAGAGGAATCTGGGTATTCAAGTTTTTCAAGGACATCAATCCAGATAATTCATTCCATTTCTTCTCACTGGGCCCTGACCTAGGTGCAGCAGACCTCCTTCGTTGGGAATGTATCTTTCCGTGGAGTTTGGCTCCTGTGACCATTAAGTCTTGGGACTGGTCCCCGGCTCCTCTGCCTTCCCACAGAGCAGATGAGAGCCTGTTTGTTTACTCCTAAGGAGGCCGTGGTGGTTTTGAGATATGTCTACACATCCTTTGATACTCTTCCCTTCAGGAGGTGGGGCCAAACTGAATAACTGGCTTGCCAGTTTCTCTTTTAATGACATTCTATCAAAAGAGCGGCTAGGTCTGCTTAGAACTCAAATGATCACACACGTGCTTTTCCTCAAGATAACCATTGTACTTCAGTATGTCACAGAAGTGCTTCCTGCATACCTCATACGTCATCTCATAGTATGTATTATATTAAAATGGTTTTTTAAAAGATCTTATTTTTATTTAAAAAAATGTTTATTTTTGAGAGAGAGAGAGAGGGAGAGAGCATGTGTGCGCATGTGTGCACACGCAGGGGAAGGACAGAGAGAGAATCCCAAGTAGGCTCCCTGCTGTCAGCTGGGAGGCCAGCATGGGGCTCACGAACCATGAGATCAAGACCTGAGCCTAAATCAAGAGTCAGTTGCTTGGGGCGCCCGGGTGACTCAGTTGGTTAGGACTCTGACTTTGGCTCAGGTCATGATCTTGTGGTTCATGAGTTCGAGCCCCACATAGGACTCTGTGCTGACAGCTCAGAGCCTAGAGCCTGCTTTGCATTCTGTGTCTCCCTCTGTCTCTACCCCTCCCTCACCTGCTCTCTCTCTCTCTCTCTGTCTCTCTCTGTCTCAAAAAATGAATAAACATTAAAAAAAAAAAGAGACACTTAACTGACTGAGCCACCCAGGCACCCCTTATATTAAAATGTTAAGAAGATTTATATTCAAGGGCAAGATTTAGGAGTATTAATAATATTTACTGCTTCATCAAGACAGGTGCCTCATATTAAAATGTTAAGAAGATGTATATTCAAGAGCAAGATTTAGGAACATTAATAATATTTACTGTTTCATCAAGAACATTCTTGATGAGTAAAACTGGCCCTGTCTCCCAGGCCCCATTGTGAGGGCAGGGCTATGAAGAATACAATGACTCTGACAGTTAGGTGCTGCAGCCTTGATTTGTGCTAGGACACCAGCTCCCCTCTGGTCACATCTGCTCCCCTGCACCTGGGGGAGCAGATAACTGCTATCCTAACTTCTCATGTGCTAGATAAAGTTTTGCCTGCTTTTGAACTTCATATAAATGAAACCACAGAATACGTACTTTTTCGTGCCCAGCTTCTTTTGCTCAACATTATGTTTGTGAGATTCATATGTGTGTGTTGTTGCAGTTTATCCATTCTTATTACTATTTATAATTTCCTCGTATAAATCTTTGTCCCTTCTGTGACCATCGTTCCACTTGGGGTGAGCAGAGCATAATGTATAGAGAAGGTGAATCACTATGTTGTGCACCTGCAACTAATGCAACATTGTATACCAACTATACTCAAATAAAAAAATTAAAGAATACATGCATGTTTCTGTTGGTATTTACCCAGGAGTAGAATGGCTAGGTTGTAAAACACGTGTAAACTCAGCTTCAGCAACTGCTGGTTGCTTTCCTATGATGTTCTTTTTTTTTTTTCTTTTTGAAATAATAAAATTAGATTGGAGAAACAACTTTGATTTATGTATAACAAAATAAGGGCTGTGAAAATGTGTATTAGGTTGGGGAGGCAGTTTGGGGCTACATTGTTCAGAGCCTGAAAGCCATGTGAAGGTCAGGTGGGCTGGGAAGTACAATGAAGAAGGGGCTGGGTTTGAATCCTGGGTCCACTGCTTACACTCTATATCACCTTGGCCAAGTGACTTAACCTTCTTCAACCTTAGTTTCCTCATCTGTAAAATGGGGATAGTACTCACATACAAGGGTTGTTTTGAAGAGTAAATGAATAATGTATGAAAACTTTTTTTAATGTTTTGATTTATTTTTGACAGTGCAAGTAGGGGAGGGACAGAGAGGGGGGCAGAGGATCCAAAGAGGGCTCTGTGCTGATGGCAGCGAGCTCAATGTGGGGCTCTAACTCAGGAACTGTGAAATCATGATCTGAGCCGAAGTCCTATGCTCAACTGACCGAGCCACCCAGGTGCCCCTATGAACATTTCTTAGAAGAGGGCCTGGTACCTAAGACACCCCAAAAATATTATTTTCTTTCCTTTCATTAGTTTCTTACCTTTTATTTGAAGGTATTAGGAGATTGATAATATTTGAGCAGGAAGATATATCCTTAACTGTATATCCTTTAAAGTGTTTAAGAAAATAAAGGTAAGTCTGAGACTGAACCATTAGAGGCACAATCTTGTAGTTTTCTGCTGGTGGGTATATTTTATGCCAAGCACAGAAAGGGAGTGAGTTTCTCAGCTTCTGTTTCAAGATGCTGTTTTGCAGAATACACAGACTCACCCGCGTATTTACAGTGCTTTGAAGAGTAGAGACAACTCACTGCCCTCACCTGACAACAGAATCTATCACAGAGGATGAAGCCCTACAAGGTAAAGAGTAGAGACCAAGATGCAAATAATTGGTCTTTGTCTCAGCTGCAAAGACATGACCATTGCCATCACAGCCAAAAAAAAAAAAAAAAAAAAAAAAAAAGGCAAAAAGTAAAGGGATCTGAAGCCTCAAAGTCCGAGCACCTAACATTGTGAACGTTGATGTCGGGTACAAGAGAGGGTAGGGAACAGCATCGGGATCTTACGTTATACTCACAGATGTTGTAAAAGAATAAGCAGATGGACCTGACTGGAACAAAATGAGGTGACCTAGTAATGCAGGTGTTTTGTCTGGAGGTAAGGGAGGAGTAAGCCAGCTAGAGGGCGTCTTCTGCTTGCCCAGTGGCTATGGGCTGAGTAAAGACTTATCTTCTTTTACCTCATTGAGACACAGAGCTTGAATAAGTCGGCCTGCATTTTGGTTATCTGTGATCTCTTCCAACTAAACAAGGTACGTGCGGCAGTGAACATCCTGGAGATATCCATCCAGGCGCTGTTGTTTGGGGGGTAACTCCGTTCTCAAAGCTTATGTTAAAAAATGGAAAATTCCCTACAGGGAAGGCTGAGTGGATTAGTGACAGTTTCCTCTCATCCTTCAGTCTCCTACCTTGCCAGAATAATCTTCCTAAAATACCACATTGATCATGGGAAGGCCCTCCATTAAACCTTGAAGTAGCTCTTATTGGCTGTAAAATAAATCTCATCCTGGCATTAATGGTCCTCACTGAGTTGAGTCCATTCTGCTCTGAGCCTTCTTTCTGATTTCTCACTAAACCACACTCTCTTCTTTAGCAAAATGAGATTACTCGAGCTTTCACGACTTTTTCAGTTTTTGTGCTTTAATGAATCCTACTCATTCTTCAAGGGCTAATTCACATTCATTTTCTGTCTTCTCTGATGTTTTTTCTTTCCGGTCCAACTTCAAGTGTTTTCCTTCCTGAGAATTTCTATAGCAAATAATTTGTTCATATTTAACAGCTAATCTTGTGGCACCATGTGATGGTAGTTTATGTTAGGCTGTTATTTATATTTTTCTGTTTACTTCTTTATTATTATTTTCTAACTCCAATCAATTTGTGAACTCCTGTCCCTGCTATGAAGTTACATTAAAAAAAAAAAAAATCAAAGGGCATCTGGGTGGCTCAGTCAGTTAAGCGACCAACTCTTGATTTTGGCTCAGGTCACGATCTCAGGGTAATGAGATGGGGCCCTGAGTCGGGCTCTGCACTGAGCTTGGAGCCTGCTTGGGATTCTCCCTCTCCTCCTCTCTGCCCCTCCCTGTCAAAATAAATAAATAAAGCTAAAAATAGTTTTTAAACAATTAAGTTGCTTTTTATGTAAGCAAAATGATTTTATATGAAGCAAATGATTTGCAAGTACTAGGCCCTTAATAAGGGTGGGGGGCTCTTCACCTCACATTTAATAAGGGTGTGTGTGTGTGTGTGTGTGTGTGTGTGTGTGTGTGTTTTAATATAAGTATAAATGAAGATAAAGAAAACTATATACCATAAAACATCAAGGATATCTTACAAAACAAGATTTTCATAAGCAGAAAATAGAACTGGATTTTCCTGGGGCCAGACATGATGTGGTGATGCACAGAACTGAGGATGCTATGTTTTCTGGAAGACCGACCAGTCTTCTAGGAAAACTGTAACATTGGGTAGATTTCTTGATCCAACCAGGAGTCTCAAAGGTGTATTGCTTTCTCATGCCCCCTAGGACTGTAAGTCCTACACATGCTGTAAGTTTTAAGACTTTTGAATAAGTATTGCGCCCAAGAAATCCTTCATTTCATTTCATTTTTATGGTATGCCTGCTACGTTCCAGACACTGAAGCAGGTGTTGGTGACAAGATGGACAAAGTCCCTACCCTTGTAGAACATGTGTTATGGAAGATATGTTCAAAATGAATGTATGTCTATTTTGTTAGGTATCGAGGGAGGAAGAAGGAGACAGTATATAAAATAATTTTGGAGGGAAATGATAGGATGATGGGATAGTAACCGGGTGGGGTGGAGTAGGGATAGTGGCCATGAGTTTACTTTAGGGATAGGGTGGTCAACTACTTTTGTCAAATAAATGTGAGGTGAAGAGCCCTCCTGAATTTAGAGCCAAGAAGACCCGGACTCTATCCGGCTCTGCACTTATGACTTCACATAAGACCCTCAGTATCTCTGAACTTTAGTACCTCACTTGTAAAATGAAGATATCGATAATTGCCTTACAGTGTTGTGCAAATTAAGTGAGATGTTGCCTATGGAATGTTTTATACACACACACACACACACACACACACACATACACACACTGTGTGTGTTTTGGTATAACAGTATAAATATATGTATGTATTTTTTTCATATGTACATATGAAAAAACTAAAATATGATGTTATTCTATTTCTCAAATGACTTCTTGGATTTCATGCAGTGATGATGATTGTGTACCAACCCTTTGGTGGGAACTTGAAGCAGAGACGTGGGCCATATGAGCTCTGGACCGCTTGGATCTTCTGCTTCTCTCATATCTAAACCAGTGTTACTGTTAAAAGCTCATGAACTCATACTTAGTTTAGGCAAACTCAATAGTAAGAAGAAAAGTATGAATGAATATTAACAGTGTTTGAAATTTATAAACTAAATTGTATCAACTCCTAGAATTTTCACTTTTGATTCCTGATTATTTTTGATGTTTGAAAGATGACAGCAGTGTGACTTCCATTTGTAGCAGGCAGGTGCTGCCATCTAGTTTTAGATGTTTGACTGTTGTCTTTGCTCACAGTTGGAACAATGTTTCTGGAGAAACTTTCTGAAATACTAAATAGTGGTTAACATATAGGGTAAAACTCATTTTTCATTTGTAGCTTGTTACAACCTCGTAGGGTTGATTTACCATTATTTTAATTATGTGGCATGTTTTTCTTTTTAATTTTACTTGTTTATTTTGAGAGAGAGAGAGTGAGAGCAGGGGAGGGGCAGAGAGAGGGGGAGAGAGAGAGAATGCCAAGCAGGCTCCATGCTGTCAGCGCAGAGCCTGATGCAGGGCTCGAACGCACAAACTGTGAGACCGTGACCTGAGCCAAAACCAAGAGTCAGACGCTTAACTGACTGGGCCACCCAGGTGCCCCAATTGTGTGACATATTTCATATCTTTGGTTTAACTTTTGACTCAACTATTCTAGAGCACGGGAAAGTCTGTTTTAGGACAGGAAGGTGTGTGGTGGACTGAATATAGAGTTGTCCACAAAGTGCACTGTTTTGGCCATGGTGGTATTACAGACAACTCCAAACACCCAATTTTCAAGTATTTAAAGACCATTTTTAGTTGTGGCTCAGGATGGAAAGTGCAGTTATTGGAGTGGATTAAGTTTTGATCAGAGGCAAGCTTATGAATGACATTCCAGGTTCCAGAGTGGCCAGCAAGCTCTGGTGGTGGTTTTCTTTTTTCTTTTCTTTTCTTTTCTTTTCTTTTCTTTTCTTTTCTTTTCTTTTCTTTTCTTTTCTTTTCTTTTCTTTTCTTTTCTCTTTTCTTTTTAAATTTGTTTTTTAATGTTTATTTATGTTTGAGACAGAGAGAGACAGAGCATGAGCGGGGGAGGGATAGAGAGAGAGGGAGACACAGAATCCGAAGCAGGTTCCAGGCTCTGAGCTGTCAGCACAGAGTGACGCGGGGCTCGAACTCACGAGCCATGAGATCATGACCTGAGCCGAAGTCAGACGCTTAACTGACTGAGCCACCCAGGCGCCCCACTGGTGGTGGTTTTCTGCCCCTCTGCCTCACATTGTAGGACTTTCTGTTCCGTACTGTTTTCCTTTAGTTTCTGGGTGACACCAATCTCCTTCCTCTAGGTTCGGCATTCATGCCATTTCTTTTGCTGGCAACATTCTTGCCTCTACTCTGGTTTATCTACTTGTTATTTTTTGGAAATTGAAAATGCACAGCAAGGTCAAAGAAGAAAGCAACAATCATTTACACTCCTACCACTTAGAGGACTAGGTCCTGCCAACGTGTTTGCCTGTTTGCTTTAAATATCACTTTTAAAGTAGAATCACTATCAGTTTATGTGATACTGTGATTTATAAGAAATACCTCTTTTGAAAAAGAAATATGTATTTTGTCATTCAGATAGTCAAATATATATTACTGATATATTTGTTTTTTGTCCATGGTTCCTGGATCACAGCTCCCCAAACACTTGGAATTTCCTAAGCGGTGATAGCTTAAAGGTTTTTCTTATACTATGTTAATAAAGTGACTTTCGGAAAGCACCTAAGGATGAGGGCTGGGTTGCCAGAAGAAGCAACTGTGTAATTAAAGGCTTGGGACTTTCAGTCTCACCCCAGCCCTCTAGGGAAGGGAGAGGAGCTGAAGGTTGGATCAGTTGCTGGTGACCAATGATTTCATCAGTCATGCCTATGTAATGAAGCCTCCATAAAAACCCAGAAGGATGGGGGCGCCTGGGGCCTAAGTCAGTTAGGCGTCTGACTCTTGGTTTCAGCTCAGGTCATGATCTCGCGGTTTTGTGAGTTCGAGCCCCACGTCGGGCTCTGAGCTGACAGTGTGGAGCCTGCTTGGGATTCTCTGTCTCCTCTCTCTGTGCCTCTCTCCTAGTTGCGCCATCTTTGTCTCTTTCAAAATAAATAAATAAACTAACAAAAATCCCAGAAGGATGGGAGTCCAGGGAGCTTTACTGTTGATGAACGCATGGAAATTTGGGGGAGAGTGACATGCTTTGAGAGGGCATGGAAGCTCTGTGCCCTGTCCCCGCACCTTGCCCTGTGCATCTCCTCTATCCGGCTGTTCCTGAGTTCTATCCTTTTATAATGAACTGGTAATCTAGTAACTAAACTGCTTCTCTGAGTTTTGTGGATTGCCCCAACATACTAATCCACCCAAGGCAGGGGTCATTGGAGCCTCTAATCTATAACCTGTTGGTCAGAAGCCTGGGTGATAAACTGGGTTTGCAACTAGTGTCTGAAATTGGGGGTGAGCTAAGTTCTCCAAGAACTTAACCTGTGGAATCTGGCGCCATCCCCGGGTAGAAAGTATCAGAATTGGGGTGCCCGGCTGGCTCAGTCAGTTGGGCGTCCGACTTCAGCTCAGGTCATGATCTCATGGTTTGTGAGTTCGAGCCCCTCATCAGGCTTTGTGCTGACAGCTCAGAGCCTGGAGCCTGCTTCAGATTCCGTCCCTCCCCTGTTCGCGCTCGCTCACGCTCTCTCAAATATAAAATAAAAAAAAACATAAAAAAAGTATCAGAATTGAGTTGAATTGTGGGACATCCTGCTGGTGTTCCAAAAATTGGTGCCGTAAAGGAATCCCACTCCCACTACAGTGGAAATTGGGTCCCAGAACCTTTTAATTTGATAACGATGTTTGTTTATTCTACAGAGTTCAAATAATACAGAAAATGGCAATGATAAAACTAAAATATATATATATATAACCCTTTCCATTGCCCATCAGCCAGAAATAACCACCATTAAATAAGCATTAAACATTGTTTATTAACATTAAGCTTCTTTTTTTAATTAAAAAATTTTTTTTAATTTTTTTTTTTTTTTGACAGAAAGAGACAGAGTGCAACTGGGGGAGGGGCAGAGAGAGAGGGAGACACAGAATCTGAAACGGGCTCCAGGCTCTGAGCTGTCAGCACAGAGCCCCACGCGGGGCTCGAACTCACGGACCGTGAGATCACGACCCGAGCTGAAGTCGGACGTTCAGCCAACTGAGTCACCCAAGTGCCCCTCTTGTGTTTTTTCTTTGAAAACCTCTTTTCCATTTGCTGGGTTTTCACAGCAGGGTCACCAATCATCCTATCCCCTAACCTCCATAGCCATCTGTTTCTCTCTAATTGCTTTAATTTCTTTTACTTTTGAGTCTTTGTTCACTGCCATTTCTATAAACCCCCTTTCTCCCATCTGTCATAAATGTGATAATTGGCTGTGTTCTAGTTTGTTGCCATTTCTATTGTATTGACTTGTTCTGTAATGTTTTGGTCCTCAGTTTTAGTAAGCCTGCAATCTTTCTTTTCATACCATTCTGTTGTTTTTCATCTTGTCCTTGAGCATTATTGAATTCTTGTTCTTTCCGACTTGGATTGTGAGAAGCAGCGTGGGGAAGTGTTCCTCTGTTCCTTGAGTTCATTTTCTTCAGGGTGAGTTTTGTAGGCTAAGTTCCTGGGAGTGTGTTTGCGTATTGCATGCTGTTCCCGTTCAACCTGCTCCTGCTTGGGTGACTCTGCACATGCGCAGGCCGGCCCCTCTGCTCCTGAGGTCACTCGGTGAGGTGACTGTTTGACAGTCTTTCTATAGCATCTGGGCAATTTGTTTGCCGCAGGAGCCTCAGAGTGAGAGCTGGATATTTCCTGTGATGTCCAGTTGTTTCTGTGCCTTGAAGGAGTGGTGGATGAAGCTGGTGTGGGGTTTGGGGGGGGGGGTTTGCTCAGGTGAGGGCTTGACCTGTAAACGTAGTAGAGATGTCATTACTCCCCAGAATGACCTGTAGGGTTAATTCAATTCCTATTAAAATCCCAGCACAGTTTTCTTTCTAGTTGTAGATGAGCTTATTCTAAAATTTTTATGGAAAGTCACAGGCTCAAGAATAGCTAAAATGATTTTTTAAACATTTTTTTTATGTTTTTTCATTTTTGAGAGAGAGAGAGCAAGAGAGAGTGAGTAGGGGAGGCAGAGAGAGAGTGGGGGACAAAGGATCCAAAACAGGCTCTGTGCTGAGAGCAGCAAGCCTGATGTGGGTCTCGAACTCACAAACCATGAGATCATGACCTGAGCCGAAGTCGGATGCTCAACTGACTGAGCCACCCAGGCACCCCTAAAATGATTTTTAAAAAGAAGAATAATGAGAGCCCCGCATCAGGCTCTGTGCTGACAGCTCAGAGCCTGGAGCCTGTTCCGGATTCTGTCTCTCTTTCTCTCTGCCCCTCCCCTGCTCACACTCTGTCTCTGTCTCTCTCAAAAATAAATACACATTAAAAAAATTTTTTTAGAAAGAAGAATAATGAAGGAACCACTCTAACCCAATCTTAAGGCCTACTATACAGCTACAGTAAATAAGACAATGTGGAATTGGAGGAGGGATGGACACATAGGTCAGTGGGACAGAATACATAATCCAGAAATAGACCCAAACAAACATACTCAATTTGTTTTTGACAAAAGTGCAAAATCAATTCAATAGAGGAGGCACAGTGTTTCCACAAACAGTGTAGGAACAATCGGACATTCATAGGCAAAAGAAATGAGTCTTGACCTGTAACTCAAAATGGAAAATGCAAAACTATAAAGCTTTTAGGAAAAAGCCACGGGAGAAAATCCTTAGGGTCTAGAACAAGGCAGAAAGTTTCTTAGACTTGTTACCAGAAGCACAATCCATAGAAGGAAAAATCGACACATTGTACTTCATCAAAATTAAAAACATTTGCTCTGCTAAAGCCCATGTGAAGGGACATGAAAAGACAAGCTGCAAACTAGGGAAAGATATCCAGCAAAGCACTGGTATTTACAATATAGAAAGAACCCTCAAAACTAATGTTAAAACAAAAAAAACAAAAACCAACAACTCTCAGGGCACCTGGCTCAGTCAGTGGAGCGTGTGACTCTTGATCTTGGGATCATGAGTTTGAGCCCCATGTTGGGTGTAGAGTTGACTTAAAAATAAAATCTTTAAAAAAATCTATTATTTTCTGCAACTTCATGTAAACCTACAATTACCTTAAAATGAGAAGTTTAATTGAAAAAAAAAAAAAAAAGAAACTTCATGTCTCCAGAGCATCCTTTTTTCTGATCCTTCCGACTAAGGATCTTAGGTCTTATTGGACCCTGAACTTTTCCTTTGGAGCATTTGTCATGGTTTTGTACTTATTTGAGGGGTTATTAGTTTAATGTCTTGTTTCTCTCACCAGGCTGTGAGCTCTATGCCACTGTATCTCCAGTGCTAAAACAATGCCTGATACATATTTATTAAATGAATAAGAGTTAATGCCTTGCAGAATTATTGAAGGGCTTTGTATTTGGAAAACACTTTATTTTGAATTTTAATTTTTTAAAAGTAATCTCTATGCCCAATGTGGGGCTTGAACTCATGACCTCGAGATCAGAAGTCACATGCTCTACCAACTGAGCCAGCCAAAAACCCCTGGAAAATATTTTAAATCCATGCCTCCCCAACTTTTCGTTTGAAAAAATGAACACCCATCCTTTTTCCAGGACACTCCTCATACTTTGAGGTTCCTGGCTCAGCCCTGCATCGTCAGCAGCCTCTGTACAACATCTGCCATTTCTCCGAATTCTCCAAGTTGGACAGCTGCCGAGAAAATCCACCCTTTTGGCCTCCTCAGGGCTGAGTTTACCCAGTAATTGGTCTCATTATTCTATGTTGGAGTTTTAGAAAGACAGCATGATGCTGTCATTATTCAATGAATAACAACATCTAAATTGATCCAAGGCTCCATGAAAATGACATTTCTAGGCTTATTTATAACAACCTATTCAAACATTTTGACTTATTACTAAAACAATTCAAGTGACTTCAACTTCCCAAATGACAAGGTATCTTCAGAAAGTATATGGAGGGGAATCTCTGTGACAGGTAAGACCTTGTAACAAAGTGACTAACTTGACAGTTAGTTTCAGAATTCTCTTTGAATTCCAAGCAGTGTTTGCCTGAGAAAGAGGGAGTTTTGGAGGTTACAGGCTGGTGGCATTCTTGTTTGCTGTTCTTGGGCCAGTCCGGTTGTGAAGTCCGCAGGATTTTCTTATGTGGTCTGACTTGTCACAGCATTTTTGAAGCATATATATATATATGGTATATATATATATATATATATATATATATATATATATATATACCATATATATATATATATATACACCATATATATATATATACACCATATATATATATATATATATATATATATATATATACCACACTCAAGACAACAGAGAAATCCCCCTTTATGACTACAGTAATATATACTCAATGCAGAAGCCTTAGAGTAAAATACAGGGGCACCTGGGTGGCTCAGTCACTTGAGCAACTGACTCTTGATTTTGGCTCTTGTGGTTCGTGAGATCAAGCCCTGGGTCAGGCTCCGTACTGAGCGTGGAGCCTGCTTGGGATTCTCTGTCTCCCTCTCTCTCTGCTCCGCCCCCACTCACACGAGCTTGTGCATGCTCTCTCTCAAAATAAGCTTTAAAAAATGTAAAAAATCAATTTCTTCAAATATCACCATCAAGAGATTATCATTCTTTTTAAGTTTTAATTTTGAACTAATTTTAGCCTTGGAGACAAGTTGCAAATATACTTGTAGGAAAGTGGACCCCCCCCCCCCAATATCCATGCCCTACTCTCAGAATCCTCTGAGTATATTATGGTGATGGCCATGGAGACTTTGCAGATGTATTTAAGGTCACAAACCTTAAAATAGGGAGAGTAGCCTGGAATGTCCAGGTGGGTCCAATTTAACCAGAGCTCTTAAAAGCGGAGAACGTTCTCTGGCTGAAGTCAGAGAGATTCAGAGCATGAACACACTTTTGCTAGCTGTGAGTTGGAGGGGGCTCCCTGCATAGACCAGAGGGAGGCCTCTAGAAGATAAGGGTGGCCCCTGGCTGACACACAACAAGGAAATGGAACGTCCTCCTGTAACTGCAAGGAATTCAATCCTGCCAACAACCTGAGTGAGCTTGCAAGAGGACCCTGGGTCTCAGGTGAGAATCATGACCTCCATGGGTATCTGAATTTTAGCCTGGTGAGACCCTGAGCAGAGAATCTAGCGATGCTGCTGCAGGCTTCTGACTCTGTGGATCTGTGAGATAATAAATGAGTAGTGTTTTAAGCTGCTAATTTTGTGGCAATTTGTTATGGAGCAATAGAAAAGGAATAGAAGAGAACAAAGAATTCCTGTCTATCTTTTACCCAGCTTCCCCTAATGTTAACATTTTACACACCATAGGACAGTGATCAAAAACCAGAATATCGGGGCGCCTGGGTGGCTCAGTCAGTTAAGCAGCTGACTTCGGCTCAGGTCATGATCTCGTGGTCCGTGAGTTCGAGCCCTGTGTTGGGCTCTGTGCTGACAGCTCAGAGCCTGGAGCCTGTTTTGGATTCTGTGTCTCCCTCTCTCTGACCCTCCCCCATTCATGCTCTGTCTCTTTCTCTTTCAAAGATAAATAAACGTTAAAAAAAAATTAAAAAAAAAAAACCCCGAACATTGACATTGACACAATACTACTGATGAAACTACCGACTTGACCTGAATTTCACCGGTTTTTCCACTAATGTCCTTTTTCTGTTCCAGGACCCCATCTAGAGTTAAACGGTGCATTTAATCATCACGTCTCCTTAATCTCGTCCAGTCTGTGACAGTTCCCCAGTCTTTCTTGACCTTGACACTTTTGAAGAGTACTGTCTAGTTATTTTGTAGAACATAACTTGATTTGAATTTGTTAGGCATTCCTACATGATTGCAATGACATTATGTACCGTTGGCAAGAATACCATAGAAGGGTGCTTTTCTTGGCACATTATATCCAATGCTTTGTGATTTTGAGATGTCTTTTTACTGGCTTTATTTACCTTGATCGCTTGGTTATTATGGTGTCTGCTGGGTTTCTCCACCATAAAGTTACTATCTTTCCTTTTGTATTAATCAATATCTTTGAGACCATGCAAATCTTATTTGTCTTTAAACTTTTGTCCACTATGGGGTGCCTGGGTGGCTCAGTCGGTTGAGCGTCCAGCTTCAGCTCAGGTCATGATCTCACAGTTCGTGAGTTCGAGCCCCACGTCAGGCTCTGTGCTGACAGCTCGGAGCCTGGAGCCTGCTTCAGATTCCATGTCTCCCTCTCTCTCTGCTCCTCCCCTGCTCACACTTTTGTCTCTCTCTCTCAAAAATAAATAAAGGTTAAAAAAATTAAAAAATCACTTTGGTCTACTAGTTTTAGCATTTATTAGATTTTATCATCTGTAACAAGGGGGGATGGGAGGACTCTTAATAGTTTAAACAATATTCTTCTAATTCCCTCCCATGTTTGGTAAATATGTGTTTGTATATATAACATATATATAAATGTAAATACATATATAAAACAAATAAGGTATATTTGTTACATATAATACTAGTGCTATTTTGTAACCAGCTATTTACTTAACAAGCATCATAAACATTTTTCCTTGTCATGAAATATTTTTTAGAACATGGGTTCTAAAAGTAGTTAATACTAGTAGTTAGATAGCATTTTATTTTATGTTTCTATTATTTTTCTTTTCTCTATTTTTGATTGAAAAAAATTTTTTTTAAGTTTATTTACTTTTGAGGCAGAGAGACAGAATGTCAGTGGGGGAGGGACAGAGAGAGGGAGAGGGAGACAGAATCCAAAGCAGGCCCCAGGCTCTAGGCTCTCAGCTGCGAGCACGGATCCTGACGCGGGGCTTGAACTCACAAACCATGAGATCATTATGTGGGCTGTAGTCAGATGCTTAACCAACTGAGCCACCCAGGCACCCTGGTTCCATTATTTTTCTAGCCAGTTTACAATTTTCAGGTGAGTGGTTTAAATTATTTTCTATTATATGTAGGGTGCAATGAATATCTTTGCACACATCTCTATTTCCTAAAGGTGTGTTTTTTTTTAAATGTTTATTTATTTTTTGAGAGAGAGAGTGCGAGCAGGGGAGGGGCAGAGAGAGAGGGAGGCACAGAATCTGAAGCAGGCTCCAGGCTCCGAGCTGTCGGCACAGAGCCCGACGTGGGGCTTGAACCCACAGACTGTGAGATCGTGACCTTAGCTGAAGGTGGACGCTTAACCCACTGAACCACCCGGGTGCCCCCCTAAGGGTGGTTTTCTTGAAAGTTGAACCTGCTGGCTCAAAAGATTTGTACACTATTTAAAAAAGGTTTTTAAATAGTGATTTATTTTTGAGAGAAAGAGACAGAAAGTGAGTGGGGGAGGGGCAGAGAGAGAGACACACACACAGAATGTAAAGCAGGCTTCAGGTTCTGAGCTGTCAGCACAGAGCCCAATATGGGACTGGAACTCACGAACCATGAGACCGTGACCTGAGCTGAAGTCAGAAGCCTAACTGACTGAGCCACCCAGGTGCCCGGATTTGGACACATTTGATACGCATTGTAAACTCCCTCTCTCTGACCCAAAATGCAGTGTGTGGTAGATTCTCCCATTCATCCTATTCATAACAGCGTTTTATATCAGGATTTTCAGCATTCTTGCTCATGGTATAATCATTTAATAAGAATTCGATTCCCGCAAAGCCAGCTTTCTGTTTTCACAACCCATGGCTTTTAGGGGAGACACAGACCACTGCAGAACCAGCCTGTGGTGTTCTGGGGGTGAGCGGGAGGCCCAGCTCAGCCTGGAGCTAGCAGTCTTCTCTGTGTAGGCACAAGCTCATGGTTCGTGGGCTACCCTGTGGCACAGGCTGCTGTGGTGGTCCTCAGAGTTTGGTGGTTTCAGAACTATTTGGGAGGTTTATTAAAAGGTAAATTTCTGGATTCAGATCTAGGTCTTAAAGATCGGAATCGTTGGTGGACCATCCCAGGCATTTGTATTTTAAACAATCTCATCAAGGGTGTAAAAATGAGGTGGCCCTTGGGGCTGTACTTTGAGAAACACCAGTTTTGGCTTTAAGCCACTTTAAGAGATTATTCTTTGGAATAATCTGTGAGAAATAAACATAACAGGGGAATCAATGCCTTAATTTTCACCATGTGCAAAGACAGGTTTTTCTCTCGCCTTCCTCTCTCAATTACCCACTTTTTAGTTAGTCCTTTTTTTTTTTTTTTTTCTGTCCAGGCTCTCTTTCCAGCATGCAGCTTTCCCAAAATAGAAACATTTTCTTTGTATCAATAAATGGTCTTGTCACTCCCACCCTTTCAGGTCTCCTTCAGCCTCTCTTGCTTTGATGAACATTTTGTAATATGCCCATGCTTCACGTATGTGATTTCACAGGATCCTAATGACAGCCCTTCATGGGAAGGGGTGCTGGTATTAGGAGCCATTGCATTTGTAAATATAGGAAATAGGATTAGAGAAGTTAAGTAATAGTAATAATAATTGCATTCATTGAGTCTCTGTTGTGTCCCAGCACCTCTGCAGTGTGGAAACTCATAGTATTAGGCCCAAAATGGTCAAGAGACTGATCTAAGTGAGCTGGTTAGAAACCGAGTCAAAGTTCACATCACAGCCTGGTCCAAGGCAGATCCTCACTGTAGCTGATCAAGCCCTTGTTCCCTGGTGTGTGTGTGTGTGTGTGTGTGTGTGTGTGTGTGTGTGTGTGTGTGTAGTGAGGGATGGGATCCAAGTTCTGGGATCTTGGTTCTCGGTCTAAAGCAGTTTCTGTCTGTAGTATATTTACTTACAATCTTAGCGTGTGTATGGGGCACCTGGGTGGCTCAGTTGATTAAGCATCTGACTCTTGGTTTTGGCTTAGGTCATGATCTTGTGGTTTGTGGATTTGAGCCCCCACATCAGGTTCTGTGCTGGCAGCACAAAGCCTGCTTGGGATTTGCTCTCTCACCCTCTCTCTGCACCTCCCCTGCTCTCTCTTTCTCTCTCTCTCTCAAAATAAATAAACAAACGTAAAAAAAAACCACGATCTAGCGGTGCCTGGGTGGCTCAGTCGGTTAAGTGTCTGACTTTGGCTCAGGTATCTGCTCCTGAACTTCCATGGTGCTATATAGTTTATGTGAACAGGATGCATTTTAAGGTGTAATATTTGAAACATTTGGAATCAAATCATAGTTCTGCTCTTAACATTTTTTATGGAGAAGTTGGGACATGGTTTCATTCGTACAGATTATTCATTTGGATTATTAGGCTCATCTCCTTAACAGAGTCTAGCTTCTTAAAGTAATGGGTTTGATGTGTACAAGGATAATTTTTGTATAAGTAGCACTTAAACTATGCAGTTGAGAGCAGAGACAGTGGGGAGTACAGTGTAATTGCTTTCTGTAAGGAATGTTCATCACTTCTGTTAGCTCATGCTAAAGATTAGGTATAAATACATAAGACCTTTTTATATTAGATAGTGTATTGACAGAAGCAGGTCCTTAAAATAGCTCAGTTTCTCTGGATTCAAAGCTGAGGGAAGAAGACAATGGATTTCACCTGGATGACCCTTTACCAACTTCTTTTCCTGAAACCTCATATCCCTTCTGTCCCATTCTCACTTCCAACAATCAGTGAGAACCCGTGGACCTCCCATCACCATGTCTACACAGCAGCCATGTCCCTCTGTGTGAGCTTTACCTTCCCTCCTGTGACTTTGACTACCACCATCCTTTGCCTTCTCAAGCATCTGGCTCCAGCAGTTTTTCCCTGTTCTGTATCTTCACATTTTCCCCATCTACCGGATCATTCCCATCAACATATACATTTGCTATAATATCACCTATTGTAAGATTAAAAAAAAAAGCTTCCTTACCCTATATCCTTCCCTAGTGATGACTTATTTCTCTTTTCCCTTTATAGCAAAACTCTGTGAAAGAGTTGTCATATTCTTTCTTGAATGCACACAGGCTTTCAGGCCCTTGTTCCCTTCCACTGAAGGTCACCAAAGACCCTGTGTTGTTAAATCCGGTGGTCATTTCTCAGACCTTTCTTGACCAGCCTGCAGCATCTGAAGCAGTCACTCCTTCCTTCTTCAAACTCTTTGTGAACCCTTGGCTTCAGAGAACACACAGTCTTGGCTCACTTCCTTCATCACCGTTCACTCTTCTGCAGTTTCCTTTGCTGGCTTTTCCTCATCTCCCCAACGTCTAAATTTTGAGTACTCTAGGACTCAGTCTTTGAGCCTCTTCTCTGTATTCCCATTCCTTACACTACCTCTTCTGAAGCTTTCTCACACCAGAGCCCCCATATGAAAATAACCACTCATTTAGTCACAGTGGGGTCATTAAGGCTCTTGGTTTGAGATGACCAGTTGGGAGGCTCTTGTAGCCCCCGGCTACCATATCTTGGCTCACCCATCACCCTTTTATATGCAGAGAAATCTCTTTACTAGATGACCTGCTTTCTGTTATAGACTTTAAAAAATTTTTAATGTTTATTTATTTTTGAGGAGGGTGGAGGGGCAGAGAAAGAGAGAGAGACACAGAATCTGAAACAGGCTCCAGGCTCTGAGCTGTCAGCACAGAGCCCAATGCAGGGCTCGAACCCACTAACTGCGAGATCATGACCTGAGCCAGTCAGATGTTTGACTGAGCCACCCAGGCACCCCATGTTATAGACTTTAAATAGCATCCATACTTTGATCTCCAAATTTGTTTCTTTAGCCTAGATCTCTCCCTAAACCTTCCCTAAACCTACCCAACGGCCTCCTGCATTCTCCATTTGGACATCACTTTCCATCTGCTCTCAGTTCTTTTTCAGGAGGAATTTCTCTATAAATAGGTATAGATTTGGTGTGTCTGTGGAGGAGGTGAGTTCAAGGTCTTCCTACATTGCCATTAACAAGGGAACCCTTAACAAGGGTGGAGAGAGGAGAGAGGAGAGAGAGAGAGAGAGAGAGAGAGAGAGAGGGAGAAGGAAACAGAGAATCAGGGCGAAAATCAGTTCATGAGGTTTAACATTCATTTTAATTTAATTTTTTTTTCAACGTTTATTTATTTTTGGGACAGAGAGAGACAGAGCATGAACAGGGGAGGGGCAGAGAGAGAGGGAGACACAGAATCGGAAACAGGCTCCGGGCTCCGAGCCATCAGCCCAGAGCCTGACGCGGGGCTTGAACTCACGGACCGTGAGATCGTGACCTGGCTGAAGTCGGACGCTTAACAGACTGCGCCACCCAGGCGCCCCGAGGTTTAACATTCAAATGAGAGGAGTTCCAGAAAGTGAAATCAGAAAGAGCTGAGGAAGGATATAATTAGTTAATTCAGGAAACCGAAATCTCTAAATTAAAATGACCCATCTCAGTACTCATCTCGATGGATAATTAAAAAAAAAAAAGACTCACACCAAGTCATGAAAGGTTAGACTTCTGGGGATAAAGAGAAAATCATAATAGGTTATAGAGAGGAAAAAATAACACACAAAAAGATTAAGCATCAGAATGACTGCTTGTCAATACTGTGAAGTAGAAGAGGCAATGCTGTAACATTTTTTTTTAGTATAAAAATATTGGCATGAAAACAAAAACTATCATTGTTTGTAGATACTATGATTGTTTTTCCTAAAAAAAATCCATGACAACTGAAAAATATAGTCGTCAGAACTAGCGAGATGGTTGGGTACAATATCAACATGAAAAATCAGTAGGAATTTTATGCCTGTCAATCTCTCAAACTCATTAGGTTTTTTTTTTAATTTTTTTTTCAACGTTTTTTAAATTTATTTTTGGGACAGAGAGAGACAGAGCATGAACGGGGGAGGGGCAGAGAGAGAGGGAGACACAGAATCGGAAACAGGCTCCAGGCTCCGAGCCATCAGCCCAGAGCCTGACGCGGGGCTCGAACTCACGGACCGCGAGATCGTGACCTGGCTGAAGTCGGACGCTTAACCGACTGCGCCACCCAGGCACCCCGTCATTAGGTTTTAACTAAACTCATCTTTCCCCCCAAACAATGTATCCTGGATATTCATATTTCGGTGAATTTTATCATTACTCTTTCAGTTAGTCTACACACCTTAGGGTTATCCTTTCCTTCTCCCTCCACATCTAAACAGCCACCTTATATTATAGATTATCCCCAGACAGTGCCTTTGAATACATCTCTTCTGATACTACCAATACAACACTCATATATTTCCATTTCACACAACACTGAGTCCAACTCCCTTCTCCCTGACCTTGCTCTGCAGTAGAGGCTGGAAATATGGAAATGTTAGAATTCCCAGCTTTCAAGCCACGGGTGACCATTTGACCCAGGTCAGGCCAATGAGCCGTTAGGCAGAGGTCCCGGGGAAGACTTCTGGTTTTTCCACAGAAACTGAGAAACACCAAGACAATGGATAACATCTTTAAAGTGCTGGAAAAAACCAACAACCTATATTCACACATCCAGTAAAAATATCCTTCAAAGACATTTTTGAAGTGAAATTAAGGGAGTTCCTTAGGCTAAAGGAAAATGGCCTTGGACAGAAGCATGCAGTGCAGAAAGGAAGATCACCAGAAACAAAAAATACGTGATCAATACAAAGGAGCATTTCTTATTTAGAAAGCAATGATGATAGTATTTTATAAAATTTGTAATATATACAAAAGTATTAAATTTTTTTTTAAAATGTGTATTTACTTTTGAGAGAGAGAGAGAGAGAGAGAGAGAGAGAGAGAGACAGAGTGTGAGCAGGGGAGGGGCAGAGAGAGAGGGAGACACAGAATCTGAAGCAGGCTCCAGGCTCTGAACCATCAGCACAGAGTCAGATGCAGGGCTTGAACCCACAGACTGTGAGATCATGGCCTGAGCCAAAGTCAGACACCGAACTGACTGAGTCACCCAGGTGCCCCATGTAATATACACAGAAGTAGAACGTATGACAACAATATATAGGAAAAAAAGGCAAGAGCGTATTAAAAATGGAGTTGAGTTTCTTGTATTATTTAGAAAGTGATAAAGGCACTAATTTAAAGAATTCTACAACAACTATTTTTTTTTTTAAAGTTTATTTTCAGAGAGAGAGAGCAAGCAAGCACAAGTGGGAGAGGAACAGAGAGAGAGAGGGAGAGAGAGGGAACACCAAGCAGCCTCCATACCATCAGCTCAGATGGTATGATGTGGGGCTGATGTGGTATGATGGCCCTGATGTGGGGCTCAAACCCACGAACCACGAGATAATGACCTGAGCTGAAATCAAGAGTGGGACGCTTAACCGACTGAGCCACCCAGGCGCCCCATCCGACAACTATTTTTAAGTAAGCATACATACAGTGATTACTAATGAAAAGATCACTGTAAGAATGTTTATAAGGATAATATAGGAGAAAAATAATTGAGACTTGGATTAATCCAGAGAGGGCAAAACAGAAGGACTGAATCCAGTTTCTCAACTCGGGGTTTGTGGGACCCTAGGGTTCCAACAAGATGTTGCCTAGAAATTATGATTGAAGGGAAACAAAAACATTGAATTTTAACTTTGCACACCATGCTGGGACTCCTAGGGATGAGCAGTGATGAAACAAGCCCTTTAACAATTTGGTTAGTGATCTTTCAGCCCCTATGGTGGTGCCCAGGATGACTTTGTTCATTCATTAAGCCCAGTGTCTGTTCTGATGTAAGAAAAGAGTAACATTTGAGAGTCAGAAAGATAGGGGGGAGCCAGATTCTGTAGGCCACTGTAAAGACTTGACTCTAAGATCGGAAATCCCTGGTGGGTTCTGAACACAGGAGTGACCTGATTTGACTTCTATTTTAAAATAATAATTCTGAGTGCTGTATTGCAAATGGCTAGCAGGAGTGCAAAGCCTAAAGCAAAGAGGCTGGCCTGGACACTGTTGTACTAAACCAACAAGACGATGAAGGAACTTGGTACATTTTGAAGTGGCACCAACAGATTTTTTTCTGATGGATTGGAGGTAGGGTGTTGGACAAAGAAATAAGTCAAGCAACTGGAAGAAAACCTGCCATTTATAGATATGAGGAAGATGATGTGATAAGCAGTTCTGACACTAAGATCAAGAGATCAGTTTCAGATGTGTTATTTCTCTCTCTCTCTCTCTTCTGGAAAATTTTCCTGACTTACTTTTTAAAAAATCTCTTCTATGGAATCTTTGAATTGTTGGATTTTTTTTTTTGAGTGTCCATTTTCCAGAATTCCTAATCTTATTTCCTGGATGAAATATCTTTTCTCTCCGAAAACATTAATTACAATTTAAAAGTTTTTTTTTTCCTGCCCCATGAGGTATCTTTTTTTTTTTTTTGACGTTTATTTAGTTTTGAGACAGAGAGAGACAGAGCATGAACGGGGGAGGGGCAGAGAGAGAGGGAGACACAGAATCAGAAACAGGCTCCAGGCTCTGAGCCATCAGCCCAGAGCCTGACGTGGGGCTCGAACTCACGGAGCACGAGATCGTGACCTGGCTGAAGTCGGATGCTTAACCGACTGCGCCACCCAGGCGCCCCATGAGGTATCTTTTTTTACTGGGTTCCTTTATTTCCTGGTTTCATTTGTTTATTATTTTTATTCAAAGTTGATAATCCTGCAAGGTTCACTGTAGAAACCAGCATCATCTGTCCCCTCTCCCTTTGTTCATTTTGCCACTTCCCCTTCCCCCGGGCAAACACTGACAAGTCTTCTAGCTGATATTTCTAAATAGTATACTTGTATTGCTACTTCTTGAGTTTTCAGTTCCAGCCACTATCTTTTTCATTGGAGAATGAGAATTGACCCCTCTTTTTTATCTCTGCTGCTATAAGCATGCTCTGTTGTCATCCCTCCATGCTTCCAACATTATTAGGTAATTACTGAGTGTGCACACTATTATTCTTAGCCCATTGCAATTGGTTTTTTTTTAGTTTTTAAAAATATTTTATTTTTAAGTCATGTCTACACCCACGGTGGGCAAACTCAAAAGCTGGAGACCAAGAGTCGTGTGCTTTACCCACTGAGCCAGCCAGGTCCCCCTGGTTTGTAGGAGTTATTTATATAGCTAGGCTATTAACTATCCTCTATTAGTTGTATGTATTGCAGAAAGCCCTCCTTCGTAGCCTTGTCTTTTCACTTTGTTGATGGTGCTTCTGTAATGTAATCACATGCAACAGTATTTTCTTTACGGTTTGTAGTTTCCCCCCTCTTGTTAAAGAAAATTACCTTGAGATCATGAATCTATTTTCCTATATTTCCTTCTGAAAATTTAAAGTCTTGCTTTTCACATTCAGAACTTTAATTCACCTGCAAAATCATTTTTTTTGTGTGTGATACGAGGTAGGGATACACCTGTCATTATTTTCCACGAAGGTGATGAGTGATCCCAACACCCTTTACTAAAGAGCTTCTGTGGGACTTGATTGGCTGAGCCATGGAGATGGCGGCTGCAGCCAAGGGGGCGGCCAGAAAGCAGCTGTAGAGTCTAGTAGACTTGCACTGTCTTTGGCTTTTGGTTTCAGCCTAGCGCTCTGAACTGAAGTTTTCACATCTTGTTCTCCACTCCTAGGGCATCACATCCTCTCTCGACCTGTTGCTGCCACTGGAGCCCACTTGAAGGGCATGGCTGGGATGGAGGGTTGGAGCCTGGGGGACTGTGGGGCTAAGCACCTCCAGTAGGCACTTAGCCCAAGACTGGCCCTATGACCTCTGGGAGGAACATGTGGCTCTGGCATCAGAAAGAGTGGGAGAAGTGAGAAACAAGGGGGGATAAAAAGCAGCGGTGGGTGGAATCCCCTGCTGTAAAAATCCCTTGCTCCTGCTCAGATTGCTGGTACTGTATGCAGTGATGGAATGCTGTAAGTCTGTCCCAGGCGGATGGGAAAGAGTTGTGAAGCAAAGGTGGTCAGGGAAAACACCAGGAAGATTCGATGGATATTTTATCAGCCCACAAGGACTGACGTTGAGATCCGAAAGTTCACTTGCTAATTATCTTCACATAAATGGAGAGACTTCTCTTATGCTGGAAGAGTTTGATTTTACTGTACTTTCTAAAAGGAGCATCAAGTCCAGATATAAAGACTACAGCATAGCACTTCTGACATCCCAAATGCAAAATGAAAGTATCACTTCAAACCAGAACATCGGGACATGGGGCTGGTGGAAAAAAAGATGTCTTTCCCCTGCCAAGTGGTAGTTTCGAAGGGCAAACTAGCACAGGACTATCTAACTTAATTTTTTAAATTTTTTTTATTAAAAACAGTTTTTTAATGTTTATTCATTTTTGAGAGACAGAGAGAGACAGAGAATGAGCAGGGAAGGGGCAGAGAGAGACACACACAGAGAATCCAAAGCAGGCTCCAGGCTCTGAGCTGTCAGCACAGAGCCCGACGCAGGGCTCGAACTCACAAACCGTGAGATCATGACCTGAGCTGAAGTCAGACACTTAACTGACTGCGCCACCCAGGTGCCCCAGGACTATCTGACTTTATTATTTATTTATTTTTAAATGTTTCATTTATTCTTGAGAGAGAATAGATAGAGTGTGAGTGAGGGAGGGACAGAGACAGAGAGAGGGAGACACAGAATCCAAAGCAGGCTCCAGGCTCTGAGCTGTCAGCACAGAGCCCAATGTAGGGCTCAAACTCATGAACTGTGAGAACTGAACTGAAGTCAGACGCTTAACTGACTGAGCCACCCAGGTGCCCCAGGACTATCTAACTTTAAAGAATGGGGCGCCTGGGTGGCGCAGTCGGTTAGGCGTCCGACTTCAGCCAGGTCACGATCTCGCGGTCCGTGAGTTCGAGCCCCGCGTCAGGCTCAGGGCTGATGGCTCAGAGCCTGGAGCCTGTTTCCGATTCTGTGTCTCCCTCTCTCTCTGCCCCTCCCCTGTTCATGCTCTGTCTCTCTCTGTCTCAAAAATAAATAAACGTTGAAAAAAAAAATTTAAAGAAGATGAGGGTGTCAATGATGTTGACTCCAGAAAGGTTAGAAAGTCCAAAGGAAAGATGACTATTTTGAAAGGAATTCAAATTAAAGAAACTAAAACAGGATGTTGGAAGGGTTTTCCAGATTCTGCTCACAGTAATAGGAAAAGAGAATCTGAGTATAATAAGGCAGCTGCTAAAAGTGAACCATTGTCGCTTGATAAAACTTCCTCCGTTTCTGAATCTGGAGTGAACAACAAGAACCTCAGTGTAACCAATGAAGAAAAGAGACTTGTAGAAGAAAAATCATTGAGTTCCGGATCAAATTTTTGTTTTGAACAAATAACTTCTGGCATCATAAACAAATTATGTTCAGCTGAAGAAGCAGAACACAACGAGAAGTGGGAAGAAATCTTTTTAGAAGCCAAGGAAATAAAAACAAAAGTAGAAGTCAGGGAAAGGAAGGAACATTTGCATACTGACATTTAAAAATGTGGCTCTGAAATGGACAACTGCTCATGAAACCGAGAAAGACTATTTATGTGAAAATATGTCAAGAAGATACCATTCCACAGACACAAATAGAAAAAAGGAGGGGCGCCTGGGCGGCTCAGTCGGTTAAGCATCCGACTCTTGGTTTCAGCTCAGGTCAAGGTCTCGCGGTTTGTGAGCTCAAGCCCTGCATTGGGCTCAAGCCTGGAGCCTGCTTGGGATTCTCTCTCCCTCGCTGCCCCTCCCCGACTTGTGCACGCTCATGCTCTCTCTCTCTCTCTCAAAAATAAAATAAAGTTAAAAAAAAAGGAAAAAGGAAAACAAACATATATTTTTCCAACAAATACTACAAAGAAGCTCTTAGCCCCCCCAAGACATAAAACCTTTAGGAAGTGGACACCTCCTCGGTCACCTTTTAATCTTGTCCAAGAAATACTTTTCCATGATCGGCAGAAGCTCCTCATTGCTACTATATCTCTCAATCAGACCTCAGGCAAAGTGGCAACACCCGAGCTTTCGAAGTTTCTGGAGAAGTATCCTTCAGCTGAGGTAGCAAGAACTGCAGACTGAAGAGATGTGTCAGAACTTCTTTTATTTTTTTTCCAAAAAATTTTAATGTTTATTTATTTTTGAGAGACACAGAGAGACAGAGCGTGAATGGGGGGAGGAGAGAGAGAGGGAGACACTGAATCTAGAACAGACTCCGGGCTCTGAGCAGCAGCCCAGAGCTTGATGCGGGGCTCGAACCCAGGAACGGCAAGATCATGAGCTAGGCAGAAGTCAGATGTTCAACTCACTGAGCCACCCAGGTGTCCCATGAAGTGTCAGAACTTCTTAAACCTCTTTTTCTCTACAATCTTTGAGCCAAAGCCATTATCAAGTTCTCAGATGAGTATCTGGCAAAACAGTGGAGGTAGCTGATTGAGTTTCATGGGATGGACAAATAGGGCAACGACTCTTACTGAATTTTTTGCATCAATGAATGGAAGCAGGTGCATGCTGAAGACCATAAGTTAGGGGCGCCTGGGTGGCGCAGTCGGTTAAGCGTCCGACTTCAGCCAGGTCACGATCTCGCGGTCCGTGAGTTCGAGCCCCGCGTCCGGCTCTGGGCTGATGGCTCAGAGCCTGGAGCCTGTTTCCGATTCTGTGTCTCCCTCTCTCTCTGCCCCTCCCCCGTTCATGCTGTCTCTCTGTCCCAAAAATAAATAAATGTTGAAAAAAAAATTTTTAAATAAAAAAAAAAAATAAAAAATAAAAAAAAAAAAAGACCATAAGTTAAATGAATATCGTGACTGGCTTTGGAAAACTCATGAAAAATTAAGTCTGTCTTAAAATTCTTCAAAGTTTTCAAACCCATCTTTTCTATGTTACTCTGTACTTGATTCTCAAGAGCTCCATTAAGCACAACCAACTGCCTTTACAGGCATATAGATTTTAATCAGTACAACTAGAACCACAATGTAGGTTATGTTTTTTGTGTGTTTCAAATTTTTATTTAAGTTCTAGTTAGTTAACATAGTGTAATATTGGTTTCAGGAGTAGAATTTAGTGATTCATCACTTACGTATAACACCCAGTGCTCATCACAAGTGCCCTCCTTAATACCCATCACCCATTTAGCCCATCCCCCGCCCACTTCCCCCCTCTCGCAACCTCAGTTTGTTCCCTATAGTTAATAGTCTGTTATGGTTTGCCTCCTCTATTTTTTTCTTCTTTCCCCTATGTTCATCTGTTTTGTTTCTTAAATTCCACGAGTGAAATCATATGGTATTTGTCTTTCTCTGACTGACTTATTTCACTTAGCATAATATACTCTAGCTCCACTGAAGTTGTCACAAATGGCAAGATATCACTCTTTTTGAAGGCTGAGTAATATTCCATTGTATATATATATATACACTGCATCTTCTTTATCCATTCATCAGTCAGTACACATCTGGGCTCTTTCCTAAGTATTGTTGATAGTGCTGCTATAAACATTGGTGTGCATGTGCCCCATCAGATCAGTATTTTTGTATCATTTGGCTAAATACCTAGTAGTGCAATTGCTGGGTCATAGGGTAATTCTATTTTTAACTTAAAAAAGGTTTATTTATTTATTTTGAGAGAGAGAGCATGAGAGGGAGAGCATGAGCAGGAGAGGGGCAGAGAGAGAAAATCCCAAGCAGGCTCCTCACTATCAGCATGGGGCCCCACGTGGGGCTTGATCTCATGAACTGTGAGATCATGACCTGAGCCAAAATCAAGAGTTGGATGCTTAACTGACTGAGACACCCAGATGCCCCTATTTTTAACCTTTTGAGGAACCTCCATACTGCTTTTCAGAGTGGCTGCACCAATTTGTATTCCCACCAACAGTGTAAGAGGCTTCCCCTTTCTCCGCATCCTCGCCAACATCTGTTGTTGCCTGAGTTGTTAATGTTAGCCATTCTGACAGGTGTGAGGTGGTATCTCATTGTGGTTTTGGTTTGTATTTCCCTGAGGATGAGGGATGTAGCTTTTCTTCATGTGTGAAACACTGGTAGATCTTTGCTACTGAATGTGCTAGAACATGTTTTGAGTTAAAAAAAAATGTTATTTGACAACAATCCCAAAAATGTATTTTCCAATAGTAAAATATGATTTGAAGTTGAAAAATAAAAGAGCTTCTGTTCTCCACTGATGTTTTTTAACGCCCCCTCTGTCATTTGTGAAATCAACACATATGTTTAAGTCTTGCATTTTTTAAAAAATTTCTTTAATGTTTATTTAGTTTTGAGACAGAGAGAGACAGAGCATGAATGGGGGAGGGTCAGAGAGAGAGGGAGACACAGAATCCGAAACAGGATCCAGGCTCTGAGCTGTCAGCACAGAGCCTGACACGGGGCTCAAACTCACGGACCATGAGATCATGACCTGAGCCGAAGTCGGACGTTCAACTGACTGAGCCACCCAGGCGCCCCAAGTCTTGCATTCTTCATATGCATTTACGTATGTTCTTTTTGTGTGTTCCACTGGTCTACTGAATCAATAATACAATGTCTTAATTATTATAGTTTGACTATAAGTCTTTGATATCTGATGTTCTTGTTCTTCTTCAATAATTTCTTGGCTATTCTTGGCCTTTGCTGTTCCATTTAAATTTTAGGATCAGCTTATCAAGTTCCATGAAAATCCCTTTTGGGATTTTGATTTATGGTTGCATTGCATTTATATGTTAGATTGAAGAATAGTCTTATTTTGGTTATGGTATTAAGTATTCCTTTCCATGAACATGGTGTATATTTTCCAGTTTTCTTTAATGTCTTTCAATGACATCTTATACCTTTCTCCATTAGAAGGCATGCATATATTTTGTTAGATGTATTTATTTATATTTTTTATTATAATTATAAAGTGATCTTTTTAAGAGAAAATGTCTGATTATCATAGGCGCATAGGGATGAAATTACTTTTTGTATATTTATTACATATATAGCACAACTTTGCTGAATTCTTATTATAATTTATTAGTAGATTTTCTTGGGTTTACTATCTAGACAATTTTATCACATGATTAATGATAATTTTGACTATTCTCTTCCATTCTTTATTCCTCTTATTTATCTGACACGTTTTACTCTGCTAATATCTCTAGTACAATGTTGAACAGAAATGAGGATGCATGTATCTTCGTTGCTGATTATTAAGGGAGTTCTAATATTTCAGTTGTAGTATTACATTTGCATAAGATATTGGTAGATTTATTTTCTGTTCCCAGCTTGCTAAAGAGTTTTTGTTGTAAAAGGATTTTGAATTTTACCGGACGCTTGTGTGTGTGCAATGTACGTGTGCCTGTGCGCTTGCACAATCTTTGGAAGAATCGTGCTTTTCATCCTTCAGTTTGTTATGTGGTGAGTTACATGACTCTAGTTAATTTTTATTTTAAGAAATATATTTTGGATTTGGCTTGCTAGTATTTTGTGAGATTGGCCCATGATTTTTCTTACTGCTTTCTCTTGGGTTGGTATCAAAATTGTGTTAGTTTCATAAAATGGGTTAAGTGATGTTTCCTCTTACTCTTTTTATTGCTGTTTATTTTATTTTATTTTATTTTATTTTATTTTATTTTATTTTATTTTATTTTATTCTATTTTATTTTTTCAACAAAAAGCAAGCTTTATAAAATTAGAATAATCAGTTCCTTGATTGGATGAATTTACCTTCAAACCTGTTTTGGACATTTTTTTCTTTTTCCCTTGTGAGTTTACTTTTAATGAATGATTAGATTTTCTTAATCAGTTTAGAACTATATGAATTTTCTTTTTCTTTCTGGGTAAGTTAAGTTTCCCTGTGAAATTATCTATTTTATTTAATGTCCAGATATATTGCATTAAATTGTAGATAGTAATCTCTTCCAATTAAAAAATTTTTTTTTAATGTTTATTTACTTTTGAGAGAGAGAGAGAGAGAGAGAGAGAGAGAGAGAGAGTGAGCTAGTGGGGGAGGAGCAGGGAGAGAGGGAGACACAGAATCCGAGGCAGGCTCCAGGCTCCCAACGGTCAGCATAGAGACCATTGTGGGGCTCGATCTCAAGAACCGCGAGATCTTGACGTGAGCCAAAGTTGGATGCTTAACTGACTGAGCCATCAAGTCACCCCTCCAATTTTTAAAATCTCTAATTCATTTCAACTTCATACTTTAGAGATATTCTCTCTGGATGTTGAATTGTGGCTTGGCAGCCTTTTTTTTTTCTTCTTTTAGCCCTTTAAAGGCACTGTCTCCTTGTCTTCTGACTCTGTAGTTTCTGATGAGAAGGAAACAGTAATTTGAATTATTGCTCCACTTTTTCTGTGGCTGCTTTCAAGATTTTTCCTTTTATTATTGGTTTTACCAGTTTGACTAGGATAGGTGTAGGGTTTTTGTTTGTTTTGGTTTTCTACTTGTGATTTGCTGAACTTCTTAAATATGTGAATTTATATATTTTTTAATGTGTATTTATTTTTAATTTTTTTAATCTTTATTTATTTTTGAGAGAGAGAGAGAGAGAGAACGAGTGGGGGAGAGGCAGAGAGAGAGGGAGACACAGAATCCAAAGCAGGCTCCAGGCTCTGAGTTGGCAGCATAGAGCCTGACGCTCGGTTTGGACCCGCAAACCGTGAGATCATAACCTGAGCTGACATCAGATGCTTAACTGACCGAGCCACCCAGGCGCCCCTAAAAATTTTAGCCGTTCTCATGGAAGGGGTGGTGGTATCTCACTGTGGTTTTGAGTTGCCGTTCCTTAATGAGTAATACTGTTAAGCACCTTCTCATGTGCTCACGGGCCATTTGTGTATCTTCTTTTGCAAAACATCTTATGTTTTGGAGGAGGTCATGGAGAGGACACGACCTCTGGTTGACCCTTTAGCTGAACAGGGGCAATTGGAGGCTCCTCATCCCCTCCTCTGTCCCTGGAATGTACATCGCCCACCATTCCACAAGTGGCGCCGTTTCAAGGACGTAGCCTTGAGAGAGCAAGGTGTTGAGGTCAGCTCGGTGGTTTATGTTATTGAACCCTGTTAACGCCTCTATGTAAACCTTTAAGATTCTGGCAGGCGGGTGCGGGGATCTACTGGTCTTGCAGCCTCCCAAGCAAGCCTCGTAAGTCAATTCGCTTGCCTATTAAACCTGCCACACCTCAATCTGGAGTGGCTTCTTTTCCCTTCCGTCTCTCCCTGCCCTCTGTGTATGGGGGCTGGTTTGCAAACCCACGCTATTTATTTTTTTGCCCATTTTTTCACTTGGGTCGTTTGTCTTCTTAATTTCAATATGGAGGAGTCCTTTCATGTATCTTCTGGATAGAAATCCTTTGTTGGATACGTGTGTTAGGAGTTTTTGCTTCTAGTCTGTGGCTTGCTTTTTCTTTCCCTTAATGTGCCTTTTGGAGAGCAGACATTACTCATGTTGATGATACCCAGTTTATCAAGAATTTTATTTTATGTTTTCGGTGTCCTTTTAAGAAATCTCTGCATACCCCAATTTGCCAAGATAGTCTCTTATTGCTCCTAGAAGCTTTATAGTTACAGCTTTCTCATTTTGTTCTGTAACCGGCCTATTTTATCTGAAAATGCCTTTATTTCAACTTCATACTTTAGAGATATTCTCTTTGGATATTGAATTGTGGCTTAGCAGCCTTTTTTTTCTTCCTTTAGTCCTTTAAAGGCACTGTCTCCCTGTCTTCTGACTCTGTAGTTTCTGATGAGAAGGAAACAGTAATTTGAATTATTGTTCCACTTTTTCTCTGGCTGCTTTCAAGATTTTTCTTTTTATTATTGGTTTTACCAGTTTGACTAGGATATGTGTAGGGTTTTTGTTTGTTTGTTTTGGTTTTTATATTTATTCTACTTGTGATTTGCTCAACTTCTTAAATATGTGAATTTATATATTTTTTAATGTGTATTTATTTTTGAGAGAGAGAGAGAGAGAGAGAGAGAGAGAGAGAGTGCAAGTGGGGGAGGGGCAGAGAGAGAGGGAGACACAGGATCCAAAGCAGGCTCCAGAGTCTGAGCTGTCAACATAGAGCCTGAGGGGGGCTTGAACTCCTGAACTGTGAGATCATGACCTGAGCCGAAGTCTGATGCTTAACTGAGTGAGTCACCCAGGCACCCCTCTTTTTTTTAAACCAGATTTGGGAAAGTTTCAGCCATTATTTCTTCAAAGATTTATTTTGGCTTTTTCTCCTTATCCTTGCCTCCTGTAGTATAATTACACCTATGCTAGACATTTTTTAATTGTTCCACAGGCCCCAAGGCCTCACACATATGCCTCAGAGTAGGCAATGTCTGGTGATCCTCCTGTCCTGTGTCCAATTTTTCTTTTTTTTCTTTAAAAAAAATTTTTTTTTTTTAACGTTTATTTATTTTTGAGACAGAGAGAGACAGAGCATGAACGGGGGAGGGGCAGAGAGAGAGGGAGACACAGAATCGGAAGCAGGCTCCAGGCTCTGAGCCATCAGCCCAGAGCCCGACGCGGGGCTCGAACTCACGGACCGCGAGATCGTGACCTGAGCTGAAGTCGGACGCTTAACCGACTGAGCCACCCAGGCGCCCCCAATTTTTCTTACACATACTTGGTAAAGGCCCGTGGAGTAAGTTGGTCATAGGTACAGACTCTTTGTGTATGGGCGCTGTTAGGGATTCTCACCTATCATGCTAACCTTTAAAAAATTTTTTTAAAAAATATTTATTTTTGAGAGAGAGAGAAAGAGAGATCACCCGTGGGGGAGAGGCAGAGAGAGGGGGACAGAGGATCCAAAGTGGCTCTGCACTGACAGCAGAAAGCCTGATGTGGGGCTTGAACTCATGAACCACGAGATCATGACTTGAGCTGAAGTTGGACGTTCAACTGACTCAGCCGCCCCAGCACCCCATATTATGCTAACCTTTGCTGAATCTCTAGAAATTTATTAAAAGTTCAGTGCTTTTCTAATCCATCTGTGGCCCCCTCCTCTGCTGTACCAAAGATGAAGACAGCCATGGTTGTCCGTTTTGGGATTTTATTTCGTGAGGTTTCATTGCAACCTCAGCTCTGTGATGTACTTGAGAAGACTGTGATTTTGTGGTTAACCACCTTCACCTTGCTAGAGCTAGAGCAACTTTCTTTTTTTTTTTTTAATTTTTTTTTAACGTTTATTTATTTTTGAGACAGAGAGAGACAGCGCATGAACAGGGGAGGGGCAGAGAGAGAGGGAGACACAGAATCTGAAACAGGTTCCAGGCTCTGAGCTGTCAGCACAGAGCCCGACGCGGGGCTCGAACTCACGGACCGCGAGATCATGACCTGAGCCGAAGTCGGACGCTTAACCGATCAAGCCACCCAGGCGCCCCAACTTTCTTTTTTAAAACATATTTTTATTTATTTTTGAGAGAGAAAGAGAGAGACAGCATGAGTGGGGGAGGGGCAGAGAGAGAGAAAGACACAGAATCCGAAGCAGGCTCCAGGCTCCCGGCTCCGAGCTGTCAGCACAGAGCCCCATGTGGGGCTGGAACTGGTGAACTGCGAGATCATGACCTGAGTCAAAGTCAGATGCTTACCCGACTGAGTCACCTACGCGCCCCTGTTGCAACTGGTTTTGACATGCTAGATTTAAATTAAAAAAATTTTCCATTCTACATACTTTCTAATTTCCGTGACAATGTTTTTCCTCTGACTTTTGTGCATTTTTTGTATTTAAAAATTTCCAAATATACAGATTTTTTTAGAAGTTAATTATTTTTACTACTGATTCCTAATTTAATTACATTTTAGTGAGATTGAGGCAGGTCTGCTTTGGAGTGTTTGTTTGTTATGATTTGCCTTATAGCTTTGAATAGTCAGGTTTTTTAAAAAAGTTTTATTTATTTCAGTAATCTCTACACCCAACCTGGGGCTCGAACTCATAACCCCGAGATCAAGTGTCCCATGCTCTCCTGACTGAGCCAGCCAGGTGCCCCTGAATGGTCAGTTTTTATGAGTGCTGCATCTGAATGAAAACAGTGTTTTTTCTTTAGTTATTCATTCATTGGATCAAGCTGTCGTTCAAATGGTTCTTTCTAAATCTTTATTAATTTGTGTCCCCTGGACTGTAAACTTGCTGAGAGAGCCATGTTCACATTACCTACTATGATTGTGGATTCACCAATTCTTTCTTGTAATTCTTTAATTTTTGCCTTATATATCGTGAGCCACAGGATTGTGTACCTTATGTACCTTTCATGATTGTGTGGTGGCCCCTTTAATCACGTAGGCTGGTTATTTGCCTTTAAGGCTATTCAGCTTTGGTCTATGCTCCTCACTCTTGTTTCCTCTGAATCTCTGGGATGTAGGCATTTCCATCTTTTTTTTTCTGTTGAACTTCATTACAGCTTAAACTTCCTCTTCCCGTTTTGTCTAGCATGTTAGTGTGCACGTGTGTAAGTGTGCATGCATGCGTGTGTGCATGTGAATGTGTGTGTGCTGTAGATACAGGCTTGCTGCGTGAAGTCTATTGGCTCTCTGGCACCTACAGTCCGTCAGAGCCTCTCTGGCCTCCTTCATCATGACCTTTAACCTTCTTCTCTCATCACGAAGTGCTTTGTTTCCATGTCCTCACTCACATTCCTCCGCAAGAGACACTGATTGGCCTTGCTTATGATTTTGCTCCAGGTCCCAGCATAGGAGACGGGCTTGCATATGAGTTAGCTGCCCTTGGGACGCATGCTCATCCCTGATGCAGAGCTGGGTCCGCGTGCCAGCCAGTGTCCCATACAGAGCTCTGTGGAAGGGCAAACTGGCCAATTTGGCCCTTCTGTATGTGGGCTGTCAGTGAAGTTATCCTTGTTTGGTTGTCTGCCTCAGCTTCTGTCCAGAATCTGCTGCTGCATTGCGGAGACCCCTCTGGAAGCCAGGGGTTGTTGCTAGGCTCCGAGGAAGGCTCGAGAGTCACATCTTGGGAGTGCTGATCAGTGCCTTTGCCTCTCAGGCCAGCTCAGAGTTCATATCAGGCCTTCTCCCCCATCACTAAAGTCACCTGCCCAAAAGTTCCCTCTATCACAGATGGAGACTATTAGGTCATGGTCTTGAATCAGTTGCTGGGCAAAAGTCTTATAGAGCAGAGCAGTACTTAAAAAATTTTTTTTAAATTCATTTTAGAAAGAGGGAGTGCATGAGCAGGGGAAATGGGCAGAGGAAGAGAAAGAGAGAGAGAGAGAGAGAGAGAGAGAGAGAGAGAGTGGGAATCCCAAGCAGGCTCCACCCTGTCAGCATGGAGCTCCATGTGTGGCTTATTCCCACGAACCATGAAATTATGACCTGAGCCAAAACCAAGAGTCAGACTTGTAACCAACTGAGCCACCCAGGTGCCCCTCTTAGTACTCTTTATGTAAGAGTAGTCTTCCCTGTCTGAGACCAGTGAGGTCCGATTTTATAGCTATTCTGATCTTGAGGACTTGTCCAAGTATGGGAAGTTTTCCCCCTTTGAAACAGTCGGATCTGTTATTTATTTCAACTCTAAGAAGCTCTGGGAGCAAATCTTGGGTATTCATCTCATTTACCTATTCATCAGCATCCTCCGTGAGTGATACAGGAGGTTCAGTAACCGTAAATCACAGAGCGATAGCTTATCAGAGCTGGAAGGAATCTCAGGAATCTCCTCCAACCTTCTTACTTTACCACGCCACCACAGAGCTCCACAGAAAGGAAGGGGCTGCTCAAAGTCCCACATCAGCAGGTGGCAGAGGGACAAGGACCCTGGTGCCTCTACCCTCCGGTCCAGGGCCTTCTTCCTCAATGGCGGAGCACAAAGTCACACTTGAAGTTTTAACATTGTTTTGTCAGAGTGAATTGAGAATCTGCAGTGACAGGGAATGTCTAGAAATTAAAGTAAAGGAAGAGCTGTGTCCCTTGATGTGTAATTGAAGACAGGGGTAAATGGCTTGAGTGGGGGCGGGATTCGTGCACAGGGCCTCTGGGCTGTGCGGGAATTAATGAATGCTTCTCTGAGCCTTGTGTTGTCATGTCTGCCCAGAGCTTGGACAGCATCACCCCACGTCTCGTTTCCAATGTCATGGGTTTTCCTTTTCCTTCCTTCTTCAGTCTGTTTCCTGCCTTCTTCCCTTCTTCCACCGCTTTCCTATATACCATTAACCCCTCGTTTCTGTAATCTTTGTTTCTTTCTCTCCTAACCTCTGACATGAAGTATTAATTTTTGGCATTTTTTTCCTTTTCTTTGAAGTGCTCCTTCTGGCTACAAAAACTTCCAATTAAGTTTTTAAATAAAAGATAGAAGTTAAAAGCAACGGCTGCCTCGGGTTAGCAGGATGGAAACTTGTAGTTGCTTGAAGCTGTACTTCAAAAAGAGAAAACTCAATTTTAAAAGTGTAGAAGTTTATTCATAAAATACATTGTGTTAAAAAAAATGACTGGATTCTGTGGGCTGCAGAGGAGTCAAGCTGTAGGTCAGTTGTTCTGTTGTGTTTATTTACAGAATATTCTTTTTCTATGTAGTGTTTTTTTTTTTTTAAACAAAAGTAAAGAGACAGTTTCGAGCATCTGGATCGTTGTTCTGTTCTTGGGCAATGTTAAGTAACTTAATATTGAGATTCTCATCTTTAGTAACAGAGGAACTTTTACAAAGTTCTTACATGTATTTCCTTTTGTGTGCTATTGATACATACAAAAAAAGTATTTGCATGCATCTCAGACTTTTGCTTTCTTAGCCATTTCCCTTATTTCCATTTTTTAAAAAAGATTTTATATTTATTTATTTATTTATTTATTTATTTATTTATTTATTTATTGAGACAGAGACAGACAGAGCATGAATGGGGGAGGGGCAGAGAGAGAGAGGGAGACACAGAATCGGAAGCAGGCTCCAGGCTCTGAGCCATCAGCCCAGAGCCTGACGCGGGGCTCGAACTCACGAACCATGAGATCATGACCTGAGCTGAAGTCGGACGCTCAACCGACTGAGCCACCCAGGCGCCCCAAGATTTTATTTTTTAAGTAATCCCTACACTCAACATGGGACTCAGACTCACAACCTGAGATCAAGAGTTGTGTGCTCTACTGACTGAGCCAGCCAGGTGCCCCATCAATTTCTCTTATTTCTAAATTCTACTTAGACTCCCTAGAAAGTGTGCAGGTATTCTGAGAGGAATCAAAGGGGTGAGGAGGCAGTGGCCGGGTTTATAAAGTCCTATGCAGGGAGGCAGGTTTCTAGGGTTCTGTGAGCCTCTTGATTGCCAGGAGGGGACACCCACCCAGGCGTCTCTTTTCCTCTGGAAGGGAAAGTTCCAGAGAAAACACTCCCCTTTTGGGACACCTGAGTGGCTCAGTCAGTTGAGCCTTGGACTTCGGCTCAGGTCATGATCCCAAGGTTCATGAGTTTGAGCCCCACGTTGGGCTCTGTGCTGACAGCTCGGAGCCTAGAGCCTGCTTCAGATTCTGTGTCTCCCTCTTTCTCTGCCTCTCCCCTGCTCATGCTCTGTCTCTCTCTCAAAGATAAATAATAAACATTAAAAAAATTTGCAAAATCACTCCCCTTTCATTTTCATCCTAAATCCAAAGCAATAATCAAGAAGAAAAAGAAACAATCCTCACTAAATGCAGTGCTTTTCAAATTGCCAGCTGTGCCCATTGGTGAATTATGAAATCAATTCAAAGGCTTATGATCTACATTAAAAAAGAGGAACAAATAGAAAATCCAAACACATGGCTCAGTGAAGGTAAATACTATTTTAATGAATCTTTGTACACGTGTCCATATGTGTGTATCTACATATACGCGGGCACACGCGCACGCATACACACACACACACACACACACACACACACACACACACACACCCCTGATATACAATGTATTTCTTCCCAGGGGTTGACTGGAAAGGAGTCTCAGGAAGCAGATTGCTTTAAATGGTGCAGAGCTTCTCCGATGTGCCAAGCCCTCCCCTTTGGGTCAGACTTCCATGTTTACCACAGAAGCCCCTCTTTTTACCTGTGGTCTGCAGGCCCTACTGATCTTATGCTTTTTGAGGGACACTATCATCTTTTCTTAATTTCTTTATCTGTGTGCTAAATATTACCATTTTTTAAAATGGATCTGCTTCTAGAGCTCCAAGCCCACCCACCTTTCTCTGAGCCCACATCCCCTCTTTCTAGTCAAGCTATTGTCGTCTGTCATTTGGGGGACGGCCTCCTTCAGGGAGTTGGGGGGATTTGGGGACCGAGCAAAGGAAACAACATGACCACAAGGTGGCAGTAGCACATACTGGCTTTATCGGGCGATGCTTTCATTATTTCCCAGCTGTGGAAATCCCTCTCAGCTGCTGCAGTGTGTGTGTGTGTGTGTGTGTGTGTGTGTGTGTGTGTGTGTGTGTGTGTTGGGTGGGGAGAAGGGGATTCCCTGGGGAGAGGGAGATTTATATGTTTAGCTGGTGGCCCTCAGTAGCACAGTGGGCAGTCTCTGGGTCTCTGAAGGATGGTAGCTGCTTGAAGTCTCGTAACCATAATGCTCTGTCTTATCAATGGCCTTCAGATGCTGGGTGAGTGTTGCAGACTGTGCAAGGCAGGAAGGCCCTACATGCCTAAAAATCTGGTTGTTTGGACTATTTGTAAATGACTGTATGTGTAAAAGTTTGAGCTTGGTGCCAGTGGGCTTCTGATCTAACTCACTCAGCCTGCAGTGGAAAAATGACCAAGGGGCCATATGCAAAGGCCATCTTTGGCTCATTTATATCACACCCTCTCAATCCCTTCTGCACACGGAAACCTGAGCCATTTTTTTAAAATGCAAATCAGGACATGTTACTGCCCTGCTTTCTTAGGGTTTCCGTTCGCCTGTAACACTTTTGCCCACCCCTTTATTTTGGCAAGAAAGTGATGCCAGGAAGCAAGATGCTGAGTATCTGTGGCCAGGGGGCAGGGTGGGATGAATCTAGAAAGGGATACAAAGGCCAGGTGTAGAGTCTGGTGTGTCAAGTTGTGGAGCGGACTCTGCAAAGGGGGTAGAACCATGAGGACCCTGCCCAGCATCTTGTATGTGGTGGGAGCTCTCCAGTGTTTGGTGATGAATTACCCCTTAGGTAAGTTCCTCGTTTGGACCCTTCTCTGATTGAAGCTTGACCCTGACACGAGCAAAAGGAATATGGGGGACGAACCCGGCTTGAACAGCATATCTGTAGGAGTGTTGAACTTCTTATTGGTTCTAGTTATTTGCCTTGTCTTTTGTGCTTTAAAATATATTGAATGAAAACCTATCTTATTTTAAAATTGACATTTAAAAAAATATTTATTAAAAAATTTTTAAAAATGTTTATTCATTTTTGACAGAGAGAGAGAGAAAGAGCATGAGTGGGGGAGGGGCAGAGAGAGAGAGAGAGACATAGAATCTGAAACAGGCTCCAGGCTCTGAGCTGTCAACATAGAGCTCGACGTGGGGCTCGAACTCACAGACTGTGAGATCATGACCTGAGCCAAAGTCAGACGCTCAACCGACTGAGCCACCCAGGGGCCCCGAATGTTTATTTATTTTTGAGAGACAGAGAGAGAATGAGCAGGGGAGAAGCAGAGAGAGAGGGACACACAGAATCTGAAGCAGGCTCCAGCTCTGAGCTGTCAGCACAGAGCTTGAAGTGGGGCTCAAACTCACGAACCATGAGATCATGACCTGAGCCAAAGTCAGACGCTCAACCGTCTGAGCCACCCAGGTGCCCCTAAAATTGACATTTTTAACATTTAAAAATTTTTTAATTTTAAAATAAAAATTCTAATATTTTCTAATTGGTGATTCAAGTAGGAAAAAGTTCTCACCGCTTGATCCCTTATTTACTTTTTGGCTTTCCTTTTTCTGTATTCCAGTTAATATTTTGCCCGCTTTAGGAGTTACTTTTCTTCTGTAATATTTACAAGTTTTGAAATCTGCTTTTCATGTCTGTTTGATGCTTTTCTGTCTGTCAAAGAGGATTATTTCGTTTTACTCATCCAGTTAAAGTAACAGCAGTCCTTTGTGCCTTTTTCTGGTGGGTGAATGTGACAGAGGAGACTGTGTATGTCCACCTGTTAGCTGGCTCCAGAGAATATCACTGTGTAGAGGTTTCCAGCTGCAGTGTGATGAGTTCGGACCTGGGCCTTGAGTCTATCAAGTTTATAAGTTTCAGAGACTCATCTGCCTTCAATTATGACGAAGTGTGAGAGTTGCCTCTAGTTATGTTAGAGTCTTTGGATATTATTACGTTAACATTTGCTTTATGCTTATTTTTTCATTGACTATTTTAAAAAATATTTAAAAAATATTTATTTATTTTGAGAGAGAGAGAAAGAGAGAGCAAGCGGAGGAGGGGCAGAGAGAGAGAGAGGGAGAGGGAGAATCCCAAGCAGGCTCTGCACTGTCAGCACAGAGCCCTATGCGGTGTTCAGCCTCATGAGCCATGAGCTCATGACCTAAGCCAAAGTCAAGAGTCGAATGTTTAACCAACTGAATCACCCAGGCACCACTTCGTTGACTATTTTTGATGTCACCAGTTTTATGGTCCTGGGGACGGTTTCTAGAAGCTTTGTGACAGCAGTTAGTTCTGTCTTGTTTTGTTTTGTTTTGTTTTGTTTATAATCTGGAGTTCCTAAAAAAAGCACTTTCCTTATTTAAGAGGGATTATACTTTGTATTATATTATTTGTTTTTTTTAAAAAAATATTTTTATTTATTTTTTGAGAGAACAGAACAGTGGGGGAAGGGCAGAGAGAGAGGGACAGAGGATCTGAAGCAGGCTGTGTGCTGACAGGCTGATAGCAGCAAGCCTGATGTGGGGCTTGAACTCATGAACTGTGAGATCATGACCTGAGCCAAAATCAGGCGCTCAACCGACTGAGCTACCCAGGCTCCCCTTATCTTATCTTATTTGTAATCTAAGTACCCCAAATTCTTAGAGTCACCACGGCACCACTTTGGATGGGCACACTGAAGCCAGTTGGAGGGGCAGGGCTGAGAAAGAGCAACTTCAGAGCTTTGACACACCGATGACGTTCATTAGGGACATGTTCAAATGCCTCATTTGGTGTCATTGTTGACTTTTTGTATTATTCTAAAAATATGCAATTTTTTCTGGTGTTAAATGAAGATAAATATCAGACCATTCTAGCTTTTCATTTTGTTCAATGGGAAAAGAAATTTTGCCTCTAGAATCTATTGAAGGAGGTGAGGGTGGGATGAGGGAAATGGACATGGTGACTGATTGGGGTGACCATACCTCTGGGATTATCTGGGTGTGACCCCACCTTTGTATACCTGGGGTGCGGAAAATTGTCTTTTTAAAAAATGTTTATTTATTTTGAGAGAGAGAGAGAGAGAGAGCGGGCATGTGCAAGCTGGGGAGGAGCAGAAGGAGAAGGAGAGAGAGAATCCCAAGCAGGCTCCTCACTGTCAGTGCAGAGCCCAATGCAGGGCTTGATCTCATGAACTGTGAAATCATGACCTGAGCCAAAATCGAGTCAGATGCTTCACCGACTGAGATGTCCAGGGGTCCTTGGAAAATTGTCTTTATTCAGTCCTTCTGTGGCTCCAAGTACGAATTTTCTGGAGGGGGCCCTTATTGTTTAGCAGATCAGTTTTTTCCTTTTTAAAACAAGGTTGCTGCTTTTGTATTCTCAGGGAACAAGGATGAGAGGGACTTAGGAGAATTCTTTGCTTCAAATTATCCCTTATTCATGGCCATTTTCCCTTTCCCAGAGCTGTTTTATGGGTGTTGACTCAGTCACTGATACATAATTTTCAAGTTTATTCTGGAGGTATGAATCAGGATTATGTGCTAGAAAAACTGAGTCTAAGTATGATGAAAATATCTGAAGCTAAATGTGTATGTGGGTATAGTTAGTATTAGTGAATATTTTTCTCTTCACACATAACTAGTTTGGTTTTTAGGAGTTATTTGGTAGGCTTGGCTCACAAAATTTCCTTTCCTTTTCCTTTTCCTTTTCCTTTTCCTTTTCCTTTTCCTTTTCCTTTCCTTTTCTTTTCTTTTCTTTTCTTTTCTTTTCTTTTCTTTTCTTTTCTTTTTTTTTTAAGATTTTATTTCCATGTAACCTCTGTACCCAATGTGGGGCTCAAACTCATGACCCTGAGATCACAAGTCACATGCTCTACTGACTGAACCAGCCAGGCACCCCTTGGCACACAAAATTTTTAAATGAAGACTTTTTAAATGTGTGTTCTTCAGACATTTACTGGGTATGTGTTATATATTGGACCGTATGTACAGGCTTTGGAGTTAGGGAGGTGTGAATTCAAGTCTTGGTTCTTTATCTGCCAGCCATTGTGGCTTTGAGCAAATCCTTTAACCACTCTGACTTGTGGTATATAAAACAGGCTTCCTGATGCTTATGTAGCTTATGTGATGTTATAAGGGTCAAATAAGACACTTTGTAGGGGTGCCTGGGTGGCTCAGTTGGTTAAGCGTCCAACTTCAACTCAGGTCATGATGTCACAGTTCGTGAGTTCAAGCCCCATGCGGGGCTCTATGCTGACAGCTCGGAGCCTGGAGCCTGCTTCAGATTCTGTGTCTCCTTCTCTCTCTGCCCCTCCCCAACTCATGCTCTGTCTCTCTCTCAACAATAAATAAACATTAAAAAGAAAAGACACTGTGTATAGAATAGTGCTTGATTTTTAGCAAGCACTTAAATGTTAGTTTTTTTTTTTTACCCTGAAGGATTTCAAACTTTAAAAATTACCCTTTTTACAAATTAAAAAATCGGACTATTTACCAGCATTTAATTTTTTTTTAAACATTTATTTATTTTTGAGACAGAGAGAGACACAGCATGAACGGGGGAGGGGCAGAGAGAGAGGGAGACACAGAATCGGAAGCAGGCTCCAGGCTCTGAGCCGTCAGCCCAGAGCCCGACGCGGGGCTGGAACTCACGGATCGTGAGATCGTGACCTGAGCTGAAGTCGGACGCTCAACCGACTGAGCCACCCAGGCGCCCCTATTTACCAGTACTTAAAAAATTAATTGCATGAATCTGGCTCTCAATGATTTGGTGTTTTTAGAAACAGACGTACACATGTGCACATACACGTACATGCATTAAATAACTGAGTGCTTCTGATTGATTCTGAGTTAGAAAACCCCTTTGATGTCAAAAAGAATGGCTGGAAGTGCTTGTTTTTCTGAATATATGTTGTTTGTGATTGTTACGTAAGAGTGTTGTAAAATGTGGATTAATCCAGCCAATATTTGCTTAGCATGTGAAAGAAAAAACAGTGTTCTTTTGACTTCAGACATAACAGAACAAGACTATCTGCAGGCTTTAGCATTTAGCAAACTTTGGCAGACCTAACTAGGAATTTCATTGTCATTTGCAACTGGTAGCACAGGGGAAATCTTGAAATGCTGACGTTGGCAAGCTTCAGGTTTTTTGCATTTGTTGCCCTCTGGGATGGGAGGCAGGATTTTTAGCAGTTTTCCCTACTTTTGGTACCATTTCATATTTTCTAATTTACCAAACTTGTTCTCTTTTTATAAATTCATGTAAATGTAAGGTCACATATTCCTGATAAACTCTGTACATAGATTTGCTTACTTATTCACCCACCTGGGTTCCTCTTCCCTTTCTGTGGTCTTAAAAAAAAATCTTTTCTGTGTTTTTTTTTTAAGTTTATTTATTCATTTTGAGAGAGAGAGCATGCATGTCTGTGTGCGTGCAGGGGAGGAGCAGAGAGGGAGAGAGAGAATCCCAAGCGGGCCCTGTGCTGTCAGTGTGGAGCCTGATGGGAGGCTTGATCCCAAGAACCATGAGATCAGGACATGAGCCAAAACCAAGAGTCGGATGATGCTGAACTGACTGAGCCACCCAGGCACCCCTTTCCTGTGTTTCTTAATCTCTGACCTTCCTTCTGGAGATGGCCTCTCCAGATGCTGAAGTCAGGACACTCTCTGGGGGATGATCCTTGCTGATCTTGAAGTCACCTGGATGTTTTTGAGAGGCCCAAGCACTGTACTCTGTGCACTTCTTGATAATAAGGAAATCTAGTTCAGGCAGTGTCTTTGAGTCTGGAGAGGGAGGAGTTTGTAAGCAAGTGAACCACTGAGTTGGGAATTTTTACTTCTGGCTAAATTTTAAACTCAAAACTTCAGGTCTAAACATGGAATATCCCTAATAATTCTCGTTGTGAATTGCTTTTAAGAATTTTTTCTTTTGCCCAAAGGAATGACTACAATTTCATGATTTCACTGAACGCTACATAAAGTAAAACTTGGAGTATTTTCCACTATGTCACAGTATACTTTAGGACAGGAAGCAGCTAAATAATGGAAAAATGAGCACATGGTGGGCTTTCTTTGGCAGACTATTTCAGAATTAGAGCTTTTTGGGAAAAAAGCATATAGATTATATATTTTGAGGTTATCTTAATAGGTGTTTCTAAGATTATGATTTTTTTCTGAACTGTGGTTAAGTAATAACTATCTTTATCTTCAATAATGCTTTTTGCTTCCGCTTCCATTTATCTTGTGCTTTACTAGCTCCATGTGGGTGAGTGAGTGGTTAGCATTCCTTGTCTTGCCCCTTTATTTCCATTCTCTCTTTATATTCTTAGATCTCTTTCTCTCTCTCTTTTTAAAAAAGCTTTATTTTTTTTAGGACAGCTTTAGATTTTACAGAAATATTACAAAGAGAGTACAGAGAGTTCCCATGTACTCTGCATGGTTTCCTCTATTATTAACATCTTTATATTAGGTAGGTATATTTGTTACAATTAGTGAACCGATATCGAGACATTGTTATTAACTAAAGTCCATACTTTATTCACCTGCCCTTAGTTTTTTACTTGATGTCCTTGTTCTGTCCCAGAATTCTATTCAGGATACTATATTACACTTAGTTTCGTGTCTTCTTGGATTCCTTTTGGTTGTGACAGTTTCTCAGGCTTTCCTTGTTTTTGATGACGTGGACAGTTTTGAGGAGTCATGGTCAGGTATTTTGTAGAGTAGCCCTCAATTGGGGATTTCCTGTTTGTTTGTTTGTTTGTTTGTTTGTTTTTCATGATTAGACAGGGATTGTGGGTTTAGGGAAGAAGAGCATAGAGGTGAAGTGCTGTTTTCATCACATCATATCAGGGGCAGATATCGGCATGATTTATTATTATTGAGGTTGACCTTGGTCACCTGGATGAGGTAGTGTTCGTTAGGATTCTCCAGTGTAGAATTACTCCAGCCCCATCCTTTCCAAGTTGTCCTCTTTGGAAGGAAGTTACTATGTGCAGTCCACATCTAAGGGGTGGAGAATTATTTGAATTTCTTCTGCATGGGAGATTTGTCTCTTCTGCCACATTTATTTATTTAATCACTTTTTTATGTCAGTATGGACTCCTGGATATTTGTGTCATACCTTGGGTTGTAATCCAATCTACTTTACTTTCTTGCTCACATTGTTCCAGCTTTGGCCATCGGGAACTTTCTCAGTCCCTTTGACATGCTCTCAATGATGCAGGCTTCCCCCCATCCTGACTTTTTTTTTCTGCCCCAGCCCTAGAAGCAGTCGATTTTCTAAGTAATCCTGTTTCCTGTTGGAGAATGGTATTAGAAACCAAGATCTGGGGGCTGATCTGGGATGTCATTGCTTCTGGGCCCCCTCAGCTGTGTAGATAGGCGTCTCTTTTTAAATGGCATATAAATGGAATTTTCTTCCTTAAAACATTCCAACCTGAAGACTCTGTCTTTTATAGGTAGTTTTAATTGGTTTACATTTATTATGAATGCTGATTGCAGCAGAAGCTCTGGGATGCCTGGCCTCATTGTAGTAATCCATGGCAGCATCTGTCTCTTTGCCTGTCATTTTCTCTAAACTGCTGGAGACCTTTCAGCTACAAGTAGTCTAGGGAGAAGTGTCTGGAAATTAATACCTGGCAGTTCTCAGATGCTCCAACAGGACTAAGCTGCAGTTATCCACAATGGGAATGTGCTGCACAACATATCCTTTTTTGACTGCCTTCCCTTCTCTATCTCACTTTCCTGTTCCCCAACCAGTGTTTCCTGGAATCATGTGTCAAATAAACTGCTTGCATGTGAATCTTTGTTTCAAGTTATGCTCCTGGGGGAATTCCAAACTAATTCACTGATACATTTAGATCTATTTCTAGCATGTCATGCTTTCTCTCTGTAATCATGTTTCTCCCCTCCCTGCTCCCTTCCTTCCATCCTTCTTTCTTCATCTAGTTTTTTTCTCCCTACCCTGTCAATAATTTAGAACTTTTACATTCTACTTCTATTCTCTATTTTTTAAGTTTATTTATTTATTTTGAGAGAAAGAGAGAAAGAGAGAGCATGGGGGAGCAGAGAAAGAGGAGAGAGAGAATCCCAAGCAGGCTTCCTGCTCTCAGCATGGAGCCTGACACAGAGTGCAATCTCATGAACTGCGAGATCATGGCCTGAACTGAAATCAAGAGTTGGATGCTTAAGTGACTGAGCCACCCAGGCACCCCTCTACTTCTCTTCTTTTTGAGGTTAATTTGATCTTTTTAACATGTTTAGTAAGTAATAGCTCTACTTTCCTACAGAGTAATATAAGGATTTTAGGTAACTTTTAAGCTGATCCCCTCAAATCATTCATACTGTCATTGAGTAATTTTATTTTCATTATTATTTTTTTAATGTTCATTTTTTGAGAGAGACAGAGTGTGAGCGGGGGGGGGGGGCAGAGAGAGAGAGGGAGACAGAGAATACAAAGCAGGCTCCAGTCTTTGAGCTCTGTCAGCACAGAACCTGACATGGGGCTTGAACCCATGAACCATGAGATAGACCTGAGCTGAAGCCTCTTAACCAACTGAGCCACCCAAGCACCCCATGTCACTGAGTAATTTTAAATTCCACCTTCTTTTAATTAATTCTTCTTGCCCCAAGTTGGATACAATTTTTAAAAAATATGTTTTTATAGTCAGTACTTATTTAGGTATGTTTTTGACTTTCTTTGCTAATTATTCTTCTTGCATCTGCTTTTGGAGTGCTTTTCTTTCCTGAATACACCCATTAATAATTCTTCTAGCAAAAGTCTATGTGTGACACACTTTCAATATTTGTTTGAAAATGTCCTTATTTCACTTCTACTCTTTTTTTTTTTAAGTTTATTTATTTTGAGAGAGAAAGAGGGGAAGGGAGAGGGAGGGGGGAGGGGCAGAGAGAGAGGGAGAGACAGAGAACCCCAAGCAGACTCTGCACTGTCAGCATGGAGCCCGAAACAGGGCTTGAAACTCACAAACCATGAGATCATTATCTGAGCTGAAATCAAGAGTCCGATGCTTAACCAACTGAGCTACCCAGGTATCTCTATTTCACTTTTACTCTTGACTGATAATTTAGCAGAGATAATTCTTTCTGTAAATACTTTTATACTACCATTCACTGATTTGGATGTCTCTAGTTTTGATGAGAAATGTGCTGCCAGTCAGATTATAATTTATTTGCAGGGAATATGACTTTTCTTTATGGTAATTAAAAAAAATTTTTAATGTTTATTTATTGTTGAGAGAGAGAGTCGGGGGGGGGGTGGTGGTGGTGAGCAGGGGAGGGGCAGAGAGAGAAGGAGACACAGAATTTGAAGCAGGCTCCAGGCTCCAAGCTGTTAGCACAGAGCCTGACATGGGGCTTGAAGTCACAAACTGTGAGATCATGACCTGAGCCGAAGTCAGACTTTTAACAGATTGAACCACCTAGGCACCCCTATGGTAACTTTAAGATTATATTCTTATATTTGGTATGTTCTCCAGTTTTACTAGAATTTTTTGATGGATATGTTTTTACTTATTCTGCTCAGCAGTAAGGACTCATAACTTCATAATTTCAACCATTATATCTTAAAATATTGCCTTCTTCCATCTATATGAATTTTCAGTTTGTAGCCTCCCTATTATATTAATATCATGTCATTTGCAAATAGTGACAGTTTTACCTCTTCCTTTCCAATTTGGATGCCTTTGATTTCTTTTTCTTGCCTAATTGCTCTGGCTAGGACTTCCAATACTATGTTGAATAGAAGTGATGAGAGTGGACATCTTTATTTTTTTTCCTGATTCTAGAGGACAAGCTTTCAGCTTTCTACCACTGAGTATGATGTTAGCTCTCGTCTTGTCATTTATGGCCTTTATTATTTTGAGGTTCATATCCTCTGTACCCACTTTTTTGAGTGCTTATAAATGGATGTTGAACTTTGTCAAATGCTTTTTCTGCATCTATTGAAATAATAGTGTGATTTTTGTCCTTAATTTTGTTAGTGTAGTCTATTGCATTGATTAATCTGCAAATGTTCAATCAGCTTTGTATCCCTGAAGTAAATCCCACTTGGTTGTGCTGTATAATCCTTTTAAAGTAGTGTTGAATTTGGTTTGCTAATATTTTATTGAGAATTTTTAAATCTATATTCATCAAGGATATTGGTCTGTAATTATCTTTTCTCGTGGCATCCTTGTCTGATTTTATTATCAGGGTAATTCTGGCCTTGTAAAATGAGTTTAGAAGTGTTCCCTCCTTTTCTGTTTTTTTGGAAGGGTTTGAGAAGGATTGATATTAATTCTTTTTTTTTAATATATGAAATTTATTGTCAAATTGGTTTCCATACAACACCCAGTGCTCATCCCAAATGATATTAATTCTTCATTGAACGTTGGGTTTAATTCAACAGCAAAGTCCTGGGCTTTTGTTTGTTGAGAGGTCTTTGATTACTGATTCAATCTCCTTACTAGTAATTGGTCTGTTCAGATTTTCTGTTTCTTCATGATTCAGTCTTGGTAGCTTCTATGTTTCTAGAAATTTATCCATTTCTTTTAGGTTGTCAAATTTGTTGGTGTATAATTGTTCATGGGAGCCTCTTTTTTTTTTTTTTTATGAAATTTATTGACAAATTGGTTTCCATACAACACCCAGTGCTCATCCCAAAAGGTGCCCTCCTCAATACCCATCACCCACCCTCTCCTCCCTCCCACCCCCCCATCAACCCTCAGTTTGTTCTCAGGTTTTAAGAGTCTCTTATGCTTTGGCTCTCTCCCACTATAACCTGTTTTTTTTCTTTCCTTCCCCTCCCCCATGGGTTCCTGTTAAGTTTCTCAGGGTCCACATAAGAGTGAAACCATATGGTATCTGTCTTTCTCTGTATGGCTTATTTCACTTAGCATCGCACTCTCCAGTTCCATCCACGTTGCTACAAAAGGCCATATTTCATTTTTTCTCATTGCCACGTAATATTCCATTGTGTATATAAACCACAATTTCTTTATCCATTCATCAGTTGATGGACATTTAGGCTCTTTCCATAATTTGGCTATTGTTGAGAGTGCTGCTATGAACATTGGGGTACAAGTGGCCCTATGCATCAGTACTCCTGTATCCCTTGGATAAATTCCTAGCAGTGCTATTGCTGGGTCATAGGGTAGGTCTATTTTTAATTTTCTGAGGAACCTCCACACTGCTTTCCAGAGCGGCTGCACCAATTTGCATTCCCACCAACAGTGCAAGAGGGTTCCCGTTTCTCCACATCCTCTCCAGCATCTAGAGTCTCCTGATTTGTTCATTTTGGCCACTCTGACTGGCGTGAGGTGATACCTGAGTGTGGTTTTGATTTGTATTTCCCTGATAAGGAGCGACGCTGAACATCTTTTCATGTGCCTGTTGGCCATCCGGATGTCTTCTTTAGAGAAGTGTCTATTCATGTTTTCTGCCCATTTCTTCACTGGGTTATTTGTTTTTCGGGAGTGGAGTTTGGTGAGCTCTTTATAGATTTTGGATACTAGCCCTTTGTCCGATATGTCATTTGCGAATATCTTTTCCCATTCCGTTGGTTGCCTTTTAGTTTTGTTGGTTGTTTCCTTTGCTGTGCAGAAGCTTTTTATCTTCATAAGGTCCCAGTAATTCACTTTTGCTTTTAATTCCCTTGCTTTTGGGGATGTGTTGAGTAAGAGATTGCTACGGCTGAGGTCAGAGAGGTCTTTTCCTGCTTTCTCCTCTAAGGTTTTGATGGTTTCCTGTCTCACATTTAGGTCCTTTATCCATTTTGAGTTTATTTTTGTGAATGGTGTGAGAAAGTGGTCTAGTTTCAACCTTCTGCATGTTGCTGTCCAGTTCTCCCAGCACCATTTGTTAAAGAGGCTGTCTTTTTTCCATTGGATGTTCTTTCCTGCTTTGTCAAAGATGAGTTGGCCATACGTTTGTGGGTCTAGTTCTGGGGTTTCTATTCTATTCCATTGGTCTATGTGTCTGTTTTTGTGCCATCATGGGAGCCTCTTATGATCCTTTGTATTTCTGTGATATTAGTTGTAATATCTCCTCTTTATTTTTCAGATTTTATTTATTTGTGTTCCCTGTCTTTTTTTCTTGGTGAATCTAGTTAAAGGTTTGTCAATTTTGTTTATCTTTTCGAAGAACCAGGTCTTATTTTCATTGGTCTTTTCTAGTGTCTTTTTAGTCTCCATTTATTTATTTCTGTTCTAATCTTTATTTCCTTTTGTTTTTCTTTGCAAACTCTGGGCTTTGTTTTTTTCTTCTTTTAGCTCGTTGAGGTATAAAGTTAGGTTGTTTGAGATTCTTCTTATTTATTGCTGTAGGCATTTAGTGCTACGAACTTCCCTCTTAGAACTGCTTTTGCTGCATTCCATAAGTTTTGGAATGTTGTATTGCCATTTTCATTTGTCTCAAGGTATTTTATTTTTCGTTTGATTTCTTTGATTCATTGGTTGTTCATGTGACCTTCCAATTAGATATATATTGCATCTTATTTTTTTTTTTTATGTATCCTTTTTACTTTCCCATACACCCTGTGCCTTTATCACCTTCCGCCATATTCTGGGTGAATTTTTTGTATGTTTTCCAGTTTGTTTATTCTTTTTTCAGCATCATCTAATCTATTTAATCAATTCATCAACTTTTACATTTTAATGACTATATTTATTGTTTCTAGAAGTTTCATTTTTAAAAACCTACCTCTTTTATTTTACGTATGTATGTATGTGTGTATGTATGTATGTATGTATTATGTATTTAGAGATTGAGAGAGAGAGGGAGCAGCAGAGAGAGGGAGAGACAGAATCTCAAGCAGTCTCTGAGCTGGCAGCACAGAGCCCAATGATGTGGGGCTCAAACTCACTAACTGTGAGATCATGACCTGAGCTGAGCTCAAGTTGGATACTTAATTGGCTGAGCCATCCAGGCACCCAAAAGCCTACCTCTTTAAAAAAAATAAATAAATAAAAGGATTTCTCTTTAAAAAGAAAAAACTACCTAAGTATTTTAAAACATATTTTATATCTACTTCTATCTGTTGTCCCTTGTGAGTGACTTTATTTTCTTGTATACTATATAGTTTTTTACTCTAAGTTTATCTTCAATTGGGATAGCTTTTTGAAAATAATTGATTTATATGCCCTGGGCTTGAGAGTGTTTCTACAGAGTGATATTGTGTTTTCTTTGGCAGACCTTTGGAGTTTCAGTGATCCTCAAGCAGTTTGTACGCTAACTAGTCATAGAGTTTCCACACCACTCTGGAAATGTAAATTTGGACCCCACATCAATCTATGTCACAGACATAGGAATTACATTTATTGGAAATTATTTTTTCTCCTCATCACTCTTAGTTAGCGTAAATGGTGTGCTTCCATGATATTTCTCTTGGCCGAGGATGGGGTAGGGTCTCTTTTTAGTCTACTTATCACGGAATAGGGAGCCGTTGGAGGCCTTAGGTTTCATGCAAGGGGGCAAATGGCAGCCCTCTGCCTTAGGTGTACCTTTATCCTCATGTGCCCTAAAGCCTCTCCTGGCATCTGCCAGTTGCTGTCAATTCATTTCCTTCTTCCAAGCCTGGCTTTGAGATTCCTCTATTTTTGGCACCTGGACATTTCCATGTTTTGTTCCCATTTCTTTGTTTTGAGTTTCATTTTGTGTTAGAGCATTTAAATTGTATTTTATTCTTTTTTTTGTTCATTTACTTAACATAAATTTATTGGGCACTTTCTTTGCGTTTAGGTACTACACACTGGGGATACATAAGTTGTGAGGAGAAGGGTGACATGATCATACCAACATTTTAAATTTTTTTTTTTTTCAACGTTTATTTATTTTTGGGACAGAGAGAGACAGAGCATGAACGGGGGAGGGGCAGAGAGAGAGGGAGACACAGAATCGGAAACAGGCTCCAGGCTCTGAGCCATCAGCCCAGAGCCCGACGCGGGGCTCGAACTCACGGACCGCGAGATCGTGACCTGGCTGAAGTCGGACGCTTAACCGACTGCGCCACCCAGGCGCCCCACCAACATTTTAAAAAGATTAAGTCCAGCTGCTTTGTAGATGATAGACTGTAGGCAAGCAAAACTAAAAGCAAGAAGAAGAGGTATGGGCTATTATTATAAGTCAGGTAAGAGATGACGGTAGCTTGCCAAGGTGGTAGCCAGAAGGAGAGAAGTAGTCAGATTCCGATTTTGGTTTGAAGGAATGGGTGTGGGATGTGAAGAAAGAGAGGAGTCAGAGAACTTCTAAGTTTCTGACTAGAGTCCCAGGAAAAATTGATTGTTAACCAAAGGAAGACTGGAGGAAGAGCAGGTGGGGGGTGGGGGTGGCGGAGCATAGGGAATTCAGTCTCGAATATGTTAAATATCAGGTGCTTATTATACGTCAAAGTAGACATAATGAGCAGGCCACTGAATGTACAAGAGAGGGGAGAAGAGGTGAAACGAGAGCTATGTATTTGGAGAATACTTGTATATAGATCGAATTCAAAGTGCTAAGATGAGAACTGGAATAGTTGGAGGGAAAAAAAAAATCCAAGGACTGACCTAGTGGGAACTCCAGTGTTAAGAGGTGTTTATAGTGGGGTAGGAGGATTTTATCTGTTTTAGTCTAGTATGTCATGAGTCCTCAACACATTGAATTAGCATTTTTTACCCCTAATTATTTTTTGCAAAAATTTTTGATGCTGAAATAAGTGGTATTTTAAATGAAAAACATTTCCAATTGTTGCTAATATGTAGAAATACAGTTGGTTACTAAATATTAAACTTGTATTCTGAGACCTTTCTGAAATTATGTATTCTACTAGTTTTTTTGTAGGTTCCTTAGGATTTTACATGCATAATTATGTTGATGATAAGCAAAGGCAACTTTACTTCCTTTCTAATTTGTATGTGTTTCATTTAATTTCCTTGCCTTATTGCAATGGCTAGGACCTCTGGGGCAGTGTTGAATAGAATTGGTAAGTGGACATCCTTACCTATTCCTGATTTGGGGGGAGGAGATGTTAAGTCTTTCATCATTATGTAAAGTTTTTTATAAATGATCTCTATTAGACTGAGGAAATTTCTTTGCATTTCTAGTTTGCTAAAGTTGTTTTTCATGAATGGGTATTGAATTCTGTCAGATGCTTTTTCTGCATCTAATGAGATGATCATATGTTTATTTCCCTCTTTTATTCTATGAATAAAAGTGAATGTGGTGAGTTACACTGACTAATTTTTGGGAGATAAGCTAACTTGCCTCCTTGAAAAAATCCATTGGTCATGATTATTATTCTATATATATATATTATTGGATTGACTTGCTAAAAATTGTTAAAGATCTCTGCATCTACATTTATGAGAGATACTGCTCAATAATGTTTTTGCCTGATTTTGGTCTAACAGTAACGCTGACCTCATAAAATGAATTTGGAAATTGCCTCTTCTAACTGTTGTCTGAAAGAGTTGGTGTAAGATTTCTTCCTTTAAAAAATCTGGATTTTCAGGGTTTTTTGAGGAACAGTTTTAAAACACAGATTCGAGGGGCTCCTAGGTGGCTCAGTCAGTTAAGTGTCCAACTTTTGATTTCGGCTCAGGTCATGGTCTCACAATTTTCGAGTTTGAGTCCTGTGTCAGTCTTTGCACTGACAGCACAAAGCCTGCTTAGGATTTTCTTTCTCTGTCTCTCCTTGCCACTCTCCCACTTGCTCTCTTTCTCAAAAATAAATAAATAAACACAAAAAAGATACAGATTCAGTTTCTTTAATAGATAAAGGTCTATTCAGATTTTCTGTTTCTTTCTTTGATACTTTTGGTGCTTTATGTGTTTTAAAGAAATTGTTTTTTCACAGTTGTCAAATGTATTGGCATAATCTTATTCATTATATTACTTTATTATCTTTTTAATAACTTTAGGATCTGTAGCCATATCTCCTCTTTTATTCCTGATGTTGGTAATTTGTATTTTCTCTCTTTATTTCTTGATCAGCTTAGCTGGAGGCTTATCACTTTTATTAATCTTTTCAAAAAAAATAGGTTTTTGTTTCATTGATTTTTTTTCCTGTTTGCTATTTCATTGATTTCTGCTCTTATGTTTGTTATTTTCTTCCTTTTACTTATTTTGGATTTAATTTGTTTCTCCATTTCTATTTCTAGCTTCTTATGGTAGAAGCTTAGATAATTTATTTTAAGCCTTTCTTCTTTTCTGATATAAGCATTTTACAGGATAAAATTTCCTTTAAGCACTGCTTTAGCTCCATCTCACAAATTTTGGTATGTTATGTTTCATTGTAATTCAGCTTGAAATATTTTCTAACTTCCCTTGTGATTTCTTGTTTGACTCATAGGTTACTTAAAAATGTGTTTAATTTCTAAATCTTTTGGAATTTTCCATATATCTTTTTTTTTTTTAATTTATGATTTGATTAAGTTGTGGTCAGAGAATATATTCTGTACATTTCCAGTCTTTTTACATTTATTGAGACTTGTTTTATGGCTAGCATATAATCTATCTTGTTAATTTTCCATGGGCATTTGAAAAGAATGCATATTCGGTAGTTGTTTGATGGAGTGTTCTATACATATCAGTTACTTAAAATTGGTTGAGAGTATTCAGATTTCTGTATCCTTATTAATTTTGTCTATTCCATCAGTTTAAGCTTCTAACTGTAATTGGGAATTTGCTTGTTTCAGTCTGTCAGTTTTTGTTCTTTGTTATTTGAAGTTCTGTTATTAGAGGCATACACTTGTTGAAGATTGTTTTGTCTTCTTGATGATTGTACTGTACTGGACTGTAGTATACTATACCACTTCACATGGAAGGCAGGATTTTTAAACCAATACTTCTATTTCTCACCCTCTACCCATTTTGGGGCTATTTTTATTCTTATACATTTTATTTTTATATATTTTATATACTGCACAATATATTGTTGTTATTTTTGCTGTTAACGGTCAAATGGCTTTTAAAGAAATTGAAAAGTCTTTTATGTTCATTCAAATACTTACCATTTCTGATTATCTCCCTTTTGTCTTATAACTTGAAGTTTTCCTCTGCAATCATTTTCTTTCAGCTTGAAGAACCCTTTTTCATATTTCTCTGGCTACCAATTGCCTTAGCTTTTGTTTGAAAAAAATTCTCGTTTTGTCTTTTATTTTTATTTTTATTTTTTTCAACGTTTGTTTATTTTTTTGGGACAGAGAGAGACAGAGCATGAACGGGGGAGGGTCAGAGAGAGAGGGAGACACAGAATCGGAAACAGGCTCCAGGCTCTGAGCCATCAGCCCAGAGCCCGACGCGGGGCTCGAACTCCCGGACCGCGAGATCGTGACCTGGCTGAAGTCGGACGCTTAACTGACTGCGCCACCCAGGCGCCCCTTGTCTTTTATTTTGAAAGATTTGTTTTGTTTTGTTTTTTTGAGAGAGTGCATGAACGTACATGGGTGCATGAGTGGGGGAGGGGGAGAGAGAGAGAGAGAGAGAGAGAGAGAGAGAGAGAGAGAGAGAGAGAGAGAGAGAGAATCCCTAGCAGGCTCTGCACTGTCAGCACAGAGTCCAGAGTGGGGCTCAAACCCACAAACCGTGAGATCATGACCTGAGCTGAAACCAAGAGTCAGACACTTAACCGACTTGAGCCACTCAGGCACTCCAAGATTTTTTTTGATATTTCTAATGATATTTTCTAGGTTGAATTTTTTAAAGCACTTTAAAGATGTGATTTATTGTCTCTGTGCTTAGCAGTGTTTCTGAAGGCAAATAGGTGATAATTCTTTTCTCTCTTTCTCTATCATCTTGATTCTTTTTCTCTGAAGGCTCTTAGGATTTTCTCTTGTTGGTTTTCAGCAACTTGGTTATAAGGATCTTTGCATTGTTTTCGTTGTGTTTTTCCTACAAAGGGTCTGTTGAGCCTGTATCTGTGGGTTTTGGGTTTCAGAAGATCTAGAAAACTTTCCACTATTACTTCGTATTTTTTCTGCCATATTCTCCTTTTAAACCACAAATATGTCAAAACATGTTATAATAATGTCAGAGCCTGTGTTAATTTTTCTTTTTCTTTTTTGTCTTTCTTGATTTATCTGTGCTTCAGTTTGGATAGTTTCTGCAGCTTTGTCTTTAGGTTTACTGATCATCTCTCCTGCAGTATCTGGTCTGTTCCTGAACCTACCCAGTAAACTTCCCCTGTCAGATACTGTATTTTTCATCTACAGATGTTCCATTTGATTTTTTTAGTTTTAATTTTTTAAATTTTTAATGTTTATTTTTGAGAGAGAGAGAGAGAGAGAGAGAGAGAGAGAGAGAGACAGATCGTGAGTGGGGGAGGGGCAGAGAGAGACAGATGGAGACACAGAATCCGAAGCAGGCTCTAGGCTCTGAGCTGTCAGCACAGAGCCCAACATAGGGCTCAAACTCATAAACCGCAAGATCATGACCTAAGCCTTTTTGTATGGATTTTGTTTGTATATTCATAGATATTCATAGATGTATGCCTTATAAATGATGTACAACATATGCATTGTGTGTATGCAGATGTGTTTAAATTTATATGTTTGAACATACACGCACACAGAGCCTATGGGTGGGAGTTAGAAACTCTCAAGAAACTTAAATGCCACTGCAATTGAATTGTGTCTCCCCAAAAGATATGTTGCTACCTGCTACCTGTGAATGTGACCGTATTTGAAAAATAAGGTCTTTGAAGATATAATCAAGTTAAGATGAGGGCATACTGCATTAGGGTGGGCCCTGATCCAATGACTGGTGTCCATATGAGAGGGAAATTTGGACACAGAGACAGAAACAGAGGGAGGATGGCCATATGAGGATGGGAACAGGGTCTGGAGTCATGCTGCCACCAGCCAAGGACCACTGAAGATTAGCAGCCACCACCAGAAGCTAGATGAGGCAAAGAAGGACTCTTCTCTACAGACATCAGGGCAAATATGGCCTGCTGACATCTTGAATTTGAACTTCTAGTCCCAGAACTATAAGAGTATAAACTTCTGTTGGTTTAAGCTACCCAGTTTGTAGCACTTTGTTATAGCAGCCCTAGATATTAATATAGCCAACTTACGTAAGTTCTTGGCAGCTATGCCAAAGACATTCAAAGGGAGGTAGTGAGTAGGCAAGGGGATACAGACCCATGAAATTTAGGGGACAGGTCGGGATACGTGATATACATTGGCAACATCATATTCCCCCCCCCTTTTTTTTTATTAGATTGTGTTTCTTATTTATTTGTAGGAACTCTTCATAAATTCTGGATAGCTCAGTTCATATTGTGTCCAAACCTGGGTGACCGGTTTGTACAAAAGCACTCTTCCCTAGCAATCAGTATAGCAGAGAGTTAAGAACATGGCTTCTGAAGTCAGAATCCCTGGGTGTTAATGCCGCTTCCCATTTTCTAGCTGTGTGATTGTGGAAAAAATATTAAACCTGTATATGTGTCATTTTCCTCCTCTGTAGATTAGGGGTATATCTACCTTATGGATGTGGGGATGATTAAATGGGATAATTCTGGTAAAGCACTTGTTTGTTTCTGTTATATATTAAGAATTCAATATATATTAGCTATAATTAATATTTTTGTAATTTCTCTTGCAAATTTACATAAAAGTTTGGTAGATATTATTTTTATTAATTTCAATAAGCATTTGGTTAAATATTTATTAAAAAGCTCAAAATATAAAATGAATAGAACACAGGAATGATTTGTTCACAAAATAGTTGCTTCAAAATGGTGAAATTTAGGGGAGCCTGGATGACTCAGGCAGTTATGTGTCTGACTTTGGCTCAGGTCATGATCTCACGGTTTGTGGATTCGTGCCCCGCATTGGGCTCTGTGCTGACAGCTCAGAGCCTGGAGCCTCCTTCAGATTCTGTGTCTCCCTCTCTCTCTTTCTACCTGTCCTGTCCCCTGCTAGTGCTCTGTCTCTCTCTGTCTCTCAAAAATAAATAGACACTAAAACAATTTTTAAAAAGGTGAAATTTAGGTAAATATTTTTTTTCTAATAAGTATTATAATATCTACAAATTCTAAGTCTCAGATCTGACAAATTAAAAATCATAGCTATTTGAGATTATAGGTGTGTCCAGACTGAGATGTACACATTCTAACCTGTATTTATGTGTGAGAAAACTTCAACATTATTTTCCTTAACATCATTTAAGATAATCTCCTTCAGAGTTTTTTAAACTCTGTAATACATAGTATTACTTATGTTTAATTACTCTTTTGAATTTTTCTGCTGAGATTGCACATGTAATTCTTCTATGTGCAACCATCAAAACCACCTTCCCAAATTATTTTAAGTGCTATTAGGCAGGATAAGATGATCAATGTACAGACAGTTATTGCCAGCTTTTTTGTTAGTGTTGCTGTTTGTTGTGCATAAAAATTGTCTCACGTGTTAAAAGTCTTCTATAATATATGGTGTATATTATACTCTGATTTTTATTTTTCCTATAAAAATTAATAGAAATTTTCCTGTAGAAAAAAATCTTTGGTTTATTTCCCAGAAACCACTTCCCTGCAGAAAGTCTTAAAATACTTTTTTTTTTTTTTTTCAAAGAGAGTTGAATATAGTTCCTGGATAAAAAATTCTCTGGTATGAATTGGCTAAGAGAGCTTGTAATAACATTACTTGGTATTTTTCAGGCACAGTGGGAAAGGTATCTACAGTATATTGCGGTAAAGTCCTGTGGGATTTTGTGTTCAGATTTTGCAAGCCAGAAACAAGTCCCTGAAGGTAGTGGTTCTTATGCTTAAGAAAGGCTTTTTTTTTTCCTTTTTGTGTTCCATTAGTAAATATGGAATGACCTCAACACCAGAGGGCAGTATTTTATAGTAGTTGCCAAAATGTCCTCCTGTAAATCTGATGGATTAAAAAAGATGTCTTATGTATGTTTAGTGTTTTCCCCTGTGTTGCATATAATGCACCTGGTCCTGGAAGTCATAATGAATCTAGACTTTCATAAACCACAGGCTTTTTTAAAAGAGCCATTTTGTTTTGTAGAGTTAAACCTCCTGGAGTTAATTTTCACGTTAAGTGGAGCTGTTTCTAGGGGTGCTGTGTGTCTGGCTGGCAGGGATGAGTGGCTTTAGCATAGCATCACCTGCCCCTAGCCCAGGCCTAGAGGAGGGCCCTGACCTGTTACTAAGCACAAGTCACATGCGTGTGTAGCCAGCAGACTGGGTTTGGCTTCAGAGATGATCGAATTTTGTGAATTTTGTTCCAGAAGAGTATCCTGGTCTTACTGAAAAGAGAATGTGCTTTTTATCCAGAAGCTTTTATAAAATGTTTTATTTAATGTGCATTTACATGCACTTTTATGCTTTTCGCAGGAGTGAGGACAGTAGTGGGGACATTTCATTCTGTATTTGGTTCCCTGTCTCTTGTTTGCTAGCTTCCATTCAATATAACTATATATTGAACCTTTCAGAAAAGCATATTTATATTGACTAGGTAATTCCTATTGAAATCCCCTTAAAAAAAGGTTTTCCCTGTTTGCTACACATCTGTTACATATTCATTATAGAAAATGAATATGGCAAAAGAAGAAAGTAAAAAAAATACTTGTCGATACTTCATACATTTTTTTATATATATTCTGCTTTTTTCAATTTTTTTTCTTTTTTATGTATTTATTTTTTTTAAGTTTATTTATTTTTGAGAGAGAGAGAGAGAAAGAGAACAAGCGGGGTAGGGGCAGAGAGACAGGGGTACAGAGGACCCAAGGAGGACTCCGTGCTGATAGCAGAGAGCCTGACACATGGCTCGAACTCACGAACTCACAAACTCACAAACCATGACATCATGACCCAAGCCGAAGTCGGATGCTTAACCGACTGAGCCACCCGGATGCCCCTAATTTTTTTCTTTTTAAAAAAAATATAGTAGAAACATACTGTATGTGCTATTTTATAATTTGTGTTTTCCACATAGCAATGTAATGAGCATCTTGTCACGCTGTAAAACATCACTTTTAAGGATTATTTGGTATTTTATAGGTATGAATATATATGGCTCATTTAATTAGTTTACCCTTCTATCAGCAGTACATGAGAGAGTCTGGGTTATCCATGCTCTTGCCTACTGTGGTTATTATTATTATTATTTATTATTATTATTCAAAAAACCCCTTATTATCAACCTGCGGTATTCACCCAGCAGATGTATATTGATTCCTGACTGCATCCCAGGTATTATTCTCAGTGCTTGGGATGATTAATGAAAAAGAACAATCCTTGATCTCAAGAAACTTACATCCTACTGGCAGAGACAAACATAAGTAATACATGTAATAAATGAGTAAATCATTTAGTATTTTACAAAGCAATAAATGCTATACCAAAAAACAAAAACAAAACAAAAAAACCCAGAGCAGGTTAAGGGGACAGGAGTGAAGAGGGCTTATAGTTCATTTACAGTAGTCAAGGTACACTTAATTGAAAACGTGACATTGTAAGACTTGATGGAAATGACACATATTTTAATTTGTACTTTTATTGTTACTAAGGCTAGACACTCTTTCATATGTTTATTCTTATGTGCATTGTCTGTTTAGATCCTATGCCCATTTTTTTTTTCTGATTGGGATGTTAGTTTTTTGTTTTGATTTTTAATTAATTTTTAAAGTTTATTTATTTATTTATTTTGAGAGAGAGAGAGAGAGAGAGAGAGAGAGAGAGAGAGAGAGAATGAATGAATCCCAAGCAGGGTCCGTGCCGTCAGTGCAGTGCCCGATGTGGGGCCTGATCTCACAAACTGAGATCACGACCTGAGCCGAAACCAAGAGTCGGATGCTTAACTGACTGAGCCGCCCAAGTGCCCCTTTGGTTTTGATTTTTTTTAAAAACTTTTCACTTGGAAATCATTTCACACTTACAGAAAAGTTGCAAGTCTAGATCCAGTTTTGAGTACCTGTATACACTCTACCCAGCTTCCCATATTACTATCGTCCTGCCTATTTTTATTATCAATTCTGTATATTCTGTTTTTTCCACCTGAACCATTCGAGAGTAAAGTTGCATACATCATGACCCTTTACCTCTAAATACTTTTGTGTATTTTACCTAAGAATAAGAATGTTCTTGTACACAGTGCAATTATCAACTGCAGTAAATTTGCATAATACTTTGCTCTAATCCACTGTTGGTGTTGTGATTTTGCCAATTGACCCAATAATATCCTTTCTAACATCGTTTTTCCTCCATCCCAAGATCCCGTCTAGATCAGATACTGCATTTAGTTGTCCTGTCTCTTTAGGCTCCTTTAATCTGGAACATTTCCACAGCTTTTGTCTTTTATGACTTTGACATTTTAAAAGAATTATTGTTTTCGTCTGTTCAGGCTTCTATAACAAAATAACACAGACCAGTGGCTTATAAACAACAGAAACTTACTTCTCACCGTCCTGGAGGCTGGCAGTCCAGGATCAGGGTGCCAGAATGGTGGGGTTCTGGTGAAGGCCCTCTTACGTGTTGCAGACTGCATACTTCCTCACTATGTCCTCCTGTGTGGAAGGGAGCTCTGTCAGCCCTCTTTTATAAGGGCACTAGCCCCACTCATGAGGACTCTGCCCTCATGACCTAATTACCTCCCAAAGACCCTACCTCCTAACACCATCACCTTGGGGGGTAACTTCCTAACATAGGAATTTTTGAGGGGGACACAAACATTGAGATCATAGCAAATATCATTTTTAAAATTAGAATGTTCCTCATTTTGGGTATCTCTGATGTTTCTTCGTGACTGGAATAGAAAATGAATCCTTGGCTGGAATACCATTTACATAGAATGTGTCCTGAGCATATCCATCTGGAGGCATTCAATATATATCTGCCCCAAAATAGAGATGTGAATTTTGGTCATTTAATCAACCCGTTGTCTTATTTCTCTACTAGATAGTAACTATTTTTCCCTTTAAAACTAACAAGCCATCTATGAAGAGACCTTTTAAGATGATGCAAGTGTCCTGCTCCTTATCAAAATGTCCCCCTAGGTTTATCATCCATTGATGATACTTGCGTACCCAATCTCTACTATGGTTGCAACATGATTTTCCAACTGTAGCGTTCCCACCATGTTTTCTAGTTGGTACAGCCACCTACCATAAGCAAGGATCCTCCTTCTTCCCTGTCTATCTCTGTATCCCTCATCCAAATATCTATCTATCTATCATCTATCTATCTATCTATCATCTATCTATCTATGTATCTATCTATGTATCTATCTATCTATCATCTATCAATCTATCGATGTGTCTAACCATCTACCCACCGTTTATCATCCACGCATACTCATGGATTTCTATTTTTCAATAGTTTATAATTCACTTGCTTTTATTATTTCAGTGCTCAGATTGTTCTGGATTTGGACTATGGTAGCTCCTGTGTCTTTCTGAGCTTCTCTCATTTTGGAGAAACATTTCCTTACTTTCTAATCTAACACGGTATTTCAGGCTCATCGTATATCTTCCCAATCGTAGAATTCATTCCTTTCTCCAAGGATTCATGATTCTTTTTAATATGACATGGTGTTAGTGACCGAAATATGGACACCGTGTACATGCATTGCTACTGGAGATTTTGCTTTCAGGCCCTTTTGTGGACCTTGCTGGAAGTATGTGGATGTGTTACACATATACATGCATATATATAGTTTATACTGATGTTTAAGAGTTCTTTAAAAATTTTTTTAAAAAACATTTATTCATTTTTTGAGAGACAGAGAGAGTCAGAGTGTGAGTTGGGGAGGGGCAGAGAAAGAGGGAGACACAGAATCTGAAGCAGGCTCCAGGCTCTGAGCTGTCAGTACAGAGCCCAATGCAGGGCTCGAACTCACAGATGGACCACAAGATCATTACCTAAGCTGAAGTCTGATGCTCAACTGACTGAGCCACCTGGACACCCCTAAGAGTTCTTTATGTATATTAGGGAATATGTTAGAATTTCATATATATTAAAAGTAGCTTCCTGGTTTATAATTTGCACTATATATAATTTTTCTTATTGTTTTAAGATGTTTTGAAGTTTTGCTATAATTTTTTTTTAAATTCATAGTTTTATTAATCTAAGATTCTACAAATATTCACATATTTTGGTCATTTCATTAAAAAAATTTAAACCTCTGGGGCGCCTGGGTGGCGCAGTCGGTTGAGCGTCCGACTTCAGCCAGGTCACGATCTCGCGGTCCGTGAGTTTGAGCCCCGCGTCGGGCTCTGGGCTGATGGCTCAGAGCCTGGAGCCTGTTTCCGATTCTGTGTCTCCCTCTCTCTCTGCCCCTTGCCCGTTCATGCTCTGTCTCTCTCTGTCCCAAAAATGAATAAACGTTGAAAAAAAAATTAAAAAAAAAATTTAAACCTCTGATTCACCTGTGATTCATTCTTACATATAACATAACAAATGTTATCTTTCCCTGAATATTTAGCAGGCTGTGTTAATAGTACTTATTAAGTATTTTATGCTATTAATGCTTATTGGCAAAGTCACTTTTATCATATTTGTCATATCACATATCATATTTGGTAATGTCACATTTATCATATGGTTTGTTTTTAGATTAAAAAAATTTTTTTAATGTTTATTTTTGAGGGAGAGACAGAGAGACAGAGTGCAAGCAGGGGAGGGGCAGAGAGAGTGGGAGACATAGAATCCGAAGCAGGCTCCAGGCTCTGAGCTGTCAGCCCAGAGCCCGATGTGGGGCTTGAACTCACCAACTGCAAGATCATGACCTAAGCAGAAGTCAGATGCTTAACCGGCTAAGCCACCCAGGCAGCCCTGCTTTTAAGCTTTTTTTTAAAGTTTATTTATTTTGAGAGAGAGTGTGTGCACAAGTGCATGTGAATGAGGGAGGGGCAGAGAGAGAGGGAGAGAGAGAGAATCTCAAGCTGTCAGCACAGAGCCTGAAGCTCGGCTTGATCTCATGAACCATGAGATCATGACCTGAGCTGAAACCAAGAATGGGATGGATGCTCAACCCACTGAACCAGGCAGGCGACCCTGATCTGTTTGTTTTGTCTCATGCCATGACTGCACTGTGTTAAATTTTCTAGCTTTACAGCTTTTTGTTGTCTGCAAAGCAAAATTCACATTCACTCATTGTTGTCATTGAGCCATTCCTCATGTTTGTCGAGTACTTCCTATGTGCCAGCCTTTGTTCTAAGCACCAACAATAGGATGTTGAGCAATGCATTTGCTCTCTCACCTGTCTTAGAGAAGCATGCAGGCAGACAGGGGTCATTACCACTCTGCCCGATCAGTGGTACAAAGAGGAGGCAGAGGTACACTTCTGCCTTGTGGTTGACCCTGGTGCTTCCCCTGAGTACTTGAGTGGCCCTGCAAGGTGTACCTCTCAGCCCCCGGAACTGTATCACAATTGTAAAACTCTTTCCAGTTTCTCTCTTGATCTGCACCTGACCCCACCATACCTCACCCAGAGCAATATGGTTAAAAGAGCTACTCAACTCTGTCAGTGTAGTGCCAAAACAGCCAGTGTGAATGAGTGGGTACGACTGTGTTCCAATAAAACTTTATTTATAAAAAATAGGTGGTGGGCCACGTTTGGCTGTTGGGCTGACCTCTTCTTTAGAACATCCTCACAGGTGTCGATTTTTCTGATCAGTTGAATATATTTCAGTTAAAGAGTAAATCTTTCCAAGCTGTCAGTTAGTTGACTTTGAAAGGTCTTGCAAAAGCTTGAAAGGAACTTTGTATTCTGTGAACTGCTGTGTTGTAGCTCTGATCCCTGCATGTGTTGTAGTCCATTATTATAGTATTATGCTTAATATGATTTTCGAAGGACAGTAATAAAAGGGTGCCTGGGTGGCTAGGTCGGTTAAGCCTCCAGCTCTTGATCTCAGCTCGGGTCTTGATCTCAGGGTTGTAAGTTCAGGCCCTACATTGGGACCTTAAAAAAAAAAAAGACAGTAATAAAAATGTAACTGCTACAGTGAAAGCTAGCTGCTGTGCCCAATGCTTTATATTCATTACCACTATTCATTCTCTTAAGGACAACACGGTTTCCTCATTTTACAGATGATAAAACTGAGGCTTAGAGAAACCCAAGGAAATATCTCCACCAAGTGGTGGAGACTGCAGTCAATTCAGGTAGTCTGACTTAAAAAAAATCATGTTTTTAACCCCGGTATGCAATTACATTTCTGAGATTCCCTTATCTCTTTTAAAGCAGGTGAAAGCCATTAAAAAATGTCTAATGGCTTCAATAATGATTATTTAATATATTATTTCTTTGATTAAATAACTTTTAATTTTAGGTATCCCCAAAAGGATAGACATACTTTTTTCATAATTGGATGTTGTACAAAGTGACAGGATTGATCCTTGTATTCGTTCTAGTTCATAATAGAATATATTAGTTTAGTTGGAATTGTTAATTTTCCCTTGGGGAGGATCAAGTGCCCAAGGCGCTGATTGATAAATCAATAAATCTTTAGTGAGTCTGGTAAATCAACTGTCACACATATGTCAACCTTTTCTCCGGAGTATAGATTTTACCCAGGGACAAGTGTGTTTATTCCTTTCCATTGTTTTCTCCCTCAAAATTGTATCACACGCAGGTATTTAAACAAATCCCTAAGACTGCAAGCCTTTCCCCTTCTTTTTCCTTAAAAAAAAAAAAAGCAATAGGGATCCTGCTTTTTTCAGCTATTTTAGGGAAAGAACTCAGTTGTTTGCATATTTGCATCGCAACCTCTAACCTCTCCTGAGGACACATGGCTGTCTGACTATTAAGCCCACAGGCACAGCGCTGGGACTGTGGATTAAGCCTCTGAATGCTGACTAGTTTTCTGCAGCATTCCCAGCATGTGTGAAGAATGTGTTTGTAGCTGGGAGGCAAACAGAACATCCAAAGCCGGAGCAAGAATTTTGAAAAATAGTTGTCTTTTGTATAAATTTATTTTGCTGTTAGTGTTTTATTTTTTGCCCGTTTCATTATTCCTTATTTCTAGTTTCTTTTAAAATAGCTGAGTTTTGTTTGATATTCTCCTGACCAAAGTTTTGGTCACTTGTTGTTGGATGAATGCTACAGTCTTGATTTTTAAATGTTCTTTGTTTCTTTGTCATTTAAATACCAAGCCATTGATGGGTGGCTCAGATATTTCCCCCTCACCCCCACTCCCCGTGGTGGAGAAAGCCTGGTGCTTTCCACACAACATGTCTGCGTGGCCTTCCCTCTATACAAATAAGGGCCCTGTTGGAAACACAGGAGGTACTGGAGAGCAGCACCTCAGGTCTGTAGCACATATAAGAACAGCATGGCTTTGGGCTGTGGATTTATTCCTCTAACAGTTTAAGTTATTATTGTGCTTATGTTTAGGTTAAAAAAACCCCACAACCAAATGTGGTCTCTTAGCTGGCTCTTTATTCTTTTAGCGAAGAAGCATATTTTGAAGAGGGTGAATTATATTTGGCTAGAAAAAAAACCAAACTAATTTGATGATTTGGCACGTTGTCATTAAAGGTCACTGGTAGTAATTTATGGAGAACCTCCTTTTTTGCCACTGGAGGTGGGGAAGGTGAGGCAGGGTCCAAAGTGAAGCCAAATCCAGCTTCTGCCCACAGGAGCCCGAGATACAAGATGGAATAAAGAGAATGCCCGAGAATTTACCCATCAGTGAAAGAACCCTGTTTGAAGGGTTATGGACAAGGTAGCACTGGAGATGAACCTTGAGGGACTGATGGCATTTCAACAATGAGCTACAGTTATCCTAGTTGTAAAATCACAGGGGAAGGGGGGAGAGAGAGAGAGAGAGAGAGAGAGAGAGAGAGAGAGAGAGCACGCTCTTGAGCACATGAGAGGAAAGGAGAGGGAGGAAGAGGGAGAAAGACACAGACATTGTCTGTGTGTCTGTCTGTCTCTGTGGGGAATAATTAGCTATTCATTTGAGCTGGCCCAGGTGTAGGGGAGCAATGGGAGATGATTTGCTAAAAATAATTTAAATTTAAGTCTCATAATTTGTTAAGTCTTTAGGAGAAGAGCAATGTATATTTTCCTTTCATATGCAGCAAAATTAGATTCTTGTCTGTAGGGATGATGGTTAAATTTATTATAAAGTTAATGCCAAACCCATTGTTAGCTATTTTGTAAATCGTAATGTGACTGACACATAATGAGCTCTATGTTGTAATTCTTAAAAATAGTTACAATAATGCTGCCCTCTAGGTCAGTGTCGTGGTGCAGTGAAATTCCAGCACATAGCCTGTGCTTTATAAATCTCTTTATTATTTGCTGGTACATTTAACCTGGGAATTGAGCCCTAGTCTAGGCCAAACGTCAGGATTGGCAGCAAGGAGTTTTAACTATATCATGGTTTTGAGAGGCAGCTTTGATATTCTGTTGGAATGAGCTAAAACACATTTCACCTATAGAGCAAGAAATGGGTCCGATGAAATTGCCTTTCTACTAGAAGTATTCCGCTAATTGGGACTTTTTTGTTGTATCACGTTGTTAGAAAACACAACAAATCACATTGCATATTCTTTTTATCTTTTGTATGTTTTTGGGTGAGAAACTAGCATTACTTTGAACACATGCTTTGTAAACATTCTACTGTGCTGATAGGTGGGGCCAGGGAAATAAATTGAATGGGAGAGAGGTTTAAAAAACAAATGGGTTAAGATACGCTGCTTGTGGGGCATCTGGGTGGCTTAGTTGGTTAAGCATCTGGCTCTTGGTTTTGGCTCAGGTCATGATCTCTCGTTTCGTGGATTTAAGCCCCTCATTGGTCTCTGCACTGGCAGTGTGGAGCCTGCTCAGGATTCTGTTTCTCTGTCTCTCTCTGCCCCTTCCCTGCTCGCTCTGTCTCTCTCCAAATGAATAAACTAAAAAAAAAAAAATATGCTGTTTGTAAATGAAATAGATTAGTATTTGAAGATAGTGCATTATTGGCTTGTAATTGACCAATATTATCTAGTAGTGTTCCTGAGGAATTATTAGTAACAGAATTGTGGCACACCTCTAGAATCCATCATGGTGGTTTAGTATACAAGTGAATCACTTGGGAAGTTTAAAGAGAAGCTTCCCGGCTCTGAACTAGACATTTTGCTTCCATAATCCTGGAATGGGACCCATAAATGTGCGTTTCTAACCACTGTCCCAGTTGATTGAGAAATTCTTGCTGGAATATAGGTGCTTTAATAAAGCCCCGTGCGTAGTATGGAATACCTGCTCAATGAACATGTGTAGGGTTTGGGTTAACAATGGTGGTAAGCTGTATCAGGTGATGGTATAACCTGTCTCAATGCAAGAAGCCAACATTATTGATGTCAATACTTTTGGGTTTTCTAAGTGTAGATCATTTATAGTTAATGACAGTTTCCTTACTCCCCCCTTCCCCCCACCTTTACATGCTTTTCTCTGCTGGCTAGAGTATAGCAATGAGCAGAAGCAGTAATGGGGGGCACCAGTGAATTATTTTTCTTTTCTTTCAGTTTTATTGAGATGTAATTGACATACATCACTGTGCAAGTTTAAGGCGTACAGCATAGAGGTTTGACTTATGTATTTTTTGAAATGATTATCACAATAAGTGTAGGTAGCATACATCATCACATATGGGTACAATAAAAAGCAAAAAAAGAAAAAAAGGCTTATTTTCCCCTTGTGACGAGGACTCTTAGGATTTACTCTCTTAACAACTTTAATATAGTAGTGTTAGCTGTAGTTATCATATGCTGTACCTCCCCAGGACTTACTTATCTTGTAACTAGAAGTTTGTACCTTTTGATCATTTTCCTCCAATTCTTCCCTTCCCCTGCTCTCATCTCTGGTAGCCACAAGTCTGATTATCTGATTTCATTTTCTATGAGGGTTTTTTTTGTTGTTGTTTTTTTTTAAGATTCCACATACAAATGAGATAACATGTATCTGTCTTTCTTTGTCTGGCTTATTTCACTCAGCATAACGCCCTCAAGTTCCCATCCATGTTGTCACAAATGGCAAGATCTCATTGTTTTTAATGGCCGAGTGTGTATCTATTTTCATTGTGTATATACACCACAACCTTATCCATTCATCCATTGATGGGCACTGAGGTTGTTTCCATGTCTTGGCTATCGTAAATAATGCTGCTGTGAACATGGGGATACAAGCCTCTTTTTGAGTTAGTGTTTTCATTTCCTTTGGATATATATATTCCTGGAAATGGAAAGAAATGCTGGATTATATATATATATATATATATATATATATATATATATATATATATATGTATGTGTGTGTATATATGTATATAATTTATTTTATTTAAGTTTTTATGTATGTATATATGTATATAATGTATTTTATTTAAGTTTTTAAAAATCTTTATTCATTTTTAAGAGAGAGACAGAGCACAAGCAGGGAAGGGATAGAGAATGAGGGAAACACAGACTCTGAAGCATGCTCCGTGCTCTGAGCTGTCAGCACAGAGCCTGACACGGGGCTCGGATTCATGAACCCCAAGATCATGACCTGAGCCAAAGTCAGATATTTAACTGACTGAGCCACCAAGACACTCCTAATTTTTTTTTTTTTATTTTAGAGAGAGAGAGAGAGAGAGAGAGAGAGAGAGAGCGAGCGCGAGCAGGGTAGAGGGGCAGAGAGAGAATTTTTAAAATATTTATTTATTTATTTATTTTGAGAGAGAGAGAGAGAGAGAGAGAGAGAGAGAGAGAGAGAGAGAGAGAGAGAGGAAAGGGCAGACAGGGAGAGAGAGAGAATCCCAGACAGGCTCCACACTGTCCGACACGGGAGTTGATCCCATGAAACCTGGAGACCATGACCTGAGCTGAAATCAAGAGTCCGTCGCTCAACTGACTGAGCTACCCAGGTGCTCTGGTAGTTCTATTTTTAATTTTGAAGATCCTCCATACTGTTTTCTACAGTGGCTGCACCAATTTACATTCCCACCAAGAGTGTATTAGGGTTCCTTTTCTCCACATCATGGCCAGGATTTGTTTTCTCTTATCTTCTTGATGATAGCCAATCTGACAGGTGTGAGGTGATATTTCCCTGTGGTTTTGATTTGCATTTGCCTGATAATTAGTGATGTTGAGCATCTTTTCATGTACTCATTGGCCTTTCATATAAGTGACTTATTCTTGATCGTAAAAACAAAACTTGTCATTTTATCACTGCACATGATGTTACCAATAGCTTCTTCATAATAATCTCTATCAGATGAAGGGACAAACATCACACTTAATGAGTGGACATGGAAGCTTTCTCTGAGGTGTCCTCTTATAATAACACTTTTTCCTTTAAGTTATATTTTGTCTGGTAATAGAATAACTACTCCAGCTTTCTTTCAGCTATTATTTATATACTAGGTAAATTTTCCATTCTTTTGCTTTCAGCATTTTTATATCCTTATGTTTTAGATGTGTCTGTTATGATCGATGTATGATTAGATTTATCTGATCTTTGCTGTCTTTTAGTTCATTTACTTTATTTATTTATTTATTTATTATTAAAGTTTATTTTTGAGAGAGACAGAGCGTGAGTGGGGGAGGGGCAGAGAGAGAGGAAGACACAGAATCCGAAGCAGGCTCCAGGCTCTGAGCTGTCAGCACAGAGCCCGATATGGAGCTCGAACTCATAAACAGTGAGATTATGACCTGAGCCAAAGTCAGACGCTTAACCGATTGAGCCACCCAGGTGCCCCTTAGTAAATTTACTTTAAAGTGAATCCTGGGGCACCTCGGTGGCTCAGTTGGTTGGGCGACCGACTTCGGCTGGGGTCATGATCTGCAGTCTGTGGGGTCAAGCCCCGCGTTGGGCTCAGTGCTGACAGCTCGGAACCTAGAGCCTGCTTTGGATTCTGTGTCTCCCTCTCTCTCTGCCCCTCCCCTGCTCATGCTCTGTCTCTGTCTCAAAAATAAATAAAAAAATAAAAACATTAACAATAAATAAAGTGAATACTGATATTTTGGCATTCAAATCTGGGCTTTCTGTTTCTGTCACCTGTTCTCTCTATTCTTACTTTCTTCTGACTTCTTTTGGACTGATTTTTTTAACAAAGTGATTTCCTCACCTTCTCTGCTATCCTCAGATTGGAAATTGTATATTATTTCTACAGCAGTTACCCTAAAAATTCAAAATTAGTCTACAAATTGTCTAAGTATAATGTTAATCACAGACTTTACTGTTCACCTGAACAATACAGCTATTTTCAAGCACAGTAATTCCATTTATCTTCCATTCTGTCTTTATGCTATTATTATTTATTTCAATCCCACAAGGCATTTTTACAAATACTTTTTAAAGTTGGTGTTCATTTACCCTTACCCACATATTCATCACTTTATTTTTCATCCCTTCTTGCATCTCTGACATTCCATATGAGATCATTTCTCCTCCGCCTAAAATTTATATTTAAAAATGGCCTTTGGTTTAAGTCTGCCAATCATGAATCCTCCTTATTTTTGTTTGCCTAAAATGTCTTTATTTCAACTTTATGCTTTATTTTGACTTTTTGTCTTGGCATAAATTCAGACTTGCATAAAAATTTTAAGAATAGTGCAAAGAATTCCCAATACCCTTTACCCAGATTCCCCAAATGTAATATTAATAACTTTGTTTTATCCTTCTCTCTGTCTGGATGTGTGTGTGTGTGTGTGTGTGTGTGTGTGTGTGTGTTTCCCTTACTGTAATTTTCCTCCTTTAAATTAATAAATATCTCCTGGAGAGTACATTGAATCTATATAAATATCCTGTTACTCAAACTTCTACTTATTAGTTTTAGCCCATTAATCATTCTTGCTTGAATCAATTAATATTAATTATGACTCTCACATGGTGATTTTTTAATTCCACTATTGTTTCTATATTTGTTAGCTCTAGTGCTCTCTATCTATCATCTGTCAATCTTCATAGAATTTTTGATAGGTTATAATTCTTTATTATAAATGTTATTTATTTTGATGCTCAGATTGTCTCAGATTTGTCCACTGGGAACCCCTTTCCCCCCAGTAGAAAAAGAAAACTAGCTCCTGTGTCCTTTTGACATATTCCTATTATTCTTTGAGGACTTTCTGTCTTTTTAAAAATTGTGGTAAAAGAAACACACACACACACACACACACACACACACACACACACAAAGATAAAATTTACTTGTTTAACCATTTAAGTGTACATTTCATTGGCATTAATTGCATTCACAGTGCTGTGCAAACATCATTACTGTCTATTTCCAAAACTTTTTCATCACCCTAAACAGAATCTCTGTACCCATTCCCGTCTCTTGCAGCCCCTGTTAGCCTCCCATCTACTTTCTGTACCTACAATTTGCCTACTCTAGATATTTCATATACGTGGAATCATATTATATTTGTTCCTTTGTGTCTGCCTTGTTTCAATCAGCATGTTTTCAAGGTTCATCCATGTTGTAGCATATATCAGACTTAATTCATTGTTATAGTGAATAATATTCCATCAGATCTATATGCCACATTTGTATTTGCCACCATTCATCTGCTGGTGGACAACTGGATTGTTTCTACTTTTTGGCCCTTTCTACCTTATGTTTCTAAGAGTTCTGTAGTTGTCTTTGGTTTAGGTCTTTGATCCATTTTGAGTTCATTTTTGTATATGGTATAAGGTAAGTTTCAACTTTATTCTGTTGCAGGTGGCTATCCAGTTTGAACAGTGCCATTTTTTTGAAAAGACTGTCCTTTTCCCCAAACTTGTCTTTACAACTTTTCAAAAATCAGACCATATATGTGAAGGTTTATTTCTGGGCTCTCTATTCCACTTGTCCATATATCTGTCTTTATGCCAGCATCACACTTTTTTGATTATCTTTCCTTTGTAGTTAAGGTTTGAAGTTGGGAAGTGTGAATACTCCAACAATTTCATTTTAAAGATTGTTTTGACTTTTGGGGGTCCCGTCAAGTTCCATATGAATTTAAGGATTGACTTTACCTATTCTACAAAAAATGCCAGTGGAATTTCGATAGGAATTGTGTTGAATTATAAATCACTTTGGGTAGTATTGTCATCTTAGCAATAGTAAATCTTCCAATTATCAACATGGATGTCTTTCATTTATTTATGTCTTCTCTAATTTCTTTCAGCATTGTTTGATAGTTTTCAGCATACAAGTCTTTTTCTTCTTTGGTTAAATTTCTTCCTAAGTATTTATAATTTTTGGTGGTTGTTATAAATGGAAGTGGTTTCTTAATTTCCTTTTCAGATTGTTCATTGCTAGTGTGTAGAAATGTAACTGACTTTTATGTGTTGATTTTGTATCCTTCATCTTTGCTGAACTCATTTATTAAATCTAATAGGTTGTGTGTGTGTGTGTGTGTGTGTGTGTGTGTGTGTAATATTAGGATTTTTTTATATGAGATCATGTTATCTGTGAACAGAGATAATATTACTTCTTCCTTTTTATTTGGAGCCTTTTATTTCATTTTCTTGCCTAATTGCTTTGGCTAGAACTTCCAGTACTATGTTGAATAGAAGTGACAAAAATGAGCATCCTTGTCTTGTTCCTGATCTTAGAGGAAAAGTTTTTAGTTTTCCACTGTTGAGTATGATGTTAACTGTGGGTTTTTCATATAAACCCTTTATTGTGTTGAAGAAATTTTCTTTTATTCCTAGTTTACTGTGTATTTTTATCATGAAAATTGTTGAATTTTGTCAAATGTGTTTCTGCATCAATTAAAATGATCATGTTCCCCCTGTTTCATTCTATTAATGTGATGTCTTACATTGATTAATTTTCGTATATCAAATCATCCTTGCCTACTGGGAATAAATCACCCTTGGTCATAATGTATAATCCTTTAAATATGCCTCTGAATTTAGTTTGTTATATTTTGTTGAGGATTTTTGCATCAATATTCGTAAGGGATAATGGTCTATAATTTTGTCTTCTTGTAGTGTTTTTGGAATTAGGAAGTATTCCCTCTTTTTCAGCTGTTTTGAAGACTTTGGCAGGATTGATGCTATTTCCCTCAATTTTTTTTAAATTAAAAAAAGTTTTTAAATAATTTATTATTTAATTTACATCCAAGTTGGTTAGCATATAGTGCAACAATGATTTCAGGAGTAGATTCCTTAATGCCCCTTACCCATTTAGCCAATCCCTCCTCCCACAACCCCTCCAGCAACCCTCTGTTTGTTCTCTATATTTAAGAGTCTCTTATGTTTTTGTCCCCCTCCCTGTTTTTATACTATTTTTGCTTCACTTCCCTTATGTTCCTCTGTTTTGTCTCTTAAAGTCCTCATATGAGAAAAGTCATATGATATCTGTCTTTCTCTGACTAATTTCAGTTAGCATAATACCCTCTAGTTTCATCCACATAGTTGCAAATGACAAGATTTCATTCTTTTTGATTGCCGAGTAATACTCCATTGTTTATATATACCACATCTTCTTTATCCATTCATCCATCTATGGACATTTGGGCTCTTTCCATACTTTGGCTATTGTTGATGGCTGGTATAAACATTGGGGTTCATGTGCCCCTTCAAAACAGCATACCTGTATCCCTTGGATAAATACCTAGTAGTGCAATTGCTGGGTCATAAGGTAGTTCTATTTTTAATTTTTTGAGGAACCTCCATAGTGTTTTCCAGAGTGGCTGCACAAATTTGCATTCCCACCAGCAGTGCAAAAGAGATCCTCTTTCTCCACATCCTCACCAACATCTGTTGTTACCTGAGTTGTTAATGTTAGCCATTCTGACAAGTGTGAGGTGGTATCTCATTGTGGTTTTGATTTGTATTTCCCTGATGATGAGTGATGTTGAACATTTTTTCATGGGTCGATTGGCCATCTGGATGTTTTCTTTGGAGAAGTGTCTATTCATGTCTTTTGCCCATTTCTTCACTGGATTATTTATTTTTTGGGTGTTGAGTTTGATAAGTTCTTTATAGATTTTGGATGCTAACCCTTTATCTGATACGTCGTTTGCAAATACCTTCTCCTATTCCACTGGAGATGGAATGCCTTTTAGTTTTTCTGATTGTTTCCTTCACTGTGCAGAAGCTTTTTATTTTGATGAGGTCCAATAGTTCATTTTTAGTTTTGTTTCCCTTGCCTCTGAAAATGTGTTGAGTAAGAAGTTGCTGCGGCCAAGGCCAAAGAAGTTTTTGCCTGCTTTCTCCTCTAGGATTTTGATGGCTTCCTGTCTTATGTTTAGGTCTCTCATCCATTTTGAGTTTATTTTTGTGTATGGTGTAAGAAAGTGGTCCAGGTTCATTCTTCTGCATGTCGCTGTCTAGTTTTCCCAGCACCATTTGCTGAAGAGACGGTCTTTATTCCATTGGATATTTTTTCCTGCTTTGTGAGAGATGAGTTGGCCATATGTTTGTGGGTCCATTTCTGGGTTCTCTATTCTGTTCCATTGATCTGAGTGTTCTTGTGCCAGTACCATACTGTCTTGATGATTACCACTTTGTAATACAGCTTGAAGGCCAGGATTGTGATGCCTCCTGCTTTGGTTTTCTTTTTCAAGATTGCTTTGGCTATTCGGGGTTTTTTCTGGTTCCATACAAATTTTAGGATTCTTTATTCTAGCTCTGTGAAGAATGCTAGTGTTATTTTGATAGGGATTGCAAAAAAATTTTTTTAATGTTTATTTATTTTTGAGAGAGAGAGAGAGAGACAGAGAGAGAGACAGAGAGAGAGACAGAGAGAGAGACAGAGAGAGAAGGCACAAGTGGGGGAGGGGCAGAGAGTGAGGGAGACACAGAATCTGAAGCAGGCTCCAGGCTCCAAGCTGTCAGCACAGAGCCCGATGCGGAACTCGAACCCGCTTGCCATGAGATTATGACTTGAGCTGAAGTTGGATGCTTAACCCACTAAGCCACCCAGGTGCCCCATCCCTCAATTTTTTAAATGTTTATTTATTTTTGAGACAGAGAAAGAGCATGGAAGAGGGGCAGAGAGAGAGGGAGCATAGCTCTGTCAGCACAGAGCCCAACATGGGGCTCCAATTCATGAGCTATGAGATCATGACCTGAGCTGAAATCAAGAGTCAAACGCTTAAATGACTGAGCCATCCAGGTGCCTCATTTCTCTCAATTTTTCAGAGATCTTTATATAATAGGGATACTGCTCTTTTATCTGTAGTATATTGCAAATGTTTTCCCCCAGTTTATTCTGTTGACTTTGTTTATGGTAAAACCATGCATGAATTAATATATGATATGTATATTATATAATATATATTAATTATAACGTAATTATATATAACATATATGATTAATATATAATATACATATAATATATACAAATTTATTAATTTTTTTCTGTTATAGAATTGGGATTTGGGCTGTAGTGAGAAAGCCTTTTTCCAAACTCAAGTTCAAGCAAGAGTCACCATGTACTTATATGGTTTCATTTTTATATTTAGATGCCTGATACTTTTAGAATTCTTATATATTGTGTGGGGCATGGATCTAATTTAATTTTTTTCTAGGTGGCTAATCAGTTGTCCTAGTACCATTCATTAAAAACTCCATCTTGCCCACGGAGTGGTTTGAAATGCCACCTTCATTATATCTAAAGTTTTGTGTGTATTTGTGTCTATTTCCAGCTTTCTGTGCTACACCACTGGTCTATCTATTCGTATGTACCATACTACCTTAAGTACAGAATCTTTATAGTATATTTTAATATCTGGTAGCACTAGTCCTTCTGGTAGCATTTGTCTGTCTGTTCCTTTCCTTTTCTTTTTGTTTCTTTCCTTTCCTTTTTCTTTCTCCCTTTCTTTCTCCCTTTCTTCCTCTCTTTCTTTCTCCCTTTTTCTTTTTCTTTCTTTCTTTCTTTCTTTCTTTCTTTCTTTCTTTCTTTCTTTCTTTCTCTCTTCTTTTCTCTTCTCTTCTCTTCTCTTCTCTTCTCTTCTCTTCTCTTCTCTTCTCTTCTCTTCTCCTTATTTTCAAAGACTTTAGTGTTTTAGAGCAGTTTTAGATTCACAGCAAAATTGAGAGGAAGGTTCAGAGATTTCCCATATATCCCCTGACTCTGCACATGCACAGCATCCTCCATTACCCAACATTCCCCACAAGAATGGTACAATTTTTACATTGATGAAGCTACATTGACACATTATAATCAACCTAAATTCATAGTTTACATTAGGGTTCATTTTTGGTGTTGTACATTCTCTGGGTTTGGACAAATGTGTAATGACATGTATCTGTTATTATTGAATCATACAGAGTATTTTCACTGCCCTGAAAATTTTCTGTGCTTTACTTATAGCATTGAGTTTTTAGTATATTCCTAATTTTTTTTTTTACTTTTTAAGTTTTTTTTGTATCAAGGTTAGTGTCATCTTGCCTACTTCCATAAGAAACAGCTCACTGGGTTTTTTGGTTTTGTTTTTTAATTTATTTTTTCCTGGGACTGCATTAAAGTTCTAAAATAATTTAGGTAGAAATGACATCTTTATGATATTTTCCCATCCTTTTTAACCACAAAGGATGTTCTTAGAAAGGGTGTCTTCCTATCTGTTCAAGGCTACTTTTATGTCTTTCAGGAGTGTTTTATAAATTTCCTTACATAGGCTTTACAAATTTCTTGTTAAACCTATTCCTAAGTATTTTATCTTTGTTGTTGCTGTACGTAGAATTTTCTCTACTGTTCATCTGTATTCCTGAAGACTATTTTTTTTTTCCTGGATGTAAACAGAGGCAACATATGAAGATGTAATGGCTTTATACCATTATGGTGGGTTGCTGGTTATTTCTTTCAGCACATTGATATCACTGTGCTGTCTCCTAGCATCCATATTTTCTCTTGAGATATTAGCAGTCAGGTTAGCTGTTGCTCCTTTGAAGATTATGTCTTCTTTTCTCTGGCTCCTTTTAAGATTTTTTTCTCTTTGATTTTTTTTTGTAGTTTCACTATGATGTACCTAGATGTGGATTTAAAAAATATGTATTCTGTTTGGGCTTTGTTAAACTTTGTGAGGTTATGGATTGGTGAATTTCATAAGTTCTAGGAAATTCTCAATCATTATATCTTCATATATTGCCTCTATTTATTCTGTCTATACTCTTATCTGGAATTTTGATTAAATGCATATTAGACTTTCTCACTGTATTCTCTGGGTCTTGTTCCTTTTCATCTATATTTATATATGGGTGAAATTTATATATGTTATATGCTTTGTTTTGGAGAGTTTCTTTGGGACTTATCTTTTGGTTTGTCAACGATCTCTTCAGCTGTGTGTAATTTGCTGTTAAATCTGTCCATTGAACTTTTGATTTTGCTTATTGTTTTTCAGTTGCACAGCTGCCATTCAATTTCTTTTCACTTCCGTGGTGCCACTTTTTAAAGGATGCAACTCCCTAATGACATTTTCAAGTTTTTCTATTATTTCTTTGATCATAGTAAAAATAGTAATTTTATAGTCTGGGTATGAAAACCCTAATATCTAAGACTCTAGTGTTGAAGTCTTTCTATTCTCTCCCTCTCTCTTTTCTGCTGGTTCTTTCTTATAAGGCCCCTTTCCTCCCTTGTATGCTTAGTTCTCTTTGTATTCTGGTCATTATATTTGAAAACGTAAGTGTAGGAAAGTTTTGAGATACAGGATAATTGAATCTTCTTCCAGAGAGAATTTTTGTTTGCTTATATCAGTGGTCTGGGTACCTTACTAGTTTAGGACCACCTTATAGCAAGATCAAGGCCTGAGGTTCCCGGAATCATCCTGATGAAGCAAAGTCTTGAGGTCTTGTCTCAGCTTAAAGTGGATGATTGCTTATATGACTTTCTGCTCTGCATGGATCTTGTGATTTCATTTTCTCTCCTTTGTTTCATAACTATACCTAAGTGTTTGTATTCTTATCCTATGAATTGTTAAATGCCATCCAGATAAAAGGCATATCGAATGCTGGGTTACTTCTCTAGGTTCTAGCCTCTTAGATTTTGGTTCAATAATTCTTCATTCTCTTTTTAGCTGGCCTCTGCTTTCGAGAAGATTTTTAAAAATCATGTTTAATTCAGCTTTATTAGTTGTCCTTGAAAAATTGTTTTGAATTACCTAACCTGTTCATCTGTATTCTTGTGACTTCATGGGTCACTTTTGGGGACTATCTTTTGTTGAGAGCATCTAATTTTATGGCATTGTGGTTTAGAATATGCTTTATTTGACATAATTTTTTTTCAGACTGTCTTTGTGATATGGTGTATTTTTTGTTGTTATCTACTTCATGCTGGTAGAAAATAATGTGTTTTCTGTGATTGTCAGGTACAAGGTTCTATGTCTTTCGATTCTTTCAGACTTGTTATTTATGATGTTTAAATCTTCTGTCATTCCAAATTTTTTATCTTCTTGATCTGTTAATTTCTCAAAGTGGTGATTTAAATCTCATTATGATATTTGCTTTGTAGATTTTATATACTTCTATATGAATTGTTAGATATAAGCAAGTTAAGATTTGTTATCCCTTCCTTTTTTTTTTTAAATTTTTTTTCAACGTTTTATTTATTTTTGAGACAGAGAGAGACAGAGCATGAACGGGGGAGGGGCAGAGAGAGAGGGAGACACAGAATCGGAAACAGGCTCCAGGCTCCGAGCCGTCAGCCCCAGAGCCCGATTTGTTATCCCTTCCTGGCTAATTTTTCTTTTTGTTATTATTTGATGCTTCTGTATTTTATTTTATTAAAAAATTTTTTTAAATGTTTATTTATTTTTGAGAGACAGAGAGGCAGTATGAGTGGAGGGAGGGCAGTGAGAGAGGGAGACTCAGAATCAGAAGCAGGCTCCAGGCTCTGAGCTGTCAGCGCAGAGCCCGACATGGGGCTCAGACCCGTGAACATGGAGATCATGACCTAAGCGGAAGTCAGATGCTTAACCAACTGAGCCCCAATTTGATGCTTCTTTCTAATGCTTCTCTTAATATCTGTTTTGTCTATTTATAATACGGTTGTTCTGGGTTTCCTTAAGTTTTCCTTTTTTTTCTGCTCTTTTTCTTTTTCTTCCTTCCTTCCTTCCTTCTTTTCTTTCTTTCTTCCTTCCTTTCTTTTTTCTTTTCTTTTCTTTTCTTTCTTTCTTTCTTTCTTTCTTTCTTTCTTTTTCTTTCTTTCTTTCTTTCTTTCTTTCTTTCTTTCTTTCTTTCTTTCTTTGATATATCTCTGGGAAACACCATATAGCCGGATTTTAATTTTTATTATTGTGATAAGCCATACATAGGATAAAATTTATCATTCTAGCTGTTTTACATGTGCAGATGAGTGGCATTAGGTACTCTCACATTGGTGTCTAACCATCATCACCAAAATTTTTCCCTCTTTCCAGCTAAAACTCTGTGCCCATTAAACAAGAACTCCCAATTGGCTCCTTCCCCCAGCCCCTGGCCACCATTTTTCTACTTCCCATCTCTGTGAATTTGAGTACTCTGCATGTAAGTAGAATCCTACAATATTTGTCCTTGTGTATTTAGCTTATTTCACTTAACATATGTCTTTAAGGTTCATCCATGTTGTAGCATGTATTAGCATTTTGGATTAAAAAAAAATATATATATTTTTTTCTGGCATTCCAATGAAACAGAAAATCTTACAGTCCTTTAAGAGACTGGGCTCCAGCATGGAGCAAATGCTGTAGCAGTGGTGCCTCTTCTGTGGGAGAGAGGAACAGGATGACTGGTCTCTCATTCTGGAAACAGTCTTCTGATCAGCCAGCATAACAGGGGCCTCAGTTCATGTCACGTCTGACCTGGGAACCACACAAAAGCTCCCACATTTCCCACTTCATCCTCTTGCTGGAATGCCAGGCCATGCACTGCTCTTCATTGGCTGGCTTTTTAAATTAATTAATCATTTAATCAATAAATTAGATTTTACCTGTTTACTTTATATCCTCCAAAATGTTTTCTTTTTTTTTTTAATATATGAAATTTATTGTCAAATTGGTTTCCTCCAAAATGTTTTCACATTTTCAAATTTTTCAAATGCTTTAATGTTTCATTCAATTCATTTTTTGTGTGCTTTTTCTTCTGTTATATTCAGAAGAGTGTAACATTTCTAGGTAGAAGAATATATATTTCTTCTGGGATATTTATATGGAGTCTAATTCATTATCATGAACCAGAAGTTCTTGGGGGTATTTATATTACTTTTATTTCTCTTAAAAATAATGTGAGCTCAGACATTAATTTCTGTGGCAAGATTTTAATATATTTTTGCAACTTACATAATGTGTCCTGAAATAGAATGTTTACTAGTATTGTGAATATTATGTAAACATCGTTGATAGAAAATATCAATATTTCTGCTGTTTTTCATGAGTTTTTAAAACTTGTGGTAAAATATACGTAACATAAAATTGATGATTTTAACCATGTAGAAGTGTACATTTCTGTGGCATTAAGTACATCCTCATTGTTCTGCCATCATCACCACCAGCCTCCTTTTATATCTTTCCGAATTGAAACAGTGTACCTATTCTATACCAACTTCCCATCTTCATGGGGTTTTGGGTATACACTTTGAGTGCCTTCTTGAAAATAACTACAATTTTATATCCTGCCAAACTAAGCCTTGTAACAGTGGCTTTCAATTTTGTAATTCAAACCAAAGCTAGACAGTCATGGACATACACAACCGACAAATATAAATACATACAGAAAGACTTGAAACAGAATAATGATATTTATCTTTACCAAATATAATAAAATCTGATATGATCAATCTTAATCTGCTTTGTTTTGCTCAAAAATGCTATTTGAGACCCACTGCATTCATTTTATGATCTAGTCATAGGGTCACTTCTTATAGTTTAAAAAACAGTGTGTCTCATGATGAAATGGAACACCAGCAGTGTAAATAAAGGTGAATTCTAAATGCTAGTTTTAGTGGTATGTTCTCAAAAAAGGAAGCCTTGAACTGTAGTGTGTGCTTGTTTCTGCAGGGGTAAATACTCTCACCATGGCCAATTTTAAGCTACCAGTGGTTTAACTCACAAGATTCCTGATATTTAACAATTTGTTGTTGTGAGTTGGTACAGGCCGGCTTCAGCTTGCCAATGGGCTAAAAGCTTTAGTTCTAATGTTAGAAAGTTTTCTCTGAGAATGTGAGGAATGTCCATAGGATATATAACATCTGTACAATAAGAAATACAGTTTAAAAGCCCAATAAGACAGTGGGTATGAGATAGATTAGCATAAGTAAAACTCAGTTGTCAGGTTATCCTGAATCCTTCAGAATTCAGCATTCACTATGGTCACATCCAGCTGGCCATTAATGTGGCAGCTTCCTAAGAGAATCCTTTTTTTGTTTTATCTTGGAAATTGAGGCATGCTAATTTGTTAGCAATAACAAAGTAATCTTTGAGCAAAAGTAATTCTTAGATGCTTTTGTTTTCACCAAGAAAAACTGCATCAAGTCAAACATTTGTCATGGGCTGTTTTTGCTTTATTAAAATTAATTTCCCTTGTTTAAATTATTTTTTTAAATTTGGCTACCAGAACATTTAAAATTACACATGGGCCCACATTACATTTCAACTGAACAGCCCTGGATATATGTTCGACAAGAGTAAAGAGATCCTAGATAAAAGTCTGAGATACAATAGGAAATGAAGAACAAAGACAGTAAATATGTGGTTAAATTTGGACAAAGATAATTGTGTAAATAATAATAATAAGGATTTGGGGACCAAAAAACAAGAGAGAATTAAAATATGTGGCAACAAGAGCCTGTAAGCCTGGGCGAGGGACAATTAGGGTTAAAGTGATCTGTGGTCATGGATTATTCTAGAGGAGGGTAAAGATATGGACCAAATTAGCACTGGGTAAGTTAATTATACATCTTAAAATATCTAGGGATACTTATAAAAGAATGTAGAGTATATAATTATCTAACTAGTAGAGGAAAAGAATGGAAATCAGAAGATAGAAAAGTGTTCCTTAAAAAAAGAAAAAAGACAAGAAAAGAGAGTGAAAGCATAGGGCAGATAGCATAAACCAAGATTTTAGAAATAAATCTATCTGTATATAAAATTACAACAAATATAAATTGAGTAAATGTTACAGCTGAAAGACCAAGATTATTTGACTGGATTTTAAAATTATTTCAGATATTAGCCATTTGTAAGAGACACATTTAAAGCCTAATTATGTAGAAAGATTGAAAACAGAAGGATGATAAAAGATATATAAGGCAAATACAAAAAGAAAGATAAATAGTAGATAAAATAGACTTTAAAACAAATAAAAAATCACTAGGACAGATCATTACACAAATTGTATTATGCAGTAGCCATCTGGCCACGTGTTTTCTCCCCCCGTTAACATTATGGTTTTGAGGCTTAGCTGGTTGATATGAGTTTTATATGCATACCAGCATTCCCTGTTGGATCCACCATTCCCCAGGAATTTATGAATATTGGGATTCCTATATTGACACGTAGGTTCCAATGGGTATAGAATACAGTTTATTACATTACTGCACCCCCCCCCCCCACTGGAAAAGAAGGAAAGTAGGAAAGCCTGAGAAAGAAGGAAACCCTGCCATTTGTGACAACTTGGGTGAAACTTGAAGGCATTATGCTAGTGAACTAAGTCAGACAGAGAGAGGCAAATATTGTATGTATTCACTTATATGTGGAATCTAAAAAAGTCAAACTCAGAGAAACAGGTTGTTAACCAGGGGCTGGGAAGAAAGTTGGGGAAAATGGAAAGATATTGGTGAAAGGATACAAACCTCCAGTCATAAGTTAGGAAGCTCAGTTATCTAAGGTACTTTTGGTGATTATAATGAATAATACTGTATTATATACCTGATAGCTGTTAAGCAAGGAGATCTTAAATAGTCTCATCACAAAAAAGAAATGGTAGTTATGTGATGGGATGGAGGTGTTAGCTTATGTTATGGTGGTAATCATTTTGCAATATATAAATGTATCAAATAATCCTATTTTACACCTTAAACTTAACACAATGTTATATGTCAGTTATCTCTCAATAAAGCTGGAAAAAATAAAGAAAAGATTGAAATGATAAAAAAAGGATATTTCCAGAAGGAGAAGACCTTGGATTTGGTCTAGAGTGAGAAAGAATGACCAGGTGGGGGTGGCTCTGGTTTTTGTTGTGGATAGGAGGTGAGGTTGAGGGAAGATTCCAGAAGGGGGTGCTTATTTGAACTTCCTTGCCAGCACCAAGGGAGGGATTGCCCTGGCTTTCTTATAGCTTGGCCTAGATGTGGGGCAAAAGGGAAAGGAAGTATGTTGGGGCTGGAATACTGTCAGATTCTGGGGCACCTTCGTGGCTTAGTCGGTGCAATGTCCAACTCTTGATTTTGGCTCAGGTAATGATCCCAGGATTGTGGGATTGAGTCCTGCGTTGGGCTCCACGCTGAGCGTGGAGCTTGCTGAAGAATCTCCCTCCCTCCCCCCCTCTCTCTCCCTCTGTACTCTCCCTCACTCTGTATCTCTCCCTGAAATAAAAAATAAAAAAATTAGATTTTGTCACTGTACTCATAGATCTAATTTATTTATTTTAACTGGTACATAGCATTCTATCAGCTGATTGAAAAAAACAACTTATTTTTCAATTATTCTACTGATAGACAATTATGTATTTTATACTTTCTTACTATTAGAAACAGTTCTGCAGTGAACATCTCTGTACAGAATCTTTGCAAGATTTTTTTTGTGGGGGGAAATGCCAGGATTTGGGATTGCTGGCTCAGAAGGTGTCCTGATTTTCAGGTGTACTAGACATTGCCAGATTGTTCTTCAATGTAACTGTATCCACTTACACTTCTTTGTCTGGAAGGAGGGAGTTTGCACTTTGTTCCAAAGGTGGGGGGAGGCCATTGGGCTGGGGGAATACTCTCATCTGAATAATGAAAAGGTAACCTGGGGGGGTGGGTGGGTGGTGAGTAGGAGTGAAAAGGGGGACAGGTACAAGGCTATTATGATCATCAGGGTGAGAGTCCAGACTGCCTTGGATTGGGGGTGTCACCATCTCCTTGGGGAGATGGTGACAAATGGTGGAATTCAGGATATACTCAAGACAGACGTCACAAAACTTGCTGATAGATTGGATGTAGGCTGTGATAGAATGACTCCCTAGTTTGTCGTCTCATTGCTAAATTGGGGAAGACGGGGCAGTAAGGGGACTAGGGGCATCTCGAGTTGTTTTGGCCATGTTAGCTTTGAAATACCTGTTATCCACGCTGGCAGAAGGGTGGAATGGGCAGTGTGCTATGTATCCCGGGAGCTTGGGGGAGGAGTGGGGGCTGCAGAACTACGTTTAGGGTCCTATTTAAAGCCCCAGGCACAGAAGAGATTCCCTAGGTGTATATAGAGAGAGAAGAGGTTTTCAGACTGAGCTCTGTAGAACTGTAACAGAAGCTGGGAAGGGGAAGAAACTCTAGCAGGGAAAACAGGGGCGGAGGCCAGCAAAAACCGAAATAAAACCAGGAGAGTCTGGTGAGCCAGGACCCACATGAAGACAGTACTTTAAGCAGAAGGGAAACTCACTGTGTCACATGCTGCTGATAGATAAAGATGAGCTCTGAGAACAGACCACAATCATCTGGTTACTTTTTAATCTTTGATTTTACTATATTTTGGTACCTTAACTGTAGTACTCAGTCTTTGTTAATATTCAAAGGGAATATTTGGGGAGGGAGAATCCAACCCACCCTGCAACCCCCATTCCATTCTAGGGATAACATTAGACCAAGAATGGAAAAAAATTAAAGAATGAAAAAATGCTGGAGGGCTTGTATCTGTTGGTAGCCATTTAACCTACACCATAGTGGCATCCTGGTGTCAAGCAGCTGTGTATATTTTTAAAAAGCCCATCCGAATGCTCTAGAGGGCCTTTTATATCATGAGTTAGAACTGCCTGGGAGATCTGATTGGCTCAATTCCACAAAGAGGGTTCCAATAGGTTTTAAAGCCTTCTGTCTCATTTCTTTGTGCTTTTGTTATTAGCTCAATAAATAATAAATAGAGGAATTATCCAGTCACTACTTTGCTTATTTATCAAGCCAAGTTCATGTTTTAATAAATTACCATTTTGGGGGTAATATGCCTGTAATTAAAACATAGCATTATGTTTACTATAGTATTTGTTTCTTCACCCATATGTATTTTCTTCAGCTATAGTTTTTTTTTTTTTTTTTTTAAAGAGAAATAAAGTCTGTAGTTATTTCTGGCCATTATGCTTTTTGGATAGGTTATATCTGATAGCCACATTTGGAACTGGGTGGAGAAGGTATTAGTCATGATTTTCAAGCCAGCCAGTAGGGGAAGCAAAGGTAGCCAACTGCCACCTGTCAAAGGAGCTTGTAAATCACACTGATCACAAAGCAAAGGTGGCAAGCTGCTGGGAAAACAAGTTTTGAAAGGTTGAACGAGGCACAACAAAACATTGGGAGATGTGACTCCAAGGGGAATAGGACAGTAATCTAAAAAGGAAGGAATGCTGTACAGGAATCCGTCCCTGTCCTGGCTTTGAAAACCACAGACTGAATCCTGTTTAGGTTGTAAGCATGGGAGAAGAGCAACCTAACTGGGCAGCCAGCAACCTGACCTCTCCAGAATTGTTATGTGAGGATCAAACGGTAACTCAAAAATAACCAAGTGTGGAGGGCAGAGGGACCCACACGAGGGGATTCTTACAAGGCAGAGCCTAAGACTGACTGTCAAACATCGGTAGTTGATTGGTGCCATCAAGTACAATTAGGAGAAGCAAAGTAGCAGATTTCCTTAAAAACATACAAAATATGTAGGGTGGAAAAGGAAAGTTCTGGAATTTGCCATTGTTCCCAACCCTGGTGCACACATGGTTTTTTGCACCTCTTTTTCACTAGTTAGTTATGGCACACAATGTCCCACCTGTGACAAGGGTCAGGGATGGCCCCTTTCTCCACACCCCGACTCGAGTATATTCCCCATAGCTTTGGGCACAGGGTTGTGAGCTGGGAGAGGGCAGGTCCTGTGATCCTCATGTTTGAGCTCCAAGAATTAACCTTTGCCTGGAGCGTAACAAGTGATCTAATACCTAAGGGCAAACCAGGCTGAGTACCTGCAGGTACCATATTTATCTTCTTTATAGTCAATTAGAAATTGCTTTGGGAGGGGGCGCCTGGGTGGCGCAGTCGGTTAAGCTCTTCAGCTATAGTTTTTGCCAGGATGTTTGTTCACTGATTGCTTCTCTGGTCCCATTCCTGTGATGTCTTCTAGTAAAATGTTTGCTTTCTCCCTGAATTATTGCATGAAGAAAATTAATATTTCTTTTTCTCTGGCCCTTAAAGTAAGAAGTGATACACCTTTTACAAAGATGTCTAATTTTTCTTTTTTCTTTTCCTTTTTTTAAAGTATAAATGTTCTTTGGCTACTATCATGTTTTAGTTTTGCCTTTTTAATTTTTTTAAATGTTTATTTATTTTTGAGAGAGAGAGAGAGAAAGAGAGAGAGAGAGAGAGCATGAGCGGGGGGAAGGGCAGAGGGAGAGAGAGAGGGAGACACAGAATGTGAAGCAGGTTCCAGGTTCTGAATTGTCAGCACAGAGCCCAATGTGGGGCTGAAACTCAGGAGCTGTGAGAACAAGACCTGAGCCAAAGTTGGACGCTTCACCGACCGAGCCACCCAGGTGCCCCATAGTTTTGCCTTTTTAATGGTTACCCATATTTTTAGGGAAATGTTGGGTTGAACTGTGTGAAATTGGCTGATATTTGACCATTTTTTACTACAGAATGGGCAATTTCAGATGGTTCAACCTAACCTAATACTTTTGTTTGCTTTAGTAATATTTCTTAACACTCACTCGACCTTTTAATTAAATGTCTGGCTTTTAGTTGTCAGAGGTGAATTTGACTAGAGCTTGGGTACTTTTTTGATCTGGGGGTGCTCTCTTTTCTCAAGGGAATGCGTTCTTGGCTTCCTCACCCCACACTTTGACTTTTTAGGACCGCAGGCTGCCTATTACACTTGAGCCCTCTCGCACTATGCTCTGATATTGCTAAACCCCGCATAGACGTAGCAATGAGACTTCACTTTTAAGTAAAGAGTTGGATCTGCATATGAGTGTGGAAGGTGTGTTTTAGTTTATAGCCTTGTGGGTATTTGCAAGTTGTTTTCCATTTTACTGCTGGTCTTGGCCTGGGTGAGGGTACCTTGCAGCTGGCCTTCCCGCCTCTCTCTCATGCACTACCTTCTCCATCCTCCGGAGACATGTCCTACACATTCCGCCCCTGCTTTCCTCCTCCTCTGCCTTCTCTGCTGGCTCCTTATTATAGGTCCCTCTTCTTCTTGGCAATGTAATAATAATGGTAATAAAATAACTTCCATTATATGGAGGATTTTGTGTCAGACACTTTTCTTTTTTTCTGTGTACTGTATTTATTTATTTATTTATTTATTTATTTATTTATTTATTTATTTATTTAGTTTTTTAAAATTTACATCCAAATAAGTTAGTATATAGTGCAACAATGATTTCAGGAGTAGATTCCTTAGTGCCCCTTACCCATTTAGCCCATCCCCCCTCCCACAACCCCTCCAGCAACCCTCAGTTTGTTCTCCATATTTATGAGTCTCTTCTGTTTTGTCCTCCTCCCTGTTTTTATATATTATTTTTGTTTCCCTTCCCTTATGTTCATCTGTTTTGTCTCTTAAAGTCCTCATATGAGTGAATTCATATGATAGTTTTCTTTCTCTGACTGACTAATTTCACGTAGCATAATACCCTCCAGTTCCATCCAGTTGCAAATGGCAAGATTTTATTCTTTTTAATTGCTGAGTAATACTCCATTGTTTATATATACCACATCTTCTTTATCCATTCATCCATCTATGGACATTTGGGCTCCTTCCATACTTTGGCTATTGTTGATAGTGCTGCTATAAACATGGGGGGTGCATGTGTCCCTTTGAAACAGCAGACTTGTATCCCTTGGATAAATACCTAGTAGTGCAATTGCTGGGTGTAGGGTAGTTCTATTTTTAATTCTTTGAGGAACCTCCATACTGTTTTCCAGAGTGGCTGCACCAGCTTGCATTTCCACCAGCGGTGCAAAAGAGATCCTCTTTCTCTGCATCCTCACCAACATCTGTTGTTGCTTGAGTTGTTAATATTAACCATTCTGACAGGCATGAGGTGGTATCTCATTGTGGTTTTGATTTGTATTTCCCTGATGATGAGTGATGTTGAGCATTTTTTCATGGTTGGGTTGGCCACCTGGATATCTTCTTTGGAGAAGTGTCTATGTCTTTTGCCCATTTCTTCACTGGATTATTTGTTTTTTGGGTGTTGAGTTTGATAAGTTCTTTATAGATTTTGGATGCTAACCCTTTATCTGATACGTCATTTGCAAATATCTTCTCCCATTCTGTCAGTTGCCTTTTAGTTTTGCTGATCGTTTCCTTCACTGTGCAGAGCTTTTTATTTTGATAAGATCCCAGTAGTTCATTTTTGCTTTTGTTTCTCTTGCCTCCAGAGACGTGTTGAGTAAGAAATTGCTGCGGGCAAGATCAAAGAGGTTTTTGCCTGCTTTCTCCTCGAGGATTTTGATGGCTTCCTGTCTTACGTTGAGGTCTTTCATCCATTTTGAGTTTATTTTTGTGTATGGTGTAAGAAAGTGGTCCAGGTTCATTCTTCTGCATGTCGCTGTCCAGTTTTCCCAGCACCACTTGCTGAAGAGACTGTCTTTATTCCATTGGATATTTTTTCCTGCTTTGTCATAGATAAGTTGGCCATATGTTTGAGGGTCCATTTCTGGGTTCTCTATTCTGTTCCATTGATCTGAGTGTCTGTTTTTGTGCCACAGACACTCTTTTCTACTTGTATTTGCTCATTTAATCTTCCCAATAACACTCTGGTCATAATAGGTACCATTAATATACTCAGAGGTGAGCAGAACCGGCTATATACTTTGTAGGGCCCAGTGCTACATGGACAGAAACAGTGTCTTTTTTTGTGTTGTGTCTCCTGGACATGACATTAGGTATGTGTTAGATCAATGCTAATTGTGTTGACTTGAATTCAGGACTGGCCTATATAGGGATATGATGATAATTTAACTGGAACAGGAGAAGAGTTGAGCATTTAAATCATATGAAGAGTTTCAAGAGAGGGATGGCAGAGCATCAAACCAAACACAGAGCCCTTCTAAGTGTGGGGCCTTCTGCCACAACAGGTCGCAGGCCAATGAAGCTAATGAGGAACCTGAAACAGAAGGAGGTCAAATGAAAGTCTCGCATTATGATAAGATGACCTTGCATTAAACCCAGGTCTGCAGCATCCCAAGGCCACTCGTCTAACTGCTCTGCAGCCCTGTAGGAATCTCCTAATCAGTCTCTCTTTCTCTAGTCTTTCCCTCTTTCTTTCAACCAATGGAGTGGTCTTTCTGAAACTGAAATCTGACCACAGCACAGTCCTGTGGAAACCTCTTCTGAGCCACTGCCTTTGAGTAAAGCCTTCACTCCCTGACACAGAACCCAGGACCACAGAGGATCTGGCCTCCACCAGTCCCCTGACCAGTTCCCAATCGCATTCCCTCCCCACATGTACCACATACGCTTTGGTCACCCTGACCTGCTGGAAGATCTGGAACAGGCCTTGTCTTTCTCACTTCTTGGTTTTTCACGTGCTCGTCTCTTTACCTGACATCTCCCTACCCTCAGGTCTCTAGCAAATTCATACTCATTCTTGACTCTCCAGTGCAAATATTTCTTTCTGTCTGAAGCATCTCTGACTCACTCTAGCAGAGCTGGTACCTTCCTCCCGTGTGCACTTTGTGCCGTTAAATCATGTGTGTCCGGGTGCCTTATTGCAGTATGCGTAGTCATTTGTTTTTCGTGTCTGTCTCAGGCTACATTGAGCTCTTCATGGGCAGAAATAGTGTCTTCTTTGGTGTTGTGTTTCTTGGACATGACAGTAGGTATGTTGTAGACCAATGCTAATTAAATTCAGACCTGGCCTATATAGGGATATGATAATAGTTTAACTGGAACAGGAGAAGAGTTGAGGGCGTTGGCTATTGACAACAGACCCAAAGTGTCATCAGGCTGAAAAGATGAAGGTTAGATGGTTACCTATAACAGTAGTATGTTTGTGCTCAGCTGGGACCAAGGACAGGTGTGAACAGGAGCGTCCAAGCCTTTCGCTGCCATGAGGTCACTCACAGATCATGGCACATGAGCCCATCAGTACCTAGGATGGTTCTTTGGAGAAACTGTGGGAATCTCCTGTCCCTTGAGGTCACCATGGGGGAAGAGAACATACTAGTTGCTCAAATGTGGAGGGAAATTATTTTCTTTTCTTCTCCCCTTAGGTAATTAATTAATACTTCAAAGAGAATTTCAACTTTATGCAATGATTTATATTAAAGCCCTGAACAGAAAATATAAAAGCGTCAGATTTGCTAAATAAACCTAAGTAATTAGCAGTCTAATCAGTATTTTTTAAAGTTTGTTCTTTTCTGTTTCATAGGTATGTGCTTTTCAAGTTTCTATTCTGCTGAGGCTACTGGGTATGTGAGCCTGGTGGCCTGACCATCATTATAAGCCTTAGAGTGTGTCTTCTACTGGTGAGGAAAAGGTAGGATTGTTTGTCTTGAAAAACCTTTTATAGGTGCTTTTGTGATCCTTATCCCGGGAGTATCCTTCTCCCTTCCTTCAGCATCTTTCACTGAAAAGCCTTATCTTAAAAAGATGTTTATTCCTGGGGCGCCTGGGTGGCGCAGTCGGTTAAGCATCCGACTTCAGCCAGGTCACAATCTCGCGGTCCGTGAGTTCGAGCCCCGCGTCGGGCTCTGGGCTGATGGCTCGGAGCCTGGAGCCTGTTTCCCATTCTGTGTCTCCCTCTCTCTCTGCCCCTCCCCCGTTCATGCTCTGTCTCTCTCTGTCCCAAAAATAAATAAACGTTGAAAAAAAAATTAAAAAAAAAAAAAGATGTTTATTCCTAAGCTAGGTCACAACTATGTAGAAAGCTTTTACCAAACTTTTTTTTTTTTTGAGAGAGAGACAGAGAGAGAGAGAGCAGGGGAGAGGCTGGGGGGGGGGGGCGGGTGGGGAGAGAGAGAGAGAAAGGGAGAGAGAGAGGGAGGGAGAATCTTAAGCAGGCTCCATGCTCAGTGTGGAGCCCGATGTGGGGGTCTATCCCATGAACCATGAGATCATGACCTGAGCTGAAATCAAGAGTTGGATGCTCAACCGACTGAGCCACCCAGATGCCCCTACCGAACTCTTTTGAAGGTGTGACTCTAAACATTTGTCTTGCTCTATTTCCTGAAAATAGATTTGAATTTTTGTCTTTCTCCCTTCACTATGTAGTCACATGGACCGTTTCCCAGGGTCCCTGGCTTTGCTGTGTTTCAGGCACATTTGGAGTCAGGTTCTAGAAGAATGTGAGCAGGTCGTGAGTGGTTGTCACAACCTGCTTGAGAAAGGTGTTGTCTGAATACAGTGGCCCTTATCTTTGTTTACATATGTATAGTTTCTCTGTAGTCTCCCTCTTTCTCTTGTTCTCTCTGTCTCTCTTGATATTTCCATGGATATTTAGAAAGCCTTGGATTTTTGTCCTAATGGCTACCTTCATAGTAATACCTTTGTATATACCTTAAATACCCACCCCCTTTTTGGTCCTGTGTATTGAGTTCCTTACCAGGAGCAATGTTTTAAATAGCTTATAAATCTTTTCCATTTCTTCTCTCCACTCCCGCCTTTGATTTAAAATAAAAATTATTTTACTCATAGTTAATACCAATAAAGCAATTGGTGAGATTCTTCTTCTATATATGCTCCCCTCACTTCTCTCATTTTTCATAGTTGTATTTTTTCTGCATTGTCAATGTCACATACTCTCCTGGCACCTGTACCTCCATCACTTGGTCCTGGTTCAATAGTTAAATAGTGCCCACCATGGGTCCATTGCCAACCCTCTCCAATCATTTCTTAGCTAACTGAAGTTTGTGCTCTAGTAGATGCCTTCAGGAAAGGCTCATGGGAACAAAATTCCCTGAATCTCCTTTATGTATGTATGTATGTATGTATGTATGTATGTATGTATGTATGTATGTATTTATGTTTGTATGTATGTATGTATGTGTTTTCAAACAATTACAGACTTACAGAAAAGTCAGAGCACCAAACCAAGAATTTTTTCCCCTACAAATCATTTGAGAATAAGTCACTCACCTGATGCTTTGTCATCCCTGAATACTTTAGTGTGTATTTCCTACAAGAAAGACATTCACCTGCATATTCTTAATGTTAAGAAAATTGCATTGACACATTACTAACATCTAATACTCAGACACAACTCAAAGTTTCACCAAGTGTTCTGATAACACCTTTTAAAGCAAAAGGATCCACCGAGGATCATGTATTGCATTAAGTGGTCACTTCTCTTTACCTCCTTCTATCTGTAACAGTTCCTCAGACTTTCCTTGACTTTAATACTTTCCAATATAACAAGCCAGTTATTTCATAGAATGCCCCTCAAATTGGGTTTGTCTGATGCCATCTGATAATTAGAGTCAGGCCTTACATTTTGGGGGAGAATACTACAAAAGTGATACTGTGTTCTCAGATGTTACACAATTTTGATTTGTCCCATTACTCATGTGTTCACTGTGATCACTTGATTAAAGTGATACTTGCCAGGCTTCTCTGCTGTAAAGTTACTCTTTCCCTCTTTGTAGTTAATTAGCACTTTGTGGGAATGTACTTTGAAAATATGTAAACACTCTATTCCTCATCACATCTTCAATTTATTCATTCATTCATTTATATCAGACTTAAGGTTTCCTATTTCATTTGGTGGATTACATTCCATTACCATCATGATTTGCTTTGAAGCCCAAACTGTCCCAGATTTTGTCCCACATTTACATCTATGTCTGTCAATTATCCATCCATCATCCATCCATCCTGTCATCCATCCATCCATCCATCCATCCATCCATCGTTCATCTATCAATCAGTCAACCAATTAATCAATCACATACCTATATATCTAACTGGAATCACATCAATACCTCCAATTCCAATTCAGTACCACAAAGTTTTCTTTATATTTCACTCCTTTTCCACATTTGCATCTCTTTTCTTCAACAGTGAGACTCTGGTTCCTATTTTGCTTCATATCATAACTTATTTTTTCAATTCTCCTGCAAGTAACAGATGCCCAGCTTAACTACTACTTTCACCTCTTGCATGGATGCTCTTCTTACTCTGCTTGGAATCTCACTCCCATTTCAGGATGTCCCCTGTGTGGATGCCCTCTTACCCCACTCAGGCATTTACCTATGCCCTGTGCCCCATCATCCTACTTGGCCTCTGACTCCCTGTACTGGGGTGCCTCCCCACCCTCCCTCCATATACATTGATGCCTCCTTCCCCTGCTTGAGCCTTGGCACCCCAAGCCACATTGTCCTTTGCATCCCAGAGTCTAAACACTCTGACTTTCTATGTCAGGCTTCACCCCTTGTGCTCCAACGTGTCACAGCATGCCTCCCTTTTGTCAGTGTCTTCCTCTTCCCACTCAGACTCTGCTAGGCACCCTCCTCGTGAATGCCTTCCTTAGCCCACTTGGGCTTTTATCATGAGCCACTTAGGCCATCGTGGCTGCTTCTTGACTTCACCCCCACCCCTTGTGCAGGTGACTACCTTGTTTTCCCCTACCTACTGGCCAAGTTAGGACTCCCCCATTAGGAAAGAAAGGAGGAAGATGAAGAGGGAAGAGCTGATATATGATATCTTTTGTGCTCATGAGAAATTTGTCTGTTACTTTATACTTGAAAGGTATTCAGGATATAATCTTTGGTGAACATTATCTTTCCCGGAGAATCTTAAATATGCTACTTCTGTGTGTTCTGGCTTTGAAGGTTACTGTTGAAAAGTTTGATGCCAAGATGATTTACTCTTCCTTAAAGGTCACTTTGTCTTGGGGTGCCAGGGTGGCTCAGTTGGTTAAGCGTCCAACTCTTGATTTCAGCTCCCAGGTTATGATCTCACTGTTTGTGAGTTCGAGCCCTGCATTGGGCTCTGGACTGACAGTGTGGAGCCTGCTTGGGATTCTGTCTCCCTCTTTCTCTGTCCCTTCCCTGCTTGGTCTCTACTCTCTCAAAACAAATGAAAATAAACTTTAAAAAAAGTCACTGTCTTTTTGCCTGAATGCTGACAGGTTTTTTCTTCTTTATAGTTCCATTGTTTTAGTAGAATATGTCTCAGTGTTGACCATTCTGGGTTGATTTTCTCAGGTACACAGTGTGTCTTATAAATATGAAGGTTTGAGTCTCCTATTTCAGGGAATTTTTTGAATTATACTTTTTTTTAAAGTGTTTTTTCAGTTCCATTGCTTTGATTTTCTTCCCATGCATATGTTGGCTCTTTTTTGCTTGTCTTCTATGTCTATCATTTTTCTCTTATGCTTTTTATTCCTTTCTTAATTTCTCTTTTAGTGTACTTTTTTTTTCACATATTCATAAATTTATACTCTTACTGTACTTTCTGTGGTTTCTGGTCATTCCTTCAGGTTTATTCTTCACTCCTGAATTTTTTTTCCCTTTTATTTAGAACTGTTTCTGAGCTCTGTCAACTCCTTTCATATCTGCTTTGTGTCTGGCCATCTTTTTTTTTTTTTTTGCTATTTATTTCCTTATTTATTTATTTTTTTAAATTTATACCCAAATTAGTTAGTATATAGTGCAACAATGATTTCAGGAGTAGATTCCTTAGTGCCCCTTACCCATTTAGCCCATCCCCCCTCCCACAACCCCTCCAGTAACCCTCATATGTTATATATGTGTGTATATATATTCTCCATATTTATGAGTCTCTTATGTTTTGTCCCCCTCCCTGTTTTTATATTATTTTTGTTTCCCTTCCCTTATGTTTGTCTGTTTTGTCTCTTAAAGTCCTCATATGAGTGAGGTCATATGATTTTTGTCTTTCTCTGACTGACTAATTTCACTTGCATAATACCCTCCTGTTCCATCCACATAGTTGCAATGTCTGGCCATCTTGTTTCTGACCTTTCTTAGTTCTCATTTATGTTGCTCTTTCATAGCTTCTACTATTGTCTTAATTTTATTTAACTCATTTTGAAATATTAGCTCACTGTTTTCATCTGCTTTGTAGTCATATTATTCTGGTTAATATTTATTTTCTAAATTATGTATGTGAACCATTTTTCTCTCTTTTTGATATATATATATTTTAATGTTTATTTATTTATTCTGAGAGAGAGAGACAGAGCGTGAGTGGAGGAGAGACAGAGAGGGAGACACAGAATCTGAAGCAGGCTCCAGGGTCTGAGCTGTCAGCACTGAGCTGACATGGGGCTCAAACCCACGAACCACAAGATCATGACCTAAGCTGAAGTCAGATGTTTAATAGATGGAGCCACCCAGGCACTCCTCTTATTGATTTTTGAATGGGAGATTGACCATAATCTTTTTCTTTAAGTTTATTTATTTATTTTGAGAGAGAATGAGAGCATGCATGCATGTGGGGTAAGGTCAGAGAGAGAGAGAGAGAGAGAGAGAAAGAGAGCGGCTCCCTCCTAATCCCAAGCAGGCTCTGTACTGTCAGCATGTAGCCCGATGTGGGGCTGGATCTCACAAACTGTGAGAGCATGACCTGAGCCAAAATCAAGAATCAGATGCTTAACCAACTGAACCACCCAGGTGGACCAACTATAATCTTTTTCTGTTGCTGAAGTTGTATTTTTAGAAGGAAGTTCATGTGTAGGTGTTGGGGATTGGCCACAGTGTCTTTCTCTCCTTATTCTACCACAAAGTATTTAATGGTTCTTGTGCATTACTGTCTTCAGTGCTTTGTGATATTTACTTCTACTTGTCCCCTTCCTGACGAGTATTTGAACTTTTTCTCTCTTTCATGCCCAGGTATCCTGCCCAGATCAACTTGGGCTCTACTCCCAGCTGTTTCTCTTCTCCCTTTCCAAAAGGAAGCTCCACTGGGTGTTCCTGAGTGTCCTAATGGCCAGGTGCTTCGCACCTTTCAATCTTTCTGTAGCTGCCTTACTCTCACCAGTGAAGCCCCTCCCAGTTTTACCTGTTGTATCTGGATTCACACCTGAGTAGGAGCCCCTCCTTCTGGAACTGAGCACTAGGTGTCCATCTCTCAGTGGCCCAGCACTTAGACCCTGGGTTTCTCCTGTTTCTGGCCTGCTTTCATTCTCTTGAGGGTCTTAATGCTGTCAGTGGTTGCCCCCACCCACCTGTATTATGTTGTTGAGGATTCTTTGTGACCTAGTTTTGTTGATGACATTACCCATGGGTTTTGTCTCTTGCTATCCTACTTAATCTTTTAAGAGGGGATTTGGGGAAATTACAAAACCATGCTGTCAACATTTGTATCTTAACCTCTCTCCTCTTTTTGTCTGTTTTCACAGCCTAGACCCCATCCATCTCTGTGTGCTTTTGATTAGAGTTTAAAAGAACTCTCTAAGGATCCATTCTATATAGAATGACTCATCTCATTCTCTAGGGATAGATTCTTGGCTCTTACTCCTGTTAGAGGTTTGGCTGTGCAAAGTCACATGAGGGAGTGGTGAGCTCTCAGTTCTTATGAGGAAAGAGGAAAAGCCAATAGGATTTTTAGAATGTGATAAAAATTGCACATTAATATGTATGTGTATTTTGTTTTCTGTGGAGGTGATCACGTTGTAGTGTTTTACTACTAAAAAGCCTATTTAAAATAAAGGAAGCGTCTTGCTTTTTTATGTTTTTGTCCTTTTTCCCCCTCTTATGCATTAAGCCTATTTTATTTTACTTTTGCTTTATTAATTAAATGTAATATTTTTAGTAGCATCGTGATCTAGAATTTTCTGATACACATTTTATTCTGGGTCTGAGTTCAGAACTTTCCTTAGTATTAGGGTTAAAATTGGTCATAATTTTGTATTTTGGGTTTAACTGTTGTCAGAGTCTAATTTAAAACCCTCAATTTATTGCTGCTTTCCTGGCTATAGCAGTAGTGAGTGTTGTTTTTAGATATCTGTAAGAGATTGCTAGTATCTTGTAAAGTATGATAACATAATCTTTGTATTATTTACTATAAATATGATTTCTTCTTATAAAGTATGACTTTGATCTTCAAAAGAGTTTGTCATGTTTATTGTACATTATGTAACTCTAAATTTTGATCTCAATTATGTGGCTGGAAAAAGCAAATCAGAAGAAATGAAGCTGAATGGAGTAGAAGAACCAGAGGCAAAAAACAGAATTTAGTCAAATGCATCAGATCAAGTAGAATTTATACCAGGAATACAAAGTTGGTTTACCATTTAAAAACTAATCATTGTACTTCATTAGATCGACAGAAAGAAGAAAAACCATTTGATCATCTCAATAGACACCAAGAGGCATTTGATGCATTTCTAAATTAATTCAAGATTGAAACTCTTGGCAAATTAGGACTAGAAAGTAACTTTAACAGTCTCATAAAGAGGAGCAGCATTATGCTTAAAATATTGAAAAGTTTTCTCCTAAGATTGAGAAAAAGATGAAGTTGTCCATTCGGACTGTTACTCATCAGTGAGCTGAAGGTTCTAGGTAGAATTAAAGATTAAAAAGACAACAAAAAGAAATAAATGATATGAAGATCAAAAAAAGAAAAAGTAGGGGTGCAGAGACATGCTGTGTGAGAGATACTGAAGGAAATCCTTTAGGTTGGCACGAAAGGGCACTAGACAGTAACTTAAATCTATATTCCCATTCAAAAAGAGGGGGAAATGAGAGGCACAAAAGAGCCACTGGTTCATAGCTGTTCTGAAATTCAGCCAGGCAAATGTAGGAAGTTCCATGATCAGGTTTCAAGGTCTGGGGATAATTATCTGTGGTTGTGATATTGTAAGAAATATATATTTTGTTTCTGTTCCAGGTTTTTGACATAGAGCCCTTAAAACCTTGTAATTTCCTGAGTGATAAGGAAACATCTTTTGGTCTAATATTCAGTCTTCAACCCTGGTTCTTAACACAAGAGCTTCTAAGACCTTTAGAATCTCTGGAATGATGAGTGTCTTTTGTATACTAATGAGATGACTGGGGGCTGGGGCCCTGTATCTAGAGCTTCAGGATGGGGGCAGGTCACCAGAAAGATCAAGGCATAATTAGAAGGTTGGAATTGTTTGTCAAATTCCCTCTGGGGAGGGGAAAAGGGCTAGAGATTGAGTTTATTGCCAATGGCAATTATGCCTACAGAGTAGAGCCTCTATAAAAGCCCTAAACAGTGGGGTTCAGAAAGCTTCTGGGTTGGTGAAGAAATCCACATGCCAGGAGTGGGGGCATAGCCCAAACTCTATGGGGACTGAAGTTCCTATCCTTGGGACCCATACAAATCTCACCCTATGTACCTCTTTGGCTGGCTGTTCGCTTGTATCCATTTTTAAAAATGTTTATTTATTTTGAGAGAGCGTGAGCAGGGCAGAGTAACAGAGGGGAAGAGAGCACCGACTCAGGAGGAGAATGTGAGATCATGACCTGAGCCCAAATCAAGAGTCAGATGCTTAACTGACTGAGCCGCCCAGATGCCCCACTTATATCCTTTATATTATCCTTATTATAATAAACCAGTAAATGTAAGTAAAGTGTTTCTGTGGGCTGTTACAGCAAATTATCAAACCTAAGGAGGGGGTTGTGGAAACCCCTGATTTGTATCTAAGTCAGTTGGAAGAAAGAGAGGCCCGAGATTTGCAATTGGCATCTAAAGTGGGTCAGTTCTATAGGATTGAGCCCTTAATTTGTGGGATGTGATGCTAACCCCAGGCAGATAGTATCAGAGTTGAATTGAATTATAGAGCATCCAGTTAGTGTCCTGAGAGTTGGAGAATTACTTCTTAGTGCAGAAAATCCCATATGTTTGGTATCAGAAGTGTGAGTAGAGAAACCATTTTTCCTTGTGTTGTGGAGCTCTGATCTTTGGAATCTTGGTTCTGTCTGTTAAGTAATCCTTCCCTTTTCATGAAAGATAGCAAGTGCTTAAACCTGAGTTTTATCAGCCTGCTTCCTACCAATAGACTTTTGGGGTCCCACAGTTTCCTTTCATTTTGTGCCCTTTCCCCCTTTTGGTCTATTCTCTTAGTTTCTACCGAAATAATTTTCTCAAGAAACTTTTGGGCCTTCCGTGGATTTCACTTAGATTCACTCCATTATAACAAAGCCACACACACACAGATATTTTTGAGATCAGCCCTTCTCTACCCAGCGCTCCTGCCAAGAGGACTGGGAGACAATTTCCTAAGCTCCTATAGGCTGTATCTATGGTTTGATTGAGCGGATCTGAGACTTGCCCTTCAACTCTTGAAGGGGCGCTTTGTGTGGTCGAATATCCTGACGTTTTTGCTCTTTCTGAGATTTAAGTGACAGGTTGTACGTTCACACCCCCAGCTTTTTCTGCATGGTATGCCTTCCTGACAGTGCTTGGGAATCATTTAGTAGTTATTTGCTATTTGGAAAGACTAAGAATTTAAA